>NC_054835.1:50171164-50796164 GCF_018345385.1 Vulpes lagopus
AACAATTCATCAGAACTCTAGGGTTAGGGCCAGGCATCATTATATTTTAAAGCTCCCTGGGGACTCAGATGTGTAGCCAAGGTTCAGAACCACAGCCTTGGATTTAAAGGAAAAAAAAATTGTCCTCAACACTTGCTTTAGATGCAGAGGGAAATCTAACCTGTATAGGGGTAACGGTTTCTGGCCTGCAGGTTTGAACTATGAAAATTGGATTCTTCAGATTTCAAGGGTTATATTCAGACTAACGTACTAGTGACACAGTGGAAACTTCTTTGTTGTGGTTTGGTATCAACAATAAAAGAAATATCAAGAATCTAATGTGACTTGGCTGATGTGACTATTTCTAGCCAGAGGCACTTTCTCCATCAGCGAGTTTGGTGGCAGCCTTTGAACCTGATGAAAGCTTTCAAGTTCCAATGATTAAGTCATTATCCACCAAAGCCATTCTTACCTGAGGAAATGATCAGGATATGTGTTCTGTGTCCAGAGGGAGTAACTTTCTAACATCATGAGTGCATACACAATCTGATGGTGTTTCTTGAAGGGCCTAATCGATTAAGTGAAAGGTGATTTTTATTTATTTATTTATTTTTTTGTTTAATGTTGGGAGATGTAGGGAATTCAAAAGGCACAGTCAAGGAACTTTTATCAAGATAGGTCAAAATTCATTTGAAAATATAGATACAGGGATAATTTTATTTTGTGAGTAGTGACATTTTTGAGGAATCCAAGAGCATTTTTTCCCCCCACAACAATCATGTTTTTGTTTTCATCTTCCATTTTACAAATGGAAGATTCTAATCTTGTGACCCTGGAATTGCTCAGGCATTTAATATTCCAGCCTGGGTATCAAGGATTTAGTGCTTTCTTTCTGAAGTGAGAGTTAGAGGATCATGGTATTTTGGAGGGAGAGTGGGGGGAGTAGCCTACAATGTTCTGAGGGGTTTCCCAGCTGGTAGCCAAGTGTCTCAGGACTACTGTAGCTTCTCAGCTTCCATTGCACTGGAGATATAAGAGTTGCTTCATTTATTGAGGGGTGATGGAAGGAGAATAGGATTCTGTCCTCCACGAGTAATGGAATGCCCAATGACCATGCTTGCAACAATAGGAGCTTCTTACCCCCTCTATGAAGATATTGCAAATGTACCATCCCAGGGTTGGCCGATTCAGTCATTTCACCATGCTCTGGCTTTAAATGGTATCCCTTTGAGTCTTGATTCTCTTGACTTTTTCTTTCTGGTTAAAGGATGGCTATTATGATGCAACATGGCGACATCAAAAGGCAGGAAGACAAGGGGGCATTTTCCCCCTGGGTCCTATTATTATTATATTAATCAGGAAGGAAAAGCTTTCCAGTAGCTCCCAGCAGACTTCCTCTCAGATTTCAAACCTGGAGCCAAAAGCTGTTACTTGTTCACCCTCAAAACTAGACTGGCAGAGTGGTTGCTGTGGTTAGCATAGACTAGGGGTTAGCAAACTTTTTCTGTTAAGAGTCTCTTGATTGTGAGTATCTGGGGCCTTGTAGGCCATATATGATCTGTGCTCCATATTCATCTTTTCCTTAACCCTGTGAGAATGTAAAAACTATTGTTAGATCTAGGGGTGTTTGCCAGGCCATGGACCCTGGCATAACTAGTTGTGTTTCATCTCTTGAGGCTGGTGGAGGGGTCCACCAACCCTGCCCACGTTGCCACCCATTTTTTTATTTTAGCTAAACTGTGATTTTGTTAGCAAATTGGATGGACAGCCAACTCTAAGTTCCATATGTGGTCTATTTGTATAAATTTCATAGTAATTTGACAATGGGCAATTTGATGAAGAAAAATTGAGATATGAATTCTCAGGACCTTAGTAGAATTTTAATTGGAGTGGGGTTATTCTCATTATGGTAGTCAAGGTAAACTCGGTAACAAATAATCCCCAATCTCAGTGGCTTAACACAAGAAAAATGTGATTCCTTGCTCATACTATGTGTCTCAAGTGAATTGGCAGGGAATTCTACTCCACTTGGTGATGCAGGGACCCACCCGAATGGGGGCTCCACTGTTGAGTATTTGCGCCATCTGGATCACATGACCTCCTCAGTCTCCAAGAAGACAAGGAAAAGAAGGAGTCTAGAGAATAGCTCTTGGGTTTCCTGCTGCTCATCCTGAAAGTGACCTATCGCCCTGGCCAGAACTGATCATGTGGGCCAACCCAACTGGAAGGAAGGCTGGAAACCATGGGGGAGCAAATGGAATATTGGTTGAGTGTTATTATCCCTTCCACAGCCTTACTGCTTTCTTCATATTCTTCCAGAAGAAGAGACTTGATGAAGTTGTGTTATAACACATCATAACAACACCAGTTGCTGATCCTTTACCTTTGCTCTTTTTAAACTCTTGTTTATCCCATCCCTTCCTTTCTAACGTTTTTTAATTACATATTCTCTTCTCCCACACCTTTCTCTTTCCTGACGCAGTTTAGAGTCTTGCCCATGGTGTCTAGAAGTTAGAGTGCATAAGTCAGAAAATGTGTCATAATTGGATTATTGCATTATAGAAATGCAATAGGATGTATCATTGCAGTGTCAAAAGGACTTTCTTTTGACCTTTGAATTTGCCTCTCACCCAGTAAGTCTCAACTGAGTGCTGTCGCTCCCTAGAGTATATCAGGCAATGTTTAAGGACATTTCTTTGTTGTCACAAGTAGGGTGGGGTTGCTACGAGGATCTAGCAGGTAGAAGTCAGGAATGCTACCAAATATTATACAAAGCACAGGACAACCCCTGACTGTAGAAAATTACCCGGCCCCAATGTTAATCGTGCTGAGATGGTGTTGCCCCCTCCTCTTACTAATTACCTCTTTGAGTCCTTGTATTCTTGGGCAGCCTTCTCATATTTGCATGACTCTGACTTGTTTCCATTTTTTTGTGAGATATATCCAGGTAAAAATGTAACCTCCGAAAGCTAGTTGATCCTTCAACAGATTCTGTGGCGGTTAAGTAGACAGGGTTCAAGCAGAATCTCCGAATGCCATTTTTACACGTTTTTCTTTTGTCCTTTTCAAGCTTTATTCATCTCTGGAGTTCTAGAAGATTTCACATTGATTATCCAAGCTGCCATTGTCAAAGTATAATTTCTAAATTGTGAAAAATATATAGTGAACATATATGCAGTACTTTTATGACTTGTTAATGAGGACAGCAAAGCTGGTTCATGGAAGAAATCAAGAGACTGAGGATTCATAGACACTGGAGCAAAAGCATTGGTATAAGAATGCTGGTTTGAATGCAAAACTGGTTAGTATACTTCAGGGCTATAGATAAACTGTTGGAGTTATTAGGTATATCTAAGATATAGATACAAATGACAATAGCAGGTGAGACAATTAGTGCTCTGGAATGATGGTTCCCACACGTAAACCTGCATTAGAATCACCTGGAGGGCTTGTGGAAGCCATTGCTGGCCTCAGCCTCAGTTTCTCATTCTGTGCTGCTCTGTGAAGGGGACCTCCTGTCAGGTCTAACGAGGATCTCAGGAGATGCCGCTGAACCTGGTGATTTAGGTGACACACTTTTGAGAGCCATTACTGTAATACGTCATGGAAAGAAATGCAGTTGACCTTCTCGCCTTATTTTAAGTTTTAGATGTTTTTCTCTTAACACCCATATAAGGAATTCCATAATTGAGAAAAAAGAGAGAGAGAGAAAATGGAATGTAGCTAGGATAAATTGTCCCGGGATAACCAAGTAACTCATGTATCTCAGTGACTTAACAAAAAGTGCTATTTTCACTGATTTTATATCCTATAAAGTTGGATGAAGCTCAGACTATGATCCTTCAGCAATGCCATCCAGAACATGTGGATTTTGAAGGCAGATGGGAGAACCAAGGATTCTAACATGGGCTTTTCACTAACCCCTAGACCAGAGGGGCACCTGTCCCATCGACACACGTCCCATTGGCCAGACTAACTGCAAAGGGGGCTGGGAAATGTGGGAAAACTCATGTGTATGTAGAGAGTACTTGATGTCCCTATTGCCTGTTTCATAAATATGAGTGTATAAACGTGTACCGGGGCAAACCAGAATGATCAAAGGACCCAAGGCATCTTTTTTTTTTTTTTTTTTTTTTACCCAAAGCATCTTCATCATGGCAATATTATTCTTACTAAAATTATATTTGGATATGTATATTTCACACTTAAGATTTTAGATTTCTAGAAGAGCAGTTAAGGGGTAGTGTCACCACAGAAAATGATGGGGTTGAGGTAGGGAAGATTCCAGTGTTTGAAATTGCTGTTAATGATAAAAAAATATATTTTGATAACAGTAGTAATCAGTTATATGGACACATATTTGTCGCCCCAAGTGAAATATACGTAAAGAGAGAGAACCCTTAATTATCTTAGTATGATGGTAGACTCTTTGATCTTGGGATGCAGCAAACTAGAGGCGTGGAGTTTGCTAAATGGACTTCTAACTCTTGCCCTGCCTCAAATTTCCTTTTGGGACTGCTGAACTGTTTTGCTTACCAAACATTCACTTGAGGATTACAAGGTGCCATACTCAAGGTGAGATGTATTATGGGATTCTTGAAGGCTTTCCCTTTTGACTAGCTGCTAGTTAGCCTCATAAATCACTTAGCTGCCTGATTCTCAGTTTACCTATCTATAAAATGGGTCTCCTGGGAATATTGTGAAAGTTAAATGAATATTTATACAATGTACCTGGAAATTCCTACCCTAACGGTTCCTTTGTTCTTCTTTCCCTAACATGGACTAGAAAAGCTATTATTGAGATCTTTGTTAGTTAGAGGATGACCAACCCTACAGACCCTCTGCCTGGGAGTGAGTGGGTTCCTGGGATCCTGGATTTCCACTTTTAAAACCCGGAATGTCCGGGGCAAACCGGAATGAGTTAGTCACCCTATTTAGTGGACCTTCTTGGAACCTGCCCCTGGCTTCGCCTGGGGGAATGCCTATACTTTAGATCTCTTTATGGGGAAAATAGTACCTGACTTTTAAGATGTCTCTTCTGTTCTTTTACAGGGGAGGAGCTTGATTAGGGATGGCCTAGCATTTATGTTGAACCATATTATTTTATTTTATTTTATTTTATTTTATTTTATTTTTTTTATTTTTTTTGGGGGGGAAACCGTATTATTTTAGACTAAGGCAACTTTCTGCCTTAAACCTTTAAAAACGTTGATTCTAGAAATTGGCTTGAATTAACTTTATCTGTTGTGATAATCTGATCTTTTAGCCCATTAAGGTTTGGTCAGCTGTGCCCTACACATCTAGGACTTTCCTAAGGTAGAGATTGGTAATTTGAGTGTGAGGAGTTGCTTTCCATGTTTATAGAGATCTGCTTGGTTGGACCGATGGTTTTTCTCAATGAGATCCAGGAGTCTCGGGTAATACCCAAACTATTTTTCTTTTCTTTTTTTTTTTTACCCAAACTATTTTTCTCCATGGTTCCTTACCATTAAATCCTGCTCTTTCTACCAGAGATGTCTCTCCTGCCTCTCTTCATCTTAGCTCACTGCTTGTTATGGGTACTCTTACTCACCTTGCCCCTGTGTATTTTATCACCAGTCACTTCAAATACGTCTCCTACGCTGCTGCCAAGTATCTTCCTACAAAACATCTATCATCATTCTCCTGCTTCAAGGTGGCTCCTGCAGCTTCCTCTTGGCCACCACAATAAAAGCCAGCTTCTTAGCTTGGAAGCCCTGCCTGACCTGCTTTATGGGCCACCCACATGGAGCCCTTTCACAATCCACACCCCTGCACATGCTGCTCCTCCCATTCTCCTTTTACAACATCCTCCTTTTCCTTTCCCTGCCTGGATATATACACCTGTCCTTTTGGACCTGGTTCAAATGTTCTCTTCCTTGTGAGAGACCTTGGTACCTTTCTGTCATGGTGGCTTCTTCCATTGAAGTCTGCAGCTTGGGGATTTAGAGTGAGGTTATGACTCCCTACTCAGACTCTGATTACCTTTGTGCACGACAACAAACATTTAAGGAAGGGCTCCCATTACTGAGCACTAATATAGGGTTTTTCCTGTCTTACCCCATTGACGTGTTTATCCCCCACCATGTTGGGTGGTATTTATCTGGAAAATGTTTGGCTCGCAGTAGGTGTTCTGCATGAATGCTTGAATAAATGAAGGAACCCAACTCAGGATTTTCATAGGGGAATCCTCTCTTTTAAAGTGTATCCATCCTTTGCTGGGGTCTTGCAATTTCAAGTATGGTCCCTGGACCTGCACCCCAGCAGCCTGGCATCATCAGAGAGCTCACTAGAAATGGCAGGATCTTCCATCTTACCCCAGATCTGCTGCACCAAATCTGTGTTCTACCAACATCCCCAGAAGATTGGTAGGCAAGTTAAGCTTGAGAAGTATTGTCCTAGGCTTGTGTCACCCTATGGCCCATTAGTATCTGTAACCCATTCACCCTCAATTTGGGGGGTTCTTATACAAAAAATTGGAGCTTTCTTCCTCCTTCTCTCCCTCTCTCCTCCGCTCCCGAATAACCGAATAACTGACTTCCTTCCTTCCTTCCTTCCTTCCTTCCTTCCTTCTTCCTTCCTCCTTCTTTCTTTCCTTAAATGCACATAGGATCTGCCCTAGACCTATTGAACCAGAATGCCAGGCAGGTTGAGCCACTGCCTTTTAAACAAATACCCCGGGACATTTCTATCACCCTGAAATCTGAGAACCACATCCTAGGGAATTTATTAACTATTTCATCGTCTCTGATTTCCCCCAAAGCTTTGGACTTAGCAGATCTGTCCTCATGGTTAGTGTCAACTCTGTTGAGGTCCATGTCTGTGGCCCTTTCTAGTTTCCCCATTGCTGTTAACAGAGTTGTTCTCCTGCTGTCCCCAGATCTGGCCCTGGCCTGCATCCCACTATTGGAAGAGTCCTTTACCTCGCATTGAGAAATGCACAGTGTCTCCGCGTTTCCCTTTCTAGTAATTGCCCCACTTCTCTGCCTGCGTCACTCCTTTCAAGTTCATAGAGTGTTGCCAGCGCCTTGGTTTTCTCCGTCGTCCCCGTGCCCGCTCATCTCTTGCCGTCTGGCTTCTTCCTCTGATACGTCACTGAAGCTCTTCTCACAAAAATCACTAGGGACTTCTTTATTTTCATATTCACTGACCTTTTGAGTACTTTAGAAAATCTCTTAGAGGTTCGCAATCCTGTAAAAAAAAAATCACGAATTATGGTTTTAACCTGCTTTGCTGGTGTGCAGAGCTGAGCATGAATGTCAGCCTCTAAGCCAGGGAGAAGTTGGACCCTACTCTCTCTTTACTTGCCAACCCCTGGGGTAAGAAAGCAGTCAGTCACTGAAGGTTTTTATACTTAAAAACACGTTTGACAAATTCAAGTTTAATGCAAAAAAAAAATTTTTGTTTTTAGCACAAAGCTAGTGATTTTAATTCCTGATTCATTACATTACCAAATTTCTTCAGATAAATCATTGCTAATATTAGTCTTACATTGCGTAGCATTCTGTAGTTGCTTTTGGCTACAATTTTCCCTTGTTTTATAGAATGAACCCATAATCAGAGCAACAAAACAAGCCATTATCTTCTCTTCAAGAAACTGTAAATTCAACCTTTAAACATCCAGTGGAAAGGGAAGTACTCAAAAGGACATAGAGTAAGAATGTACCACGCTGGACATCCTTCTTAAAAAAAAAAAAAAAAAAAAAAAAAAAGCACAGAAACTTTTCTCCCTCCTTCTGTCTCCCTCCTTTCCTTCTCTCTCTCTCTCTCTCTCTCTTTTTTTTACATATCCAGCAAGCAAACACATTCCAGGCAGTACATTATTAGGCTCTGGCAAGAGAAGAATGAAGCAGAGATGGCCCTTTGCCTTTACGATGCTAACGGTTTAGCGGTTTAGCGTGGGGCAGTCAATCTTGTCATCCCAGAAATAAAACAATTTGCTAAGTTTACAGGGAAGGGGAGAGGGTGCAATTGCTGTGGAGGGAGCATCAAAGATGGGGTGTGTGGAGAGCAAGCGGAGACTCAGCAGAGGAGGGATCTTGCTGGAGCTGAATCTTGAAAGGTGAACGGGTACCTCCAGTTGGAGCTGTTGCAGCACTAGGAGGGTGGATGCAAAGGGATTCAGGCACTGCGGCCCCATGAGCAGCACCCAGAGATCACCAGGCATCCTGGGGGGGGGGGTGTCTTGATGGAGGAGGTTGTACTGATGGAGGAAGTAGAGGGAGCAAGGGGAGCACAAGTCTGGAGGTTTTTTTTTTTTTTTTAAGATTTTATTTCTTCATGAGAGACACAGAGAGAGGCAGAGACATAGGCAGAGGGAGAAGCAGGCTCCCTGCGGGGAGCCCGATGCAGGATTCGATCCCAGGACCCCGGGGTCACAACCTGAGCGGAAAGTAGACACTCAAACACTGAGCCACCAGGGGCCCCCGCAAGTCTGGATTTTAATGTGGCCAGTGGGCATCTGTGACAACGAAGGGGACCACGGGTTGGAGAGACGCAATCCTGAAAGATGGGGTGTTTGTAGGGAAAAGAGCGCAAGACCTAGCCAAGGGGTGACAGACTGAGATTCTGTATGGAGAAGTCATTGGAGTCGTAGAAAGCTCGACAACTCCACAGGTGAGAGGGCCGGGGGGGGGGGGGAAGCATAGGCTGAAGACAATCTCAGGTCAAGTTCCCTTTGACTTGGGGGGGGGGGGCTGGAAGGGCTGGCTGCCCAGAGAAGGAGGAGGAAGGCCTCCCTGGTGCAGTTGTCAGACCCTTCCCAACTGGTCCTAAGAAAAGTCCTTTTCCTAGTAACAGAACTGGCGCATCCCTTACTCTTTGGCCTCCCGGAGTAACTCGGAGCAGATCTGCTGCCCTGGGGACCACAGCTCTTGCAGTGATGGGGGGGGGCCCTTGGGGCTCCCGGGGCGGGGGCAGGTGACAGCCTCCCTGTTGTGCCCTCGGCTCCCCAAGTGACACGGTTCCTCCGCTTACCTGCATCGCCAGCAGGGCCAGCAGCCCGTGGTCACGGCGAACCAGAAAGCCTGAGGGCCGTCAGCGGCTGCCCCCTTGTCTTGCTCCCGTCCTCCTTCTGCAGACAGCTCTTTGCTTCCAGAGTTTTGCAGCCGACGCTGCGTGAGCTGTTGGGTCAACGAGCCCGACGGGTGCAAGAGGCGGCTCGGGGGCCGCTGAATAGTCTCGCTTTGTGTGGAGGCATGTTTTCCTGACTGTTTATGGTGCTCGACAGGGTGCTTTTTGTTCTGGGGAGAGCTGCTTTGGGGAAAGCAGGCTGCTGAGCGGGGCGCCGGGCCCCCCTGGCCTCTGGGGCTCTCTCCAAGGCCCTCCCGGGGACTGGATGCAGCTCCCGCAGGCGCCCCGGCCCAGCGGAGGTCACCCGAGGCCTCTGCGTCCTTGTCCCCAGCCCTAACTCCGATAGAGAGGGGAGGACAAACTGCCGTCCAGCTCCCCAGCCTCCTAGGAGTCAGGAAGGGGCCCAGGCCAGCAGCAAGATTCCATTTTAATCGGTGATCACGCATTACACACACACACACACACACACACACACAGAAAACAAAGCAGCTGTGTACCTACCACTTTCCAGAACTTTCCCTCCACGGTTGGCAGTCAGCTTGCTTTTCTTTTTGCAGAAAACACGATGTCGGTTGTCGTCGGAATGTAGAAGGGGTAGAAGTCTGGAAAAGGAGGCAGTTTGGACAGGAAGGTGAAATTAGTAAGGTTTTCAGCTCGCGTTTGGGATGAATCACACCCTTTGGGGATTGGAACGTGCAAGTGCAAGCGTAACGCTCGTTTCCCTCTGGGGCTCTCGTGCTTTCCCTCACACGCCTGGGCACACACCCCGCAGGATCCCTAACAGGCAGGCTTTGAGTACCAGGGGCCAGAGAGGTCCCGGAGGCCTCGGCCTCAGCAGGCAGGGAGCAGGTTAGCATCTCCTCCGGCGGGGCATGGACTCTGGTCAGCTGACGGGGGTGGCAAGCACATTCCAGCAGTGAAGGGAGGCTTGGCTGGTCTTTGTGGGTTCCAGAACATGCAGTTCTTCCATAAAATGACGGGAGAACACAGTGTGCTATTGAGTGCTGCTGGATCTGTATGGAGCCATCTACTTCCCGCCACCACCCCCCCCCCAAAAGGGTCAGGACAAAGGTGGTTTACTTGGGGTGAATTCTAGACCAGCAGTCTAAAGCATTTTAGGTTGGAATCCAATATCTGCCCCATATTATTTTTATGGCTTTGGTTAACATTTCTCAACTACTCTGAACCACAGTTTCGTCTTCTTCGTGTCTATCTGCCATGGATGGTTTTGCCCTGTGTACGTGGCCCTGCACGGTCGAGTCCTGATTTCTGGGCCCTTCCAGAACTGTTGTCCTTCATGCCACCTGGCCGTCCACTTAGACTGTCCTGGTGTCCTGCAAGCTTCCCCACCTCTGTGCGTTTTTGCTTCCTGCTTTCCTTCCCCTTGCCCTTAGCCTGCTCTTTTCTCCATATCTGCCTTTAGGAAGTCATGTCTATAAGAATTAGCTCGAGAGATATTTCATGGGTAGAGTTTTCCCTTATATCCAGGAGTACATGTGGAACAACATACAGAAGCAATTATAAGATGTCTGGGATTCCCTTTAAAGAAGTAGGGGCGGGGGCATAGATGAAGCAAAACTGGTCAACAATTGATAATTTTTAAAGAAGAGTGATAGGCACATAGGGGCTCATTGGATTGTTCTCCTTTGTGTACGTTTAAAATTTCTTATAATAAAGGGCAAAAAAAAAAAAAAAAGCTTTCTTAATTACCCATCCCAGAGGTGTTCTCTCTCGCACATGTGTGAAGCTTCCTTGTGGTAGTTTCTTTTGACATCTGCTTCCTGTTATGGGGGTTGATGAGTTAGTAGAGCTCAGTAGTTAGACAGCAGGCACTCTGATTTGCCCAGGGCACTCTTGGAATACTCCTTTGTCCCTCATTCCATCTGGTTTAGCATTTATCCCAGGTTTTTATTTTTATTTTTATTTATTTTTTAAACAGAGTCTCATTATCTCATAGTTGCATTAAACCAAGCCAGGATGGGTTTGAGAGACTACCACTCTCTAATTCCGGCTTCTGCTGTGATCTCTAGCAGAGTGCGAGCTGCGAGCTGCTTGCAGCAAGCAGAATTGGACGTTAGTGCCAGGATGCATCCAAAAGATGACCAGCAATGACTTCTCTCTTGTTTCCTTGCTTGTCCCAGAGGGCTTGCCGACTAATAAATCCAAGTGGTCAGAGTTGGCTAGCAGCTTCCAGGCTTAGATGGTGGGAGAAGAACTGGATACCACTGTGGCCCAAGCTGTGTTCCACGAGACACAGTGTTAGAGGCTCCATGGCTTAGAAACTGACTTAAAGGATGCGAACCCTTGCCAAGAAAAATAATTCTGCTTATGTCATTTCATAATGTACATTTTGCTTTAGTGCACGTGTGTGTGTGTGTGTGTGTGTGTGTGTTGAGAAAGAAATTCATTTTGAAAATAGCTTTCAGTAAGTTTGGGTTGTAGAGGTTCACCACTGTAATGAAACCAATCCATTGATCAATTAGATCAATAAATTTAAATAGGATAAATAGTTTAAATAGGATCCCTGGGTGGCTCAGCGGTTGAGTGCCTGCCTTCGGCCCAGGGCGTGATCCTGAGGTCCCGGGATCGAGTCCCACATCGGGCTCCCGGTGCATGGAGCCTGCTTCTCCCTCTGCCTGTGTCTCTGCCTCTCTCTCTCTCTCTGTGTCTCTCATGAATAAATAAATAAAATCTTTAAAAATAAATAAATAAAATAGTTTAAATAATATTTAAACTATTGTGTAATTTTTATTACTTTTCCTACCGCCTCTTACTCACAAAAGTGTCCCTGTTTAAATGATAAAGTGTGGGCTCAGTTTACTTAATAGTCAAGAAAATGAACTCTGAAGGTAGACTTTTGGCTCCCAAGTCCTAGCTCTGGGGCATGTGAACTGTTTCCCCTTTGGTCTGTTTCTTCATCTGTAAAATGGGGATAATAATGGTTGGTTATATTTTCATGAAGATAAATGAGTTATTACGTGTACCATATTTAACATAACGTTTTCCCTATTTTAAACACTGACTACTTGTTCTGTTTTTATTTGGGTTCCTTTTTTATCTTCTCTACCAGGTTATATGCCCATTTAGGAGGGGAAAAGGTTTCTTTATTTTTAAAGACTTCTACTGGGCATGACACATAATAACTCCTTGATGATATTTGTTGGTTGACTGAATAAATGAAGGAATGATTGGCAGCTGTTTTGAACGACTGGAGCCAGTGGGAGTGGTTAGAGTTGCAATCTGTGTATATGAAATTGAGCTACATCTAGGCAGGAATTCCTGGTTCATCTAGACCTTGTTGAGACCCCAGATGGGCTAACTGAACTGACTACTGCAAACACAAAGTCTTACATAAAATGATGTTTCTATGTTCTATAAATCTATAGGCAATCGCCTGCCCACTTATCTCCCTGAGCTGGTCATCCTACTGGACCCCATCCTATGCTTCTGGTTGGTGCTTTACTTGAAACTGGGTATCATTTAGCCAGTTATTTGCTCATCTTGCATATCTGGCAGGGTAAAGGGATCTCAATAAGGCAAAGAATATGGGGTTAAGTAAAGGAAGAGTTACCATATATGATAAACATATGTAGGAAGAGACTAGAAAATGTTAGTATCTGCGTTTTAAGATTTCTCAGGGAGAAATCCTGAACTGGTGTTATATATCATGTTTAAAAGTATCCAGTTGGTCTGCTCTGCAGGCATAGCCACTTGGTACTTTGGGGTTGATGCATGTTAGGAAATGGGCCATCTGTAGCCAGGAAGGCTTAAGATGGCCAAGGGGGAAGAGGTGGGAGGAAAGGAGGTTGTATGGAGCTCTGAAATGCCATTGTGGTGAGTTTCCTTTCATTGTGTATTGGTTGGTTCTTCTAGAGAAAGGCTCTGGACTGAGTCCCTTTCCATTTTCACTGCTGCTGGGGTGAGCATTAAACAGTGGTTTTACGCTTGGCCTGTTTGATGAGACAACTAGGAACATCCTAGAAATACTATATAATCAAAATATTACTATGTACGTTTCTGTATATAACAACATGACTCAAATCTTGGTTGCTTGTCCAATCATTTTCCCTGAAGCTTTAGATCTAAATAGACCCTTGTTTGCTGAATTTCTTTACTGGGATGGTCCCTCAACCTCACTCTACTCCAACCCAAGCCCATCCATTCTTGGCTTCTCAAATTTGCTTCTTCCGTGTGCTTGTTCCCAGTTGGTACCTACTGTTTCTGCTAGGAAGATCTTTTTAATGTAATTCGATTTTCCTCCTCTCCATCAGTACTGTCACTGATCATGCCCAGGCTCCTCCCTCCTCCTACTTGGATCTCTGCCATAGGCTTTCAGTAAGTTTTCCCGCCTCCATTCTTGCTCCCCATCTTGCTTCCCTCTCTGTTGGCCCTCGGGAGGAGTAAAGAAGTCAGTAATTCAGCAACCAGTTACAGGCCAATCACTCTCTTCTCAGGGCTGAGGATAAAAGAGTGAACTAATCACTGTTTCTTCTGTCACAGAGCTTATTTTCCAGACCAACAAAGCCATGTACCCAGACAGATGACTAACATGTTTATAAACTGTATGATATCATAAAGGAAACCAACAAGGATTTGAGATGGAGGATAGCAAGGTGGACATGCTTTGCATGCTGTGGACAAGCGAGGCTCCCTTTGCTGATGACATTTAAGCTGAGATAAAAAGGATAAAAAGGATCTAGAAGGGCAATAACTCTAGTGGGGGAAAAAATGTTTTGGGCAGAAAAGACAGTATGTGCACAGACCCTGGGATGTGCAAGAGCTTGGTGGGATCAAAGAACCAAAAAACTAGACGAGAATGATTAATGTGCAGATCCATCAAAGAAGAGCGATTTGAGATAAGAGCAGAGAAATGGGGGAATCACATGACACAAGGCCTTGAAGGCCACAGTAGGAGTGCATTTTAAGTTTGATGGTGAACTACTGAGGAATTCAAAGTACAGGTACAGTTTTACCCAATTTACATTTCACTCCTCCTCTTGCCCTTGTGGGGCATAGGTCAGAGGAGGATGAAAGGCGAAATGTGGTGACAAGGTAGGAGGCTGTTGCAGGAGCCCAGGTAAGATGTGATGTAGTGTAGACCAAGGTGTTAGCAAGAGCGATGGAGAAATGTGGGCAGATTTGGAATATCTTTGGAAGGTAAAGTCCATGGGGTCTTCTATGGGATTAGACACTAGGACAAAAGAACGGGAGGAGATTCAGGATGGTTGGTCTGAACAACTGAATGGAGGGGAGGTCACCTGTTGAGATGACGAAGAGATTCTGACCATTCTCTTTTTCTCTTTCACCTTGAAGGATTCCTGCTTAGATTGGGCCCATCTAAACAATCCAGGTAATCGCCCTATATTAGTGTTTTTGGCCTTAGAAACACACGCAAAGTTCCTTTTGCTGTGTAAGGTAACGTCTTCCCAAGTTCTGGATGTGGACTTCTCTGGAGGGTGGCGTTATTCTGTCTACTACAGAGGTTGAGTAAAATGGGAAGAATATCCAGAGAGATGGTTAGGACCTGGACAGTGCTTTCTCAGGGGCATGATGGCAGGAAAGAGCCATATCATGGTGCGTTGGGCGATGAAGGAGAAGTTAGGAAGTAGAAACAACACCGTATGTGGGCAACTCTGTAGAGAACTGGAATCAGGACTGGAGGGGATGTGGAGTGGAGTGAAGCGTTGTTTAGGGCAGATACAAGAGCATAGCTGTTCACTGGGGGGAATAAACCTGCAAGAGTAGCACGATGGGGATACAGGGTCGTATCATCAGGGAGAGAACTCCTGAAGCCTTGGAATCCTTCCAAGGGTGGATCCAGAGCCCAGTGGAGCAGTTGGCCTTTGATGGGAGGGACGTGCCAACCTTTGTGTAGAAAGGAGAAAGGGAACTTTCTGACACTGTGACGAGAGATGAGTGAGGTCCCATCTCATACCTTCCATTTCTTCAAATACGAAGCAGGGTTATCATCTGAAACAGCTGTGATCATTCCAGCTGGTGGCCTCACACCCTTCACCGGCCCTCTCTGCTTATCTCTGTCTCCATTTCTGGGTACTTGGCTTAGGATTGCACACTGTAGCCTCACCCATTCCTTAGAAACCTCTGGACACACCACACCTCTCTGCTTTTGACTTCTTGTTTGCTCACTTCTTTTACTGGAATATCTCGCCTCTTCTAACTTTCCCTTACCCCTGCTACTCCTGCCTGCAGTGCTCCACCTCTAGTGCTCCACCTCTAGTGCCACTCCCACCTGCGGTGCTCCACCTCTGGCGCCACTCCCACCTGCAGCTCTCCAGCAACCAGCCTTGAGACGCACCCTCACCCGGGTTAGTTAGCTGTGCAGTTGCACTCAGAGCTCCCTGCTTTCACTACTATTACTCCTAATAGAATTGTGTGTTGTATATCTGTGATCTGTACTAAAATGTGAATTTGTTGAGGGCAGGAGGCATGTATCTTCCATCTTTGTATCCATAGCACCTAGCACCGTGCTTGTGTGTCTAAAAAACTCAATAAGGGGTGCCTGGGTGGCTCAGTTGACATCAGTGTTCTCTGATATCAGCCGAGGTCATGATCTTGGGTCCTGGGATCGAGCCCTGTGTGGGGCTCCATGCCGGTCAGAGTAGCCTGCTTTCCTGTCTCCTTCTGCCCCTATCCCTGCTCTTTCTCTCTCAAATAAATAAATAAAATCTTCAAATAAATAAATAAATAGCTCAATAAATAAGCTCAATAAGCTCAATAAATAAATAAATAAGCTCAACTGTTTGTTGAACTTAACAGTATCACAGCAGGTATATCAAGCAAATATTAGAGTGGGATGGAAAAAAAAATCCATCTATTCAGTGTACATGACCCGTTATTGTACTTCTCATTGACCTGTTTTGACTATTTTGCCCACAATCCACAGCCAAATCCCAGCAGGCCATGCATTCCAAGTCCCTGCTTTCATTCTGGATCATCCTGTAGGCTTTGCAGTCCTCTGGAGAAAGATTATAGCCCTAGTCACTTCTGTGTCACCATTACCTGGCAGGAAAACCTGTAGAAGGCATTTCAATGTGTCCATTATTTTGTATGATTTTAGGGTGATGGCTTTCTCTAGAAGCTGTAGTATCTGGCCGGTCTTCCTTTCCGGAGCATGTCCTTCTCTTCTTCAAACAGTCTTTCGAGAGAACTATTCTGATACAACCATGACTTTAAGTTCCTTACCTGTGTCGGAGGCCGGTGGTGTTCTAAGTGGATTGATTTCAAAGTTCTGTGAAACCGGGTGACTTAGCATATCAGTCGTCAACTTGTTCTTTGTAAAGAGCCAAACACGTTTCACATGCGCTTCTAAGGCCTATTAGCTATGCAATTGGTCACTTCACCATCAGGAATAAATACATATATTTCTAAGCAGTATTTGTAGTGGTTCGAATGGAATCTTGTGCAACTGAGAAAAGATCTACAAAGATGCGATTAATGTCTGCGAAAATGTTCATGGTGAAATGCTAAGGGATGGAAACAATGTTAAAAATTGCACACACCGGTGTGGTCTTAATTTTATGAGAAAATGCTGTATCTATGTAAGTATATACTTATAGATCTATCTGTGTACGAAAATGACCACAAAGTAGTGCCCCAAAATATTAGCAACAGTGTGGCCTGGGCAGTGGAATTTGAGTCATTTCAATTTTCTTCTTCATAGCTTTCCTTATTTTCTATTCCAGTAAATAAGGAATTTTCTATTCCTTATTTTCTATTCCTTATTTTATTTTCCAGTAAATATTGTCTACTTTTGAACTTAGAAAATCCATGGTACTTGTTTTAAGGAGTAATTTATTATTCTTTAAGCATCAGTGGTAAGACATCTTTTAAAATTTCCTTTTATTTTTTCTTTTGGCCAACGATGAAGAGAGAAAAAAAAAAAAAACAGGGAGTTGAGTTTTGATTTCTTTTTTCTTTCAGTCAAGAGAGCTAGAAAATGAAGGTTAACGAGTGCACATGCTTATTGATCCAGGAGAGTATTTGGAGATGACTTTAAAGTGTAAAAATATGACCAGGGCTCCAGAGATTTGCAGTGAGTACCTGCTCAGATCTGTGTGGTTTCCCCAACCTCAGGCAGATGTTCCAGCTTCTGTTAGAAGGGCCTCCCGTCTACCCTGGTATGTGTGATTGCAGCAAGATTTTCTGAAAGCAACTTCATTCCCAAGACCAAAATAGTCCAGTGAGTCACTTGGATACATCCTGAATCAAAGATTTAAAAACCAAAGCCTGCAAATGGTCCTAATGCCTTAGCTCAGAGAGAACATCAGTGAAGTTTGGTTTTCAGGCCACCAAGGTGGTTATTTTCAAGACAGAGTAGCATTAGAATGAAGAGAGATGGCTCCTTATGGGCCAGGACAACCTGGTGTGGTGTGCTGTAACATGCTATTTTACTTATTTTTAATTTTTTAAAAAGATTTTATGTATTTATTCATGAGAGACACACAGAGAGAGAGAGAGAGAGAGAGAGAGAGAGACAGGCAGAGACACAGGTAGAGGGAGAAGCAGGCTCCCTCTGGGGAGCCTGATATGGAACTTGATCCCAGGATCCTGGGATCATGACTTGAGCCACCAGGTACCCTGTTTTTAATTTTTTAAAAAAGACTTTGTTTATTTATTTGAGAGAGAAAGAGAGAGTGAGAATACGCAAGCTGGGGGGAGGGAGGGGCAGAGGAACAAGCAGACTCCTGCTGGGCCTGAAGCCCGATGCGGGCCTCGATCCTAGGACCCCGCGATCATGACCTGAGCTGAAGGCAGATGCTTAACCCACTGAGCCACCCAGGCACCCCTATGCTATTTTATTTTAATTTCATTTCTATCCTCTGTGATGCTGGGCACAGTGTAAGGCCCGTGCAGGTGCTGCGGAGGGGAGAGCAGAGCCGAGGATTAGGAAGCACCTGGGTTTGCCAACATTGCCCCTCTTCACACCCCTTGCCTTGCTTTATTCATTAACATGTCCTCTTTCATTCTCCAAAGTGCCTCATTTGGGATGATCATTTTATAGGGTCACTCTGTCACCGAGGTGGCCAAGTCAAATCTGGATTCTGTGATTTCATCTCTGCACAGCAGTTGTCCGCCTGGCAAAAATTTAAGCGCCACACCCAAGGGCACATGCTTTTTAATGCTCCATGCCCCTCCCTATCCTGCAGCGACTGCAGTAGATGCCTTTGTATTCGGCCTTTTCAGACAGATCAATGCAACTGTTGAAGGAACCCTAGAGGATTAAAGCTCTGGACTGGGGAGCTCTTTCTATGCCCACAGCTGTCCCAGATGGTGGTAATACTTCTAGGGCTCTGAACGCTGCGTTTGGGGCCAGTGGGATAAAATCCTGAGACCAGGTTGACACTGACAAGCTGCCTTGACATTTGCTCTTTGGTTTTTCCTAAACCACTGATCTTCTTCTTCTTTCATGGCAGTGTGCACTTCTGCTCCCTTTATTTCTTCGGAGACTCCCGCTAGGTCCCCCTTTTCTTTAGAAGAATGAGAGTTTAAAGACAGCATGTCTAATTCGAAGAAGATTTAGTGCCCCTTAATTGTCCTAGAAGCCTGAAGTCAGGCTCAAGAAGGACTCAGATTGAGACAGACGTTTGTATTCTGACAAAGGCCATGCCGTTCTCTGATTTCTGCCCTAGGAGCAGGGATGTAATAAATGAGATTGGGGAAACTCTTGCATTTCTGAATTGGGCTCTAAGTTCCTGGAAACCTCTTGTGCTCTGCAAATTTAAGGTGCAGGAGAAATGAAGATGACTGAAGATCCTCTCCCTGGAGAATTATGCGTTTGCACACACGGAGACATTTTGCTTATAATTTCAGAGGATTTATGTGGCCCGATCTACTCTATGGATTGTAGGCTCATGTGGCCGTACAGCTGGTTTCCTCCCCAATACCCACATTCCACACAGCCCCCTTCCTTGAGACTCCTATAAACCCTACATGCTTTAGGTGTCTCACCCTCCTCCATGTGATGGTGTGCTTGAGAGGAGACCCTGACCCCCCCAGCCCCAGGAGTGGAGGTGGTGGGGAGGATGGTTGGAATGAGCCAATCAAGGTGGCCCCATGTCCTTTGCCAGAGATCGGTTCTGGCATGGGTGTGTGAGATGTTGCTGACAAATACGGCAGGAGTGTAATTCTGCCGGGGAGCTCGCTGTCAAAATTTGATCACTCTTAAAATGAAAACCATGCAGTGGGATGGAGAGAGCTATCTTGACACTCTTTTAGGTGTGTTATGGGACTGAGCAAAGGAGAGAGAACAAAAAGAACCCTGGGGGGATGGATTGGAATTGGCCATATTGGTATGAATTCATGATTTCTAAAATACGCACCTGGATGTGCATATGTATGTTCATGTGCAGATGTGCACGTATGTGCATTTTTAATGTCTGGGTATAGATGTACATAACATGCATGTATTTTCCACCTCTGATTGGTGAAAGGGCCAAGAAGAAATGATACTCAGGTAACAGTGAACACACCTAGTACTCAGATCTCAACACCATTGCCTGCTCTGAAAGGAAAAAAGGCTCTTTGCAGAAGTTCAAGGGATGGGGCATGGGGTCAAGGTGATGCTAGTGCTCTAATAAGCTAGTGCCCTAACTGTGCTGGTGCCCTAACTAAGCTAATGCTCTAAATATGCCTGTGCCCTAACTGTGTTAGTGCTCTAACCAACCTAGTGCCCTAAGTATGCTAGTGCTCTAACTTAAACTATTGCCTGAGCCTTTGGCAGGCCATTTCACAATTCAGTTAAACTGGCTGCTTTTGTAAAATGAGGTTCGTGATCAAACTAGTTGACTCCTTGGTCATAAGGTTTATTGTTGCACCTCCTTTGACATAAATCGGTCCCTTGGTCTGCAACAATATTGTATGGGATACATGCTGGTAGGCGAGGCATTCTTAGGTCCTTGGACAGTGTGCTTGCAGAGAAGGCGAACCCATATTTGGAGTAGGTGGGCAGGCTTGAATTCCAGGAAACATGAATTAGCTATCTCCTTCTCTCCTCCGGGGTGGAAGTGGCCTGTTAGAATCGACCTTCCGCCAAAGGGCTGGCTGATAGCCTTGAAGGCGCTATAGGGATTGGCATCCATCTCTGCTGTGGGTTGGTTGGAGATTTAGCAGTGGCGATGCTGGGCCATTGGTAAGAGGAAGCCCATACTGTTGGACCCATGCACCATCCATCCCTGCCACCTGAGCCATGCCATTCCTGGGTGCATTTTGTCAGCACTGGAGTAGCTGAGAAGGGGAAGCTAGCTAACGTCCACGGGGGGGGACGTGCATTCTTCCAAGAGTAGCTCAAGCATCATTGGATCTCTGGTTCGTATGGCCTGAGGGGCGGGGCAGATTGTACCACTCACTGCCTACACTGCTGCTGAGCCCTCCTCTGCTTTGGCTCACGTTTCTGCTGCATGTTTCTGTGTGGACTCTGACCACAGAGCTCAAAATAGAGGCTTGTGTGCAAGAGACTCGTTTGTGACTGTGATCTCAGTAAGTGGTATGGACAGTGCAGCTGAGACAGGGAAGGAGGGAAAGCCAGTGCAGCCGTCATTGCTCAGGGCCACTGCATCGGACCTTCTAAGAGCCTTGTGAAGTCTGTCTCAGAACTGTGTGCCCATGGGACGAAAGGGGTTATTCATCAGTTCCTGTCCCCCATTGTTCACTGATCACAGGTGGCCCCACACGCTTTGACCCCAGGTTCTGCATGTCTGCAAGCCCAGCAGATTCCAGCAGCCAGAGCACTCTGAGAATAGGAATCCAGAGATGGAAGAGGCACCTGGTGCAGCTAGAGACCGGGCACTGTCAGGTTGCATCTGTCTGGAAGCTGGCCAGAACCCGGGCTGTGTTGGAAACCCCGATCAGGGAAGGGAGTGGGAGGTGGGGTAGAGAGAAATTGGGAGTGGTGTACAAGAGTTGTCCCCTGCACACACTGTGTTGCAAATGGTTGAGTGAGGACAATCCAGGATTTGAGCAAAACACACCTTGCTCAACTCTTTCCTAGCTGTGATACCTTGGAGTATTTACCTGACCGTTCTAAAGTTCAGTTTCCCATCTGTGCAATGAGGAAAACAACTCATTTTGCATTCAAGAGGGTTAGCAGAGGGTGGTTTCTGTTGAATTCCTTGCTTTGGGCCTGGAATAAATTCAGTGACCTGCCACCTGACCGTCTGGAGCAGTAGATGCACAGATAACTTTCTAGTCTTATGTGTGGAAGGGGAGGGAAGGAGGTGGGAGGTGAGAGATGAGTATATAGGAAGAAGTTATTGGGCCAAAACGCAGGCAGAAGAGCTCTTAGTAGTCAGAGGACCACATGTGTGCCCTGCCCAGGTGGCAGGAGTAGCGCGGCCAGAGGAAGAGTCAAGACCAAGGTTAGGTGTATTCGAGGAAAGAGAAAGGACTTCTGTTCGACTGTCTCATAGTTACTTCTTGGAGGTGGAAGTAGTAGTACAACTGGGGTAGGCTCTTGAATGCCAGCTTGAGTAATTTGAATTATACTTGGCTGGCAGTTAGGAAGGAGGCGTAGACAAACTTCCTCAAAGATTGGGAATTAACCCGGGGCGCCTGTGTGGCTCAGTCGATTCAGGTGTCTGCGTTTGGCTCAGGTCATGATCCTGGGGTCCTGGGATCGAGCCCCCAGCTCAGTGGAGAGTCTGCTTCTCTCTCTCCCTCCACCCCTCCCCCCAGTTTGAGTGTTCTCTCTTTCTATCTCTCAAATAAATAAATTGAATCTTAAAAAAAAAAAAAAAAAAAGATTGGGAATTAACCATAGGGAACCAGAGGGGCCATCTGGCTTTCTCCGGTCCCTACTTCCCGGCTCATTTAGGCCATGTAGGAAGTAACCATTGCCCTGTCCTTCCTGCAGCCTGTGGGAATCTGGCAGTGTAGCTTGATCATTCCAGAAGAGACATCCTAGAGGCTGGGGATGGATGGGAGCAGGGGGCTAGCTCTAATTAATGTCTTACTTGCAGGGCATGGCTCAGGGCTGACGCATAGCGGGTCCTGAGTATTTGGGGCAGAGGATGAATGAATGAGAGCTCTGTGTGTTTATCGCTTCAGTTCCCTTTTTGGTGGCATCACGAGCTTCTGTGGCCCCTTGGGTAAGACCTTCACCCCTGTTGTGGCAGCACCAGCAGGGAGGCATCGGTTGGCCTGCTCCCCAGCTGCCCCAGAGGACAGTTTTCTTAAACTCTGAGTATCAAGACTGCGGGAAGGGTTTCGAGCCGAGATACGTGTTGAATGCATGTGTCTCCGTTTTTCTCCCAAGGTCAGAGCACGCTGTGTTTCGGCTTGTACTGGTAAAAGTGGTGTAGTTCACTGAAAAATAATGTGGCCGTGTAAATACTCAGAGGGAGCGTGTGTTACCAGTGATGACAGCCTCTGCCAGGACATCCAGAGCAGGTTGCCTTCCGTGCGCCAAGAGAGCTCACCCCATAGCCAGGGCTATTTATTTTATATGGAAAAAGGGGCTCGGCCCCAGTTAAGGGCCTACTTTTTTCCAGCCAGTCTCAAGCATAACAGAATTTCAGGACCACCGTAGAATTTGAACGGTTTCTTGGAGCTTTATGGAACAGGGTTTTGTTTTTGTTGTTGTTTTTAATGTAACAGGTTTTGACTTCACCGTGGTACTATTTGGGGAGCTAAGCCCAGGAAACGTGCTTTTGCTTTCTATAACGTGGCTTTGGCTGCACACACGCTTGGCTGTTTGCTCTGCCCCCGGTACAGGAGGCTTTGGAGACTTAACCTGATATCCCCAGGTTCAATGCTTTCTTATTTGTTTATCAAATTTCAGAAACACAGAGTTTTTAAAAGACAGCCCAGCCTTCACGGGGCTTGTATTCTTGAAAGCTAAGCATTCTAAAGAGCTTAGTATCATTTCCCAGAATTTTGCATTTCTCCTGTCTGCTCCTTCGTGCTCTTTCACTTTCGTTCCCCCAGCATGTGGAGCACCGTGGCAGCTCCTCCTGTTGGCCGTGGCTCCCTCTGCGCCCCTCCTCTTTGTCATGGGACATTCCGTTCTTCCCACCAGCCCCAACCTGTTTGCAACTTGGCACACACGGAGAGCAGGACTCATTGCACAGCCTTATTACCCCCTGGGACGGTCCTAGTTTCAGCTCTTCGCGGAGCAAAGCTTTTGGCCCAACAGCTTCTGGATATGGAGACAATCAAGAGAAGTAGTAACACATTTAACTGCGGAGAGCATAGTCTTTGGCACAGAAGGAGGAGGCACAGGTTCCTTTTATACGAAGTGTATGATTCCGTTTATACGAAGTGTCAAGAATAGGAACCTGTACGGGGACAGAAGTTAGGCTAGTGGTTGCCGTGGACCAGAAGGAGGGATGATACTGGGAGGAAAGGAAACCGTGATGGCTAATGGGCATGATGTTTCTCTTGTGGGTGATGAAAATGTCATGAAATTGGTCGTGGCGATGGTTGCACAACTCTGCGAGTCTGCTAGAAGCCATTGAACTGTACAATCTGAATAGATGAAGTGTGTGTGTGTGTGTGTGTGTGTGTGTGTAATTCTATCTCAATAAAGCTGTTGTAATGACATTTGGAGGGCAAAGGCAGTGTCGTGGCTCAGATTTTTTTAGACCTTGGGGTTTGCAACTCTGGAGATGAAGAATTGCAGCTCTTTAAGTCGCCAACCCTCTGAATTTTCTGGAAGAATGAAATGCTCATCACATGCATGTGGGACCTCTGAGACTCATGGATAGTTCTCGAGCTGAGGACCACCTCTGACTCGTGTGTTTCCGCATTTTATGATGACCACCTCTGGACTGGAGGAGGTTCTCAGAGGAAAGAGGGAAGCTTTAGGTCACACCTACTTGAGCTTGACATAGTTAAGTTGCCTTCTGGAATCTTCCCGTATGTTTCTCATTAGCTACTTCCTCAGGAGCTTATATACTGCGAGAGTGTGTGGTAAAGTTTCATTGGAAACTACAGGAACTCCTCTGCTGACCTATTCTGGCTGTTTCTAATGTTTCTTGGCTCCGTGCTCCCGAGGACCCCATGGGAAATCTTGGCAGAACACCCTGTTTTACGTGAATACGGAATGCCTCTCTCAACTTCCCTTCACATTGAATTTTCTCTTTGTTGTCACTTTTTTATGCCCGTCGTTCTTCTTGTCCTCAAGAGACACCCTCTGCTCCTTCCTCTGGGCCCAGGCTTCTCCACTGTGCCATTGAGCCCACTCTGCCCATCGGGAATCTGGCCCCATTGCTTCTGTCCACATCTCTGGCCTCTTTGTCCCTTTCCCCGTTGGCTTCTCTTCTCAGCTGGACAGCTGAGAATTTTCCCGTCCTACTTAGAAAAACCCCCAATTCCAAAACTTTCCTTAGATTCTTGTTTCTTCCTCAATGTGCTCTGTGCCTTTTTTCCCCCCAAAGATAACTTTTTTTTTTTTGCCAAGTATCTGTGTATTTTCCTGTTTTCTTTGATGTGTCCTTGTGATGAAGAGATTGAGGTTACAGAGTTGGGCGTCCTGTGCTCACACGGTGGAAGGCACATTTTCCTAATGGTGTCCCCAGGCATTGTGCTAGAGGCCCAAGTGGACTGTCATTCTGGTTACATGGCCAGATGCAGTGTGAGTGTGCTTTGGTGTAAGGCCTCATTGGTTTATTTGTTAGGTGCTGGAGGAGGACGGGGCCATTTCCTGGAGAAGAAGTATGATAGTAAGCTAGAAGTTCTATCTTTTCAGAAAAATGGCCCCAAGATAGTCATTGGGATGTATTTGGTTTTGTGCATTTATTTTATTTTGAGTGTTAAGGCTTCTGGAGTCATCAGATTGGAGAGTCTCAGTGACCCTGAGTGTTCAGCCCAGCCCAGGACAGGTGAACCTTCGGGTAAAATGGGAGAAACATCAGGCTGAGATTACCATCAGAATCAGCCAATCAAGGAATCCATTAATTGACTGAGAGAGCTAGCCCCCCTCCTTCTTTGTATTGAGAGGGGAGGGTCACCACACAGCCCAAGTGTCACCAAGACAACATTTTGCAAACAGAAGCCATAGTGATGAGTTTCAAAAAGTCATTTGACCGTTACCCTCCTGCTGGAGTAATTGATGTCAGGGAGGCGATAGGCTTATCAATTTTATCAGAACCCCCTTAGGGAAGGGGTGCTGGTTTACAGACATACCACAGAGCTATCACGCGGTAGAGAACTTTATGACATCATGTATGAAACTGATAGAGTGCTCCTCCAAATACCAGAGCTCCATTTAATGAGGAAATCAGCTAGTTTTATTGATGGGATGTTTTCCATCTTCGAATCAGGGGAACGAAAGTCCAGAAAGGTTCAGTGAGATATCTTGGACAAAGTTCATGGCTCTTCCATCGAGTTTTGATCTCCTGATAGTCCTTAGGTCATGTCGCATTAGTTGCCGGTAAATAGCTTTACAACCTGAGTTTGTTATCAAGAGAAGTCCGGGCAGGGGGGTAGGAAGCCTGCACGGGGGATTGAACTGAGAATTTTACTTTTGGATCTCAGATTTTATATATAGCCTGGACACAAGTCAACAATAATCCTCCTACGAGCCAGTGGAAATAGACCTGTGATGAAAAGTCATTGCAACCAAAGGACTAAATACTATTATATGATATGGGAAGGCCGACTGACTGCTCACATCCATAAAGCTCCATGTATCCATAAAGCTCCATGTATCCATAAAGCCTTGAAATGGAGGAAGTGATACTTATCCCATGCATTTGTACTGATCATTAAATTAAGAGTTTATGTGCAAAGCTGAGCACCATGCCTTGTATGTAATAAATTCTCAATAAATATTAGGTGCTTTTATTATTCTCATGAGCAGCTACTTGTTCATTAGAAAGCACCTGCCAAGAACAGCAGCGTAGGCTGACCTGGCCATTTTCAGCATCCATTTACCCAACACCTTTTTGCCTGTTGGCACTGTATATATTGCTTACCTTGCGTCATTCCACCAAGGTAGATACCAGTATTCCCATTTTAAGGATGAGGTTTGGATTAATACCTTCTCAAGGTTTTACAGCTAATGAGCACCATGATTGGTCCCTTCCCACTAGGCCTCCTTTTGACAGGGTCACGTGGAGTTATTTTCCAACTGAACCATATATAACTTGGTCGGACAAGCGTTTGCCCCAGTCCTTGAGGCTGCTTTCCAATAATAAAGGCTTGTGAGAATTGCCATCAGTAATATTCAGTTGAAGTCAAACCCATAGGAATCTCGGACTCAACGCAAGTTTTATAAAATTAGTGTATCCAGGGATCATTTTACATCATCTCCTCATATTTTTGGTGAGCCGGGAAAGCCAACTTAGGGAAATTGTATAGGTAACAGCGTGTATGAGACATCACAGAGCGTGTTTAAATTTACACGCTTGACTCACATTTCTGATCACATAGGAAGGTGGAACATTCCTTTGGTGCAGTAAAGAATTTATGCACTTTTTTTGGTGCTGAGTCTTGGAGATTAACTGATTTACATGTTTCAAGGTGACTGCCTGGAACAATTTCTAGACTTATTACCCAAGACTAGAGAACTCCACTGCTTTTGACACCCAGAGTTATAGCACTGCCTGAAGCAATACTTGTTAATTATGGGGACAATGCTTTATCCAGGAGTAAAAAACAAAAAACAAAAAACAAAAAAAACAGAGGGCCCAACTCTTTCTCCAGGACTGTGGAATTTTGCCTTCAGCGTCCCACAGGATCTGAAATAGTTAGTATTGAAGTACAATAGATTTGCATAAAGCACTCTGCTTTGAAATTAAGTTGTTTGCTTTAGCAAATTAGCATTCTTTCCTCAAAAAATCATATTTGCATGGGATGGTTTTCTCTCTGGAGCTGTTGCTTGGTCTTTGTTTCTCAATTGAGCATCATGAACCTCTAGCCTGGAGTGTCATCAGTGGGAGGTGCAGTAAAGCCACGCGAGTACGTGGCAGACCAAAAGGCAGAGCCCACCTCGGTCTTTTGCCAGGCTGTGGTTTGCAAAACACAACTCTCAGAACTATCCAGCCTCCCTGGAAAGAAGGTAACTAGATATTGCAGAAACAACCAACATGCAGAGGATTGTATTGAGTTTTTGCCGGCAGGAGGATAGGAGTGTCCAGGTGAAGAAGAATCCTGCCATAGTTTTTGTTTGTTTTAATTTAAACTCAATTAATTAATATATAGTGTATTATTAATTTCAGAGGTAGAGGTCATGATTCATCAGTGTTTTATAATGCCAGTGCTGAGCACATCATGCGCCCTCCTTAATGTCCATCACCCAGTTACCGCATCCCCCCACCACCCCACCCCGCCCCGCCATAGTTTCTTGGCATTGCTTTGGCCATGGTTTCTTTATATTCTTGTTTCTTGTTGGCAGGGGGCATAAGGGATTCCAGAATATGCCACAGGCCTGGAGAAAGTGTCACATTTCTTAGTTTTCCTCTGAGATGTCATCGAGTTAGAAAGAACTCTAAGTCAGCATCTACTCCTTTGTTGAGTGAAGGGCATCCACCGAGGAGGAGGATGGCTCCATTTATCCACTCCCATTTCTTCTAGTTTGCAGTTAACTTCTCAGTTGTGCTTGTTTTGCCCCTTTTTATCATCAGGTTAAGACCTTCATCTTGGCCATTTTCAGCATCCATTTATCCATTTATCATCAGGTTAAGACCTTCTAGGGGCACCTGGGTGGCTCAGTCTGTTAAGGATCTGCTTTCAGCTCAGGTCAAGATTTTGGCATTAGATTCCCTGCTCAGCAGGGAGCCTGTTTCTCCTTCTCCCTCTGCTGCTCCCCCTGCTTGTGCGCTCCTGCTCTCTTTCTCTCTCAAAGAAATAAATAAAATCTTAAAAAAAAAAAAAGACCTTTTAGGTGTTTCTATCACCAGTGGCATTGTAGGATGCTTTGGAAGGTCAGTGACTGAAGCAGTTGAGAAGGAAATGAAAGGAGTGAAAAGAAAGGGTAAAATAAAGGAAAAGGGGAAAAGAGAAATACATTTGGTAGAAGAGTATAGCAGCATGAGTGTGATAGGAGAGATATAGGATAAGTTTTGAAAGAGAATTTGATAAAATTCAGTATCCATTTCTTTTTTTAAAAAATCTTTTATTTATGTATTTATTTGAGAGAGAGAGAGAGAGAGAGAGAGAGAGAGAGAACATGAGTGTGAGAGGGGAGGGGCAAAGGGAGAGGAGAGAGATTCCTTTTTTTAAAAATTTTTATTTATTTATGATAGTCACACAGAGAAAGAGAGAGAGGCAGAGACATAGGCAGAGGGAGAAGCAGGCTCCATGCACCGGGAGCCCGACGTGGGATTCGATCCTGGGTCTCCAGGATCGCGCCCTGGGCCAAAGGCAGGCGCCAAACCGCTGCGCCACCCAGGGATCCCGAGAGATTCCTTTTTTAAAAAAATTCAATTAGCCGACATATAGGACATCATTAGTTTCAGATGTAGTGTTCAATAATTTATCAGTTGCATGTAACACCCAGTCTCATCCCATCACGCGCCCTCCTTAATGCCCATCACCCGGTTACCCCATCCCCCCCACTTCCCCTCCAGCAACCCTCAGTTCATTTCATAGAGTTAAGAGTCTCTCATGGTTTGTTTCCCTCTCTGATTTCTTCCCATTCAGTTTTTCCTCCCTTCCCCTATGATCCTCTGCACTGTTTCTTCTATTCCACATGAGTAAAACCATATGATAATTGTCTTTCTCTGACTGACGTATTTCTCTCAGCATAATACCCTCCAGTTCCATCCACATCGATGTAAATGGTAAGACTGCATCCTTTCTGATGGCTGGGTAATATTTCTTTGTGTATGATACGCTACCTCATCTTTATCCATTCATCTGTCGACAGACGTCCCGGCTCCTTCCACAGTTTGGCTCCTGTGGACATTGCTGCTATGAACGTTGGGGCGTGAGCCCCTTCAGATCACTACATTTGTATCTTTGGGGTAAATACCTAGTAGTGCAATTGCTGGGTTGTAGGGTAGCTCTGTTTTTAACTTCTTGAGGAACCTCCACATTGTTCTCCAGAGTGGCTGCACAAGCTTGCATTCCCCCCAACACCATAAGAGAGTTCCCCTTTCAAGGAGAGAGAATATTTTTTTTTTATTTTATTTATTCATTCATGAGAGATACAGAGAGAGAGAGAGAGAGAGAGAGGCAGAGACACAGGCAGAGGGACAAGCAGGCTCCACGCAGGAAGCCTGACGCAGGACTCAGTCCCGGGACTCTAGGGTCATGCCCTGGGCCGAAGGCAGGCGTTAAAACACTGAGCCACCCAGGGATCCCCCAAGGAGAGAGAATCTTAAGCAGACTCTGCGCTTAGTGAAGAGCCTGATGCGGAGCTTGATTCCACAACCCTGAGATCAGGTCCTGAGCCAAAAACCACGAGTCTGACACCCAATCGACTGAGCCACCCAGGCATCCATCCATGTCCATTTCTAATGATTCACTGTGTTAGCTTCTTGTAGCTACTGCAACAAATCTGTGCAGGCTTGGTTGCTGGAAACAATAGAAATGTGTTCTGTCATTGAAGGCCAAAAGTCCGAATCAAGGTGTGGGTAGGTCAGCCTCCTTCCAGAGGCTCTGGGAGAGAATCCTTTCCTTGCCTCATGTAACCTCTGGGAGCTGCCACATTCTTTGGCATTCTGCAGACTCTGGCTCCCTTATTCCAGGCTCTGCCTCCGTCTTCTCTGGCTGAATCTAACCTCCCTTTCATCTTGGTTATAAGGGCACTTCTGATGGCATGTAGGGCCCAGCTGGATAATCCAGCATAATCTCCTTATCACAAGATCCTTAATTTAATCACATCTGCAAAATTGTTACTATGGTAACTTTCGCAGGTGCCAAGGATTAGGATATGGGCACATCTTGGAAGCCATTATTAGCCTGCTTCACCCACTAAAATGTGAACGGTTATATACTTCTTCTACCAAACTGAATCTAAACTCAGCATAATTCTTTTAAGATGGAAGGCTAGAAAGTTTTCTTTTTCTTTTCTTTTTATGAATTGTGTAAATTTTATTTTAAAGTACACTCCACACCCAGTGTGGAGCTCGAATTTGCAACCCTGAGATCAGGAGTCACATACTCCACTGACTGAGCCAGCCAGGCGCCCCGAAAGAGTGTTCTTAAAGTCAGGATCAAGTAAAGATATCTGCAGTGACCATCATATTTAATTATTTTTTGATATAGAAGCCAATGAACCTAAATAAGAGGTATGCATATTTAAAAAGTATATGGGGCATCTGGCTGGCTCATTTGGTTAAATGTCTGACTCTTGATTTTGGCTCAGGTCATGATCTCAGGGTCTTGGGATCAAGCCCTGTGTCTGGCTCCTTGCTGGGTGTGGAGCCTGCTTCAAATTCTCTCTCTTTCCCTCTATCCCTCCCTAGCCTTGCATATGTGCTCTCCCTCTATCTATCTCTCTCTCAAAGAAAAAAATAAAGTGCGTAAAATTAATGGAGAAACAAATGGATGATTAACAGGTGGTATTGGGACAAGTATCTAGCCATTTGGGGAAGAGGAAACAATGTTCCTACTTTATAAAAACACAGCGGCCATAAAGGAACACAAACAATTTTAATTTTATATAACAAAGGCTGAAAACCCCCAAATGTGTGGTGTGTGTCCATGTTGCAACACAAACTACCAAAGGGGCAATGTCTTTTCTTATAAAAAAATAATAATAATATAAAAATGGGCAAATAGTTTGAACAGGCAGTTCATAGAAAAATAGATAATGGTAGACATAGAAAAAAGGTAAAATATTTCAGCTTTATTAAATATTGAAAAAGTGATTAAAAACAATGAAGTACTCATGCTTATTAAATTGACAAAGATTAAAAATATTGTTGAATACTAAGTGTTGTTGAAGGATTATTTATTTATTTCTTCTTTTTTCCATCAAGAGTTTGAGAGAGTTCATGAGGATGTATATAATGCAGCAATATAGCCTGCATAAAAAAATGAGACCACCTGTGAGGGAGTCTTGCCAAGCAAAAAAGTCAATTTTGAATCTGATCAAGTTTTAATTTGCAGAGGAAAGTGTTGTACCAATAGGGGATATATATCATGGGCGAAATCCAGTGGGAAACTTGATAGAACAAATGACCAGATTTCTTAAAAAAAAAAACAATTTCATGCAGAGGGAAGGACAGACAATAAGAAATGGAGAGAGAGCTTATAGATAAAGAGTGAGACAAGAAACTTTATCAAGCAGTCGTCAAACATAGATCTGATTCTGATCCTAATTCAAACACATTATAATTTTAAAATATTTGAGATATTTGTGAGACCATTAGAATTTTGAACACTGAGTAAATATTAAGAAATTATTTGTTTACATGTAATAATGCTGCTGTGGTTATTTATTTTTATTTTATTTTATTTTATTTATTGTATTTTTTAAAGATTTTGTTTATTTATTCATGAGAGACATAGAGAGAGAGAGGCAGAGACACAGGCAGAGGGAGAAGCAGGCTCCATGCAGGGAGCTTGATGTGGGACTCGATCCCGGGTCTCCAGGATTACACCCTGGGCTGAAGGTGGCGCCAAACCGCTGAGCCACCCGGGCTGCCTGTTTTTGTTTTGTTTTGTTTTGTTTTTTAATAGTCAGTTTCTGGGGCACCTGGGTGGCTTAGTTGATTGGGTGTCCAACTTTTGGTTTCAGCTCAGGTCATGATCACAGTCATGGGATCCAGCCCCACATCAGGCTCTGCACTCAGCACAGTGTCTGCTTGAGATTCTTTCCCCCTCCCTCACTGTCTCCCCCTCTGCTCTCTTCCCTGCCCCTGCTCATGCTGTCTCTGCCTCTCTCAAATAAAGAGATAAATAAAATATTTTTTCTAAAAAACAGTCAATTTCTTTTGGAGATACTTGATAAAATATTTATGGATGAAATGATTTGATGTCTGGGAGAGTGGGTGGGTATAGATGAAATGAGATTGGCTGTGAGCTGATATTTGTTGAAGCTGAGGAATGGGTTCATGTGAATTGATTATAACTGTCTTGTTTACTTTCCCGTGTATTTAAGATGTTCCATAATAAAATGGTATTAAAAGGGTAGTAGGTAAGATGGGCAGTCCAGATGGCTCAGCAGTTTGGCACCTGCCATGGGCCCAGGGCGTGATCCTGGAGACCTGGGATCGAGTCCCACGTCAGGCTCTCTGCATGGAGCCTGCTTCTCCCTCTGCCTGTGTCTCTGCCTCCCTCTCTCTGTGTCTCTCATGAATAAATAAATAAAATCTTAAAATAAATAAATAATAAAATAAAAGGGTAGGTAAGACACAAACAAAAAATACTTCCTGGAATGTGAATGTGAATATGAGTCCCAGTTTGGCCCTACGCATTTCAGCCACCACCCCATGGAAGGACACGCAAAGAAAAATATTCACAACATCCATAAGCAGAGATTGATACAGGAGAAGCCAACTCTTCTAATTATTGATGACATGTTTTATTTTCTAAGAGTCTTTATAAAGAGGGCATTATGTAAGGTGATGAGAAGACACATCGTTACAGAGATGAATTTCAGAGGTCTTTCTTTAAAGATGTACCCTACTTCATAGTAGAACATAGCTCAATAGCAGAAATGGTATGAAATCGACTCTACACTGGTAACACTGGTAACACAGATGAGGAACTGTGTATTTCTTTGCATCTCTTCGTCTTCATGCAACTTGGTTGAATCAGAGTCACTCCTCTGTAGTTTTCCTTGGCTAGCTGGGAGGTGATCACAGTTCTATTAAAAGTGTGACCTTGGACCAGAGGGAAAAGTCATCCACTTCTCCCAAGAAAAAAAAATTCAACCCTCTGACTCACTATCCGCCTGCTTTACATATTAAAAGAGAGCTTTCTGTAATTCAGTAGCTATTGAAGAAAATCTTTATATTTTGGAAAATTTCAAACATATTCAATGGTATACAGTACAATGAGCCACCATGTAGCCATATCACTTAGTTTTGACAGTTACCAACTCATGGCTAATCCAAGTTCATCTAGATCTCCACTCCCCGACCCACTCCCCCACCACCATATTATTTTGAAGCAAACCCTACAATCGGATTATTTCATTTGGAGACATTTCGGTACTTAGCTCTAAAATATGAATGCTAATTTTAAATCTAAATTAAATTTAGCCCACCATTTTGAAAAGATCAAACACATCACCAAATTTCTTAGCAACCTGTTGCCATATTTTAAAGTGGTATTTTAACACCCGTATGACTACGTATGACTACATTTCCTCTCGATAAAGACTCATGAATGAAGCAGCACATAAATGAGGAAGGTGAGCGCAGACTGTGGGGATTCCCCACCTAACCACTGCCTGCCTCCTACCTTCACGCTGGGCCCAGACCACAAGTAAAGGGCATTGACTGTGATTTGCTGTTAGGTTCTTTCAAGAACACATAGTCAGCATCAAATTGTTGACACGACAAAACATAGTTCAGCTCGATCTGGTCTCAAAAAAAAGAGCTTCAATCACATGAGGTTGTAAGAAGAGTCTGCTGAGTGCTTTCGTTCTCTGAAAACAGGACCATTTCTAAATGAGTGCTTCTCTAAACACTCTGGCTTATTCCTCTTTGACGCATCCCGCAATTCTTTGTGTCCTTCACTGATTCTTCATTCGCATCTCATTCTGTCAAAATGTTCTTGCCTTGACTGCCTGTCATTCTCTTGCTCTTTTTGTTTCCCTGACTCTCATTCAACTCTTTACCTCTGTGTGTCACTCCCAGATCTGCGTATTTACTCCCCACCCCCAACCCCCACCCAGCCTCAAGCTCCATTCATCTGCTTGAAATCTGTCAGAGGTCACCCCACATCTTACACTTAACATGTCTGCATTGGAATTCATTATCCGCCTTCTCCCCACCACCTACCCCAATTGGCCTGACTTTCCACATTCACTCAAATTTCATTTAGGTGTGGAAAAGCCAAATTACTACTACTATTACTACTACCACCTGTAATACTACTACTGCTGCTGCTGGTCCTGCTGCTGCTTATCTTCTAATCTTCTACACCTCTAATCCAGTGAATTTCTAGAGCCTAGGGGTGTTGCCCCCATGAAATTTAAGCAGCTTACTTATCAGACAGATTGCTGTGGTCGCTGCCTCTTACTTCTTGGGTGTAGTGCTTAACTCCTACGTGGGTGAAACATGGGGGATGGCTTTGAAAAGCTTGCGGTCCAGTGTGACGCAAGGGGGAGCAGATGGGTTTCAATCCATGTAGGAAGGGAGGCATTAAATATATATTCAGACTACTGCAACCAGACAGGTGAGGAGCATTTTCCTGCATGTTTTTATGGAAGGCTCCATGGAAGAGAACATGCTTGAGCTGAGAGTTAAAGTTGAGCAGTAGAGACAAGTGAGGACAGCATTTTGGGCAAAACATAAGCAAAGACCTGGAAGCTTAAAATGCCAAGGTCTGTATATATGGATGTGTGTGTGTGTGTGTGTGTGTGTGTGTGTACCCTATTTCCAAATATTCTGCAGATATTAGATTCATCTTGTTACATTATTTTTTTGAAATGTGGATGACATGACATGACCTCTTCAACTGAACAGCATAGATGACTCCTTTTCTTAAACCTGAAATTTAAATATTATTAGTTTTGGTCTTCCAATCTTTGGCTCCAACCTCTGCTTTCATTTTTCTCTGTAGTACCATCCTTCACTTTGTCTAGAGTAGACAACTCACAATTTTTTTGACTCTACCACAGGTCCTTCTCACTACCACTGGGAGCTCATCCTCATTCTGCTTAGAATCTCACTGTTGTATTTCTGCATTCTGGTTGCCAAAATCCTACCCATTACTTAAAAAAAAAAAAATTATAATGGAAACATTTAAATATGTAAAAAAAAAAAAAGACCTAATAAGATAATAAATCCTCATGTAGCCTTAAATCCTACCAGTGGTCAAAGGACCACCTAAAATACCACTTCCCCTGTGAGATCATTTTTTTTTTCATTTCCCTCTTCTGCTTTGAACCTCACATGTATTCATGATGCAGTAGTTGTACTGTACATCACAGGTACTCTGATATTACAGGAACTGGTTTTTCTTATCGCCTCTTTCAAAGCAGAATTTGTAGCTTGATGAACTTCTTGTTCCTTGTAGTGTCTACTTTGGTGAGTTATTAACAGTTTCAGCTCAAAGATAGAGATAGCCCCATTAGGAGCTTCATCTGGAATTTCTTACTAGCCACAAAGAACTGATTGGTGGTGGGGGAAGTACCAGAGACTGGGCGGAATGTGACCTTATCATCATAAAGAAAGAAATGGTGAAAAAAGGAGACACTCTACTTAGACATATACTTGACAAGGTGTTCTTGACCCTGGCTAGAACATTCAATCATTTGTGGAGAGTTAAAAAAAAAAAAAAAAACTATGTAATGCAGCCACTTTGGAAGACAGGTTAGCAGTTTCGTATAAGACTAACATAGTCTTACCATATGATCCAGCAATCACATTCCTTGGTATTTACCCAAAGGAATTAAAAACATATGTCCACATGAAAACCTGCACACAGATGTTTATAGGAGCTTTATTCATAGCTGCCAAAACTTAGAAGCAACAAGATGCCTGTCGGTAGATGAACTGTGGCACGTTCTGACGATGGCATAGTATTCAATGCTAAAAAGAAATTTGCTATCAAGCTGAGAAAAGATAAAGGAATATCACTAAGTGAAAGAAGCCAGTCAGTATGTTTCTAACTATATGACATTCTGGAAGAGCCAAAACTATGGAGACAGTTAAAGGATACCAGTGGTTGCTAAGGGTTGGGGAGAAGGAGGGATAAATAGGCAGAGCACAGAGGGTTTTTAGGACAGTGAAAATACTCCATGTGGTACTATAGTGATATCCAAACATGTCTGTATAAGTCAGTATATGTCACATATATCAGTATACACTTATCCAAACCCGTAGAATGTACAACACCAGGAGTGAAGCTCAATGTAAACTATGGACTTGGGGGTGATAACGATTCATCAGTGTAAATTCATCAGTTGTAACACGTGCGCCACTCTGAGGGTGGGGATGTTGATGATGGCAAGGCAGGGGACAGGGGGCATATGGGGACTCTCTGTATCTTCCCTTCAATTTTGTTGTGAACTTCAGACTGCTCTTTAAACAGTACGTCCTTCGTAAAGAAAGATGTGGAGTCAGAGGCCACACTCCCAGAGATCCTGAGTCTGTAGAGCTGGAATCATTCCCATGGTCAGTGGGAACCAAGAGAATATAGTTCCAAATTGATGAGCTGCTTGAAAACTGTAATTTTAACATAAATCACATAAGAGAGGAAGAACAGAGGAGGACATCTGAAGAAATAAGCTGCCCATACAGGGAACAGTCTATTTAGGTCATATTTTAAAAAAAATTTAAGGACAACCATGCAAAAGAGAAAAGAAATTGGTATATATTAAGCGCCTGTTAGCTGTTAGACCCTGCTAGATATCTTCACACATATTGTGCCCACTGAGCCTCTCAATGACCCAAGTCTCTCATGTCCCATTAGCAGGCAAGGAAACTAGGTTTAAGAAATGTGTTCAAGCTCACCATGTTAATAAGTGGCACAGCTGGAATTTAAACTGAGGTCTATTGGTATTTAAGTTTGTGCTATTTCTTTTTTTTTTTAAAGATTTATTTATTCATGAGCGTCAGAGAGAGAGAGAGAGAGAGAGAGAGAGAGAGGCAGAGACACAGGCAGAGGGAGAAGCAGGCTCCATGCAGGGAGACCGATGTGGGACTCGATCCTGCGTCTCCAGGAGCACACCCCGGGCTGAAGGCGGCGCTAAACTGCTGAGCCACCAGGCTGCCCAGTTTGTGCTATTTCTACTCCAGTTTCTTTTTTCTATTATTTCAAGGGCTCAATACTCACATTCAAAACAGTTGAGAAAGTAATAAATAAATATTCAGTCGACAACTATTTACGATGTGTAGGCAGTGAGCGAAATCACTACCATAATGGAACCCATACTGGGAAGATAGATGCTAAACAAGTAATAAATGCAGAAGTAAACACATAAATGCAAACATAATGCGGGATTATGAGAAATGGTATGAGGAATATAAATGGAGGACAGTCATGGAGAGCCATCTGAGACAGATTGGACATTTTTGTAAGGGGTTTAAGCTATTCATTTTTTTATTTATTAAGTTTTTAAATTTTAATTCCAATATGGTTAATGTACAGTGTTATTTTAGTTTCAGGTGTACAATGCAGTATCTCAACAGTTTTGTACATCACAACAAATGCACTCCTTAGTCCCCATCACCTATTTCTCCCATCCCCCACCCCACCTTCCTTGGGGGTAACCATCAGTTTATTCTTTTTATTTTTTATTTATTTTTTAAAGATTTCATCTATTCATTTGACAGATTAAGAGAGAGAGAGAGAGAGAGAGAGAGCACAAATAGGCAGAGCAGCAGGCAGAGAGTGAAGAAGAACCAGGCTTCCTGAGGAGAAAGGAGCCAGATGCCGGGCTCAATCCCAGGACCCTGGGATCATGACCCAACCTGAAGGTAGACACTTACCCGATGGAGCCGCCCAGGAGTCCGCATTGTTCTTTTTTAGTTAAGAGTCTCTTCCTTGGTTTGTCCTCCTCTCTCTTTTCTCCTCCGTTGTTCATTTGTTTTGTTTCTTAAGTTCCACATAAGAGTGAAATCTCTGACTCGTTTCACTTAGCATTATACTCTTTAGCTCCATCGACATTGTTGCAAATTTATCATTTTAGCATTTCATTCTTTTTGATGGGTGAATAATATTCCGTTGTGTGTGTGTGTGTGTACCATATCTTCATCCATTTATTTGTTGATGGACACTTGGGCTGCTTCCATAATTTGGCTATTGTAAATAATGATACAATAAACATAGGGGTGTACATATCCTTTTGAACTAGTGTTTTTGTATTCTTTAGGTAAATACCCAGTAGTGCAATTCCTGGATTGGAGGGTTGTTATATTTTTAGGTTTTTGAGGAACCCTCATACTGCCTTCCAGAGTGGCCGCACCTATTGGTATCCTTGCCAACAGAGACAGAGTGGACATTTTAAGCTAAAATGTCCGAGGTTCTGTAAAGTGCATTGAGTTCACATTCTGTGTGAGATGCTAGGATATGAAAACTGGACATGTGGACTGTGACCCTGAAGGGGTGTTCAGGAAGGTCTGGGAGGGTTCTGTGGGGGTGTATGATAAAAGAGCTGGGTATGGAAATTTGGCTTCCTGTCCACAAGAGGGCTAGAGCCTTCTAGGCAGAAGCAGCACAAAGATCCATCTCCCTCCTTGAAATCCATCTCCCTCCTTGAAATCAAAATGACTGCACGTTTTAACACAAACTTGTCAGCTTTCTTTCTCTAAATCTTATGTAGTTCTGAAGAAGGTTGGCACACTGGCTGGAGTCTCAGTGGTGGGTGAGATCCAGGGGTTTCAGGGGGAATGGAAGCATCTGCGTCCTATCGCTGTTGCAAAGTCAGCTTTCTCCCTGCACTCCCTTCCCTCTGCCCTGCTCTGTTAGCTGCTTTGCCTCTGATCATCGCAATTTAATAACATCTAATGACACTCCTCTGCCGATTTCAGTGCCAGCTCCCCTTGGGACTTAAGCCTAGATGCAAGTATTAAAGAGAGGGCAGCCAAGGCTTCCAGGTTGCCAGTTACTTGGCTGGAAATCCCATTCACGTTGGGAAACAGATTTTTAAAATAAATCTGGCACTGGAAGCGATGCCATCCTTTTGTAAAGCTGTGTCAATAATCATAAACCCTCATAATCATGCCCCCCAACCTCTCGGCCAAGCTGACAAATATTTAGGCGTCAGCGTATCCTCATGATGCCACCTTCTGTTGACCCTGTGGGATTCTCTTGCTGTTTGGGTTGGCACTGGCTCACAGTCTTCTGTTTTATGTAATAAGGCACATGAGAGAAGCTCTTTGTACATAGCCCGTCCGCGTGGGTACTGAGCAAGAGGTCTTGTGTACCCCATCATTTTCGGTATGGTCAAAGCTAGTGAACATTTCTGTGGCCTGGGAAATGTTTGCTAACTATTGGCAAGGTTTTTATTTTCCAGTGCCATTTTGCTCCGGGCCAGGATTATAATGACCCGGCTTTGGTTTAAGATGAATTTTGCAAATATATGTGTGTGGTGGGGCTACATTTTCAGAGAAAACAAGCCTGGGTGTGGCCCAGGCTGATGTAATATAGCACTGCAAATGCTCAGGCAAGCCAACGAGGCTTACCCTTTGCAGATTGTACCAACAATCGAGGTCTGTAGGAGGACACAGGAATTCTCTCATTCTGAGAAGGTGGTTACTAGCATGTGACACAACACAGAGCCTATTTTCTGATATGTTTTCCGTGTTTGCTTCAGCCTATCAAGGGAAAGGGCCATTTAACGCACTTGGGCACTTAGTTGTATCATTTACATTTCTTCCTCGCTGAGTTTCTTTCTTCCTCTTTCTTTCTTTCTTTCTTTCTTTCTTTCTTTCTTTCTTTCTTTCTTTCTTTCTTTCTTTCTTTCTTTCTTTCTTCTTTCTTCCTTCCTTCCTTCCTTCCTTTCTTTCTTTCTTTCTTTCTTTCTTTCTTTCTTTCTTTCTTTCTTTCTTTCTTTCTTTTTTTCTATCAACGTGGTGTTAAATGTTAACGTCAGGTGTTGGCAGGCCTTGCAGGGGGAACAGATTGCTTTGAAATAAACACAGCTGGGAACTGACCACATATCGTTTTTCTTTCTTTTAAGAAATGAAAGAAGCATTTATAGAAAGGCTGGAGCATGCATGACTGTCCAGAATTCCTTTATAGATTTGTTTTCTTCCATGTCGGGGTAACGGTTAGTGTCACGCCTTGGTGTCCAAATGGACCCACTTTTCCTTCTTTCTTTGTGAAGTTGCGGTTTGCTGGGAACAATAAACTCAGAGAGGTTTGCTGCAATCTGCACTTGAGAGGGTGGAGTCTATTCAGTGCTGCTTCTCTCTGCTGAAGTGTGGTCTTCAGAGCTAAGCAAAGAATGCCTTGTGTGTGGTGTTCTTCTGCTAGCCTTGCTTGCAGCCTTGAAAACCTCATCCGAGTCACTCCTGGCCTCTTACTGGGCTCCTCTTTCAGTGATGGGCAAGTAAGTGAATTGTGGAATTTTGGTGCATGTGTCTGCGATTTTTGTTTGATTTGATGCACTATGGAAAATGAATGCAGGGTATGTTATAACTGTGTAATTCAACCAGGTTTGGTATCTTTTGCAAGTAGTTGTCTTATTGCTGTCAGAAGAGAAGCAGGAGCCTTTTTTTCTCACACCTGGAAGACTTTATTTTTGTTTTGGTCATTTATTCCTTTAGTCTCTGTGCCAAGGGTTTCTCTCTCTCTCTCTCTCTCTTTCTCTCCCTCTCCCTTTCATTTACTCTTTCTTTGCATAGACGTTTCAATGATTTGTTGAGTTATAGTAGAATAGTGAATTGTTAATAATCAATTGCTATGGTAGAAAATTGCATTGCTCTATTTTTCAAAGGCAGTTTTCCCCATAAATAGCTCTCTCTCTTGACATCTATCTTGTCAGAGCTGAGTTAGAAATGAAGAAGAGAGAGATACGGGAATATAACTTTGGTTTGCTTAAATGGCGTCGGGGGAGCCTTTTTTCACAGGCAAAATATATTTAACTTTGGTTTTATTTTGTTTTAATGGAGAGGACTACAGGGTTGTATCTGCTGGGATTATCTGAAATACCTGGCACCTGGGTGGGAGTAGAGATGTGGTCATCTGGACAAATGGCACTTGTCGTTCATTCCTCACTAGAGTATCCCATTTAAAGTAGCATCCTCTGTCAATTTAACTGAGACCCATGGAGAGGAACCGTTGGAATTAGGCCACTACATCTATTTGGATTTTCACTATCAGATCCAGCACTTATCATCGTTCCTGGGATACAGCACAGCTCCTTGTATTATCCACCATATGTATGGACAAGGCTTTACGTATTGTCTAACTGACTAACTTAGTAGTGTGTGCTAAGCAGACATCTGAGCTCCAGGAGGAGGAAAGTACATAGTGAGTTTTGAGTCTTATGAAACACATAGATGAGTCCAAAGTAGGAGAGCATTTGAGAAAACCTGTTACAATGAAGGTGGACCTGAAAGGCTTTCTCTGCCTTGGCTACTGCCAAGCATATTTTTTCTTGGCTTTATACAACTTGGCAGAGTTGGTCTTGATTTTGGATTCTGAAGGCATAGAGAAAAAGAGTCAGTTACACATTATCTTGGACTGAGATAATCTGACCAGTTCCACTCATGAATTTCTTAAATGACTTACTCTGTTTTATTGAGACTGTACAGATCCTTTCTCTAAATGATTATAATTAACCGCTACTTAAGATAAGTCTGTTCATTCATATGTGATACCCCCTGGCCTTCCTATCCAGCCCAATAAGGTAGGGATTAGTATTATTTCCCCATTTTACAGTTGAGGATATTGAGAGTCAGTTGAAAAGTGACTCTGGAGGTTACTTGGTGAGGGAAATACTAGATGTAAACTGGTTTTTTAAAAGCTCAAAATCTCATGCTCCTCTTGCCTCCCGCCCCATCTCTGAACTCCTTCCATTGTAGAATAGGAGAATAAGCTGTGACTTGGGTGTTGGAGACCTAGATTCTGATCCTGGCTGGGTTGTTGCTGGCTCTCTGATGTTGAACAGTTACTGAAGTCTTTGGATGTCATTTTCCTGTAAGGAGGTTATATTCTTGATGTCTTATGTTTCTTTGCATCTTGAGAATCTCTATCAAGGGATTTGTCCAGGGCTGGTGTCATTGCTGTGGTACACCCCTGCAATGTAGAGCAGAGGGGAGAAAAGAAAGTAGAACTATCTGCCTTCTATCCAGATCTGTTTTGGTTTCCCCTGCCAAGCAGGAAGAGATACAGGATCTCCTTAGGTGAGGAATATTCTGGGGCCTTAAGAGACTATTTTCTTGGATCTGTCTCCTGAGCTGGCATTTCTCAGTGCGTTCTTTTTTTTTTTTTCCCCTTGAGATGTGGGGAGGGGCAAGAGGAGAGGAGAGACAGAGAATCTTAAGCAGGCTCCATGCCCAGCACAGAGCCTGACACGGGGCTCGATCATAGGAACCTGAGCCCAAATCAAGAGTTGGATGCTTAACTAACTGAGCCACCCAGGTGCCCTGTCAGCCTATTCTTTTTTATTCATCAACAAGATTATTTGAGCCAAAGTCTCTGCAGTTTCAATCCAGAGATGAACACGTGGATTACAATCCCACCTGGCCCCAAAAGAAGTGATAACCTCCCTGCACGAGCCCATCTGTTATCTTATTCCTTTTTGGAACAGGGTAAATGTAAATAAATATTACTCTCTCCCTCCTTTAGGTGTTTCAGCTTATGGCAGGTGGTTGACAAATGGGCAGGGCAGAGGAGCGGGAAGGTATTGTTTATTCTCCCTCCGTAGTTAACTCTATCAGTTGTTTACAGATCAAATTAGAAAGTTATAAGATACTAAGATAAGGGTGATTATATTTGACTGACATTGAAAAGGAAAAATTCTGTAGCTACCATTTACCATCTACCATTATTATGTACAGGAAAGAACGAAGAAGTTGAAACAACCACCAGCAGGGAGAAGAGGGCAGCTCTCCTGAGTAAAGAGAGTTATCATTCTTATACCGGTAGTTTCATCCCTTTTTTTTTTTTTTTAAGATTTTATTTACTTATTCATGAGAGACACAGAGAGAGAGAGAGAGAGAGAGAGAGAGAGAGGCAGAGGCAGAGATATATAGGCAGAGGGAGAAGCAGCCTCCATGCAGGGGGCCTGATGTGGGACTCGATCCCAGGACCCAGGATCATGCCCTGAGCCAAAGGCAGATGCTTAACCACTGAGCCACCCAGGTGCCCCTGACAGTTTCATCCTTAAGTGGTGAAAAACCTCACCCATGACCACGATCTGCATTTGGGAAGCTGTGCTTTGCCTGGTGCTTGGGTGCTGGTCACTCACAGACTTCCTGGCTAGGAGGTGGGGTTTTTGAATGAGGAGGTAAGAGCTCCACGTTCCCAGGCTAGCCCTTTCTCCTTCACTTCTGCTGCAGTGTCTCTGTCCCCACACTCATGCTGTAATACAGACCTTAACTTTATGCTTATGTCTTTCCCCGTAGGCAGGAAGCGGAACCCTGGTCTTAAAATTCCAAAAGAAGCATTTGAACAACCTCAGACCAGTTCCACGTAAGTTGACAAGATCATCGTCTTACTCCAAACACTTCACTTTACAGATTTCCAGGGAAGGGGAGTTCATTTTTGGGCTGATGAGCAATGCCTTGACTATGGAAATCACTGTTAGAAAGAAGAGCCCCCCCCCTTTAAAAAGATTTTATTTATTTATTCATGAGAGACACACAGATTGAGGCGGAGACATAGGCAGAGGGAGAAGCAGGCTCCTTCTGAGGAGCCTGGCACAGGACTCGATCCCAGGACCCCAGGATCACGACCTGAGCCAAAGGCAGACACTCAGCCACTGAGCCACTGAGGCGTTCCAAGAAGAGCCCTTTAAAGCAGGGAGCCATGGGCTCCCTGCTCTGAGACCTGAAATAATCAGGTCAGTCAGTCTATGTTGAATGGATAGCTTTGAACTCAGCGTCTCACCTTACTGGTTGGCAGAAAATGGAGTGTCACAAATGCATTTGGCAGATGGGGTCCTATGAAGTTCAGAAAGGTCCCTGGATGTGGATTTTTTTGCCTTTTCCACATAGACTTGAGCAAATAAGCAAATCCCTGTGAGAGCCACGACTATAAAACTTGGGTTGAGATGGAAAGATGGTATTTGGTAAGGACTCAGCATCCTGACACCTAAATCCTGTCCCATATAAATAGAAGACAAAATGAAGTAAAGGAACTTTTTAATTTTAATTAGCAGAGGCTTTGGCCCAAATCCCTAAGTGAGCTCAAGTCCCGGTGAAGCAGGATTACCCTCTCCTTTAGCCTCCCCCTTATTTCTTTTTCTCTCTGTGGGGTGGTGAGAATACCTCCTGTCCCGCTGGAGGTATGACTATGTTATTACAAAGCATCTCCTTGGGAGGAATGGAAATTGCAAGGAAAAAATTCGGAACAGAAGTACAAGAGAGGCAGAGGAAGTATAAAGAAAGGCCATCCCAGTGGAAGCTCGAGACCAAAGGCCTTTGCTCATCTCTACAAAAGTGTCTCCCTTTCTAAAGGTTTTTGGCCTTCACCATGATTCATCCTATCAGAAATTGCCCCTTCTGGTGGTGGAATGTTCTGATCATGTCTACTGTAAGACTTTGTTGAGACCATTGGCTATTCCAGGAGTGGTATGAAGAAATGTTCGGTTCAAGAACATTGAAGTATGGAGCCGAGTGGAGAGCCACTCCTCAGGGTAGCTCAAGGGCCACACTCACCTTAGACAGTTCCTTTAGTGAGACCCTACAGGACTAGGTTCTTTTCATATCTGCTATGGAGAGAGATTTCTTTTTTTTTTTCTGGCCCTTTTGGTTGTTTTTTTTTTTTTTTTTTCCTGTGGACCTGTGACCTGTGTAATTCATAACTTCTCCCCTCTGATTGGTTTCTCAAGAGTTTAGACTCAAATATATTGCTTCCCTGTACTATCTGCATAGGACTCTATGTCATAGACTTTTGAAACTTTTCCACTTGAAATGATTGTAGATTCACAGGACATCACAAAGAAATGCACTGGGAGATCCCATATACTCTTCCCCTGGTTTGTGTCCTCTCCTCCATGTTAACATCTCACACAATTGCAGCAAAATATCAAAACAGAGTGGCATTGGTGTAAACCTAGAACTTATTCAAATTTCACCAGTATTCTAAGTTCTTGTGTGTGCATTTGTGTGTGTGTGTGTAGCTCTATGCAATTTTGTCACGTGTGTAGCCTTATGGAACCACTACCATAATCAAGATACTCAATTGTATCAACCCCACAAGACTCTTTGGTGTTATTCCCTTAGAGCCACACCTACCTCTAACCCCTAGTCCTAACCCTCTGGCAACCACTAATCTGTTCCACATTTCCATTTTGTTTTCATGGTTGCTGCATAAACGGAATCATGCATCTATTTGAGATTGGCTTTTCCATTCCACGTAGTTTCTTTGAGGTTCATTCAAATTGTTCCTTGTATCAACAATTCTTTCCTCATTATTACTGAATCCATTCCATGGTATGGATATACCATGGTTTCTTTTAACCCTTTAGCCTTAGAAGAAGATATGGGTAGTTTCCACTTTGGGGCTGTTATGACCATAGCAAGTTCTTGCGTGAAAATAAGTCTTCATTTCCCCATGGACATATGTCCAGTAGTGCAGTTGCTGGGTCATATGGTAAGTCCATTTTTGAAATAACTTCCAAAGTATTTTCCAGAGTGGTTGTACCATTTTACATTCTTATTAGCAATTTATGAATGATCCAGTTTCTCTGCATCCTTGCCAACATTAACACTGTTTCCCATATTAGTCATTCTTTTTTAAGAAAAATATTTATTTGTGTGTGTGAGAAAGAGAAAGTGCAAATTGGGGGGTGGGGGGGGCGAAGGGGAGGGAGAGAGTATCTCAAGGAGATTCCCTGCTGAGCATGGAGCCTGACAGAGGACTCTGTCTCATGACCCTGAGATCTTGACCTGAGCTGAAATCAAGAATCGGGCACTTAACTGACTGAGCCACCCAGGTGCCCCCTTGGTCATTCTGATCGATGTATAATATCATATCATTGCAGTTCTCATTTTCATTTCTCTAGTGGCTAATGCTGCTGAGTATTTTTAGGTGTTTATTTCCCATCCCTATATCTTTGATGGTGAAATATCTGTGCACGTCTTTGCCTGCTTCCTAATTAGATTACCTTTTTTAACGTTGAGTTTTGAGACTTCTTTCTATATTCTAGACACGAGGAGTTTGTCAGATATGTGATTTGAAAACATTTTCTCCTCATCCTTTTATTTTGATTAAATCCCGCCTAGCAATTTTTCCTCTTACGGGTCGTGCTTTTGGTGACAATTTAAAGAACCCATTGCTCCACACTTTGTTCTTATGTTTCAAGATAATTTTGGCTATTTTAGGGCTTTTCTTTCCATATTAGTTTTAGAAGTAGCTCATCTATGTCTACAGATGGACTTGCTGAGATTTTGGTAGGAATTATGTTGAACCTTTAAATCAATTTAGGGAGTACTGACGTCTTGACTACACTGTCTCCTAGTCCACGAACCTGGTAGCAAGTAGCAAGTCTTTAGATTTTCTTTGATGTCTTTCACCAATATTTTATAGTTTTCATCATACAAACTCTTTGCATTAGGGTTGTGAATATTTTTACCTAAGTATTTCATTTTGTGGAGGTAACCATAAATGATACTCCATTTAAAATTTCGGTTTCCACCCATTAAGGGTCAGTGTATTGAAATACAATAGATTTTTCTGTATTGCTCTTATAATCTGTGACCATACTGAATTCACTTAGAAGTTCTAGGAGTGTTTTTGTAGAGGTTTTTTTTTTTTTTTCATTTTTGTAGATTTTTTAGAGTTCTATGTAGATAGTCATGCCATCTGCAAATAGAGACAGTTTTCCTTCTTCCTTTCTGAACTGTATTTTAAAAAGCTTTTATTATTTTTTTGCTTTATTTCAGTAGCAAGAATATCCAGTACTGTGTCACATAAGATTGGTGAGAGCAGGCAACCTTGCTTTGTTGTTACAGGGAAAGCATTCAATATCCTACCATTAGGCATGATGTTAGGTTTTTGTAAATTGAGGGTTGAAAAAGTTCCTCTCTAGTCATGGGGTATTGAGGGTTTTTATTGTTAATGTGTGTTGAATTTTTGTTAAGTGCTTCTTTGTGCATCACTTGACACAATCATAGATTTTTCTTCTTTGTACTGTTTATATGGATTGCATTATGATTGATTTTTAAATATTAAACTAGCTTTGCATACCCAAAATAAATCTCACTTGGTTGTGGTACATTTTTTTTTATATGTCATTGGATTCAATCTGTTGAAATTTTGTTGAGGATTTTTGCATCTAAATGCATGAGAGATGTTCATCTGTAGTGGGTTGTTTGGAGTTCTTTTTTTTTTTTCATTGTGTTATTATTTTCTGGTTTTGACATTAAGGTAATTTGGCCTCATAAAATGAATTGTTAAGAGTTTCTTCTGTGTTTTTTTTTTTCCTGGTAGACACATAAAATCTGTATTAATTCTTTTTTAAAAATGTTTGCTAAAATTCTCCAGTGAAACAAAATGAGCCAATATATTTCTTTTTTCCTGGAGCTTTTAAAATACAAAATCAATTTCTGTAATGGTTGTAGGACTCTACAGATGATCTGTTTTTTCAAGTTTGGGTGGTTGTAGGTTTTCAGGAAACTGGTCCATTTCTCCTAAGTTGTTGAATCTATAAGAGTAACATAGCTTCTAGTATTTCCTAATTATTCTTTGAATGGCTGCAGGACATGTGATATCCCAGTTTTTCCTGAGATTGGTAATCTGTGCCTTCTCTCTTGTAGTTTGTATCAGTCTTACTGAGGTTTACGAATATTATTGATTTTTTAAAAAGGATTTTATTTATTTATTTAGAGAGCATGTGTGCGAGAGGGGGAGGGACAGAAGGAGAGGGACAGAGAAACTCAAGCAGACTCCCCACTGAGTGCATGGAGCTTGACTCAGGGCTCTGAGATGAAAACCTGCGCTGAAATCGAGAGTCACACGCTTAACTGATGGAGCCACCCTGGTGCCCGTTTTTTGGATACTTTCTTATGTCACCCTTCCAGTTGTCTTACATTCCTTCCCTTTAAATTTTTAGTCCTCATTTTCTTCTAACTTATATTGATTTTCTGTATTTTGTGAATTTTATGAAAGCCACAATAAATCCTTCCTTGGTATAAACAAATGAATAAAAACCTACGCAATGATAAACATAGTTTCTGTGTTGTCTTTCCCTCATGTGTTAGAATAAACTTTGAATATGATTTTCTTTTTCACTGTGTAAAGCTAAGAGCATCGCTTTATTATTATAGACTAGACCACTTTAGCTCATGGAGAGCCTTATTATTAGTAGTTGTATTTTAATACCGATTCTTATATTTGTAGTCCTAAAGAAGTAGCTTCCACATTTTGTGTTTTTCTTGGCGATATTTTAGGGTTGGCTTGGTGACTCTTACCATTTATACCCTGCCTTCTTCTGCCGTACTACACAAAAATAAATATCCTGGGACAGAGCTCCATTCTTCCTAGTTTCGTGTGTGTGGTCCCTCTGCTTGAGCTCTTTCTTTGAGTAACTGATGCCAATGTGTTTTTGGCTCAGGTTTCTGAGCTGTCCCCATACTTGATTGGCAACAGCTAATTCTGAATTGATTCTGTGCTAGTGAGTATTATTCCAGTTAACCCTCCCAAGAAGCTCAGGAGGCAGTTACTGTTACTTTTACTTCATAAGTGAGAAAACAGATCTGTACAAGGTCAGGTGCTCAGAACAGTTGGGCATCACTTCATGGGTAAGAGTTCAGGCTCAAGCTAGAATGCTTAGGTTCACATTTGGGATCTAAACTTCACTAGCTGAATACCTTTGGCAAGCTCCCTACCCCTACTAAGCCTTAGTTTCTCCTTCTGAACAATGGGAGTAAATAGTGATGTGGTTGGTGTGAGGAGTGGGTATCATAACCCTATTAAATGCTTAGCCTAGTTCCATTATAACTTCTCAAAGAAGGTTGCTCCAAGTCACTGCTATTATTATTACTAATCCACTTAGTAATTATTAATAATTATTATAATTAAGTGGAAGAGCTGGCATACAAAGTCAGGGCTCTCTGTCTTTCAAGTATATGTTCTGAGCCACATGTCAGACTGGTAGAGAGTGTGGTCAAATAGTCTGTGGCTAGCAAAACAAGAGGCAGGATCTTTTACTTCTATAGTCGAGAAGACATCATTGTGAGGCTCTGGGTTCTAATGTCACCACGTCTTTGAAGGACTTTAAATTATTTAGTCTTTTTTGTTGTTGTCAGCTCTTCACATTAAGGTAGAGTTATGAAAATTAAAGAAGATATTTTGTACAAAGGCTATGGCACAGTCTCTGGCTTAAGTAGATGCTTAGTAAATATTGTCAAACAGATGAACAATAGTTGTCCTAATAACCAGTAAACTGATTATTTATTACTTAGAATTACAAATAAATAATTATTATAATAAGCCAAACAAAGCCTATTGTTCATAAAAGCCAATAAATACTAGGGGTACCTGGGTGACTCAGTTGGTTAAGTGTCCAACTCTTGGTTTTTGGCTCAGGTCATGATCTCAGGGTTGTGAGATGGAGCCCTGTGTCAGGCTCCATGCTGAGCGTGGAGCTTGCTTAAGATTCTCTCTCTCCCTCTTCCCCCTCTTCCTGCTCCTGTATGCATGTGTACTCTCTCTCAAAAAAAAAAAAAAAAAAAGGCTAATACTAGGTGACCTTTGGAGTATCTTTGACCTTCCGGGGAAGGAATTTTGTAATAAGCTTGTTTCTTTCCCCAGAGGACTAAAATATTGAATAAGCAACAGAGAACGTACACCCACAGTGAACCTCCTGCAGAGACTCAGTGCCCCAGGCAAGCTAATATGCCCAGCCCTGGACAGAACACAGTGTCAACTAGTCTAATATGAGCCATCAGCCTTGGCTCCATCATTTGGTGCTTTTGGCTGACCTGATGAGTCCAAAGGCCTCAGGCTTGGGCGGATTGATCATTTTCATTAGAGGGGGCCTTGGTGTTGGGAGTAGGTTCCTTGGATTCCATCAGACTTGGACTGAAACCATGGCTTTACCACTTGGGAGCAAGTTAGTTAAACTCTGAGCCAAATAGTTTCTCATCTGGACCACGGGAGTAATGCTGCTCGTAGGACTCTGTGTGTGTGTGTGTGTGTGTGTGTGTGTGTGTGTGTTTAAAGAATTAAATGAGATTTAGGTAAAGCATTGCACCCAGTTCACCATATGTCCCTTTCTCTTTAGGTCAAGACTGAGATTCAAGTGGCATGAGTTTTATTTTCAGGCCGGGTGGGCTAGATGGTTTTAGCAAATCTCTGTGCTTTTCTCATTCTGGAAGATGTCATGACCCCCTCCTATTCGGTAGAGGCATAATGCAGGGTTAGTACAATACTGGAGTTCAACAAACTTTTTTTTTTTTTTTCAAAGGCCAGCTAGCTAGTAAATGTTCCAGGCTACCTGGGCCACAGTGGCCTCTGTCGGATATTCTTTGTAGTTTGTTTTTCTACAACTTTTTTTTTAAGATTTTATTTATTTATTTATCCATGAGAGATACACAGAGAGACGCAGAGACATAGACATAGGGAGAAGCAGGCTCTTCATAGGGAGCTCGATGCAGGATTCGATCCCTGGACTCGGGATCACACCCTGAGCCGATGCAGATGCTCAACCACTGGGCCACCCAAGCGTCCCTTAAAGATTTTATTTATTTGTTCGTGAGAGACACACACAGAGAGGCAGAGACATAGGCAGAGGGAGAAGCAGGCTCCCTGCAAGGAGCCTGATGTGGGACTCGATCCCAGGACCCCGGGATCATGACCTGAGCCAAAGGCAGATGCCCAACCACTGAGCCACCCAGGCACCCCTTCCTACAACTTTGTAAACTTGAAAAAAAATCATTCTTAGCAGAGCCACAGGCTGTAATTTGCAAAGCCCTGCATGAATCCTGGAATACCAGAGGTAGAAGAGGTCTTCCCCTGTGCCCTCCTTGGATGGCAAGAAAGCAGAGGTAGCCCAAAGTAATAGTGACCTTTCTGTTGCTTCATGCTTTTTAAAAGGAAGGGTGCTGAACAACTGCAGAAGAGTTTTCATTGTTTATGATTGTCACATGTTTCAAGTAATACTCGTCTTTATTTCAGAGTTCCATTGCAATTAGTACAAATCATTGATGATGAAAGAAAAATCACTTTGGAAATTTTAAGAATGAGCGATCAGATTTTTAGAAATTGAATCCTCTGGAAAGTATTTCTGAAGAAAACCTCCCTGCTTATAAACACAAGATCTATAAAAACATCCCTAGTGTGTGTGTGTGTGTGTGTGTGTGTGTGTGTGTGTGTTCCTCTGATTCTCTCCCACCCAGTCCCTGGTTTTAAGTTAGTATAGAAAACTTAATTTTAGTGCATTTCAGAGGGATTTTGAGGTGAGAGAGGGCTTGCCATTAAAACTTTATGTTCATATCTGTGTTTACATTCCCATTGTTTCCTTATTGTTTTATTTAAAGATTATTTTTAAAAAAGATTTGTTTATTCTTGAGAGACACAGAGAGAGAGGCAGAAGCACAGGCAGAGGAAGAAGCGGGCTCTCTGCAAGAGCCTGATGCGGGACTTGATCCCAGATCCCTGGGTCACAGCCCGAGCCAAAGGCAGCCGCTCAACCTCTGAGCCACCCAGGTGTCCCTTTTCCTTACTGTTTTATTGAGTTAGTTTCAGCAGAAGGGGCGGAATTATAACACATTAGGACTGGGAAAAATTGTTATGGGCTAGGATTCCTTTGTCCCTTCCTATCATCTTCCCTTCCTTCCATTTTTCCTTGTATTTTTCTAGAGACTATTCTGGAATGGAATGTCTCCTTAAGAAGACCTGGGTCTCTTTGGTCACCCTGGACTCTAGCAGCCCTAGGATTCTTTCATCTTTTTGTTGTGATACTTTGGGTGCATTTATTTTAAGAAAGCGCATTTTGGAGCTTCTAGCTAGTTGCATGGCCAAAGCCAAACATCTTTCTCTTAAATGGATTGATACCAAACTGGGTGGTAGAAATAAATATACATGAGGGCACTGTATGCTTTCTCTCTGGAGACAAAATCAGCCAAGCTCTGGCTGCTGAGATGGCCCCTGGATAGTGTGTGTGCTACATACGGAAGAAATTTCACAACTGCATCAGGTAGCCTGATAGAAGAGGAAGTATTCTGATCTGCGAACTGGGAGACCTGGGTTAGTTGTGACCTTGGGCAAGGTCACTTCACCTCTCTGGACCTTTTTTCCATCTATAAACATGGGGACTAGATAGACTTGGAATTATTATGGTTTATGAATTTTGTGAGTTAACCATGTGCTAATTATTGTTTTTTAAAAATCATTGTGGAAAAATGTGGTGGAATAGTTGGGCACATTGGTGTTCTTGGATGAAAGAAGAAGTTTGGGGCTTAGAAGAAGAGTATAAGTATTTATATAATCACATACACCTCACTCGTATTTATTGGACATTTACTCTATGCCAGCCATTCTGCTAAGCATTTTACTTGGAATATCTCAGGATATGCTAATAACCTCATGGTAAAGAATAGAAGCTCAAAGAGATTGTCATTTATTTTATTTTTTAAAAATATTTATTTTAGAGAGAGAGAGAGCATGAGAGCATGCGGAGGGAGGAGGGGGAGGGACAGAGGGAGACGGAGAGAATCTTAAGCAGACTCCCCACTGTGCACAACGCCCAATGTGGGTCTCGATCCCACAATCTCGAGATCATGACCTGAGCCAAAATCAAGAGCCGGGTGCTCAACCGATTGAGCCACCACAGAGATTAAGTCATTTAAACCCAGATATAGTTTATTCCAAATCCCACACTATTAACACTTTTGTACTACTTTGTTTTACTGATGAACTTCCTAAGGAAAAAAATCCCTCCTGTCGTATGTGATTTGGGAATGGCATATTTGACTAAATATACCTCATGTTTTTCTCCCCCCCCTTTTATTTTCGTAGGCCACCTCGAGACTTAGACTCTAAAGCTTGCATTTCTATCGGAAATCAGGTAAGAAGAACCACGTTTGCCAGTTAACATCTTGACCATTTCTCATGCATGCTTTCCGACTGGCCGTTGAAAAATATATTTTCCATACCATGCCGTCAGGGGATGGGCCAAAAAGTTTGAATTTAAGCAGAAGTGGTATGTGGCACTTTTGCTGCTTTGAGTGCCTTACTGAAATCAGGCTAGTGTGGTTCTGATGGAAGGTATTTGAGGGGAGTAGATGATTCGCTCTGGGGAGTGCTCCTCCAAGTCCAAGGGTGGATCTAGTTGGCCATCAGTCCGCAAATGGATTAAATGCATGAGGAAGGGGGCAGGAGGGCAAAGGAGCCACAGTGTAGATAGGTCAAACCAAGCAGGTTGGAGGCTGAGTTGAGACCTGATCTCTGTGCTGCTGGTGACAAGCAGGTGGCATACTGTGCAAGTCTGCACATGCCCTGGTGCTTCCCCTGTTCAGCGGCTGCTCGGATAAAGCCTCTAGGCCAGAAATAACCCTTAGAACGTTGGGAGAAGCCAGAGGAAGGATGAGGTAATCGTTGTCCTTTATTTTTTCTTTACTATTGCATTGTTACTTTTCTCTCCTGCAGAACTTTGAGGTGAAGGCAGATGACCTGGAGCCTATAATGGAACTGGGGCGAGGTGCGTACGGGGTGGTGGAGAAGATGCGACACGTGCCCAGCGGGCAGATCATGGCGGTGAAGGTAGAGTTGACGCTCCCCAAACATTTTCTGTCTGTGGTGTATCCGTTCATCCATCTCAGTTCTATTCGTAGAAGCCAAACAATCTTCAGTGGGGGTAAAACAAAGATTATTGGGAGGGAACAATATTCCCTCCAAACATGTGGAAGATGCTTCCTTGGTGTGAGTTGCATTTACTGGTTTGGTTTTTTTTTTTTTTTTAACTGATAAATCCCACCCCCTCCTTTTAATTTTGTTATGTAACCACCATGCCATCACAGTTAAAAGAATATTATCAATACTTCATTCATGTCATGGAATACCAGCTCCAAATTGAGATTATTATGATCATCAAAATCTTTTTTTTTCTTTCTTTTCTTTTTTTTTTTTTTTTTTTTTTTTGCCTATTGGTGGTGGAAATCAGGATCCAAATAAAAAGTTCACATATTGCCTTTGGTTGTTATGTCTCAAAAGTCTCTTTTATTCTGTATTCTGTTCCTTTTAAAGAATGGTCCTTGAAAACCAGGAAATCAGAATGGAGGGAGGAAATTTATGCCCCTTTGTGGGAAAAAGGGGGGCAAAATGCATCTTGAATGAGTTTGCATAATTTTTGAGCTATAAAAAGGAATTTAGAATCATTGCATATTTCTTGAATAGATGCTCAAGGGGCTTTGGGGATCCAGTGTCTCTACATGAGTTCATGGATTTGAGCCATTGTTAGGAATGCGCTCGAACCGTCAGATGACTTGGACCCCTTTGGTTTTGGAGGATGGAGATATCTTTCCCTTACCTTGAAGATTCTGCAATGTGTTCTTCTGTAGACTTTTTGCTCATTGGGCAAAAAATATGAAAGCCTTGTGATGTTATATCTTTACTGTCAGTTAATGACAGAACCATGTTTCTTTAAGGCTACACTTACTGGAGTGACAGGTGTGTCTTCTCTCAGAAGCCCTGGGATAGGAATGAACAATTTCTTCACTTCTACCTGATTCCATCCATTTTTGATAGCTTTGTCAATTCCTTTTTTTTTTAACTTTTAAAAAATTTTATATATTTATTTATTCTTTATTTATTCATGAGAGACACAGAGAGAGGGAGGCAGAGACATAGGTAGAAGGACAAGCAGGCTCCATGCGGGGAGCCCGATGCGGGGCTCAATCCCAGGACCCCAGGATCACAACCTGAGCCGAAGGCAGATGCTCAAGCACTGAGCCACCCGGGCACCCAGCTCTGTCAATTCTTTTACAGTTGCTACTTAGCCCAAATATTCTTATCTCTCCCCAAAGAGGGGCTTTTGGATTTTTCTGTGGGATCCTGCGTCAGCCACAAAGTCACGAATACTGTGGTCTCTGTACTGAACAGACATAACACAATAAAGCAGTCTGCTTTTGTGACTTGGAAGGAAATACATTCGCCAACATTCACACACTGTCCAAAATATATTATCAGTTTGTTTCTTGCCAGAGATCTTTCAGGAAATCCACTGAAAGTCTTATTTCTCGTTTGTTACAAATAGCTAATCACTAGCATAAATACTTGAAAGGTCTTTGCTCGAAATTGGGCTGTGAGTCTTGTAAGTATTTTCGGGATGGGACTCCTTAATCTTTCAGGTCCCTGCCTTATTAACTGACTCATCCTCAGAGCAGTAACCATACATTTTTCCATGCGTTCCCATTCAGCGGATCCGGGCCACAGTAAATAGCCAGGAGCAGAAAAGGCTACTGATGGATTTGGATATTTCCATGAGGACAGTGGACTGTCTTTTTACGGTCACCTTTTATGGCGCACTCTTCCGGGAGGTAGGTGATCCTTCCATTCACCATCTGAAGAGAACAAGCAATTAAAAAGAAGCCTCTCTAATCACATGAACACAATACACAGTCCTGGCACTCTTTCTCGTTTGATGTGTCTTCTATAGAGACATCTCTGTTTGGGCGATGGTGACATGGCCCGCCGCAAAGTTGGCTTGAGATGACAGCATTAGCCCTTTTAAAGACACTGAGCCTCTCTTTCTCCTTTCTGTTCTGGTTTGTTTATTTTGGCATAGTTATCTATAGCAGCGGTCTATAGGCTAATTTAGATAGATTTCTTAAAACCTGAAATATTGTGGTCTTTTGGCCAAATGATAAACTTCATTTACTTTGTTTATGGACCACACGGGCTTACATTTATCTTCTTGCTTTACCTTTGCTTTTACTTCACCGTGATATGGATTATGATGCTTCAACCAGCTTTTTTTTTTTTAAAGTAGGTTTTTAATTTTTTTTCTTCTTAAAGATTTTATTTATTTATTCATAGACACACAGAGAGAGAGGCAGAGACACAGGCAGAGGAAGAAGCAGGCTCCATGCAGGGAGCCCGATGTGGGACTCGATCCCGGGTCCCAAGGATCACACCCCAGGCTGCAGGCGGTGCCTAACCGCTGCGCCACTGGGGCTGCCCTCAACCAGCTTTTTGATGAACTATTGCCAGCGTTCTGTGTGGAAGGATAGAGTAGGCCTGTAGACCTAATCCCCAAAAGCCTGGATTTCTGGGAATCTATTGTTTGTGACTATCAGTAGAGATGCCTTTATTTATTTAAAAAAAGTTTTTTTAAAACTTTGAGTTGACACTCAATGTCCCATTAGTTGCAGTTGTACAACATAGGGATTCAACTTCTCTATACGTTATAGATGCTCACCCCAAATGTAGCGACCATCTGTCACCATATAATTCGGTTATTAGTACCATTGACTATTCCCTATACTGTGCCTTTTATTCTCGTAACTTCTTCATTCCATAGCTGGAGTGAGTGTTAGTATTCAGATCCTACTCTTTAACAAGGAGTAAGTAGGTGATCACGTGCAAGTTCTGCTTGGCTGCCTGCTAGTTGGCTCTTTGGGAACACACTTGCTTGTTTGTGAATTTATTTGAGGTCTTGAAGGGAAATTGTACATTTCTGCCAAAAACTTAAGTAAGAAACAGTTCTTCCCGACAGGTATTAACTGTTTCCTTTTCTTTTCCTTTTCTACCCTCTCTAACAATCTCTGAACCAATCGGTCTCCAGGGTGATGTTTGGATCTGCATGGAGCTCATGGATACGTCGCTAGATAAGTTCTACAAACAAGTGATTGATAAAGGCCAAACAATTCCAGAGGACATCTTAGGGAAAATAGCAGTTTCTGTGAGTACATCACGGACCCTACCACAAGGAGAATATGAGACTTCTAGACCTTGTGTGTCTCTGATTCCCTGCTGTGAGGAAACACAAGTTGGACCAGAGCTTCCCTCCTCTACATGTCTGTTGAATGTGTGAATGCGTCCCTGGACGTGTCAATGAATGCTTTTTTTTTTTTTCTTTTTTTTCTGGGCACCATGTAGAAGATTCTACTACTGACTTGGTTTGGTAAACTCTCAGTTAAAATGCCTCTAAGCGCTGCCTTCATCTGCTATTGACCATATTACTGGTGTCTATATTAGTTTACTTTGGTTTTCATTTGTAGATTTTCAAATCTTCTTAGGGCTAAAAGGGCATAGAGAGAAGCATAAGAAAATGAAATGGAAAGAGAGATTACTCCCTTAATAGCCATTGAGGCTCATAAAGGTGGAGAGAAAAAAATGCTGGAGACCAAATGAGACCCTGGATAGATGACCGAGACATGCTTTCTACTGTAAGATCTGGTCCTCTCTGGTGGGTGGAGTTCCAAGAGTGTAGCTTCTTGTGTATTTTCTTGGGTTAGGGCCACCAATGTCTGAGAAAATACTTCACCTGGTGATGGGATAATAAACCTGGGTATACTTATTCAGTTTCTTTACAGTGATGGAGAAAAATCTATCTTGTGTTTCTCTTGCAGATTGTAAAAGCGTTAGAACACTTACACAGTAAACTCTCTGTCATTCATCGAGGTAAGCATACATGGAGTTGCTTTGGCTGTTCCTTCTATGAAATCCATTTCTTTTACCCAGATTTTTCTTCCCCCAATGGGTGGAGGTGAAATTGAGTTAAGCAGTAAAACTGAGGGGTTTTCCTTCTCAGAGGAATAGCCAATAAGTAGCGGCTAGTTATCTTGTCTGAGGATGTTAAGAAGACATGGGGTTTTTATTACACCTAAATTGAATACAAACCACCTGTTACCATGCACACCTCTGGGGTTACCCCATTGAGAATTATTTTAGAAGATAGGATAAAAAATGCATGTAGTATAGACTATCACTTGGGAACTTCTTAGAAAAGTGGAATCATGCATGGTTCCCCAGACCACCTGAGTCTCCATTATTAACAAGATCCCCAGGTAATTTTTGTATACCATAGAGTATGAAAAGTTCTAGTATAAAGTATAGCTATTTCAGATAGCAGGAGGCAGGATAAAATGAAAAAATTGATAGATTTATCTCTTCTTCCTCTACTTCCTCTTTTTTCCTTCCTGTTGGCCTGTCATCTTTTCATCCATCCATCCATGCATCCATCCATCCATCCAATTATCCGTACATCCATTCTTCCATCTTTCATCCATCCATTTATCACTTATGCTCATTTTCCCACCATTTATGCATCACTATAATAGATGCCTTGAGAGGTATCTGAAAAGAAAACATTCTTATTAAAATTCCACAAAGGGATTTTTGATAGGGAAATAAGACAAATGTACGACAAACACACGGAAAAAATAAACCACATTACACATAGGAAAGTACCAAATATGGAAGTAGTTTAGATAGAATATAAAACAAGGAAATGATTAGTACTGGGTGATTATAGTAAAAGAAAACGTCTTAGAAGACACATGCTCAACCAAGTCTGAAGAAAAATTAGGGTAAAATATGGATAGCTAGTAGGATAGCGAGATTTGATAATTCTTATGCTCTCTGAGCCTGAAAGTGATGTAAAATGCCTTACACAGAGTGCTGGTTATTACTATTATTGCTGTTATTATTATCATTAATCATTATTATTAGAAATTGGAAAAAAATAGGAAGGAAGAGGAAGAGGAGAAGAAAGTGGGAAAGAATCCATGTGGGAAAAAGAGTGTGGATTACCCACAAATGCGAAACTTAGCTTTTAAAGATTTATTTCAAGATGAGGAAGTATTTCATTTGTATTAAAAGATATATATATACATAAGGTATAAAATAAAATTTGCATATCCACCATTCACTTTAAAGGAAAACATTATAAAGGATAATTTCTAGTGTTTTTAGAATAACTTACTGTGCTGATTACGTGTCCTTTGTGAAAAGTGCCACGAGGGAAAAAAAAAAGTTAACTGTAATTTCTAAGTCCGTCATCTAAAGATAGCAATGATTATCTGTTTGGGGGTATGCTTTGTGATCTGGAATATCTGAATTCCTGAGGAGTTACATTTATGTAACCTCGGACACACTTCTTGCAGATGCTTCCATCAAAACTGGTTGTTTTGATCAGATTGGATGTATGGTTACATTGCAACCTGCCTTACAATTCTGTGGTCTATTTACTCCTACCCTTACTGTGCAATAAGTTATGAGGAACTGGGCTTTAAAAAAATTTTTTTGTTCTTGTCATCAGAACACTTAAGAGTTCTCCCCTCATGGCAAATTTAAAGTGTACAATGCAGTATTATTTATTATAGGGTCAATGCAGCAGATTTCTAGGATTTACTCGTTTTGCATACAAGGAACAGGGCATTTGATTTGGTATAATTTTTAGTTTGTCCTACACATATGGGGGCAATGAGGATTATAGAGGAAACAGCCCTTTCTACGGATGGATTCACAATCCTACAAGGAGGACAAAACACGAAATAGAAAGTCCAGTTGGAAGCAGTAAGATGCACAAAAGTGTTGAGTCAGGGAGGGCCATTAGTTTCTTGTTGGGCCCCAGAGGGAAAGGAAGACCAGTGGGGACGTGGAGATGTCATGCCCCCTGGTGGTGGACACATGAATCTTCAGAGCAGCCTGGGACCATGGGCTTTTCTGCTTGTTCTTGCTTTCAGATGTCAAGCCTTCCAACGTGCTGATCAACGCTCTGGGCCAAGTAAAGATGTGCGATTTTGGAATCAGTGGCTACCTTGTAGACTCTGTCGCTAAAACTATTGATGCAGGATGCAAACCGTACATGGCCGTAAGTACAGCAGTGGGGGGAGGCATCTGGAAATGCAGCTGCCAGCAAAGCTCGCCAGGAAATAGGACATGGATGGCCACACGGGGAAAATGGAAATGTGCTTACGGTGCACGAAATATTCTGCTTCTTTTTTTTTTTAAAGAATTTTATTTTATTTTATTTATGATAGTCACAGAGAGAGAGAGAGAGGCAGAGACACAGGCAGAGGGAGGAGAAGCAGGCTCCATGCACCGGGAGCCCGACGTGGGATTCGATCCCGGGTCTCCAGGATCGCGCCCTGGGCCAAAGGCAGGCGCCAAACCGCTGCGCCACCCAGGGATCCCAATATTCTGCTTCTTATTATTTTTTTCTTAAATATCTTCTGTCTGAAATCGTTAGTCACTTGCTTCAAACATATTATTTTTAAAAATTCAAGGAAAAGAGGTCTATGACTTGGGGGAAAAAAGCCATGTAAGTCATCCGTACGGCTCACACGAAATTGTCACACTGTGTTGCAAGGGAGGGTTGTCCTGTTTGTTGAGGACAGAGCAGTAACCAGAATTTAAATCACCCAAAGAAGTCAGCGAGGTGAGTCCAGAGAGAAGCTCATAGCTGTGAAGACTCGTTGCCATTGGCAGAGACTTTGGGACCCCCTTTCACGTTACAAGGCCTCTGTATTGTGTCTTGAAATTGATTTGCACTTGGGGTTGAGAACCTTCCCATCACTGTTGAGCTAAACTCAGACAGTGGCCGGTGACTCTTGGGGATTCTTACTATTGGATTCTGGACTGTTAGTGTTCTCAACAAGGAAGATTCTAGCCTGGCAAAGTAGCTTTCTACTGTGTAATCCTATTTTCTTCTTAAGCCAAAATGGAAATTAGTTGGGTTTTTTTCAAGATCTTATTTATATATTCATGAGAGACAGAGAGAGAGAGAGAGAGAGAGGCAGAGACACAGGCAGAGGGAGAAGCAGGCTCTATGCACGGAGCCCGATGTGGGCCTCGATCCCGGGTCTCCAGGATCACGCCCTGGGCTGAAGGCAGATGCCTAACCGCTGAGCTACCCAGGGATCCCTTAAAATTAGTTTTCAGTTGTGAGGGACTTAGATCCTTCATTGTCTCCAAGAAAAGACTCCTGTAGAATAAAGAAAATCCCATGGAGGCATCAATATTTATTGTAGTTAGTGAGTCTTCTTGGGGATAGCTTTAAACAACTCACCTGGCAGCTGGTGACACCTTCCCTCCCGACCCCAGAGATTTGACTGAGCTAAGAACATATCTCATTTGTCTTTTTCTGTCTCCTTTGCAGCCTGAAAGAATAAACCCAGAGCTCAATCAGAAGGGATACAGTGTGAAGTCTGACATTTGGAGTCTGGGCATCACAATGGTAATGTGTGATGATCATTCTGGACTGTGAGGTTCTGGGCATGAAGCTGCAACGGGGTGGGGTTTGACACCTTAACTGTGGGTCCCGAGCAACCTTTCCTGTCTGACGTAGCAGGAGGTTTTGAATGATGATTGTCTGCAGGGTGTTGTAGTTAAAAGACTTCACTGGGATTGGGCCAACCCAGTTTTTCTTTTCTTTTTTTTTTTTTTTAAGATTCTATTTACTTATTCATGAGAGACACAGAGAGAGAGAGAGAGACAGAGAGAGAGAGAGAGGCAGAGACACAGGCAGAGGGAGAAGCAGGCTCCCTGCAAGGAGCCCGATGCAGGACGCGATCCTGGGTCTCCAGGATCACACCTGGGCCCAAGGCAGGCACTAAACCGCTGAGCCACCCGGGCATCCCAGTTTTTCTTTTTTCATTTCACCTCTAACTGGCCGTGTGTCCCTGAGTAAACTGATGGAGTCACACGGACTGGACTGTCTTATTATTCTCATCTATAAAATGAATCCTGACCGTAGCTCTTGATAGTTTACCTTATTGTTTAAAATTAAATTATTCTAAGCTGGGCATGAAGTTTAAAGCTACTCGAGGGGTGCTAGCATGTGTCGACCCTGACAGAACTGTGTTACCCGGGCTGTGCTCCCCAGAATGCGGTTATGATAGAAGTCTAGGCCATCCGGGTCACGTACAGCCAAAGGACATAGTAACCAACAAGATAATTCCCTTAGGCACAGTCCTAAAGTCATACAGTTAGTGCTTTACTTGTACTTTGGTGATCCGACATTTTCAGTGTATCCCCAAGGTCTGGAATTACCCACTGTGGTCCTGGCTCCTTCCCAGGCACAGCAGCTGATTGAATCCTGTGAGTTATTTCACATCCTTGCCCAGAATACACGTGATGATCTTGTAATGGCAAAGTAGCCTTACTCAGATCCAAAAAAAGATCAGTCATTTGGTCCTAGGTTGTTTTTTTTGTGTTTTTTTTTTTTTTTTCCATTCCAGTAAGGGACCTGCAGATGGCAGCAGATGTACAGCTCTGTAAAAGCTGCAGGGCGAGCATAACTTTTCAGAGCAAACGTTGGAAAACCTTGCTTGCTTTACATCCTGGAGCTTAATACTGCTGGCTTACAATTTTATTAAGTGTCACAGTGGCTTTGGGTGAGGACCCAGTTATAAATAGGCTCCACTGGCCGCCTCTAGTGAGATAATATTCAAAAATCCCTAGCACTAGGAATTGGGAAAATGTAGACAACGTATCCTTAGTTCCTTTCTCCCCAAATTTTACTTGAATTTCACCTTTGTATTTCTCTCGGATTCTCCTGGGACAGAACACAGCAGATTCCCTAAAGTGGCTCTATTTCAGCTGCTGTTCCCTTGTGTTTTTGTTTTTTTTTCTTCTCTTCTCTAGATTGAGTTGGCTATCCTCCGGTTTCCCTATGACTCTTGGGGAACTCCCTTCCAGCAGCTCAAACAGGTGGTAGAGGAACCCTCGCCACAGCTCCCGGCGGACAAATTCTCTGAAGAGTTTGTTGACTTTACCTCACAGTGGTAAGAGAGCCTCATCTGCCAAAAGCCAGGGTGAAGGAAGAAGAGGAGTTCTCATGAACTCCCTCCATTGGTTTTAATCCATTACGCATACATTCATTCCAAAAGCATGTATGGAGTGTGCCCTCGAGGCCGGGGGAACAAAGCTGGCCTTTATCCTGGTCCCTGCCCACAGTGAACTCAGGGTCAAGTAGGGGAGTCTCTTCAATCTATGGTACAATATGGCAGGGATGGAGGTATGCATAGGGTATTTGGGGAAACTCAGAGGAAAGGCATTAGGATAGAGTTATTGGAGGAGATCAATTCTGTGCTGAAGATTTTTCCAAGCCATCAAGAAGGTAGGGAAGAGAAACATATTCCAAGCAGAATTCCATACTTCGTGTCCCAGCAGCGAGAAACTCCTTTATGAGAGCTATAAGCTATTTGATATTGATTACAGCATCAAGAGAAGAGTGATCGGATGGTTGGATGATTAGGGCGGTGGAGTAGATAAGACATTCCAGTGTTTTGTAGGCTGTCTCCTAGACAACACTCACTAACTGTGGATACGCTTGCCCGTGAGGGTGCAATGGGCAGTCCTGGGGGTCTGAGAAGGGAGTCTAAGGAAAGCTGGAGTAGAAAAATGGAAGGAGTCATGCTAATTACATAGACTTTATTTTCATGGAAATTGTCAGGGGCATCGAGGAAAGTAGGAGAGGGCATGCATGGTGACCATACTGCCTGGTATGAGGGACCATTGCAAGTGCTCCTGGAAGAGGCCACTGAAATGGAGTTTGTTTATATGGGCACCCTGCAGAAGCAGACAGTGACAAGCCCAGTGGTGACGCTGGGAGAGGAGCGATCCTGGCCGCTCCTGCTGAGGAAGGAGCTGGGCCCCTGAAGGCCGTTTGACAGCACAGCCCCTCAAGGTTATCATTTCTTGGCCTCCGTGCTCTTTGGAAGAAGTGTTCTGAATGCAGCTTTTATTGGGAAACATGATGAGACAAAGCAACTGTCTATTGTTTGTGAAACCAAGGCCTCTTGGACATTCTGTTAGCGCGGGTCCCCGTGTCACCCCTGGTATTTTGCCCTGATGATGTATGAAGCTGGCCTACTGTTGCTTGTTTTTGTTTTCGTTTTGGCTGAATGGCTAGAGAGGGGCTGGAGCAGTGGGCTGTCGTACAGTGTGTTGTTGGGTGCCTCTGACTGGGCACTTCTTCTGGGCTGTTGGGGTGCGTCCTCCTCTCTGCTCTCCTCGAGCCAGTGTGCTGTGTGTGGTGGCACACCGGCCAGATTGACATGGGGCTCATGATTTTGCCTTCTGGATTTGAGAGCTTGTTTTTATTGTTTATTTTTATTTTTATTTTTTTTCCCCCCTTCTTTATCCTCCAACATTTAAAGGTCACATAGGAAAAGGGATGAGTCATCTTGGGTAGTTCAGCCCAGTAGTTCTCAAGAGGAGTGGTAAAGGGGAAGGATCTTACCTAGGGAAGTCTTTTCAAACTCTCCTCCCTATAACCTTTCTGTTGCCTGTTCCCCTGTCCCCAGGAGTCTGGCTGGGTACTTGGGAAAACTTGGTAAGCACAAGGCTGGCGTGAAACGCTTCAGAAAGCAGAGCTGCCTGTTGCGAATCACCAGTTTACTGCAATAGTTGTCAACTCTGGCTGTTCATTTATAAAACTCGAGAGAACTTTAAAATGTACCATCACTTAGGCCACACCCTCAGACATTCTGACTTAATTGGTCTGGGGAGGATCCCAAAGATCAGGATTTTTCCAGTGTTCTCAAACCATTCTACAATACAGCTGGGGTGAGACCGCCTACTTTTGCCCTCTGATCTGTGGACCTGATATCAACTTCTTTTTCAAAACCTGATTTTCTTCTATGATTTATTTATTTCTTTAAATCATGCAATTATTTTTTCTTTCACCAAAGTATTCTTTCCTATTACTTAGAATTTCCTCTGAAGATTTTAGAGCGTTAAAGCTTCTAGTGGATCTTTAAAAAAATTAAAACCTTAAGAAATAACGCTTTCTAATTTAACATACGCACACATACATGGACGATCCAGATACTTTATTATGGCTCTTTGTGTGGCGACCACTCTGTGCCTACGCTCGGCACCCCCCAAACACTGCCAGCATCTTGGTGCCTGCCATCTGACGTCTCTGATTCCCTCTCGTTTTCTGTCCATTTTGGTCCTAGTTACTGTAGTTCATAAATTTAAAAACTTTGAGCCATAGATATTTTCTAGCTTTCCTAAACCATTAGTTCTGGTCATTGCTATTAATTCTGTGTCATTGTACTCATATTTGTGTCAGCCAGTCTGGCTTGCTTATGAGGTTTATATATATATATAATGGAGTACACATATATATGTAGTATATATACATATATATAATAGAAACCAAACTCAAGTCACCTAAACTTCGAAGTTTTCAACTTCAACTATTTCAACAATTCAATCTTTTTTTTTTTTTTTAAGATTTTAGTTATTTATTCATGAGAGACACAGACAGAGAGACAGAGACACAGGCAGAGAGAGAAGCAGGCTCCATGCAGGGAGCCCGACGTGGGACTCGATCCCGGGACTCCAGGATCACGTCCTGGGCCTAAGGCAGGTGCTAAACCACTGAGCCACCCAGGGATCCCAACAATTCAAACTTTCAGTGTTGTAGTTCCTGTAGACTCTGGCATTTAAGAGTATCAACTGTGTAAAATAGTGAGTCGTTTTTGTTGGTAGGATAATTAGAAAGAAGAAGAGGAGCATTAATTTTGAATTTATCAGCATTCTTAATGATTCTCTCCTGGATTTTTTTGTTTGTTTGTTTGCTTAACGAGTACAGTCTCTTCTGTTTCAGATGGCAGGTCAATAGCTTTTTGCCTCCCATAAACTACCAATATATTTTCTTTGATACCCCCTTCGTATGAACACTATTTTGAAGTTCATTGAGTTGGAAAAGCTGTCTAATGCTTCAAAACACGGTGCTGATTTTTTTATTTTTTTAAAAGATTTTATTTATTCATTCATGAGAGACACACACAGAGAGAGGCAGGGACACAGGCAGAGGAAGAAGCAGACTCCCTGTGGGGAGCCTGATGCGGGACACAATCCCAGGACCCCAGGATCATGACCTGAGCCAAAGGCAGATGCTCAACCACTGAGCCACCCAGGTGCCCCTGTTTTTTGTATTTTTATGACATGGCTGTGTTTCTTCAAGACTTCTCAGAAAGCCCCTATTTTTGTGCTTAAGTGGGGAAAGGGGAATACAGACCTGGAAAGTGAAAAATTAATCGTAAATTTTGAGATGGACACACCTGTGGTTTTATCTCCTACCTCTGTCTTGGGCTGAGTGTCCAACTGGAAGAGAAAGGTCACATTATCTATAGCCTTGGTTATCTATCAGGGTATGTGTGACCCTTCCTGGGATGGGTTCTAACTAAGCACTTGATGACCCCTCCCAGTGTCCTAGTGCTGCTCCACACTGTACAACTTCATCCAGAGGGTCAACTTGGCTGTCACTGTCCTCTGATCACTGCTATGAGTTGACAGTCATCCTGGTCTGTGAGATGGACTAGAAAGCAGTAACAAGCTGACACTCTCATACCCAAGGTTACATCTCAAGCCCAGAGCTCCAGCTGATGTGTTCTTTTGCAATAACACCAGAGAAACGTTATCCTTGGTGGGAGTGTGTGCATGCGTGAGGTTGGGGAGGATGGAGGCAGGGGGTAGGAGAGGAAAGAAAGTTAAGGCATTTATTCCTTATGGACTATAAAGGAAAGCCCAATGATGTTCTACAAACCCTCCCTTTCTGTACTTCTTTTGAAATAGGACTCCTGAATGACATTTCCATCTCTCTTTTTTCCCTATACATGGCTTTCTTACCATAGCCGTTCTAAAGGATTCCTGGAGTAGGTGATGCTGTCTATAAAGGCCTTGTTTTGGGATTCATAATAGAGAAGTCTAATAAAAAAGCCTCCCCTTCTGGTCCAACAGACGGTTAATGAATGCATGTCTAAAAAGGAGAAACAGAACAGAATAGCCTCTTCCTATAGGTTCACAGGCTTGGTGACTGAAGGAAGTCTCTGGAAACCCAACTACTGAGTGCCAGAACCACCCGACTTCTTTTTTGCTTTTCCTTTGGGCCCATTTGAGAGGCTCAGTGCCCAGCTGACCAGCCTGATGGCATGTTGGAGTGTGTTGGAGGCCCACCCAGATGGTGATACTGTCTGACTCAGAGGAACTAGCATAAAGCAGAGACAATCAAATATAGTTCCCGACTTGTTCAGGAAAAAAGAGTAAAAAGAGGCACTGGGTATTTGTTTAGCTTATGACAAATGTATGGGCTTGTGAGGCGCAATGTGTTTTTATTCTGTGGATGCGCCAAATAGCCCTTCTTGGAAACCACCAGAGGGAATTCAAATAGGCAGAAATCCTCTGGTCAGCACAGACTTCAAGCTAGCAGTTCTCAAGACAGCATGAAGCTGTTTTTTAGTGTCAGCTACGGTCAGGAGCGTGTGTTGTGGCATTTGGAAGAAGAATTAGAGCAGTTAGCTAATTGCACGCTTGAAAATGACAAGCCACTTGAAAATTCAAAAGTCTGACTCCAATCCAAAAAGAAATTGGTGTAGCTTTGAACTCCACGATTGTTATTTTATACTGAATTTCAAGTACTTCCTATCAAACATGGAAAATTTGCTTTCCTCCGCCCCCCCCACCCAAACTTATCCTGAGTATTTTGCTATTTTTAGCTCGTGTTTTGAAGTGTTCTCAATTTAAAAGATGGAGAGAATGGGTTTTATCAGTTATATTAATTCAATAAACAGCCTTGGATTGCTGTGTAAGTATTTTCCATGAATGCTCTCTGTACTAGTGCTTGTGGTAAATTCTGAGCCTCCTAATCAGAGGCTGTAAGTCAAGAAATAGCCTATCGGCCAGCAATCCCTGAGGTTTCAGGAATCCGAAACACTTTCTGATGCATTCATCAACTTGGGGTACTTTCCCCACATTTTCCTTATACAGACTGAAACAAAACAAAACCAAAAACAAACGAAAAACCTCTAGAGAAGTTTTCTTAAACTGTTCCAGAAGTGAAAAGATAAGCTATCCTGACTTAGAATGATCTCTCCTTAAAAAAAAAAAAAAAGGAAGCATTTACTTTCCTCGACCTGATGAGAAGAGAGAGAGTCTTCTTTCATTATCTACTAAATAGAAGTTCAAAACTCAGCAACATCACAAAGATCTCTGGTTGGTAAAAGAGGCCACTGTTCTAACACTTGAGCAAGAAGCTTCTTTTCTTGTCATTCCCTTGGTTCGGTTGCTGACTGATGGAAACTAGTCCTGGAAAGGTGGGTCGTGGTCCCCCAGGTGAATGTTAGCAGAATCAACACAGAGCCCTGGCCCCAGGATTCAGGAAGGTGCCTGTCACCTGAAGTCAAGCACATGAATAGTGAATGTGGATTTAAGGTTGTGTTTTCCACGATTGTTTCTGGCCAGTTAAATAGTTCAGACTATGGAGAAGACTTTCTGGTTTTTGATTTGCTTTGAACAATAGCTGAAAATTCAGGGCTTTTGTATGTACGCCTGTTTTTTTTTTTGTTTTTTTTTTTCACTATGGTCTGTGGTGCAAGCCAGCAACGTTCCTGGGATCACATCCCTTCTTCTGTGTGTTTCCTTCTAGGCCAACTAGCTCTTGAACTTCAAAAGAAAACTTCTGCTTCCTGGGGTTCAGGGATGTTCAGGGATAGGGAGGTGGTATAATAGAGAATGTGCACGAATGACAGCTGCATCAGCTGGAGGTGCTTCTAAGTGAATTTCATTTCCGAGCAGGGGCTAGAAGGCAGCAATGTGGAGGGATCCTCTTGTACACGTAGCCCAAGGGGTTTGCAACCTCTGCACGCATGACTTTTTTGGATTGGATCATTCTTTGTTGTGGGCAGCTGTGCTGTGCATTACAGGCTGTTTAACAATATCCCAAGCCTCCATCTCTTAGATGCCAGTGGCACCACCAGGTGTATCAACAACCAAAGATGCCTCCAGCCATGGCCAAATATCCCCTGGAGGGCAAAATCACCTGCAGCTGAGAACCACCAATAAAGCCCCTGTAGACTCTCAGGATACAGACCCATGCAAAGTCCTAAGTGGGACCTACAAGGTCTCCTTCATTTCACTCAGGCACATCTTCCCATATCAATCTGACTTTGACAGTTGATAATTCCTCTTTCTAATTCGCTCTTATTTTTATCCTCAGTTGAGATGAAACTTTCTCTCATAGGTTGTCTGGTCACTGAGGTCACTAGGTCCTAGATCTGCCCTCAGTTCCAGGTTGAAAACTTCTCTCCTCACATCTACTGTACCCTGTCTCAGGTTCCCTGGCTTCTACCCACAGCATTGCCTGGAATAGGTAGGCTGGTTTAAGTTGTTTTGGTTCAAAAGCTTTCTCACTCTCTCTCTTTTGTTTGTTTTTCATTTCGTTTTGTTTTATTCCACACTTTCTCAAAGTGTCTCAACTACTTCACTCTCTTATGGCTCCATACCTTGTCTCCCCTCCTCATTATTATTAGTCCATGGGGGCGGAGCAGAGCTCATGTCACACATACTAGGTCTCATCTGCTCAAAATGATCCATTGGCACAAATCCCAGCAACCTAATGATCAGTCACGTTTTGGTTTCTTCAACGCCAGGCTATGTTCCTTTCCATCCATGATTCTGTGGCCCGGTGGGCAGAGGGGTCTGTAGGTTGCCTTGCAAACCATAGTTTTCAGAACCATCCTTCTCTTCATTCTGTAACCTGGGGTTCCAACTCCCAGTAAATCACTTCTTTTCTTTTCTTTTTTTTTTTTTTTTCTCCATTTTAAGGCCATGGGTGGATACAGGGGTGGGATGAGGATAGAGGTGAGGGGTTGGTCTCTTCTTATTGCAGTTTTGTTACTGTTGCCTCCAGTATCAAATGTCATTAAAACGTTCGTGTATATAGACAGTTGTGTATACGGGGTGGGAGCCACTCAACAGTAGTGCGTGACCACAAAGAATCTCTAAGAAGAGTAATTGGGAAGTCACTGAGTGTGCTTTCTCTTTCATTAGCCAAGAGGTTGTAAGCAAGTAGCATTACTTTAGACATTTTATGGGGATATTGCTTCTATCTTAGGTGGGTTCGGTTAGAAATATATAAAAGCAAATTATACATAAGCAAGGAGAACCAGGTATTAAAGATAGTGAAGAGATAACATGTAATGTAAGAAATACGTGCCGATTTCTTTCCCAGTGCGGGTAGAGGAAATGCTGTTTTGAAGGAAAGTAGATATGTATTTTGGAATGCAATGGCTGTAGATCAGAAAAGCTAGTTTGTATGTCATTGGTAAAGCATCAAGAGGAAAGTAAACACACACACACACATACACTCTTAGTGTTCCTATTAAGATATACTTAGTGTGATTTAAAACAATTTTATAAGTGTAACAGAAGAGGGGAGTCAGGGTAGGAGATTCATATTTTCAATACATTTTAAAGCTGGTTGTGTTTAGTCTTCTGCAGATTCTGAAATCCTAGTCTTGTGAAAATACAGATGGTTCTTAGATTTTAACGCAATTCCTTTTTTTTCCCCGTTAGCTTGAAGAAGAATTCCAAAGAACGGCCAACATATCCAGAACTTATGGTATGTATCGTTAGTGGTGTAAACTTGTCCAAACCAACAGGTAGTAAAGGTAAAGTGACTAAGACCTAAATTATAATCAAACAATCATATTGGAAGAGCTGGTTCATTGAGAAATCGGTAACTGGAAGTGAATTAAAGCAAAAAAAGACCAGGAGCAGGGCACCTTTCTTAGCAACTTTTTCCATGTTGATAACCTTGACATCATATAGACTAAATGATGCCTATAAAATTTAACTTTTCAAGTTCTCAAGATACCAAGAGTCATTCATTACTAATATAAATGAGGGAAATCATGATTTAAAGGATTTCAGCAATGAGAAAAACAAGTGCTGGGCGACTCATCAGATATTTTTGATAAAATGTTTAGGATTTGTTGGGTGGGGAGCTTTTTTGCTGGATGTTTAGTGAGGAAAGACTGTTTTCTCTCTCTGATTTTCACTTTAGTGGAAAAAAGGTAAGACCAAGCCTTATTCATTTGAGTTGTATTACCTCTGCATTCACAGCTTACCATTTGCACTAAGAGAAAAAAAAAGAGTGAAAATAAGACCTTACAGTTGTTGTTTTAAAATAGTTTCTCTTAAATTATGGTAACTACAATTTTAAGCTGATTACAAATGTTTCTTTAGTATAGATGGCAGGGACCGAAACTTAGGAACTTTTGTCTATGTCGAAACACATTTTTTGGGGAAATATGATAAAATTCCGACTGCTTACTTATTTGCATGAACTATTCCCTAGATTTGTTTCAATTATCAAGGATTTAATTTTAGCAGGGGAAGGAAGAGTTTTGTTCCTAGAGATAAGAGCAATCATTGGCACCATTTCTTCTGGGAACACAATTATTTAGCAAGCATTAAATGCTTGCTTCTATCACACCCCAACACAAGCAGTGCTCAGTCTTTAAGACCCGCTCAGGGCAGGTGCTAGAAGTACAGGTTCCTTAGATCTTTAAAAAAAAATTAAAAAAAAAAAGATTATTTATTTGAGAGAGAGAACATGAGCAAGGGGGAGGAGGCAGAGAGAGAGGGAGCAGCAGACCCCCCCCACTCAGCAGGAAACCCGACATGGGGGGCTTGATCCCAGGGCCCCGAGATCATGACCTGAGCTGAAGGCAGATGCTTAACTGACGAAGCCTCCCAAGCATTCCTTCCTGAGCTCTTTTAACAAAATGATGTGGTGAGGTGACTCTGACATGGAAAAAGTATATCTTGTATTCTATATACAAACATATAATTGGCCATTTATATATCTTCTTTGGAAAAACATCTTTTTAGGTCTTTTGCCCACTTAAAAAAATCAGATTTTTTTTTTTTGCCATTGAGTTGTATGAGTTTTTTAAAAAATATATTTTTAAAAAATATATAACACCCCTTATCAGATATATGGTTTGCGAATACTTTCTCCCACTTTGTAGGTTGCCATTCCGTTCCATCAGTCATTTCCTTAGCTGTGTCAAAGCTTCTTAGTTTGATGTGATACCCCTTGTTTTTGCCAACAAGTCCACGAAGAGATGCTCGTCATCACTAGTCATCAGAAAATAGGAATCAAAATCACAGTGAGCTATCACCTCACACCTGTTAGAATGGCTATTATAAAAAAGGCAAGATATCACAAGTACTGGTGTGCCTATGGAGAAAAGAGAACCCTGTGCACTGTTGGTGGGGATGTAAATTGGTGCAGCCAGTATGGAAAAGTGTGAGGGTTCCACAGAAAAATTAAAAATAGAAATATCATATGATCCAGCCATCTCACTTCTGGGTATGTATCTGAAGGAAATGGAATCACTATTTTAAGGGGGTATCTGCATCGGCATGTTCATGATAGCATTATTTATAATAGCAAAGACATAGAAACAATGTAAATGTCCATCAATGCATGGATGGATAAAGAAAAGGTGATACCCACACATACACATACCATGGAATATTATGCAGCCATAAAAAAGAAGGAAATCCCACCTTTGGCGACACCATGGATAGAATGAGTATAGCCTAGTACTCTAGCTAATAATAATGCATTGCGTACTTGAAAGTTGCCAGGAGAATAGATCTTAAAGGTTCTTATTGCAGAAGAAGAATGGTAAGTATGTGAGGTGAAGGATGTATTGGTTAACCTTATTATAATTATTTCAGAATATATAAGTGTATCCAATCGTCATATGCGTAAACTTATACAATGTTCTGTGTCAATTATATTTCAATAAAGCTGGAAAAAAAAAGGAGAGAAAAAGTATAGCCTGGAGATTTCAAGCCAGGGAGAGTTGCAGAAGGCTGATCCATACCATACAGGTGATAGTCACAGCCAATCACGTGGATTTTTTGGTTCTGCTGGTTAAACTTTAGGTCTGAACCATTCTCTCATTGGGGGAGCTGTAAAGGAGCACTGGGGAGAGTTTTAGAATAGACAAGGTGGTTTCCTTGGGCTCCCAATTGTCCCCTTTAAAAAGGCATCCCCTAGGACTCAGCATTCTGTTGTTGGCTGTATTTGACCAAGACTCACAGTTGAGGGAGAAAAGAAGATGGGTAATGTGGAGAAATGCTGAGAAAATCTCAGCATACTACCTGTTTGGGCTGAACATTTCCTCCTGATTTTATATTTTATATATATATGAAATATATATATACATATATTTTTTCCACCCTGATTATATTTTTAGTAGCCAGTTAGGGCCTTTTCATTCCTTTTGGGCATGCTTATGCAAACCCCCAGAGCATTTTAAAATTAATTTCACATAAAGTTCAACAGACGTGGAGTGATTTCTGGGGTGTCTTACGAAGCCTGTACTCCTTGTAAAGTTGCCTTATTAGTCCCTATTTTCAGATAAAGGAAGAGCATTTTATTTCTACATATTTCTGGCTATTTAAAATGGAAAATATATTTTTTTCCTTCCAAGTGAACTCTTATCAGAGATTTCAGTGGAACACACTTAAGGAGAAAAATGCTGAGTTCTAGCTGAGTATACCTGGGCAACTGATAATCGAATTCCACCTTTCCAGTATGTTCTAATGCTGTGGTCTTTCATGGTCTACATATTAACGTTACAAAGTCATGTGTATCCCCCCCACTCCTCCCCCCCAACACACACACACACACACACACACACACACACACTTCTTTTTATGACACTAGTCTGTGTGCTACTGGAAATGGACTTGCCTTCTAAGGTTATAACTGCTCTCTGCTTTCCTGTGGAATTGAGGTTTTTAAATGGAAAATCTGAGTCCAAACTCTTTGACTTTAGCATTGGGAAAACACATGCTGAGAGACTATTGTTTAAATTGTAGGAGTTGGTGAAGAAGGGAGAAAAAAAAATCCTTTTTTTTTTTTTTCCAGGTAAAGGGCAGTATAATTAAGGCCCCAACCCAGACATGTGCCTCTTATAGAAATATCAACTGTTTTCCCTCTCTAACTTGGATTGAAGGGTGTACATGCTTTCACATCATCTCATTTGCTTGTTCTCTCAAACTCCCACTGGGGGACATGACTCAGCAGGATTTGTTCCTCCAGAGTGGGGACCGGCCAACTTTTTCTGTAAAGGGTTAGATAGTAAATATTTTAGGCTTTGTGGGCTGCTATTCAGCTCTGTTGTTTTAGCGTGACAGCACCATATTCAATACGTAAACAGATGGTATGGCTGTGTTCCAAAAACCTCTATGTCACAAATGGGCGGTGGGCTAGACTTGGCCCCTGGAACATTGATCGTTGACCCCTGCCCCAGATAAGAACCACCAGAAATGATAATCAGGTGATGCAGGTGATTGCCCAGCCAGGCCATTATGTTCTTCAAATATCCGGGAAGTTCTAGATTGAATCCTAGTGTTAAGCAAGGCTGCCAGAGCCCATAGGAAATCATAGTCTTAAGGGGTGAGGTGTTGTGTAGAAGATACGGTGACCTTTGGTGCTTGTGGTTTGCCCTGATGTTCCTGGTAGTGTGTTCTTGGGTCTCCATGTTTTCTCTAGGCACAGCCATTGGTAATGGCCTCCCTACCCGTACCTGGCTCCTTTTTTGAGCAACCCAGCCTGGGGATGAATCCATGGTACCTCATTTGCTCGCCTCCTAGTTGCAGGCCTTGCTATTCTTGGTTGATTGCTTATAGAGGGGACTGGGTTCCCTCCCAGCCTTTTACAGTCTCAAAACCCACACAAGAGGGCGAGTCACACTTTCCATTTTGACATGGTTGCCTGCTCTCCCTTCCCCCTCCCCTCTGACTCTCGCCGCATTTACCCAGAGAATAACCTGAAAGATGTCTGAAGGTTTTTTTTTTTTTTTTTCTTAAGGACTTCTAGGTCAGGGTATTTGATTCATTCACAGAGTAAGCCTACATTCACTGAGCTCACAGCCAGAGCAGACCCAGAGGCAAGATGGGGCTGGCAGGCGTCAGAGGTAGCCATTGAGACGATCTGAGGTTTGACATGTCCTGTTTTGATAGTAAAGACTTTTAAGTACATTAAAAGATCACCAAATGTCAAGAGGATGTGGGAAAGCTAATGAGCATGATGGTAAAGCGCTTGGTAAGTGTGCTGTGTAAGTGGTTAGTAATCAGAAGCAATGCTGCTGTTTATTTGTGCAAGGAGTTGAGGATGAAGGACCCGGCGTCTACAGCTTCAGTGGATATGGTGGGTGTGAGGCTCTGAGCCAACACTCCACCTGGATCTTCCAGATGGGCAAGAGCACACAGCCTCTTTATCATTTTTTGAGTCACGATACTTACCAGGGACCACCTACCTTCATTTGGGTTTTGTTTCTTTGTTCCTTTCCCATTTGCATTGTTTCCTAAAACTTCCACGGGTGGGCACTCGGTTCCCCACAGAGCTGACTCATCGAGCCCTGCTCTGTCAGGTTTAAAACAAATATAATTAGAAAACCTACAGCGAGGCAATGTGAAGGTTATAAACCAACATCCCCAAAGTCAGGGGGAAATGGAGTGAGTCATCTACATGTCTGCATGCAAAAGTGCTCATATGTAGCCGCTCTCAACATAGTCACTGAAAATAATGCCACCAGACAATCAGGGAGGTGGCCGTGACTGGTGTGGGGGGATACGTGGCACTAGGTTCTATCTGAAGGAAATCATCCTTTTTGGTTTGTTTGCTTCATTCTGTTTCCACTGTGACAACTGTGGTTCGTGAGCTGATGTATCTCCTTTTAATTAGAGGTGCGAGGTTCCAGGGTGACAGCTGGGAACTTACTGTAACAAAATTGAGCCTTCTGGGGAGGGATGTACGGTGCAGAGAAAATGTTTTGTTCCCTTCACAACTGTTTTGGAATATGTGGCCTCTTGGACTCGCTAGGTCTATTCCCCCAGCAAACTGATAGCCCTGGTATTTTTGTAAAGTTTGCTTAATCTGAGCTGTGTGGATAGAGACCATTTCTTTTCTTTTTTTTTTTTTTTATGCTTTTCAATCTTTAATCTCCAAGTTGAATTTCTCTGCACATACCTAGAGTTTGGCAGTCTACGTTATTTTCCAGATGGATCAGCTCATCATCAAGAGAGACATAGAAGTATAACTCGTGGCTGTCGATGTGGCTTACAGCGTGGCTTTGTTAACTGTTTCTGTCCAAACCAGCTCTGCAGGGTCAAGGGCAAGCAACGCCTTGACCATTTCCTGTGCTACAAAGTTGGTTTCTCCTTCCACCCTCCATTTCCTGAGAAATGGATGCACAGAAATTTATGAAATTTCTCATTATTTTATCACTATATCAGTCTACAATTACTTTTTTAGGGGACGGAGTTGTTTGTAAATCAAGAGTTAGGACTGTCTTTGTCAATCCTTGTATTTTACCACAGGTGGGATTATTGTTTTGGAAAGCAATAGAAACTCTAGAGGAAACAGATATCAAAATGGGAGGGGTACGGTGAAAGATAAAAGATAATGTTTAAAATGTCCACATCACTCCATGCGTGCTTGATTTGGGAAGAGGTTGGAAGAGTCCAATGTAACCCTGACCGGGGTATTTGAATGTGTTTAACAAACACATCTGTGAAGTTGCTAATCTCCTATATTGTCAGTGGTGAATATTAATACCATGTGTTTTTCTTTTTCCTTCCCAGCAACATCCATTTTTCACCCTACACGAATCCAAAGCAACAGACGTGGCATCTTTTGTAAAACTAATTCTTGGAGACTAAGTACCGTGGACTCAATCGGTTGGCCCTCCTGTGGATTGGTGGGTTTTACAGGGTGAAGAAGGTTCACTAAAGCGCCAATAGAAACTCATCTTTGAGATAATTTAATCCTGCCTCTCAGAAGGTTTTTTTCTCCCCATTTTCTTTCTTTTTTTTTTTTTCCCCTCCAAAGGGGGCCTTGGAATCTCTAGTATAGAATGAACTGTCTAGATGAATGAAATATGACAAAGGCTTAGGACTTAAAAAAGGTGATTAAATATTTAATGATGTGTCATATGAGTCCTTAAGCTTCTCAGACTTCTCTTGTTCTTTATGAAATGAATGCATTGGCCCTGGTCAAAAGGTGCTACAGTAGTGATGAATTTGTAAGTAGATCTGTACTTTGTCCCATTTATTATTTTAATATTTATGTTTAAGCGCTTGGTTGAAAAGATTCCATTTTATGCAAGGAGGGAGATACAAAAGACAAGGTTGGGTTGGCAATATTTATAGGCCTTTTATTTTTGAAGTTCAATCGTGTCTGTGGTCCAGAAGAAATTATTTAATATGCATCTTTAAGAGTATTATAACAATATCCACAAGGAGCTCTTCTTGTAAAATACCTGTTCCAGCTGTTGTGGCTGCTTGCCATGTCCTCGGATTTCTGCTCTCAACTCCTGGGTAATAACCACATATTTCAGGTGAAGTGGCAAAGTATCTTGGTCATACCCTTTTCCTAACTTTGGAAAACATAAAATCACTTTGATCACATCTCAGAGTCACAAATTTGGTTCTCTTGGCATTTGTGGTATTAATGAAATGTACAGTTCGTGATGCGATTTTCTATCACCCATCTATCCTATGTGTGTGTGTGTGCGTGTGTATGTATTTGATAAGTCACAGGCTCTGCCAAGTAGCTTCTGTAAACATCTCTAGTAAGGAGGACGTATGTCACTTCTGAGAGGAAATATCATGTCGAACCACACAGAGAATTGGTGCCTTCAACGTGTAAGCCCCAAGGATTGACTTGGTGGCAATCCTGAACATACCCATTTGCTTTCTTTGTTTTTCTTGTTCAATAAAGAAGCCTTACTATTAATGGGAGGACTGCAATAGAAGAAGATGAAAGTTCTTTGTTAATGTGAGGAATTAATTTGGGGGAGGGGGGTTGAATTCATTCCTTGGAATAGATTGCCGAATTTCCACAGGTTGAGGTGAGGCCGTATTTTTTTTTTCCCAGCAGCACACAGTAGCTTGTCCTGTTGGAGGACGCTAGTGCCACCGTGGGTCTCTGGCAGGTTGACAACACAACAAAAGCTCTTTCTCGTGGCTATGTTTGCCCCTAGGTTCTCTAGTTTCCCTGAGGAAAAAAGGAGTGAAATGATCCAGGGAACATATAGACTGATAACCTGGAAGCATTGCTTTTGGACATGGAGTTGATAATAAGGCTGTTCTTGAAGGACAAAAGGAGAATTTTCATTAAAAAAGGAAGAAGAGAACTCACTCTGATTCTTTCTTTGCCTCAAGTTCAGAGATTCGGAGATAACTGCTCCCTAAAATCCTCCCTTCTTCCCCTCTTAGATTTTGAAGTGCTGTCACTTAATCTCCTGTATCTGCGTTTTCCCCTTGTTCTTGACCTCTGTCTAGCTCGTAGCAGTAGCCCCGACTGAGTATGACACCTCCATTCACTTCTTTGTATCCAGTTCCAAGACATACCTGTTGGATCAAACATAGTTTCATCTGCTCTCAAGCTACCTCTGTTCTCATCTCTTTCTAGCCAGAAAAGGTGGATGAACCTACCAATTATGGTCATTCACTTTCCCACCCACCTTCCTAAATCTGGCAGTTTCTCTCTTTGAGGTCAAAAGGAAAAAAAAATAACAACCATATTCTTTCCATTGTCCATCCATCTTATGAAAAATAGCAAGTAGTAGGAAAAAAAATCAGAGGTCATTCCCTGGACAGCTTTTGGTGAAATACGTAAAGCAAAACACCTCTCTGGTCTAAGTCTGATAAGTCTTACCTGTTGTAAAGTGAGGTTTCTACTTAGAAATATTCTTCACTGAGTGTGTCCCCCTGCGCGCTCCTCTCCAGTTTGTGAGCCCAGGGCCTAAACTTGCAAAACAATCATACGGAGGTAGAGGAGGAGTTAGTCAATGGTTCCCAGCCTTGTGCACACTGGAATCACTGGGAACTGGTGAACACTTCCAATGCCAGGGTTGGGGTTTCAGTGGTCCAGAGTGGGGCCTGCAAATTGGTATTTTTTTAAGATTTTATTTATTTATTCATGAGAGACAGAGAGAGAGAGAGAGAGGCAGAGGGAGAAGCAGGCTCCATACAGGGAACCTGATGTGGGACTCGATCCCAGGTCTCCAGGATCAGGCCCTGGACTGAAGGTGATGCTAAACTGCTGAGCCACCTGGGCTGCCCCAAATTGGTATTTTTACCATGCTGTCTGTCATTCTGATGCACAGCATGGTCGAGGACACTGGGCTAGTACTCTGAAAGAGAGAATTGACCTACAACTTCTTTGGAACGTTGGCAGCGAGAAGCAAGAGCCTCTGCTTCTTTCCCTGTCCTCTCGAATGGGGACATCTTTGCTGCTGTCAGAGACAGCGCATTCCCAGAATATTGATTTGAAACTTGGGATACATTTTCCCCATAGAAATGATGTGCTCCATGGTGATTAGATGTCTTCTGTGCTTAAAGTAGAAGGACTTGATCATCTTCTAAGTTCTAGAATATGGTTTTTTTTTTTTGAGAATGGTGTTCTAAACTAATTTTAAAATAAAGATGGAGTTGCACAGACCATATTTAAGTTGATACAAGTTGGAAACCTCCTGTACATACATGCAGGTTGCTCTATGTTACCCAGTTCGTTGTGTATCATTATTGTTCTCTTGCTTGTGTCTTGTTGGTGTGCTTTTTAATCGCGTACCTTCCTTTGCTGTTGATTGGTTCTGTCACATTGGTTGTTGTTCTAGTCGAGGACACAAGATACCCATTAGCCTCAGCATTCGGGGAAGCCAGCACTGACACTAAAGGGGTCATGAGAAATGCGCGTGCATTTCTCCACATGCACTTGATTTAGTGTCTTAGGAAAGTAATCACAAAGGAGGCAGAGAGGGGCTAACGTTTTCATGGTTTTTAACACTCAAAATGCTTCTCTTTCCCAAGGGGCTTTGTCAGCTCTGCTCATGGAAACTACTGTTTCTTCCAACGTTGTCTAACAAAACGCTTTATCTTCAGCCTGGAAGTGCAGTAGATGCCTAGTGCCTGACTTCCCGCCTCAGTGCTTTCTTGGGCATGTGACCTTCGCACACCTTGAAGGGAAGATTCATATATTTATAGGATTCACTGGAGTGGGTGGTCGGATCAAGTAAAATGAATGAAACCTCTACTGTGCTGGGAATTTTGTCTTCTTAATGTCTGTCTGTGACTTAGAGGGCGATTTGTTGGCTTAAGGGAATCTTCCATTTTTATTGCAGTAGCATGTGGAGGGTGCAGTTTTTTGGGACCCCAGAACATTTACATACTCTGATGGAAAAGTACCAGAGAAAAATCTAGGAAGAAGAAACTACCAAATAAACCCTATTAGAATAGAAAAAAAGAAAAAAAGATATTTTATTGTAGAAGTTCTGTGTTCTTCTCGTCTGGGGGGGTGTATGTGTGTGTGTGTGTGTGCGTGTGTGTGTGTGTGTGTGTGTGTTAGCACTGTTAAATATGCTGGCAGCTGAAGATACTCTTTGGTTTGGTTTGGCTTTAATTGGGGTACTCTGGATTTCTTTAGGAATCTGTTGAAAGCTAGGACCTTTTCCTTAGGAAAATGCACGTGGTACATGGAACACATAGTTTTGCAAACATTTTTGTTGAGGGGAGGGGAGTCCGGTTTATAGACCCCATCGGATCAATAACCTCTGCTCTGTAGAATGTGGACTGTGACATTCTAGACCAAGACTGGCAAGCTTTGTCTGTAAAGGGCCAGATAGTAAATATTTTGGCTTTGTGCTTCACCAAGCTGTTACAACCACACAGGTCCGCTGTCGTAGTGTGGAAGCATCTGTAAACAATACATAAATGAATGAGCATGGTTCAGTGTCCCAATTAGATTTTACTTACAAAATCGGATGACGGGGGCTGGATTTGGCCCACAGGCTATGGTTTGCCAACACCTGTGCTAGGCCATCGAATACAAAACTCTAATTGATGAACTGAATTTTTCCACTTAGTGAGTATTTAGCTCCACTGCTGTTGAGGTGGATTAGGAAGATGGACATAGGAAGTGAAATTGGGAAGAATGGAAGACTGTTCAATCCCATGGAAATTGCCTCTTAATTGTCTCGGGAAGTATTTCTTGCCCGGGAAGCCAATGGGACGATTTTCCTCAGATGAAATCAACTACCTCCTTTTTCCATTTCTATACAGTAACCGGCATAACTCATTCAAACTTGGAAATAAAAGGTCTGCTTCTCTTAGACATTCTTGTCTCTTAGCTTTGCATTTTGTTTCTCTCTGTGGTGTGATACTTGTGCAGGGGGAGTCATGAACCCAGGCATTAATCACTTGGTTTTCCTTTTCTCTGACCTGCATTCAGATTTGAGAATTTGGGAGGCCACAGTTATCTCAGAAGTAGAAGACAGATAGAATTCTTAAAACCTTCCAGTTCATCCCTCTGAGCTGTTGGGCCCTCTTTCAAGAAAGTAAGGCGGTCACGTGTGGGGTCAAAATACTTGTTCATAGGTGAGACTCGGAGCTCCAGGCTCTCATTGTAACAGGAAGGGACGTAGTCTTTCTCCTTGAGTACCATCCCTAAATTTCTATTCTAAGGGCCTGATGCAAAATGCTCCCTTTCTGATGTGATTATCTTGGATTACCAGCCCTGGTTGAGTTTCTGGGCTGCCTAATGAAACTCTCTAGTGAAAGCTTTGCCTTCCCTCTGGGACCAGAACACTGTCCTTTGCATTCCTTATGTTGGCACCTGTCCCCCCTTGCTGTCGGATTGCCATTCAAAGACCGGTCTGCCACCTAAGCTGCCTCGCTCCACTTTCTTCTTCTGGAACAGCCCAACACATCTCACTTGATGCTGTAGTCTCTTTCTTATTCCAAACATTTTCCTTCCTGCTGCATCATCAGGCAAACGTAAATTCTACTTAGAAGGACCCTCGGAACCTCCTGAAGGGCATATTTAAGTATTTGATCTGGCAATTTACCTGAAGGAATGTTTTCCCTTTGCCTAGGAAAACAAAACCTGAATTCCAGAGGCTTCAGAATGAAATTCTCCTTCTGGGGGAAACACCTTGCTCCCAAATACATCACTCACCACCCATTCCTGGTGTCTTCAAGGAAGATATGTTCCTTTTGCCCAGTTTTAGAGAGGCACTGTTTACAGCTATGCAGATACAATTCTACCATTGGGGGTTTTCTAATGGAGTCATTTGGAATTGACACTTAACGAATGTTGGGGTTTATCTTTTGAGCTCCTGACCCAAACTCCTTTTTCAAGCAAGATTTCTCTAAAAGTCTCTTTCCTATCTGAGGTGAAGGGGACTGGGCCTTAAGTAGAAATTCAAAACAAGGTCAAGGACTTTGTGGTAGGGATATTTAAAAAAAAATCCCCTCTAAGACAAACATGTGTTAATAGAATTAAAAAATATCCAACCTAGTTCCCGGGGCTGTCAGGATCTTGACATCATTTGTATTGTCACTTAAACTAGGACACAGAACCCTTCATTATTGGGAGTTTACGGTGAGATTTTGGGAGATTTGCATTGTATTTCTGTCTTGGAATTGTCAGTATGGAAAGATTTCTTTGTGGGCTGTTCATCTTGATACATACAGGCTTCCCCCCGGGGTCCACTTTTGCATTTCTTGGATTCAAGGTCTCTTTCGAGGAATGAAGCTAGTGCTCTTATGACTTGGAGACTGATTTCAGGGAATGCACGGGAATGATTAGGCACTTACTTGCATCTTAATGTAGGAAACAGAACTTCCTAAGTAGTCCCCAGAGTTTGTGGCTTTGACCAGGCCACCTGGTCTTTCCTGGTTCCCTTGATTGCATTTGCTTATTACTCCTCTGCCAGGCACACGTGACCTGGGCTGACTCAACGCTTCTGTGGAAAGGAATGGATCCAACCATTTTCATAGATCAAAACTCAGATTTGGCAATTTCGCCTTGGTTTGACTACAGGATTCTATTGTTCCCAAATCTTAAAAACGTAATGGATGTCTAAGAGGACTTTTAGCAAAACCCTCATTCAAAATGTAAGACCTTCTATATAAGGTCTTAATAAAACTTCTCCTCATCCTGTAGACAAGGACTGCTGGGTTGGTATCCTTTCCTCTGAAGTAATATTCTGTTGTGGCCGGAAATGAGCAATTAGCGTCGTTTGGTCACTACGAACGTTCATCTGTATTGGAGTCCACAAGCAATTTCAACAAAGCAAGTCAAGGCCCTGCCTTAGGAGATTGTCTTTAGACTCTGGACTTTAACACTGAACAGTGATGTGGAATTATGTTTGGGGGCTAGGAGAAAAGATCCATGCAAAGAGCAGTGCTTACCGAGGGTCCCCATGGAAGAGCAAGCTGATAAAAGAAGCTGGCAGTCAGGTGTATTCCATAACTCATTTTCAGTATTACCATGGACATGATCTCCTCTGGGAAAGCCTAGCAAAAAACCAAACGTTAATTTTTTTTCCTTAAAAATACTGAATTCTAAAGAAGATTCAGAGAGCAGTATTGATTTGGATCTCAGAAAATTTTGTTTCCTTAGTATTACTGATTCTACAGAGCTACCAATTTAAACTGATGACACCCAGGAAAAAAAAAAAAAGATAAATGATTAATGGCATCACAGCATTTTGTGAGTATACAACCCATTCGTCAGCTACCCACAGGGTAAAGAAATATGTACACAAAACTAAGCCCCTTAATCTTTCATTCTGGTGGCTGACGTGGACAGAAAGGTGGACACCAAAGTTTATCTGTTGTGCAAACTTTGTCCACAAGGCAGAGGACTGTGAATGTTCTGAGAAAAACACTACAGATCTTCATCCGAAGGGGAGGATTTATAATCTTAAAACATAACACTCAAAGCTAGTTTGAATTTTCAGAAGCAGTGCATTGTGTGGGGAAAGTAGTTTTATTTTCTTCTGAACTCAAATCGTCTGACCTAGTGTGTGTTCATAGTGTGTGTTCAGTACTTGGGGAGAGAGGTGTCGCGGGCACAGAAGTGGTTTCCAGATTATGTTCAGTGTTACCCCTTGGAGGTCTCTTGTCCAGCAGGGAAGGAGAAAACCATGTGATGAAGGATGGAGAGTGTGATGCCCATCTGAAAACCCCATCAACCTCTAATCAGAGTACTTGGCTACCATTATCATTCCCCTTAACTGGAAATTCTCTGTGGCTATTAAAAGCTTGGGAACTTGGGTTGAAATGACTCCTGGAAGACCTGCCAAAGAATCTGGGAAATAGTAGCCAACCATGTCTGTATGGCCCTGGCTTCTGCTATATTCAGGATGCTAACAGGGCTTGGCGGCAGAAGGGCAAAAAGAGAGGTGGCCATTTATTTAAATTTTTAAGCATGACTCCTCTGAAAGAAAATGCACAAATCAATACGTGATGGCCATGCACACAGACTGTTAAATTGCTTAGTTTTCTAAAGTGATTGCAGATAACCTGGTCTCAGTGGTGAAGAGGAGCGAGACTGGGCTCTTGATGGGCGGTGGAGTATCCAAATTTCTTCATTTGCAGAGGCAGGAGTTGTAATTTTTGTTCATTGGCGTGTAGGAAAAAGTACAGTTTTGGCAGAGAGAGGGGTCCTATGTGAGAGTCAAGCTGACGATTATCCTCACTGGGTTTCACAGGTGGAGAACAGTAGGGGGAAGCCAGGGCAGCCTCTGGAAGCTGAAAACGGGTGGGTTATCTGTTGTGAGCTCTACACAAGGCAATTCTTAGGCATTGATGGAAACATCAGGTGCTTTCTACACACACACATACGGTCTGTGGCAGCTTCTGATCGTGGAACTTGAGCTGCTAAAACCAAATTTAACAGGGAGGTTTTCCAGCAGCCAATTTAGAACTCTATGTGTCAGAAAGTTACATTTGGCAACCGTTTGCCGAGTTCTTGGCCAATCTCTGTGTAAAAAACCACCTGAGGAGGTTCAATTAAGAAAATTCAGACAATTTATCTGTCATCATACCCCTGTGTTTAGTTTCTTTTCCAGTCTCAAATTTATTTTCTGAGTGGAGTATATGAACTGAAATGATGAACTGATGTTTTAGTAAAATAACAGGTATTTTTTTTTTTACAGGGAAAAAAAAAGGTCTTCTCTATGTCATTAACTTCCATAATTGGAACTTATTTCCTACTGTACAGAATCATCACATTAGGTCACTTAAAGCTGAGAAAGGTGTTAGGGATGCAGTTCAAATTCTTTATTTAAAAACACAGACATGTTTCTGTATATTTTGTGTAAATCCTGACAGGATGCTGGATGTAACTTCTGTACAGAATTGAATTTTACAAGAATTTTAGTAAAATAGGCAGGCTGCCCCAGATTCCTTCGTGCTTTTGTTTCATCTTGGAAAATGCTGCTTCCGGTTATTTAATCTGGTCTTTGTAGGGAAAACACACACAAACACACACACACACACACACTCCCCCCCTTACATTGTGTGGATTTTATAATAGACCATTTTTATTTGTATATATGCTTGTTTTCTTGCGCTGACCCCCACATTTGTTTGTAAGCCATGTTTATTGTGAAGATAGCTATTGGGCAAGTGGAAACATGCCTGGTCTTTGCAATCCCCTGATGCTAAGAAAAAAGTAATTCCATATGTTAGGAGGCCCTGCAATCGCTTCCTAATACCTGAAATATTATGAAAGGATATGTGAGAGGTTGTGCACCTCAATCGTTTGAAACCGATCTCTAACACTGTGTCTCTGGAAAGTGTAAAATAGCAGAATGACTACCATTTTATGGATTCCTTCATCGATGGACTCTCCCATCTTTCTTGCGATGTATAACGTGATGCTAGCTCTCCTCGGTGGGAATCATGTCTTCTTCATAGATGGCAATATCTTCTCTTTATGAATGAATCAGACTGAACTGTCCAGTATGGAATTCATTAGAAGTTCATAGAGTAAAGACCTCTGAAGGATGTGGGGGGGCTGGGGGGGGGGGATGTTCCATGCCTATGAGGTGAATGTGAAATTGATGCTTTGGCCCTGGGAACTTTTTGCTCATAAGCTGCAGAGGCAAAGAAGTCGGGGAGTATGTACTTCATTCTCTTTTCCTATAAGGAAATGTGTGGGGCTGCTCTCTTAAGGCAAAAACATTTCTCACCATTGTCTGGCAAAGGGAAATTATGAATATCAGTTGATAACTTCAGTCAAGCTCTAGGACTGTACTTAAAAATACCTGTGTTGTGGGGAAGCGTGCCTTTTGTTGTCTTCACCGTATCGGCTTTGGTGGCCACCATGCATTTTTATTTTAGCTTAGTTTTCCTGTTATCCAGGTTGTGTGCATTGTTGTTGCTGTTGTTGTTTTCTCTCTTTTTTTTTTTAATTTTTTTTTCACTGTCGTTTTCTTTTGAACTACTGCTCATCATAAATGATGATGTTATCTCAAAATCCTGACACCAAGGAAATAGCTAATGCGCAGGACTTGGGGTAGATGAAAGCATCGGTGTTGATGTAGGTTACGTTTTGGCAGAGTTAGCAGAAATATACTGAATTGAGGGGGATAATGTGGCTTTGAAGACACCATGTTTGCTTTTAACATTTGGAGAAGCCACCTGTCCTGGGTCCTTATTCATGGGAAATTCATCCTTTCATGCAAATACCATTGGCAGGGCATACTTAACAGCCTGGATGCCTGGATAACAGCATCATATCAGTCAGTAAACAAGGAATTCTAATAATTCCCAAAGGTGGGGGTAATTTTGCCTCTTATAGATCATTCTGTGGTGAAATTTCCAATCACGGCATCTTGTAAAAACTGTAACGTTATTATTTTCCTTCTCTTTTCTGATCTAAGAGCACAGTAAAGGAAAAGTAAAGTTCTGATGTGATACAAAATAATTCATTGACTCTGTGTTTTTGACCAAGGAAATGGCTGAGATGTTGAACTAAGTGGTTGTTACATGGTTCACATGGTGACCTCAAAAGGAAAATGAAATTGGGACATTAAGTCAAACTTGGACTCCTCTGTTGATGAGGAGCTTAACTTTGATTTCCTATCTCAGGATATTCTTCAGTTTCATACTGCTGCTGAGGAGGAAGGAGCAAGCCGCAGACACTGTAACGGTCTCCGGATGTTTGTGCGTGTGTATGCAAAACTTCACACTGTGTGTGTTGTGTTCAATGTTGTGTCAATCTATGAACTGACTCAAACAACAATTTGAAGATACAGAAGACAAGAATAATGGCAAAAGACACCCATCCACCTCTTTTTGTCAGAGTGCTTGCTATGACCTTCATAGCTAGGACAAATACCATAACATATTCAGGAGCAAGGTGTCCTTGAAAGAAATGGTGTGTTGATCTCATAAGAAAATGTACAACCAATAAAAAGACATTTAAAAAAGTGCGGCGAGTCTGTATATTAATTGGGTCGTTCATGGAAATTTCTTTATTCCAGGGATGATGCTTTTAGGTATACAAGTGCTTCAGGTAAAAGCTTGGTTTGAACTATTTATCCCCTTTGTTCTCCCATTCCTGCTACCTCACTTCCAAAACATTATGGAACCTCATGGAACAAAGCATAACAGAACAACAGTGTTGTAGACGCATTAGAAGGTCATTTCATCTGTAATGAAATCTTCGTAGAGTCAATATTCCTCGGTTAGAACTGAAGGCCAATATTATATTACATTATTAAAGTCAGATGGTTTGTAGGGAGGATGGGTCCAGATGGGTTAGATGAAAATATTAAGACCCAGACTTTTTTGGCTCTTAACAGTTCCTGCTGAACTCCTAGGCCAACCAATCATTTGAAGTTTTTCTTGTCTTCTATACAATATATGTAATACTAGGATATTTGCTCTACGTCATCAGGCAGTGCTATGACACAGACACATTCTGGGAAAGAAAATGTTATTTCAGGTATATATGGTTGGGTTGGTAGGGTTCTCTGATTTCTCCTATCAACCAAGTGTTTATAACTATTTGTTTTTTTTTTTAATTTATTTATTTATTCATGAGAGACACAGAGAGAGAGACAGAGCACAGGCAGAGGGAGAAGCAGACCCCATGCAGGGAGCCCGATGCGGGACTCGATCCTGGGTCTCCAGGATAACACCCCGGGCCTAAGGCAGCGCTAAACCGCTGAGCCACCCGGGCTGCCCTATGAAAGTCTTCAGTATGTTTTAATCGTACAGAAGAATATTGCGCTGTTAAAATAATCACATAATAATGTAATTTTCTCAAAGTTTTAATAGAATAACATTTCGAAATTGCACAACTGAAGTTGGATAAAGTCGCAAGTTTAATGCTGGCTCTCCTGTTGACTAGGAAATAGGAAGACCAGCAGAGTTTTGTTGTTTTCCTGTAAATTTTATAAGGCACATTATTAGTTATGTCCTAATGTTTATAACTATTTGACTTGCATCTGCCTTAATCCAGTTGAGAGAATGGCTAGACCTTAGTGTTACCAGATTGAATGCATGAGCAGTTACACCCAGAGGCACACCTTCACTGCTGTCTTATTGTTGAAACAGGTTGATGTTGCTTGAGTCAGGAACAGACTCCTTTTAGAGCCCCTAATGTTTCACCTTGGATGGACATCCTTTCCGGGGGCTAGAATCTAAAGTGGAGGGCTCTCTCGACTTCTGCATATGTTGTTCATGTCACTTTCCAACACCAATGGACTCTCCCATACTGATTTTGAAGTCCTGCCCATGTGCTATCATAAGATTGCTGTAATCCTTCATCTTTCTTAAATGGTAGGCCTTCCTGTCATTGGGAATGTTGGTTTAAGTTCCTATAAGGGGTGAGGGTATGTGGAGGGGGAAGGCATAAACAAACACAGTATTCTCAGGCCTCATATATGAAAGCATTTCATATGGTCCTCTGCAGCTATTCCTTATTTTCAAACTTTAAAATATCATCAGATCTTAAAGTTCTTTCCCTCTTGATGGCTTAGCGCCTTCTTCTTTTGCACACTTCTCGTGTTGACTGACACTTGTTTGCCCATCACAATGAGTCCCTGTTTACTCAAGATTTTGTAGGAAACCAAATTAAAGTGGAACATGGAGAAGGTGATAGGGTTAATAACAAAAGCTTTTTGTGGTGTTCCTTGGTTATTTGGTTTTCTATGGTAATATAGCAAAGCCCAAAACTTAGTAGCTTCAGACAACAGCTTGATACTATTTCTCTCAGTCCTGTGGGTTGGCTGGGCTTAGCTGCATGGTTCTGGCTTGTCATCTCTTATGCATTTGTAGTCAGGTAGCTGGGACAAGGGCTATTGGAAGTGTCTTCATGCCCTCTGTCTGGTGCCTGGGCTGGGTTGGCTGGACTGGTCTGGATCAGGGACTAACGAGGCACCTCTCCATCAGGCGGCCTATGTGTCTACCGTGGGCTCTTCACAGCTTGGCAACTGAGTACTTAGAATCTTTCCAGGGCAGTTGGATTTCCCCTGAATTAATGATCTGAAAGCCCCAGGATGAATAGTGGACTGTGTTCCACGGTGTGGGCATCTTTGAAGACTAGCTACGTGCTTGGTCAGTGCGATACAGTTAGAATAGACTTGTGAACTTTAAAAATGGATCTTATTCCTTCTTTCCTAAATTGGTGGTCCAGAGAGGTAATAGAAGAAATGTACTAAAGTTAATGATGGAATCAGTTTCCATTCATTTATTATCCAGTTTTGTCAAGGCAAGTGCTTTGGTCAAGATGATGTTATCCTGTAGAGGATGAATTAGCCATCTCTGCCTGAAAGTTTGAAGCCATAATTGGAATGAGAATAACACAGAGAAAACTCAGCATTGACATTTGATGACATACAGAACCGTTAGTACTTCTCCACCACCCCAGATGTCAGGCCTCATAAATACTTGCGGAGTAGCTGTTTTCTCCTCAAATGGAAATAGCTTTGTTTTTTATTTTAAAAATAACTCATTATGGGAAAACTTAGAGAATACATGCAGGAAAATAAACATCATCTACAATTCCAAGTTAATTATTCATGTGTTCTTGAAAATATATTGTTCTATATTTTCATAGCACACACCCAGAGAGAAGTACAAAATGTTAATGGGATTATGCTATTGTTACCTGCCTTGCTTTCCAAATTATATCCCAGGCATCTTATCATGTCGATTAATGCAGATGGCATCACTATTTTTGAGGTCTGCCTAATATTCCAAAAAATCACACACACACATATATATATATATATTTATATTTAACTGCTTCCCCATTGATGGAAATTTTAATTATTCCTTTTTTATTATTTTGATAAATACCCTTATTCCTACATATTCATGCATGAGTGTGATTGTCTTGGGGGCGTTTTGAAGAGCTAATGGACCTCAAACATTTTCCACAGGGCTGAACATCAGCAATGGTTTCACTTAAACTTGTCTCCTGGTGCTCACTCTCTCCAGCTCCAGCCATAAACTAAGAGATCAGACCTCTCTGGCAGTGAACCCAAATTAAGAATTTTCAGTACAGGGACCTGCCCACACAGTGGTGCCCTGATGATCCCAAAGGTATATTTCTTGAGTAAATTGGAGCATAAGGAATGCCTTTCAGGAGTATACACAGAAGAAAAAAAAAAATATCAGGAAGAAGTGCTCGGAGGAAAAATACAGAGTATAGGAACTGGGAAATGGAATCTGCCTCTGAGAAGCAAAAGATTGCACTTTTTTTTTCTTAACTTCTTGCTGTGTTGGTATAATGATTACAGAATGACTACATGAGGCAAGAGCAAAATTTCCAGTTGGTTTAGTGGGCATTCTACCCATTTATGACCATGTCAGTCTTAATGAAGCTAGAGCTGTAACTCTGCCAACAAAACTCAGCATCAACCACGCCACAGGCATTAGCTATGAAAACCCTTTTCAGGTATGATCTGGCTATATTGGTTTTGTGGATCTCTGCGGACAAATTCTATCCAGGAATTTGTCTTCCGTGCTCTTGTTCTTCAATGCTATAGCCGCAGTGCTACCCCCCAGGAGCTGGCTAACAACGCAGAGAAGAGCCTGAAGTGCAACACTACCCCCAGGTGACTCACATTCACATGATAGTCAGAGAAGTGGCCATCTGTCCATGTCACCCAATTTTGGAGTTTCAATGGTCAGACCTCAGATGTAATTCTTTCAACATTAACTCCATGTGATAGACAAAAGATGCCTCTGGAAGTGATAATCAGATTTATGTAGTAGAAAGTCTATATTGGATGGAGGACTATATGTGTTCAGGTATATTGAATATATATTTATTCATTAAATATATATTATTTATGTCAGGTGTATTAGTATATATTTAATATATACATATTCTGATGTTTGGTTCAATACAATTTCCTTTCAGACTTCATTGCAAGATTATTGAAGAGCAGTCTCCTAAAGGAAAAAAAAATTACTCTTACACTTGAATACCTTACATCTGTAAAGTGTCTTAGAGATTCCAAATGGAATGCTGCTTTAGGGATGCAGAACATTGTGTAGACTTTGTAGTGATGGAGCTTAGGAGGTAGTGACTATAGAGCTTAGAGTATGACCTAGTGCTTCCACTGTTTCCAAATTCAGTGACTTCCTGGTATTATCTGGGCCATGAGGCACCTCACCTTGGGTTTCCTTGCACTGCCAGTCCAGCCAGAAACCTCCTTGGCAAGTGGTGGCTCTCTGGCCTGTAAGAAAGGACATGAGGCAGACTCAGAACTTAATGCTACTTGCCTAAGAATGCTCAGCTTGGTTAAGAGCAATCAGCTTTCTCCTGATCTGGAGTGACCCCATGGACTGGGAGGCAAAGAACTGTTCTTAGACAAGAACTTGCTAAACCACTTGACCTTTTCAACAGCTGCAGAACTGTTTATCGAGAGCATGCCATCTCTCTTGGCTCCTCCAATTTGTCAGCCAGGAAAGTCAAGCCAGTGACATTGTGTGCTTTAGAAAACTTCTGAGCAATTCACAACTTCCACCATAAAGTGGCTAAATTGGTCTCACTAGTCAGATAGTGATCTTTGGAAGGGCCACCCGCTCCTTGAGCTGGTTGGCTTTTGGGACTCGTTCGCTGGAATCAAATGAGTCACTGCTGGAGATAAACATAAATACCGATATGCCAAAGCCTCCAATTCCCTAAACTATAGCTCATAAGGAAGAATAGATTGGATTTGTTTCAAGCCACAAACCTAGGGCAAATGGCAATGTCTGCCAATAGCAAAGAACACGAATTCTGTTCATTATGTAAGCAATTTCTCGAGAAATTAAGGAGCCAGTGAGTTTTAATTTAGCTTATCTGAAAATTATGTTTGTGTACAAAAATATCTATGATTCATGACATAGTTTTGCAGGATAATGTGAGTTGAAATATGATTTGATAATGCTAATAAAATGGGTGAGGAATTATTTTTAAGTATTGGAAGGGAGCATGAGATGGAGCTTGAGTCGGTATGGAAAGTAGGAAGATGGATCCAGTCCAGAGCCACATAGGCTGTTTGAAATCCTGGCTGCACCATGTGTGACCTTGGACACATGTCTTCAACTCTCTGTCGCTCGATTTATTCCTTCTTCAAATGGAAATAATAACAGGACCTACTTTATTTTTTTTAAAGGATTTATTTATTTATTTGAGAGAGAGAAAGAGAAAGATAGCAGAGGGAGAGAGAGAATCTTTAAGCAGACCCCACGTTGAGTGCGGAGCCCAACCTGAGGCTCGATCTCACGACCTCTGAGATCATGACCTGAGCTGAAGCCAAGAGTCAGACGCTTAACCAACCTAGGTGCCCCAATAACAGGACCTTCTGCAGATTCAGTGGAATGTTGCTGTAGAGCACTTAGTCCCATGACAGCTGCATTATCACTCGATACCGTTTCCCTAATATCCCTAATAGTCCTCTGAACAAATTCTTTCTCAACCAAAGAAATTTCAACAGAAGTGTATATAAAGGAAAGATAAGCAGGCAACTTCAAATATGAAGGTATTTTAGGCCACCTACCCCAACCCATCACAATAATGAAGCTGTTGTTGGGCTGAATGTGCAGGACTCTACACCAGAGCCAAATGTCATTGTCACAAACAAATGCTCATATTTTTTGGTTTAAGTATCAGATTAAAATCTTTGCTTACCACTCACAAAGTGGTAAAACCAACACCTTTTGCTTCTGCAGACCCTGCTTTCTGAGATTAAAACAGTGACATCACCACTTTTGAGATAGAAAATCCAATATATAGTGAAAGAAAATTTCAGGGGATTTATTAAGATTGAAAATAAGATACATCAAAAGAAGAGAGCAGACTTCCATACTTGATTTTTTTTTTTTTTTACAAAGAGTAGACAACAGATAATACAATACAGGCTGCTGAAATATAAATACTAAAAACAAAAAATAATTTTTTAAAAGATTTTATTTATTCATGAGAGACACAGAGAGAGGCAGACACACAGGCAGAGGGAGAAATAGGCTTCTCACAGGGAGCCCGATGTGGGACTTGATCCTAGGAACCTGGGATCAAGACCTGAGCTGAAGGCACATGCTCAACCACTGAGCCACCCAGGTGTCCCAAAACAAAAATAATTTTAAGTAAAAATGTCTTTGTAATTTCTCAAATACTTAAGAAGTTATTCTCTATGGACTGAGACTTTAAAAACACATATAGTTTGTCATTCTACTTTATTCTTTGAGAAAGCACCAGACATATGTCCGTGGAAAGCATGTGGTCTTTGATGCTGTTCAGAACTGGGTTTGACTCTCAGCCCATTCTAAGACCCAGTTTCCTACCTCAAAAAGAGAAAATAGAAGCACCTGGGTGGTTCTGTCGGTTAAGCATCTGATTCTTGATTTCAGCTCAGGTTATGATCTTGGGATTGTGAGATGGAGCCCCCAAGTCGGGCTCCCCGCTCTGCTTGGAGTCTGCTTAAGTATCTCTCCCTCTCTCCCTCCCCCTTGCATGCTTTCTTTCTCTCTTTCTCTCTGAAACGAATAAATAAATCTTAAGAAAAAAAGAATGAAGGAAAGAATTGAGCAGCGTGCCTGGCATACAGCCCTCATTTTGCATTTGGTGACCTCAACTCACAGACCCATGCCATGTGAGGACATGGTTCCCACATGCGAGTGTTCCAGCTAATACAGGCCCATCGCAGGTGAGGAGTGTGTGCAGTAAGTGCAATATATGGCAGTTTTATGTAAGTTTTATAAATTAAAAATATCAGTAAGAAAGCATGTCATTTTGCTTTACAAGGATGCATATCTGAGACAAGAACAACAGTAATGATGTAGCATCGTTTCCTTCAATCCTGGCAAAATGTCAAGCGGGCCTGCACTATCTGCTCCCATTTCACAGTGGGAGAAATGGTGGTGAAAGAGGTCACCAAGGGGATGGGACTGTTGACTGACCTGTGAGCTGGCCCCTGGCAGTCAGAGGCTCCTCACCCCTCCTGTCCTTTGAATGTATGTTCCGTTCCCCCACCGCCCCTCCTCCAGGTCCCCCTCCCCACCTCACTCCTGGGGCCCAGAGTGGGAGCCATTTTCAAGGACGCAGCCTTGAGGGAGATGATATGTGTCAGAACCTCATTAAAGTCTCCATATAAACCTTTAAGATTCTGGTAACAGTTTCGGAGACCTACTCCAAATTGGTGGCACCCATTTCAAGGCTTGGAAGTAAGTCCCTCTGTTTCTTGAACCCGCCACCTGCCAGTCTGGAGTGGCCTGCCTGTGTCTTTCATCTCTCCTGGCCCTCTGTGTGCGGGGCCGTTTTCAGATCTCACCTGGCAAGCTCCTGAGGTTTCAAATCTGAATCTCCCAAATGGAGATTCAGAAGTGCAGAAACTCCCCCAAATTTATGCAGCTAAGCAGTGGAGGTGCTAAACCTCTTTACAGAACGGACCTGTCCCTATTGTATAGCTTTTAGGTTTGCATTAAACCCAAGAAAATGTTTTCTAACACACTTGACCCTGAGAACAATTTTTCCATCCTCTCATCTGCCAAGGAAACAAAATGTTTTAAATGGGCTGATTTGAGGAGTTGCAGAAAACCAGGACCCTGGTACCCTGTGTGGTCCAGAGAAGGCTGAGCTAAATGGGGCTCCAGAAGGCCCAGGCCTGGCCTCCCAGTCAGGCTGCAAAGGGTAGAATGAGGGTGTGGGTTTTCCTGATGGGCCTATGGGCAGACCACCAGGACTTGAGCAGTTGGGCTGGCTTTTCAGGTGGCTCTTGATTTGGCTATGGAGAGAGCAGTATAGAGAGATGGGTCCTGGTCAGAGGTGAGGGAAGAGATGTACAAAGACTGGGTGGGCTAGTCTCAAAGAGATGGAGGAGAACAGTAGGCAGCCCAGGTGAACTGAGCTGGAACACAGTCCCTGTGTTCTTCATCTCATTGAAGCATGACCGTGAAGGTGACTCTGGGGCTGAGGGTCAGAGAAAGGTCACCTAGTAACTCAGCAGTCACGGTAGCAGGACACCAGGTCTAGGACCAGGGCTGTCACCCACCTCCCCAGTGTGAAGGGCTGCAGGGGAGCCAGAGGTGAGGGACTCAGTGGGTAAGACTGAGCCTTGAGGTGAGAGGGACTGGTGGATCCAACTAAGAAAAAGTAGAGGAGAGAGGGGCTAGGAACCAGAACCCATAATCTTGGGCTTGAAGCAATGGCAGGAGCTTCTGTTTCCCCAGGTAGAGGCGGTGGTTGATTCCATGCTGTAAGCAAGGGGCTTGGGAGGATAAGCTCGCAGACAATTTGTTCTTTATTTTCAGGCTTTTCGTAAGAACTGTCTAGGATGGGGACCGCCACCTTGCACGGTGGCATTATGCCTTGGAACCTGGGGTTTGTTAGTAGGTGACTCTGTCCCTGCCGTTGAGATGGCATGTGAAAACCAGGCCCTCTTCTTGAAACCAGTGCCCGTAGAGTACGTGAACTACTTTCATTCCCCAATTCGAGAAAGAAAGAGAAATGGACTCTTTTAGGGCCATATCAGAGACAAAGTCTAGGGACGCCTGGGTGGCTTAGCAGTTGAGCATCTCCCTTTGGCCCAGGTTGTGATCCCAGGGTCCTGGGATCGAGTCCCACGTTGGGCTCCCTGCATGGAGCCTGCTTCTCTCTCTGCCTGTGTCTCTGCCTTTCTCTCTGTGTCTCTCAGGAATAAAAAAATAAAGTCTTTTTTAAAATAAAGACATCGCCACAAAATGGCAACATTTTCTAACATCAGATTGGAAAATCTGGGTGGGGGTGGGGCTCCGCCTCCTTAAATACACAAGCCCGTCCTGATGAATGTGGGAAAAATCTTCTATGTCCTATATAGTCTGACATTTAGTAAATGAATGTCTCCTGTGGTCGGGGAAGTTACGGAAAATGTCAAGTTAATGTCTTTTGCATGTGGATGGAGAGCTCGTTCGGAGCTCAAGGATGGCCCACACCGACTAGGTGTGCGTGGGGTGGCAGGCAGGGAGAGGTGGGAAGATGTGGTCGGGAAAAGCTCCGTTGAAATTCTCCTTTTACCCTCTTGTTAATCTGTAAAAGACTTTCTGGCATTCTCTTATGGAAACTTTAGAAGCAGACGGAAATATTTTCAGATGCATAATACACGTGGACCAGTAATGCGGATTTCCCATTTTTTCCTTACAGGAGTGAACACAGGGAAGCTCTGCATTGTCTTTTGGGTGTTAGCACACATTTCAGGGGGAAAGAACAGTTTATGCTATGGCTTCTGGGCAGCTTAGGAAAAAAAACTGATTTGTAGACAATGAACAGCACACAGAGCGGTGCTTCAGTTCTTCCCAACACATTTCAAAGGTCAGTGGTCAGCTTTTTTTTTTTTTTAAATGTATATCTAATAGTTGATAATCCTAATGTTTGGCAACAATTCAGCAAATTCAGCAAATTTCTCTCCCCGACCCAAAGAATTAGGTCTTTGGGGGGAAGAAATTATCAAGCTCCTAGGACGCGGCATAGCCATCTCAGTGTATTGTCATCAGAGAACTGTATCCATTTCAAATTGTAAAACCATCTTTGGTAAGATACCAGGATTTCGATAATTTATGAGAGTGTAGCACATTCTCAAAAAAAAAAAAAGTGTATTTGTATTGGTGAACCAGCAATATCGCCAGCAATAATGTCTATACCATAAAATCTACATAATTTTCATTCCCCTATTTCTGTGAATAGGGTAATATGACTGCTTTAAAACCCTGAAATGCTGAATGAAACTCAAATATGCCATCCAGTGACTCACATGCCAGATACCCAGCCCTGTACATCTCTCTCACTCCCTAACAGTAACGGAAATCTACTTTCTTCCTCAGGCTGGGTGGGCTTGCATTCTTTCCAACGACGTGAGGGGCCTCTTTGGTGCTGAACGGACAGCTCTGGAAATGATCAGATTAAGCTGTTATGGGTGCTTTGGGACCTACGGATGGCTTCAAAGGGGCTGTGAACTTCATAGGACTAATTGCAAGATGGTGCGTGGACGTGACTTTTTCTGAGAGGATCCATAGCAGCGAAGGCACCCCCCCTCCAAAAAAAAATCCTGAACCCTAAAAGGATGAAGAAATTTGTTGTTTTATTCCTATGAAAAGAAATGCAATTTTCATAGAGAGTACAATATTTATTATGAATTTTAGTAACGTGCCCAGTGTCCTATCCAGACCACATAATGAAATCATTTTAACTCATTAACACCCAAATATCCTCATATACGTTTCCACAAAGTAAAACAAGGTCTCCTTATGCACTATGTATGGGGCTTATATTAAATATGCCCTGCAAGACTTGTGCTGATCCAAAGGCAACTTATCCCCCAAATTAAAGAGTTTGCTCACTTTTAGTGTAAGTGCGGGTGGAAGAGAATAAATTTTGACAGGAGTGGGATCAACCAAAGGACAAAAAAAAATCATTTTCAATGTCTGATCATTGATATTTTATCACATGCAATTATACTCCATAACATATTTATTTTTAAGTGTGTTTGGTGTTTCTTGGGAAAAAACATCCCCTATTAATGTTAGGATATATTCTGGGGATCAATAAGCATTAAAGTCTTAGGAGAGAGGTTGGCAAATGTTCAAATGAACTAACTTGATTTTAAACTAGTTGGTAAAAAAAAAAAAGTCCTCTTAAAATTTTCAGCATATTTTGATCAGTTCACATATTTTGTCATATTTTACTGCTCCACCCTCCTTTCTTGTCAACCTCTCAGGATGGATGGTTGTGTTCTGAGGAGTTCCACAGCACTGATAAGCAAACTTTTAAATTTCATTTCATTATTATTTCATTTCATTTAAGATTTTATTTACGAGAGAGAGAGAGAGAGAGAGAATGTGAGCATAAGCAGGTGGAGAGGAGAGGAAGGGGGAGAGTCTCAAGTAGATCCAGAAGTGAGTGTGGAGCCCAGCAGTGTGGGGCTCTATCCCATAACCCTGAGATCACTACCCAGCGGAATCAAAGAGCGAGACACTTAACCAACTGAGCCACCTACGTGCCCCCATGAGCAAACTATTTTAAAACGACTCATTGATTCTCTCTTGAGTCTTCACTCTTTATTTAAAATACTGAGATTTTCTAACATGTTCATAAAAAGCAGATAACATAATGATGAGTTTATAAGGTTCAGAAGTTCATAAGGGTCTGTTTATGTGGATAATAGGCTGAATGACCCAACTCCAATACTCAACTCTGGAGAAAAGAAAGAACTTGAGGTTGCGGACATTTGGGTCAGAAGATTCCTTTCACGTGCAGTTGAGAATTCCATCATCACTGTATCAGTCACAGCTGTTAAAAATCAGTGCATTAGTACATATACTTTTTTTTTTTTTTACATCGATGACGATGGTACAAAGAATGCACACTTAGTCCTCTGAAAGGAGGAATTTTACTTGGAAAATTTTAATCCAGGTTAGGGGGCTCTTAAAGAAGGAAATTTTAAGGTGACCACAAGGAGGCAGCAAAATACACTGAATTCCCCCGTAGCCGCCAAGGCAGCAATATTCTGCTAACCGCTCCAGGGGTGTGATGAAGGCAAGTGGAAGCACTACTGGAAGGACCTGGGGTTGAGCCATCCTCCAGCACAGGCACTCCTAGGTCAAGCACAGTGAGCATGGGGCACCTGGGTGACTCAGTCTGTTAAGGGTCTACCTTCAGTTCAGGTCGTGATCCCAGGGTCCTGGGATCAAATCCTGCAATCCAGCTCCCTGCTTAGTGGAGAGCCTGCTTCTCCCTCTGCCCCTACCCTCCACTTGTGCTCTCTTTCCCTCTCTCTGAAATAAATAAGATCTTCTAAATAAATAAACAAATAAATAAATAAATGCAGTGAGACTGGGGGGGAGGCAGGGAGGACTATGCTTCCTAGAGTATATTCCTAACTGAATATATGAGACACCAACTTTCTAGGTATTTCTTAAAAAGGGCTGCTGGTGATTGGCCCACAGTGAGCTAAAACCTGGCAGTTGCTCACTGTACTTCCCAGCAGATCTTAATCTTCCCCTGTTAAGATTTTTTTTTCCTGCATTTCAGGGAAGAATAACAATAGGGTAAAGTGTCAATGAGGCTTCATTTTTTTTTAATATGGGGGAAAAAGCCTCTCTTCAGAAGAAGTAGTAAATACTCACTCTCTAATCAGTAGGCTCTACTGGGCAGGGAGCCTTACAAAACGCAGGGGAGTTCAGGGTCCCGGGAAAACTCGGCTATGATTGGCAGAGTTCCATCTGGTGCAATTGTTAACCTTGGGCAGGTTTTGTAACCTTGAGGTGTGACCTTTCCTGGTGACACGAGGATGGTACCAGAGAAGTCATTTCAGAGATCCAGTAAGAGAATGTATGTCACCCACTTAGCCTAGCACCTGACCTGCGGCGAGAATTCAATAGACTCAGTAGGGACAAGAAATCCTTAGAAGGAATGAGTGGCACGTGGCCGTGCCCAGTATTTCTTGATGAATCTGATTAGCTGTTATCTCACCGAAGTCACACAAGCACTGTGAGAACTAGGTTTATTTCCTCCCAGTTTTAGGGTCCAGGAGCTTCAGAGATTCTAGAATGCTAATCAGCTGGTTAACATCATGGATTAAGTGGAAGGACTGGGATTTCCACCCAGGTCTGGATTCCAAGCCCCATGTACTTTCCACCGCACTTGGGTGGGGGAGACCACGGTCATGTCCCCTCCCCTCCTGTGCTATTACCTGAGGTTACCTGGTGGTTGTTGAAAATGACTCCATGGTCTGATAGGCCAGCACAGGACAGAATCATAGATCTTCCCCCATGTGCTCACCAGACTCCTAGAGGGCATGGGGAGAGGAGGGGAGAGGGAGGGAGAGGAGAGGAGGGGAAGGCTTTCTTGCAATCACCAAGGAAGAACGTGCTACTCTCCTTTCTCAGACCCAGACCAGGCTCAACCAGGGGTGAGTCTAGGCAACACACGCTCAGCTCATGATCCCGAGCATTTGTGCATCTTCCACTTTATCCAGTGTAATCCCTGCCTATGGGAACAGGTGCTTGGTGGAATGAGTGGACTTGTCTGGAGTAAAATGATATGTGGTCGTCTGGGATCCGAAGATGTTCCTGAGTCTTTAAGTCTTTGTGAGGAGTAATACGTAATCTCACAGAATGGGCTCCACTTGGTCTCTCTCAAGATGGTGCCATGTGGTCCTCTCTTCCCATCAAAGGAGGCAATGTCCCTCTTTCCACCCTCACGGGCTTAGAGACACATGCCACTTGCCTTATATATTTGAGAACCACACTGAGTGTACATTTTGTCTTATTTTATTTTTAAAGATTTATTTATTTGAGAGAGAGCGGGAGCGTGCAAGCGAGCTTGCAGCAGGGGAGGAGCAGAGGGAAAGGGAGACAATCTTCAAGCAGAAGCCCTGCTGAGCACAGAGCCCATCGCAGGGCTGGATCCCAGGACCCTAAGATCCTGATCTGAGCCAAAACTAATAGTCCAACACTCAACCCACTAAGCCACCCAGGAGCCCCCTAAGTGTCCTTTTTAAATGAAAAACAAAATGCAAACATACAAACAAAAAATGAAACAAAGAACTCCTCTGGTTAGAGCAGTTTGATCATCCAGAAAGTCTTTATTATTTTAAATCAGAAGATTCTCCATGAGAAAGATGAAAAGCACAAAACCTCAAACAGAAGGGCCGCCGCTAACCTTATGTGAGCTCGCTCTTATCCCCTGAGAAAATATTACGGAGATGATACAAGACATTTCCTGTAGTAACCTATTTATTTTCAAAAAGTATTTGATAACAACTGATGTGCCCCCAAATGAATAAAAGCTGCTCTCAGACCCTAATGGTAGGAAGAGTAAGAGCATCTGTTGGAGAGGATGTGACCTCTGGGTGACCCGGAGCTGGGGGGGCCAAGGGCAGCTCCTCACCCCTCAATGACCTTGAAATGTACCAGGTACGCTCCTTCTGGCCCTGCTCCACGTGGGAGCCGTTCTCCAGGATGCAATCCAGAGAGAGATGGTGTGTGTGTGTGGGGGAACCCCTCCAAGGTCTTCCTGAAAATGCTTAAGATTCTGGTGGCGCCCAGGATGAGCCTCTGTAAGTGAGTTCCCTTGCTTCTTAAAAAAAAAAAAAAAAAGTTTTTTTTAAAGATTTCCTTCATTTATTCATGAGAGACACAGAGAGAGAGGCAGAGACACAGGAAGAGGGAGAAGCAGGCTCCACACAGGGAGCCCAAGGCAGGACTCGATCCCAGGACCCTGAGATCAGGCCCTGGGCCGAAGGCAGATGCTCAACCACTGAGCCCCCCAGGCATCCCAAGTCCCCTTGCTTCTTATAACCACCAGCTGCCCATTTGGAGTGGCCTGCCTCTCTGTCCCTCTGTGTTTGGGGCCAGTTTCAGATGCCACCCAGGCAGCTCTGGAGGTTTCTAGCCACGGGCATCACAGAGGCAAAGGGGGTGGTGGTGGTAAATGCTCTACTGTGGACCGTGCTCAAAGACATGTGGCTGCCAAGATCCAGCTCAAAAGTTTAGGGCTCCATCGAAAAGGCCCTTAAAATATCTTCTGAATTTTTGTTGACTTTATCAAGTGTATTTAAAAGTAGTATTCATTTACATCCAAAATATAAATTTATTTATTTAGCTCTTCCATGCCCTTGACCCTGACTTGCTTGAGGTTTGGGGAGAATTATCAGTGGATTCTCTTCGTTCTTTTCAAGGATGGGCCTTGAGAAACAAATTGGCTTTTTGTGCATTTGTCTGTCCAGGAAGCAAGGGGTCTGATGGAATGTGGTGGTCAGGGAGGGAGGTGGGTTTGGGGTCAAACGCCTTTGGTTTGCCTAAGCTGTTTCTCCATTCATGAGTCTACCCTAGAGCCAGGAGTATGCTCTGCAGAAGGGCTCTATGATGTTTCTTTGGTTTTATATACCTGCAAAGGAAACTTCTATGAAACATCCTATTTGGTAAATTTTACATCACTTGTGATGATTTAAGTACATGGGAAGTAATTGTGCCAACTATGTATAGGGAATAGATAGAGGAAAATATGTAAGTTACGCTTTGAATAAATGTGCTTCCACTCATATCTGATCAACTGTGGAATAACAGCCTCTCTTCTCACATAGGGCCTTTAATTTAATTTTTAAAAAGATTTTGCTGATTTATTTGACAGAGAGAGAGAGAGAGAGAGAGAGAGAGAGAGAAAGAACAAACACGGAGCAGCAGAGGGAGAGAGAGAAGCAGGTTCTCCCTGTTGAGCAGGGAGCCTGATGTGAGACTCGATCCCAGGACCCTGAGATCATGACTTGAGCCGAAGGCAGACACTTAAGGGACTGAACCACTCAGGCCTTTGGGATTTAATTTAATTTAATTTTTAAGGATTTTATTTATTCATGAGAGACACACAGAGAGAGGCAGAGACAGAGGCAGAGGGGGAAGCAGGCTCCCTGTGGGGAGCCCGATGAAGGACTTGATCCCAGATCCCAGGATCATGACCTGAGCTGAAGGCAGGTGCTCAACCACTGAGCCACCCAGGTACCTCCCCTCCCCCTGAGCTTTAATTTTAAACATGCAGTGATGCACTTTACATCTTTACAAAGATGATTTTTAGGTCCGCCTTTGCCATGGGAACAAGTCCTTGCTGAATGAATAAGTCAAAACAGAACATTTGTTTAATCAGAAATGTGTCTGTGTGGCTCTGCCCGAAACTGCCAGAAGTGCTTGAGAGCACGTCCCACAGCAAGAAGCAGCCTTCACAGGTGGAATGTCCGTGGTAAGGGAACCCGAAAGATAATGACTGACATTCTTTTCCTTGTCTTTTATTCTATTCCTTCCTCTCTTCTTCCGTTCCCTTCCCTTCCTTGACTCCTCCTCCTCATCTCCTCCTTCTCCTTCTTTAAGAGATGACATAATTTAAGACACTGCCACCGGTGATTTAAAACATGTATTTACCTTTCTATTTTGGAAGTGACCTAAAAGGAAAAAATGACATAAAGGAAGAAAAGGACAGGTTAGGACAGTACATCCTTCCCGTGGTGAGGATGAATTTTTCGGGTAGAAGGGTTGGTCTCAAGTTGCACGACACGATGGTAGCTGGAGGCCATCTGCTCCACAGCAAGGTGATTTTTCGTGCTCCTTTGGCAAATGAAAAAATGTGTGCATGTGCATCTTCACAGAGTCACCCCCAGGACCCCCTGGGAGTGGCAGAAAAAGGATCTCATCCTGATGGCATAAAGGAGGTAGAGTCATGGAATCTGAGGGCTGTGTGGGGACCACCACCACTCTGACACACTTTCCTTATCTTCTCACTGGTCCACTCCCCACCCTTCATCCTGTCAACCTCACCTGCAGCCTGAGGTGGTATCCTGTCTCCAAGGCAGGTAAGAGAGCATGAGCTTCATCAGGTCAGCAGGAAGGCATTCAAACCAGGACGATCTGGAAATCTATTCAGGAGACATCCCTTTTGCCTATGAAGTTAGGCATTCTAATATTTTAATAGCCTGACCTGTAAACCACAAGCAAACAAACAAAACATAAACAAGAACCAGAAACAATGAAAAAAAAAATCAACGATGTCGACAACCAAAGCAAACCCAAGCATAAACAGTCCTCTGTTTCCCTGGATTGCTGATTTTTAACATAATTAAAAAAATATGGCAAAAATGAGATTTTTCAGGTAGAAAATGTAAATAAGTCCCTACAACCTGAGCATTCAGATATCATCTCTGTTGTTACCATTTTGGGGTATTGACTTTCTGTGTGTGTGCGTGTGTGCATGTGCACATAGGCATTTTTTTCTCTCCTGTCCACATCCAAGACGCACAATATCTCAACCTACATAATGCATACAATTTACAAAATATATACGTTTCTAAAAATGGGGACATTTTTGCTTTTATTCCTTTTAAGTATTCCCATTCCTTAACAACAGCAGTGCAGACACATATATGAATAGTCCCTCATTCATGTGACTGGCCACTATTCTTGGGTCTGTCAGGGGTCCGTTTTTCAATTTTTGCTTCCTCTTGACTATTTTATAAAAGTTGTTTCTGTAGCTGATTCTTTGTGACACTACAAATGCTTCCTGGGTTAAATTCCTAGAGACAGGATTTCTATGTCAAGAGCATCTTCAGTAGCATATAAGTATATAGCATGTGTTATCAAATAAGGCAAAACTACTTTTTTTAAATGTCTTACCCCACATAACCTCTCATCAGCAACATAGGACATTGTCCAGGTTCTGGCTGGACTCCTGAGAGTAATCATTCGAGAAATACTTCAAGGTGAATTTTTATTTTTAATTAATTTATTTTTTAAGTGAATTTTTAAAGGGGAATGACTAAGCAGCTTTGAATGTTCAGATCTTGTTGCCAAACGGAGGTCTGTTTCAGGAATTCACTTGTTACCAAATGATTTCGAGTCAGAGTCAAGACAGACCCCACGGTGGCCGGTGGCCGGTGGTGGCCGTGCCTAAGGGCTTGTAGGTTGATTTGTAAGAAAGGTCAAGTCTTTTTCTTGCCGAATTCAAAGGAGCGGAAGCTGGCTGGCTTCCAGGTGGGATATCCTGATTGGAAGTCACCTCTGACATTCAGCTTTGCCCCTTCCTTACCATCTTTTTAGTGCAAATCCCTCAAAGGAGAGCGTGATGTCTACGCATGCTGGTTCGCACACACACACAAAATGCCACAGACACGTGATCTCCTTGAGTCATCCTGTGTGGCTTTGGGGTCCCAGGGGGAGGGGAAGAGGAAGCAGGCTGAGAAAATTTGGAAGTCCTTCCTGGTAGCTCCATATCAAACATGAGTGTTTGGCCCACGAACAGCTGTTACGTCAATTATTTGTATTAATAACAGTGAGTAATAATCACAAAAATATCGTGTGTGCTGCCAAAACTCCACTCGGTGCTATACAATATGCGTAGGTCAAAGTCCTTGTGAGACCTTTTATGATAGCCTTGAAAATCATTTCTTATGTTTGCAGAGCCCTTTAGAATCGACCAGGTGTCTTCGTATGATAAGCTCATGTATGGTGAGTTGTCAGGTTTGGTGGTATTCCCTGCTTTTACCTGTCTTTGAATAATACTCAGTTGCAGACTTGTAGATTCTTTCTGTTTCAAGTTGATAATTTAAATCCTTACTTAGAAAAAAAAAAACAAAATGATGGACTTGAGTCTTTTATCCTATTTCTTAAATGGGATGCAATAGAGTTGCAGATGTGGTTAGCTGCTATGACACATTTAAATACATTTTAAAAAGAAGATATAAAAGTCAGACCGTGGCAAGTGATGCTTTCACTCAGTGCTCTGTCCCCTGGAAGTCAACATGAAACAGTCCTGTGGGTCTTGGATCAGAAAAGTCCCCAAACATCCTTCATGCACGGCTGGAAGCGTGAAGACGTGGTGTCCTGGCTCCTGTCCAGGGTGGAGGGGAATTTCAAAAGCTGGTTCACATATTTGTTATTTTCCAGTTTGAGGTGCACACTTCCTATCTCGGCTGTTTGTGCTCTCTGGGAGCAGCCAGCACGTTGGTGGTGAAGAGGGCAAAGGCTTCTTGATATCTGAAAACTGGCAAGTGCTGTGGGATGTTTCTGGATGAAGAGTTCAGGGAAAATGTTCATTTTGTGACCACGTTGTGGTCATTAGCATGGTTCTTGATGTACAATGTTTTATTAGTGTGGTCTGCATTATTAGCTTATTTGGAGCATCATCAGAAATTATTGCCGTTGTCACTCTAGTCTGGAGAAGCCTGGTCAACCAGAGAAAGGAAAATGGCATAGATTTTTGTCGTCGTTTTTCATTCCAGTTTATGTGCAACAGCTCATGAGGGACTTGGGAAACCTACAAAAAAAAAAAATTGTTAATTCCAAGAAAGGGATGCTGGGATGTGGGGGGGGCAGCAGAGGAAGTCTCAGAGAGCAGAGGGGTCCCAGAGGGTCTTGGGGCAACATGAACGATGAAATGATGGAAATAGACAATTCTCACAAAAGTTGATTAAAAAGATAAAACCACTATTCTGGGCTCTGCGGGTTAAGAGTGGCTTTTAAAAACCAGACCTCAGTGCTAAGAGACATCTCCCAATGAGATGGACATGTAGTATGTCCTATGTGGACTGGATGGCCCAACATGGGTGTTTGGTGGGCTCATCTTGAGAGCTGCCCAGTTCATAATTAAACAGGCTACTGTGTCTACACAGAAACCCTTGTTGGCAGAAGGGAGGGGAACCGAGGGCATAAATCTGGGAAATATATCAGTAGTTTCTCATGGTGAAAACTTAGAAATAAGCCCAAAGCCATTGTTGATGGCTACCCTCCATCCCAGTAGTCTAGCCCCATCTGCTTATCCTTCTAGAGGGTCTAAGATGTGGGCTTTCTGTAAATGGTGCCCTGCTGCATGCGGGAACTCAGACTTGCTGGTAGCACGTCAGGTGTTTCTCTAAAAACTCCTTGTGCATCGAGACATCCAGAATCACTTTTTGCCTAAAATGACAGCGTCACATTCCATGCTCTATATGTGCAAGTCATTCTACAAATGGTATTTAGTTTTTTGTGCTGCTGCTGTTTGGTAAGAATGATGTTGTGCATGTCAGGTGTTTGTTATCAGTTTTCTTTTAAATTTTTATTTATTTATGATAGTCACACACAGAGAGAGAGAGAGAGAGGCAGAGACACAGGCAGAGGGAGAAGCAGGCTCCATGCACCGGGAGCCTGACGTGGGATTCGATCCCGGGTCTCCAGGATCGTGCCTTGGGCCAAAGGCAGGTGCCAAACCGCTGCGCCACCCAGGGATCCCTGTTATCAGTTTTGTATTCTGCCCAGGCAGAGATGAGAAGAAATGATATTCCAGGAATGTCTGAGATGGGTTGACTGGCCAGCAGAGTTAGGCCTGGAAGACACATTTTTGGGGCAATCACTTGCCTAAGTTGACCCATGGTATTCCTTGTACTTAGCCTGAGAGGCAAATGGCTCCACTAGAGCCCTGCAGGATATGTGTGTGTCCAATCAGGGGACATTTGTATATATTTGAATATGACAGATTCTATTAACCTTTGTCTCTTCCCCCCCCCATTTCTGTAAGGGTAAGGGAAAAAATACTTTTGAACCCACATTTTATATTTTACTGAGAACGTTCTCTTATACCCACCATTTCTTCATTAATAAATTTTTGGCATATCAATAGGCACAATTATGCAAACTTCACATTATGGCATTAGTTTATGGCAAAACTTATAAGGGACACATTCTTTACAGCCAAAGGTACTGATAGCGATTATGGATTTTAGTGACTGTGTTGCCTTCCTCTTTAGAGGCTGATAGTTGACTGATAGCCAGTTACAACCCATCATTTGAGCAGCCATAAAAGGGGTTGATTTTGTTCCTAAAATCATTAAAAGAACAAATTATAAACAAATTCTACTATGGAGAAGAATGATTTGATCACAACGTTAGTGACCGAAACCAACTGACTAAAACGTCCTAGTTAAAAAATACTAATTTCAGGGACGCCTGGGTGGCTCAGTGGTTGAGCATCTGCCTTCAGCCCAGGGCGTGATCCGGGGGTCCAGGGATTGAGTCCCGCATTGGGCTTCCTGCAGGGAGCCTGCTTCTCCCTGTGTCTATGTCTCTGCCTCTCTCTGTGTGTGTCTCATGAATAAATAAATAAGATCTTTTAAAAATATATTAATTTTGCTCATGGGTTTTAAAGTTTTTTATGCTTGTTTAGCAGAAAGGAAATACCTTGTAATGTGACCCACACTGAGAGGTATTTCATTTAAAGGTTCTAAGCTTTTCTATGTCATAAAATATCCTAAACTAAATATTAGACATTTCAAAAATGATGAAAAATAGACTTTTCCTGATGACTTTGGTTACTGGCTACACCATTCGAAATAGAGTGAGTTGGTTTCAAGGGATCAGAGAGCAAAGGGGACAGACGGAAATAGCTGAAGATAAACCCCACTGTCCTCTCACCTCCAGGGGCAGATTGTATCTTGCCAGATCCAATTCATCAGGGAATTTCAGATTTCAGAAAGGGCCCTGATAGGAGTGAACAATTGGCTTTGAATTTTGACACTCGTAGCAGATAACTTGGACTTTTTTGGGAAATTTGATGATGACATATGATGAATTTTCTTATCTGGGGAAGAAAATGTGTTCTCTAAGTACTTTTATGGAGCGGAGTGAAGCTTTCTGGAAGTAATCTAGTTTTGACTGTCCTCGCTCTAGCTTCTCTACTGCTGCTCGAAATCGTAACATCTTGGAGAATTCTTATGTTGCTCCTAAAATAGGCAGGGACTCTTTGCTTACTCTCTCAAAGAGAGGTGGCATTTCCAGTTACCCAGGCTTAGGAAGCAGAGTGCTCTTCCTCCCTTGGGGCTCAGCTCTGCCCTGAGCAAAGGAATTGGCTTCTTTTGAATCCTTTTTGATTTGTTGTGCTCGTTTGAGCAAGAGGACCATGAATAGCCTTGATTTATTGTTGCTCATAAGAGAACAACAAACAGACAGACTCTGTGATCTAACAGGTAATCGGCAAGTGTTAAGGGAGTATTTGCTATACGCTTTCCATTGCACCACGTGCTTTTGGGAATATAGGAATAAATTATCAGAAGTTTCTGAACCAGCTTCCCTCCCACCATCCTTGTCTCTAGGCAGGATCTTCCACTAATCTCCACCTAAAAGTCCCAAGTCAGATAACATTCAGAATTGCATCCTGCCTTCTCAGAAACATCTAGCAAGAGGGAAAGTAATGGCTGGCACATACTGGAGCTCTGGCCTTGGGCTTGCTTGAACTTGACTCCTTGCCCATTCTTCTTGTTGGTGTCCGGGCCCCCTTGCTGGCCGGGGTTTTGTTTTGTTCCCGACTCTACAGCTGGCCTCTTCAGACTTTGTGCCTGTTTGTGTGTCTGCTCCTGTCCATTCCAAGTCAGGTTTCCAGCTTCAGTACCTGTAGATATCACTCCTGCCAGCTCCTCCACCTGCCTCTGCCTTGGCTTTTCTTTGGTGATCCCAATTCTAGATTTGTGCTCTATTCTGTTTTTGTTTCAGCCTATAGCCTGATCCAGAGCCATTGTTCATAGTGATCATGGCATAATTTCGCTGTTCTCAGGGGGAACCGAGCAAGAGGACATAAATGTCCTGGTGAAAATTTATTACCTCCTTGGGAAAACTGGTTGTACTGTCCGGGGTAGCTGTGAAAACCCATCTGTAATGTCTGTCACGGTTATAGCTTGTTAGGACCACACTCTGGAGTATGATAGTTCAGTTCTCTCTTCTTTCCATCTTCTTCTTACTCTCCAAGATGTAAAGATGAATAGGATAGGGCATCCCTTGAAGGACTTTACAACTTCTTAGGAAACATACAGAGCACTGTTTTAAAAGATGAAATGTGATAAGTGGTGCAAGGGAGGTACTGAGTCTAGTGGGGACAGAGGGGAAGAATGGGATGTCTAATGGCTCAGAGAATTGGGGGAGGTTTCATTCAGTAGTGAATATCTGACCGGGCATTGAAGGACAAAGAAGGGAGGTGTAGGGATTTCTGTGATGGACACTAAGAGTGTATATTTAGAGGAAAATGGTCTTTTAGTGTTGTCATGGCCTATGAGTTTAGATTTTATTTTGTGGCAAGTGAAGGATGTTGAGCAGAGTAGTGTTCTAGTTACATCTAAGGAAAGATTGGCCGGAATAGTATGGGAGATGGATGGGAGCTGGAATAGACCTGGAGATAGTGGGAAGTTAGAAATTATTTCATTTGTTGGGGCGGGAGAAATGATAGACTAAAATAGGAGATGAGAAAGACACCTACGAGAGTCATTTCAGTGGATGAAGCAAGAGAGGGGGCTGAAGGTAGAAGGCAAGGCAGGTAGAGAAATTGGGAGCTCGTTTTTTCCCGAGTCTGGGGAAAAAAAGTGATGTTAACAGAGAAATGGAAGGAAGGATGAGAAAGGGGTAAAGGGAATAAAGAAAGATAACCAGTCCCATCTCACAAATGTAGGCATGATGCCAGTGGGACATCCTGATAGAGCTATGCAGCAGATAGTCCAAAAGGCCTGGTAAGGGGGTGATGCTCAGATCCCTATGGGGTCTAGCTTTTTTTTTTTAAGATTTTATTCATGAGAAACACAAAGAGAGAGGCAGAGATATAGGCAGAGGGAGAAGCTGGCTCCCTGGGGGAAGGTGTTCGATCCCAGGATCCCGGGATCATGACCTGAGCCAAAGACAGACATTCAACCGCCAAGCCACCCAGGTGTCCCTTGGGTCTAGCTGTTACTAAATCAGATGGGCTAGATTCTTCCTCATACTTCTGTGTTGAGTATTGCTTTTGGCATTATGCTCCATAGATCTAATACCAACCTTCTCATTTGGAGGTCTACCTAATGGTACAAGTAGAGAAATAATGGTTCTGACTGGCCTGTGTGTGTGTGTGTGTGTGTGTGTGTGCAGGTATGATTATTATAGCTCATTCTACAAAGATACAAATAATCCTTTAGCTTATCTGATCTCATTTTGCTAAACTATAAAATATGGTTGATAATGACCAGCGTATCGATCACCCAGATGGCTATATGTCCAAACTGGAAAGTTGCTAGAAGCGCAAGTGCTTCTAACTAAAATAAATCATCTTTATACTCATCATCATCATCAAAAGTCCATAACGGATGTCTTTAGTGTGATTTTTAAACCCCTTCTCCCATTGCTTCCTATAAAATAGGAAATCACCAAATGAGAATCCCCGCCCGCCCCCCTTTTTTTTGGCATTAGTCTGTGAATCATGGATTTACTTCTTCTAAAGTGACAATTAAAAGCAAGGAGAAAGAAAGCCCAACTGCATAAACACATCGATTTCTATTTTAAACTCAAAGTGCATCACACAAACCACAAAACCCCAAATCAAATTTAGCTCCTTCCCAGCCCATGCCCAACCCTTGGGCTCTCCCAGAGGTGGACTGCTGGGAAAGTGTCTGGGCTCCAAGCCCAGGCTTGTTTAAATGGTTCTTTCCTCTTCCCTCCCCACGCCTTCCCCCCAGCACACCTGTTTGCAGAGCCTCTTCCTCTCCTGTCCAGGCATTTTGATTTTGGTCACGACCACCTGTTAAGGATGACGCAGATTTAGCCCTACGCACATCCTTGCCTTGTTGCTGTCTTCAGAGTCCCAAACTGTGTTGATTCACTCTACGGGACATTATTTTTAGCCTTTATCTCTTAGTGGTTTTGTTTTCTTTCCGCCACCTTTTGACCTGAGAGCTGGAAATAAAGTCTGCCTTCCATAAAGACGAGAAAGTTGTCGGTCATTTCCTTCCTGCTCACATGAAAGGCCAGCCCAGCAGAGCCCGGGGAAGACACGGACAAGTTCAACTCCCTGGGTCCTGCAAGCAGGACTACTCTTTACAGGGCACAGCTCATCACCTCCTGGCGCAAAAGTGGAGCGGTCACCTGGAAGAGGCAGCTGTCCATTCAAAGGGTCTCGAAGATGCTCAAGGGGAATGAAATAAAAGAAAAGCACATTTCTCTCTCTCCCTTTGATCGTCGTTGCTGAACTTGAACATCTGGGTGAATTTGAGTCGCCTGCCTACTTCCTTTTTTTGAAGTAATTAAAAGAAATTCGCAGGCAAAGTGAAACGATTGCTTTTGGCATGAAACCACGTGAAGTGGTGCTTTCATTGGACAGGAGACCTCGTTTTTACTGTGGAATAAAATCTGGGAAAGTGCTTTGTAAATTGTAAAGCACCAGGTGTATTAAAGGGCTTGAAAATTATAGTTTGCTGTCCCTGAGTTTGAAGTGAATATATATGTGTAGACAATTCAAAGAGAATAGAAAGATATAAAGATGAAAGTGAAAAATGGATGAGCACCACGTTTTCTTTTCAATGCTGGCAACCATTTTAGGGCTCTTATAATTCAACCAATTACTTCTTGATGAACCTTTTGGGGACTCTTATCAATATTATTTCAACCAATTTTTTTTAAGATTTAATTTATTTATTTTGAGAGACACAGAGACAGAGGTAGAGACATAGGCAGAGGGGGAGAAGCAGGCTCCCTGTGGGGAGCCCGATGTGGGACTCGATCCCAGGACCCCAGGATCACGACCTGAGCCAAAGGCAGATGCTCAACCGCTGAGCCACCCAGATGTCCCACAACTAATTTTTTATACTTTTAGTGAATTATTCTACCATTATTCTTCAGCTTAAATTCTAAATGTGAGAGGCACCTGGGTGGTTCATTTGGTTAAGTGTCAGACTTGGTTTTCAGCTCAGGTCATGATCTCATGGGTCATGAGATCGAGCCCTGCCTCAGTGGGGATTCTGCTTGAGAGTCTGTCTCTCTCTCTCTCTGCCCTCCCCCCCCCCACTTGTGTGCTCTCTCTCAAATAAGTAAATAAATAAATCTTTAAGAAATTAAATTCTAAATGTGAAATTACTAACTCAAAAGGCATTTATTTATATGTGTTAAGTCTTGCTCTACATTGATAGACCATCCCGCAGAAGACTGGACCCACCTCAAATTTCTTCAACAGAATACACGAATTTCCATTTCCTCAAACTCTGGCCAATGGAGGGTTTCCTTTGTTTTAATCTTTGTCACTGACCATCTTTGCAATTGGGTAGCTTGAAAAGCCTTACATGTATTTATTAGCTATTTATATTTTATCTTTAGGGGTTTAATTTTTGTCTTTTTCAACTTTTCCTGCATGAGGTTGTTAGGTTTTACTAATTGATTCTTAAGAATAATTTTCCACTGGATATATATTTTTTCTCTTAGATATACAAATATCTTCCCAGTTTGTCTTTTGTCTTCTAGTCTTAAGATGTCTTTTTTGTTCCTACATGCATGAATTTTTTTTTTTAAGTAGCTGCACCTACCAGTCTTCTGTTTATGATTTCTGGTTTTGTGTGTGTGTGTGTGTGTGTGTGTGTGTGTGTTTTCCACTGGATGGCTTTCTTTCTTTCTTTCTTTCTTTCTTTCTTTCTTTCTTCTTTCTTTCTTTCTTTTTTTTTTGTCACTGAATGTAGAGCTTACTCTTAGGTAGGTTTTAGAACTAGAGAGAACAGTTTTAATCCTCCTTTCTGTTTTATATGGCTGAGACTCAGAGAAGGTTAAATCACTTGCCCAAGTTTGTAAATGGAAATAATAATACCTATTTCACAGTGCCGATCAAAGAGATAAAGTGGGCGGGTTTGGGACTCAGCAATGGGCTCCCCAAGAAGGAAGGAAAGGATGTATTTCCTTTTTTGGGTTCAACTCCAAAATGAATTGGATACTGAGTTGGGTTTATTTCTCTAAAGAGAATGGCCAGGTAGAGTGTTCTCTTTCATCAGCCTTGCTTCCAATTAATAAATGCCCTGCAGGGAAGTGGCTCTCACAATGTCATGTGGGGACCAAGGAATGACCAATCTGTTTTCTGCTTTGGGATCTCTTTCTGGAAAAGAAATAGGTAATTTTGTTCCTGTGTCTCTATCAAATTATAAATTTTGGAAAGAATAATTTTGTGGCAGAAAGAAACCAGGTTAAAAACTACAATGATTGAATGTGTCTGCTTTTGTGAAGGTTTCAGGCTAAACAGAGAGAAAGCAGGGGGCTGAGATGCTGAGGAGTTTCTCAGGAAGAAGTCCGCAGGAACCCCCAGCAGAAGAAACTTCTCAGAATTTTCTACCAGGTTCTCACGGGTTACCTTTGTGCTAATGAAAATGAGACTCCATCATTCCTTTTTTAAAAAGAAAAAAAGACCATCTTTCCAACAAAATCATATTTATTAGCATGTTCAGGGATTTAATTGAATATGATAGTGATAGAATAAAATATGAAAAGATAGTTGATTTAGGGCTTTATTTTATTTCACTCTCCAGTATGTACCACCTTCATGTTTTCATGTCCCCAATGAATAGTGAAGTTAGAACTTTTATATCTTTACAAAATAAGTGAATTTCCAAAGAGGTTCATTTCCTCTGTCAAATACAGATTTTTTTATAAAAGATTTTATTTATTTATTCGTGAGAGACACTCACAGAGAGAGAGGCAGAGGCACAGGCAGAGGGAGAAGCAGGCTCCATGCAGGGAGTCCAATGTGGGACTTGATCCCAGGTCTCCAGGATCACGCCCTGGGTTGAAGGCAGGAGCTCAACCACTGAGCCACCCAGGCGTCCCCAAATACAGATTTTTGAAGTGCTCTTCAATGTCTGCATGCACAGATGAAGGAAGGAGTGAAGCCAATAACAAGGCAATCCAAGGAATAGGAGCCCACCTTTGCTTTACCTTACCCAAATATCTAAAATCGACATGGTTATTTCAGCCTGAATTACACAAGGTTTTTGAATCATTTCTAACTCATGCTGTGTGTGTACGTATCCTCTATTTTAGGGCTCTATTCTTTATATCCACAATTAGGTAAGCTAGTATATGAAATATTAAGCTTTGCAAGATACCACTTGTTCCCAATGCCCTAAGAATACATCTTCTGCTCCTCACATAATACAATTTAGATTTCACAAATTTATCATGACAGTAGGATTAAGGATAAATTCAGTCTCTAACACTAAAGGATAATCCAGAGATAGTATGGATGTGGTTGTAAAAGACTGGAGTATACAAGTCATCAACATAATAAAGGATGTAAATTGATTATGAATAAAAATAACAACTAGATGTTATTTGAGTGCCAATAGGCTGAGTGAAACAGATTATTTCCCATTATGTGGGTGGGCCTGGTCTAATCAAATGAAGGCCTTAAAAGGGGAAAAAAAGTGTATTTCCAGGAAGAGGAAATTCTGCCTCCAGACTGTCTGTGAGCTAGACCTACAAATATCAACTTTTCCGTGGATCTTCAGCCTGTTGGACCCTGCAGACTTTGGACTTGGCAGCCTCCTCATCATATGAGCCAATTCCTTTAAGTAAATCTCTTTCTTTCCATATATGTACATTCATACACACACACATCCTATTGTTTCTGTTTTTCTGGAGAACCCTGACTAATGTACCATGTAAATATCAGATGGAAGGCAAGACTAAACTGGCCAAAGTGAAGACGGGGAGAAATAGATGACTTTGGTAAGTGGTGAAGGTACTGGCCACAGACTGCTCTTGGATTGGACGTATAAAGAAAGGAAATAAGTGGAATCAAAGGAAATTCTGCTAGTTACTGTGCTAGGGTCTCTATTCTCATTTTCATAGTAATCATTATTACTTTATTTATTTTTCATTATTACTTTATATATGAGGAAAGCAAAACTCAGAAGAGTTCAATACCTTGCCAATGTCATGAGTCTGTTAGGTGACTCCATTTGTGGTATTTTCTAAGGATCATTTAAAACCACATGACAAGTTGGTGGCTTAGTGGGTTAAACATCTGACTCTTGGTTAAGCATCATCTCAGGGTGATGAGACCAAGCCCCGTGTGGGGCTCAGTCTGCTTGAGATTCTCTCTTCTTATTCTTTGCCCCTTCTGCTCATGCTCTCGTTCTCTTTCTCTCAAATAAATAAATAAATCTTTGAAAGAAAAACACACGGTAAGCAAATACTTTTCAGCTGGTTTCTACTTTATGACCCGAAGGAGAAAGGATGGGTTGTAGCAATATGCTAGTATCCTGTTGGCCAGATACAGATCAGTCTGTCCTGCTAAGCACCAATGCCATCTTATTGTCATCTTGTTTTTCCTCCTCTTTCTTTACTTCTTCATCAGTGACTCTTCACTTAATTCTGGATATTCTAATCATTACCCCTTTTCGACTGGTTGTTTAGCACACATGCGGGTGGTCAGAAGTTTTTCACAGTGATATTGATGATAACATCCTTGATGGAAGGAAAGTGAGAAAACGTGTGGCCAGCACTGTGGTCATTTCACAGGTATTCTGTAACTTAGTCCTTCCATGTATCTTAGAGTCCGCACTCTCGTTCCCACGTTGTAGAAGATCGACCAGAGGCTTGGTGAGGTAATGTAGTTTCTCTCCGATCATGGCACTAACAAATGGCAAAGATGGGATACAAATAGATGTGCTAGAAGGCTTTCCACCATTTCCTGTTTTCTTCTGTTTTGCTTTTTTCTCAGTATCTCCCCCTTTTGGTTGATCCGTATTACCCCTTTCCCTATATGCCACACTAAATATATATTTAAACCATATTCCGATAAGAACTCACTAGTGACATAAGATATTATTCCAGTGAGGGTGTGTATGTGTGTGTGTATGTGTCTGTGTGTGTAGGTATGTATGTAAGGGACAGAGGGTGGGAGTTAGAGAGAGAACCTGCCCATGAGGAAGAAGTTGAGTTATAAAAAAAAAAAGCATAATGGTGGCATTTCAGGGAATGTGTGGGGAACTTTTCTTTTTGCCTCTTTAAGTCATAGGGTAAGAAGGACTTTCATTTATAAAAGTTTAACATCTCAAAACTACGATCTTCCCCAGAGATGTAATTTGTATACAACAGGACCATTTGAACTTCAAGGCAAAGCTTGTTTTTCTTCCATTGTGACATTAGTCCTACTAGGACTTTCTTTTCAGTTCATCTAATTTTTTTGACTAATGACTTTTCATCATTTTTGCAGCTTTGAGTCAACATTCTCAGGCTTTCCCTCTTAAGGTTCCCATGATATGTAGTGGGCAGTATGTTTGCTTGGGAATTAATCTATAATTCCAGGGTTTACCTGGGTGAACAACCACCTTTGTGTAATAGTCTTAACACAGGAGAGAGAAATGTCTGGGCCTTTCCATGCTTCTTTGTGGTTTTTGAGCACAAGATATCATTTAAAATAGACTTTTAATTTCATTTATTTTTGACTCCTGATAACTCCTAAGATGACCTTGGTGTGTGTGAGCAGTGTGGGCCAAGAAACTGTTTTTTTCCGGCTTTCAGACGTCAGATTGCTTCCTTTCACACCTTGGAATGTCAGAAATTTATTAATTTCTTTCTCCATGAGATGTTTTTCTCTTGCAGTATTATTACGATGACAGTGGTGTTCTGTTTACTTGCCCACAGGGTACTTTTCCAAACTCAGTTACAATAGAAACACGAGGCCACCCAGCTCCCCCGTGTCTTTCCACAACCCGTGACACCAACCAGAATTACAGAATCAACTCCGCAACCGGTTCTGTCACAAAGATGTTCTACATGTGCCTTCCCAAGGGTTAGACATTTAAGACCAAAATGCATGACATTTGTAGGTTTTGCTTTAGGGGAGGAACGAGGAAGTCAACTCTCAGCATGTGGTTTAGTCATGTATCATGGAATACACCTGACATGTTGCATTGTCTGTTGCTACACAAGAGCCACAAGAGAATTGGTGGCAGAAGGGACTTTGACTTGGGCTCACAGAATAGCAGTGTTGTCCTGCCTGCATTTCCGAGCCCCACATGTATTTAAGTGGGAGCCACTGACCGGTTTTAGCAAATGGGGTGTGAGCAGGAGTGATCTCTACTACTTCCATGCCTCGTGGTAAAAGTTCCTCTGTGACCATTGAGTTCTCTCCTGCCATGTTCTAGAGGCCCTGGGAGCCAAGATGGTGGTACCGCAAGGTGGAAGGAGCATAGAGAGAGATTTCCTGGAGAAAATTCTGCATTCATTGCACTTCTGAGCAAGAAATGAACTTTTACTGAGTCCAGCCACCCATGTTTTGGGTTTTCCTCATTACTTCATCATACCGTAAGCTAATCTATTAGATATTTTCCAAATTTGTTTAACATCAGTACGATTATCCAAATTTTTATCATGGCTCCAAATATTGCCTTGGAAACTCTCGTAGATGGAAAGATTTTATTTCCACAATTTTATGATTCTTGTCCCGCTAATTTAGACCTATATCTGGAAAAGCTTTGGTTGCAATGTTTGGCAGCTCTTTGTGTTATGCAAAATATGCCCGTGGATTTTGAAATGCCCAGACAACCCCCACCATGTGAGAGCTGAGAAGGATAAAATGTAGAAGCAATTTCCCTTTTGAGTTATGAGTTTTGCCTTTTGCTCACAATGCAGGGCAGGAGGAACATATTTATGAATATTTGTGCATATTGTGGCAGAAGGGCACGGTTTAAAATTATGGCTGGTAATAAAGGGAGAACCAGCTTAGTTCAGGGTGGTGTATGGAAGTCAGCCCTGGAGGAAATCCCCAATGATCTGTGCCAGCTGTTATTTTTGTCTTGTTCCGTCCTGTCACACTTCTACCCCTCTCTCTGTGTACTGGCCTTGTCCCATGTAGGCTGCCCTCATACTTCATTTCTTTTCTCAGCTTCTTCAAATATAATTTCCTATGTGTCATTCCTCCAGTGAATAACTAAAAAAAATTATTAGTGAACTAATTAATTTAACAGACATTAACTGAGCACCTTCTCTGTGTTTGGTAGTAGTGCCAACGGTGGGCTATGTCCTAAGCAATTATCCTGTCTCAAGGACTTTTGTGTCCTTTTTCCTTTTAATTGTTTATTTGGATTCATTTCAAAGTTAGGGAAAATTTGCTAAAATAGTGCAAAGAGTTCCCACATATCCGTCATCAGGCTACCCAAATATTAGTATTTTACTACATTTACCCCTCTTCTCTTTCTTTCTCTTCTTATCTTTTTGGGACTAAGTTGCAAGCAAGTGTGATACCTTTTTCCCAGAAACAATTCAGTGTATATTTCCTAGAAATGAAAGATTCCCTTATAGAACTACAGAATAATTATCAAAATTTTGATATTTAGGAAATTGACATTGATCTAATACTATTATGTAGTCCAACAGTTGGCTAATGTGGCCTGCCTTCTATGTTTGCAAATAAAGTTTTCTTGGGACACAGCCACACTCATTTGTTTATCATTTGTCTATGGCTGTTTTCTTCCTATTATGGTAGAATTGAAGAGTTGTGTCAGGGACCATACGGTCTGCAGAGTTGAAGGTATTTACTCCCTGACCTTCTAGAGCAAAAAATTTTGCCCCCTACTGTAGTCCATGAATATTATTACATTTTATCATTTGCACACTATATCTTCTATTGCAAAAGAAAAAGACACATTTTTCAATTTTGTTAGCTTATCCACGCTCATGTGTTATATGTAGCTGTTATGACTCTTTACTCTCCTTCACTATGAAACATTTCTTTTGTCTTTTTCTTTAATTGTTCATGATCTTGAAATTTTTGATAAATATAAGGCCATTTATTTGGTAGAGCACACCTCAGTTTAGGTTTGTCTGAAGTTTCGTTATAAGTAGACTCATGTTACATGTTTTTGCCGTGAACACTCCAGATGTGATGTTGTGTCCTTCTCAGTGACAGGAGCCACTTGGTGTTTATTTTTCCCATTATTGGTTATATTAATTTTGATCTTTTTGGTTGAGGTGGCATCTGTTAGATTTTCTCTGCTGTAAAATTACTGTTTCCCGTTATATATTCAAGGAGTATCTCATGGGAGGTTATTTTGGGTCTAAGTACCCTATTTTCTCTTATCAAACTTTCACACAGTAGTTTTAGCATCTATTAATAATTCATCTCTGTAACAATTATTACTATGGTGGTTACCAAAAGTGAATTTTAAAATTCCTTTACTCCTCTATATGTATCAGTGTGAATTCTGTTGATAGCAAAAACTTTCTCTTCCATATTTATCTATTTTTCTATCAGAATGGACGTGTGGATTTTTAATTTTATTTTGCGGTTTATAATCTGTTACTATTGTTTATTTTGATGCTAACATGCAGGAATTCTTTTAAAAAAATGATTCATTATGGAACGATTTGAAATCATAGTGGTCAGGCACTGTTTCTGTATGGCCACTGTGTAGTGCTTAGAGATATTAGGCACTCAGTAAATATTTGTTCAACACAGGCCTTAACTCAAACAGACAAATCCCTCAATGTGGAGCATTAGACATTGTAATAGGCTTGGGGAAAACATATTTTGGAGTAACACTTCAATGTCCTTCAAATACTCAAGCCAGCTTGAGTGAAAACCATGGAATTTCTTTCCTTTTTGGTTAATATTTTAAGAGTAGTGAGGCTTGCTTATTTTTTTAAATGTAATTTTTCTCACTTATTTTTGAGACTCTGAAATCTCCGTATAGGAAATATGCCTTTCCCTAGACACTCCTAGTTCTAACTCAGGGGAAAGATTTTCTGATTTCCCTTGTGGTCTAGAAACTGATTAGTTTTATCCCAGTCCTAGAAAGTGATTACCCTAGGGATGAGGAGAGGTTTTTACCCGAATCTAGAAAAACCAATTCTAAGTAAAAACAGTTCTGTGTATTTGCAAATCTCAATTTTCCTGCAACCTCTAAAAAGGAATCCCAGTGATTGTCCTAAGAAATCACACCCCCTCATCCGCACCACCTCTCTTCTGTCCCATTTTCGTTCCTAATTTGTCAACAAGCGGAAAAATTACTGACCATGCTCTGGTTTTGCTGTTATGGTTACCGTTTGTGATTTGCCTTTGAGATCAGTGAGTGGGGGCGCAGAATGGGCCTGTCTGGAATCAGAGGACGGTCCTCGAGCCTGGCTGTGTCTGGAAGGAAGCCATGAGTAGTGAAGGGAAACGGCTGAGACAAACTCTGAGGAAGTGTAGTGGGTGATATTTTCCCTCTTCTTAAGTCAAGTTTACCGTCAATAACTTGGTCACTCAGAGGATACAACCTTGGTAATTCATTTCCGTACGTAGGTAGTTTATACAGGCATGCTGCTTATTTGCTGGCAGGCCTTGAACTGTTGGCCTGCTTTAGTGGGACTTCCAGATGGTCACTTTTAGGACCTCTGTGAGCCTCTCTTTACCTGCTCTCCTCCGCAGTCTGGGAAGTAGAACTGGGTGTTGGTGGGTCTTGCCTTTGGTTCTAAGGCATGGCCCAGTAGAAGCAGTAAGTTTAGCTGCTTATTTATTTATTTATTTACTTACTTACTTATTTATTCGTTCACTTGTTCGTTCGTTCATTCATTCATGAGAGACATACAGAGAGAGGCAGAGACATAGACAGAGGGAGAAGTAGGCTCCCCATGGCGAGCCTGATGTGAGAATCCATCCCAGGACCCCAAGATCACAACCTGACCCAAAGGCAGGCACTCAACCACTGAGCCACCCAGGCATCCCATTTCACTGCCTAATTAAGCATCCTTGCTTTCTGATCAGTTGATGTGTTGCCTTTTGGAGTAAAATTGGCCCACTGTGTCTCAGTTCGGGGGAGACTAATTATCCAAGGTATAATACCTTCTTTCTTTGGAGGCGGATTCAAAAAGCTATTCACTCTGAAGAGCAAAACCAAAGTTGTTCTTGGGAGCAACATTGACCATCAGATAAGTACAAAGCAATCTGGAAGTCGTTTATCGAGTGTCGTGCATTCCTTGCCTTTCCCAGGGGTGTATGAGCTGTTGTACTTTACTTGGTACCTACAGCATGTGACAGTTGGGGGTTCCTTTAGCATGTCCACTGTCCACCCCCACCACCTTTGTGTTTTTGTTTTTTCCTTCTGAAGTCTCCTTCAGTGACAACCCTGCCTCCCCTATGTGGCCCATGGCACATCATATAAATGACTGTACCAGATTTTGATGACCCTTCAAAACCATAACCCGGGTGGGAGATAACCTTTGACAGGCTCTCAGCGGTCTTTAGCAGCCAGAATCACACGGTGGAGGGGGAGGGGGGCTGCAGGAAGCTGCCTCCAGCAGGCTGAGCCCCAAGGAGGAGCCAGCACCAGCGGAAGAAGCACCTGGTAGCCACAGCACTTCAACCAGGAAGAAAACAGGATCTAAAACATAAACAACATCCTCACAACACCAGCAAGTGGGCAGCTCACACCCAAGTCTGTTTGACTCTATTTTTTTCAAGGCTCTCATGAGAATCTTTATTGAAACAGGAAGGCAGTCGAGAGATGAAGCAGAGTTTCAAGATTTCCAGTGGACATCATCAAAACATCTTATTTGTTGCTCTTTTATTTTGAAGCCTAGGAGCACGACCCACCGTGTCACAGCTACAATGCGGGACTTGTTTTTAGCTGCATAAAACTTTAAATGCCTTAGGACTGACACTGAAGGGAAATGATGTAAATTGGAACAAAGCAGAAAGAAGAAAGGGTTTTCATGATCTTATCTTTCCGACAGCATCTCTTTTGGAGCAGATGCTATCTTTATTGAACCCCACCTTAACAGCAAACGCTGGCATTTATTAGGTGTTCACCATTCCTGGCCTTGTGCAAAGTACTTCATGTGCATTATCTCACTTAATACACGGAGCTACTTTTGCTCCGAGAGGAGAGGTGGCTCTCCCAATGCCTCACAGCTAGTAAGTGATGGATCAGGACTGGAACCCCGGTGGTGTGGCTCATAGCTACCTCCCTTGTGCTTTACACTCTGCACCTGTCCATACTGTCCTTACTTTTCAGTAGATGTTGCAGTATGCCCACGCTCCTCTATAAAGACCCTGTGGTCGGGAAAGGCAAATTCATGATCTCTCTATTAATTTCGTTGGTTAAAATGATCAATCACTCTCCTGTTGTAGATTCAAAATCCCCATGACATTTCATACTGAAGCCGATTTCTTATAGCATTGTCACTGTTCTGAGGGCCTTCAGTGAGTGCCCTTTCATGGTTTTGAAGGGGCAGGCCTTGGGTCTTTTTTTCTATAAATTATCAAGAAAAATGACATCTCTATCTTAGGACTTTTCTATACCCCCCTTGTTTATTGCAAGGGAAAGAAACTAGGAAGGAGCCAAGTTGAGAATGGGTATGTCAAAATCAGATGCATCATTCTTGCCTATGAATAGGCATAGCTGTCGTTAGTTTTATAAGAAATACCACAGTGACCATTCCTGCTGGTTCATGTGCTTCAAAGCAGAGCCCCCCTTGTAGATTCCCCTGTGGCTTCCCTTGGATGGCTACTGACATTTCTGAGATGCGCTGTCTCTGGAGATGAAGGTTTTTAAATGCAGATCTACCCTGCCACCTTGAAAATGTACCCACTTGCCTGAGCCAACTAGGAAAGGCTATTATTTTCAGCCAATAACTCATTTCACTAGAAAGAAACTGGAGAAGGTAGCTCAAGATTTTTCAAGCTGGGGGTAAGCCCTGTCGTGTCACACTTATCTTCATGTTATTAATTTATTCATCCATACAGCAAATATTTATTGAGCGTGTAGCACGACCAGGCATTGTTCTGTGATTGGATGTAGCAGTGAACAAACACTGTCCTCCAGAATGTCAGTCTCTAGCATTAAGTTATTAAGTGGCCTCCATGTCACAAATACTCAGTAATGGTAGATTGAAGCAACAAAAGACGCCACAATGACAAAAATTGGATTGCTTCATTAGATTGAATAGGCATTAGCAGTGTGCCAGGGGTTTTACATGTGTTAACTACTTAACCGTTTCAAAAAAAAAAAAAAATCTTGCATGGGCTTTCATCTACAAAAAGGAATAATTTTATGATTCAACCAAATGCAATTATTATTTGCATTTTAAAGATGAAGAAAAAGAGAAGCGCCCCCCCCCCCAAAAAAAATCTACAGGTTTCCTCTACTTTATAGAAATAAGTTTTGGAGCTGGGAGTCAAAGCCAGGGCACTCTCAATCACCATGCAGAACTGAACCAGAAAGGCAGAACTTAAAATTCAATATGACCCCTTCCCCCCCTGCCAAATTAGATTAAATTAAATATGACCAGTTGAATAGAAGATTGGTTTAAAAGGAGATTGACAGCTGTTGGTATAATCATTCTGGATATTAGTGCAATATGGCTAGCTCCACATTGGAGCTAATTTTAAATTTATTTTCATCATTCCCTTTAGATGGCAATAGCATTTAGCTCCTATAATTATTTCCAGATGCCAAGATAAGGCCTGGAGGAAGAACTTCCTTTCATAGCTAACCCCAATGAATCATTTATGCTTCTCACTATGATCAGGAATTATTTTAATACCTGACTTTCAGGGAATGCCATGGGGGGAGGTGGTGGTTGACATAAGACGACTGGTCACATTTTGCGAGGTTAACTTGCCAACTCTGACTTCCTTAGGGCACATTAGTAAGTGGAATCGATCTACAAGAAAGTCCTTGTGACTTTTTTTTTTTTTTTTTTATGTGAAGGGTGGGGGCATGACTGATCTTTGCAAAGAGTTAAGGAGCCTCAGCTTCCGGCAGGAAATCTGTGGCTGAATGCAGGACCCAGAGCGGAAACATTAAGTGTATCGTGGGAGAAAAGGAAAGCAAAGTGCTAAAGTTGTTAGTCTGAACAGAGGATATCGGAGCATCCTGCAGAAAACTTCCTGTTTAGCCAGGAGACTAGAAAACAAGATGAAAAACACTGAACTTCAATGACTCTTGTGTAAATATATTTCTAAACTTTCATTACCTTGGGCAGGGCTTACTCACAAGATCCCGTGGTTTCCCAAGGTGGAGAGTTAGTATGGAATCACCCCCAGCCTCCCATCTTCCTTGTTTTGGCGGCCACACCGAATCCTTTGTCATCTGTGTTGGCTCTCCCTGGCCTGTGCTACCTCCTTGGCTGAACTCCGTGCCCCCTCACCTACCTGAGATGCACCTTTTTTTAGCTGGTGTTAAACACCCTGTAAGATGGATTCAGAGAATGCATTTTAAATATTTTGGTTCCACCTCTCCTGTCTCCTCTTGGGGCAGGCGGTGGGATCCACCGGTTCAGCGAAGACCAAGAAGCCCTGGGGGTTATAAATGAACATAAGATACTACTTACGGTTTTCATTCCCAAGCACTTTCAAATGGAAGGATAAGATCCAGTTCAAGGAGAAAAATTGGAGTTCTGAATTCCTCTAGGTTTAGGTATTTAAGAAAATTTCAGATATTGGGCCCAACACATCCCCAATGGTCTTATGTCGTGTTAGGTGTGATGCTACGTATTATGTTATGCTGTGGCGGGAAACTTCTATGAAGAAAGGCCTTTTTAATTAGTTTTCAGTTTCTCTGATTAGACTGTTTTGTGTGAAATAAAATAGAAGTGGGTAAAATGGGGAAGCATAGAAAGTGAATCCCTTTTAATTTGTGTTAGCTGCGTAGATGGCGCTGAGCATCCGTATGATGGTCTTACATGTGCTGCGTAACTGTCTTCATCTTCTCTTTCTCCTTCCTTTCTACCGTTCAACTTAGGTTGGCCTCATACTCATTCTCTCTCTCTCTCTCTTTCCTTTCGGTCATATATTCTTTTCTGAAATCTTAGGATAAAGATTTCACAGATAAAGAAACATCTGCCATATAAATCAATGAAGATGAAAAACATATATCATCAGTGATATGTCTTTTTCTTTATTCTTTCAAACACCATAGATTTTTTTAAAAGATTTTATTTATTTAATTGACAGAGAGAGAGAGAGAGAGAGAGCAAGCAGGAGGAGCAGCAGAGGCAGAGGGAGAAGCGGGCTCCCCATTGAGCAGGGAGCCCAATGCAGGGCTTGATCCCAGGACCCTGAGATCATGACTTCAGCTGAAGGCTGACGCTTGACTGAGCCATTCAGGTGCTCCAAACACCATAGATTTTGAACATAAACTAACATTTGGGAACATCAGTCCAGTGGTGTCACTTTTAGTTGCTTTCTAAGACCTTGAGACATACAGCTCTAGAGAATTTCTTTTTGTTAAGAGCACTATCCTAGGGACGCCTGAGTAGCTCAGTGGTTGAGCATCTGCCTTTGGCTCAGGTCATGATCCCAGCATCCTGGGATCCAGTCCTGTATGGGTCTTCCTGCAGGGAGCCTGCTTCTCCTTCTGCCTATGTCTCTGCTTCTCTCTTGGTGTCTCTCATGAATAAATAAATAAAATCTTTTTTTTTTTAAATTTTTATTTATTTATTATAGTCACACACACACACACACACACACCCAGAGAGAGAGAGAGAGAGGCAGAGACATAGGCAGAGGGAGAAGCAGGCTCCATGCACCGGGAGCCTGACGTGGGATTCGATCCCGGGTCTCCAGGATCGCGTCCTGGGCCAAAGGTAGGCGCCAAACCACTGCGCCACCCAGGGATCCCAATAAATAAAATCTTTTAAAAAAAACACTGTTTTAATTTATAATAGTAGCAGTAATAATAATATTCCTGAGTTCTTGATTGCTGAGTTCTTATACATATTCTGCACAGTGTCAAGTACTTGGAACCAATGTGCTATTATCCCGGCCAAGTTTAATGTCAAATGCATGCGGCTAACCAGTCCCTTGCTGGTGGTTAATTTTGATGACTCCTCGTTGCAGTGACTTTCTCTGAGTACTTGCAAGGCTCATTCCTTGGGACATGTCACTCAGTGTTACTCCGGCTTAGAAAATCAGAGTTCTGTCTCTGACCCACATCATTTACCCTCCGACTGACTCCTACCTGGACCTCGATATACCTGTCCTTTGGTCTCATTGTGACCTCTCGTCCTTTGAATGTGACTAGTTTCTCTCTATGAGCTGAGCTCTCTCTTGTCTTTATTTCCCTTTCTAGCTTAGGTTCCACGCTTCATTCCCTAGATACCTTTGTTCTCGTTGTGCCTGTGTCGTTGCTTGGTGTCAGCTCCACAGACTTGAGTTGTTAGGAAGAGTCCTCCTTTCTTTAATGTTATTTATATTATTTAATTCTCTTCATCATCTTTCTCTGTACCTGAGATCTCATACTCTGGTTGGCATAGGCACCCACACAGTATTACCTTATGCCCTCCCAACCTGACTTCCGCCGACTTATTTTTTTCATGAGTATACCCAACCACCTACTTAACCAGGACCATTCCTTTTGTTGTTTTCTCTACTTGGAATACCTGTCTCCAGGTACCTAGAGAGGTTTCTCCTTCAGTTTTTTGACATCCAGTATCACTCCCTCGGTGAGGCCTCTTTGAGCACCATATTGAAAATCGTTACCCCTCTCTCCCAATATTCTATCCCTTTCTCATCTCATTAGGACCTATTGCCATCTAAGGTTTCATCAGATATGTTTTGTTTGTTTTGTTTATTGCTTGCCCTCTTTCTGACTGTCTAGCAGAGAGCTTGCCTGTTTTTTTCTCCTTTTAATGCTATATTCCTGGTGTCTATCACAGTGCTTGGCATATGATAGGTTCTCAGCGAATATCTGTTGAATGTGTGAATCAAGATTCCTCAGCAGTGGTATCATTGGACTTTCTATGTTTGCCTGATGAGGGTAAGGTGGCACCTCATTGTTTTAATTTGCACCATCTGCCTGATTACTAAATTTTTTTGTTTGTTTTTTTTTAGAGAGAGAGAAAGTTGTGTGTGCAAACAGTGTGGTAGAGTGAAAAGGGGCAGAGGGAGGGAAAGGGAATCTCAAGCAGGCTCCAAACCTGGCACAGAGCCCATCGAAGGGCTCAATCTCATGACCCTGAGATCATGACTTGAGCTGAAATCAAGAGTTGGATGCTTGACTGACTGAGCCACGCAGGTGTCCCTGATAACTAACTTCTGAGGTCAGGTGTCTCTCCTGATACTTCTTACCTATTCAGATTTCTTATTCCAGGGAAGGCCTGTTCAAATCTTTGCCTATCAAATATCCTATTTTTTTCTTTATTGCTGACTTCTAAGAATTTCTCAGCAAATCTAGGTAGCAGTTCCTTGTCATTTTTAGACATTGCAAACTTCTCTATGTTCTTTGTGAGTGTTAATCTTCACTCCGCAAAAACATCTCTCATTCTGATGCAAATAAGATTATGTAATTGTCCTGATGAAAATCCTTTAATAGCTCTGAAGATAAAGATGAAACTTCTTTACATGATATATAAGATCCTCTAAAGTCTACCCTTACCTAATTTCTTACTCCTCTCCCTCCTGTTCATGGAATTTTTTTTTATTTTTTATTTTTTATTTTTTATTTTTTTTTGCTGTAGCATGATGGTATTATTTATCTTCTAAGCCAGGACATTTTTGAGGTGATGTGGGGACACAATTATTATGAAAAAACAGTTGACATAAACTGGGGCTGACTAGGGAACCCGGGACTTCTGGTGACCCCAACCATATGGGTCTTCTTTTGGTGTCTTTGAACTTGATACACATTTCTGGGCCTTTGCCCCATGTATTTTCTTCTGTCTTCAACATGCCTTCTGACTCACTCAGCTTTCACTTGGATCCCCTACTCATCATTTTTCATATCCTAGAGCCACACCAGTCCTCAGAGAGGCCTTCCCTGGACTCTACTATCAACCCTTAAAAAACTGAGGGTCGTTGAAGGGGTGGGGGATGGGGGGATGGGGTAACTGGATGATGGGCACATGATGTAATGAGCACTGGGTGTTGTATACAACTGATGAATCACTGAATTCTACTCCTGAAACTAATAGTATGGTATATGTTAACTAATTTAATTTAGATTAAAAACTTTAAAATAAAATATATTTTCAAATTGATTTTCTTCTTAGCAAAACTATACAGATGAACAGTCCAAACAGCAATCAACAAGAGTTTGTTTCCTATGATTAAGAGTCTTTTATGGTTTGCCTCCCTCTATGTTTTCCTCTTATTTTATTTTTCTTTCCCTTCTGAAAATACATTTGAAAATCCAAAAATATTTATATTCTTTGGTCCAGTAATTCCATTTCCCGGGATCCATCTTACAGGAATAAATAAAAGATGAAGAAAAAAATTTATGCATAAAGATATGTGCTGCAAAATATTTTGCATAAGTAGAAATGTAAATAACCTGAAAGTTTAATAGGAATGGAACAGTTTGTTGAAACATGACAGGCCCATGGGTGAAGTGTGTGTAACCATTAAAAAAATGGTTACAAAATAGATTTAATAGTGTGGGAAAATACTTAGAATGATATGTTACATTAAAATCTGATATAAATGTGGAGTGCCTGGATTGCTCAGTGGGTTGAGCCTCTAATTCTTGATTTCTGCTTGGGTCAGGATTGTGGGATCGAGTCCCGTATTGTGCTCTGTGCTAAGTGCGGAATGTGGTTGGGGTCCTCTATCTCCTTTCCCTTTGCCCTATTCATGCTCTCCCCCTCACCCCTCTAAATAGAAATATAGAAAATCTTAAAATCTGAAACACATGTTTTATTCTAAATATGCTTGAAGTATTAATACATGTATATATGTATAGCTACATCTGTATAAATATACAGATATACACAGACACATACCTACAAATGTACACACATGTAGGCAGGACTGGCTACTTAATTGTAGGACTCTCAGCCAAAACAGATTTCCATCCCTCTTGTAGAAAAATTATTAAGAATTTCAAGATAGTGACAGCAGAGAATTAAACCAAAAACAGGATTTTTCTTAGTGTGAGGCCCTGGGTTACTGCACAGATTATACACTCGTGAAGTCAGTCCTGCATGCATATTTTTTAAAGATTTTATTTATTTATTTGAGAGAGAGAGAGAGACTAAGAGAGTGAGAGAAAGAGAGAGAGAGCGCGCACAAGTGAGCAGGAGCAGGAGGTAGAGGCAGAGGGAGAGGGACAAGCAGACTCCCCACTGAGTGTGGAGTCTAATCTGGGGCTCGATCCCAGGACCTAAGAGATCACGACCTAAGCTGAATGCAGAAGGTCCTAAATGCACATTTTGATAATGAAATCACTGCAAGGAGGTATGTTGAGCTATTTCTACCAGTTACCTTTTGTGATAGCATTATAAATGGTTATTTTCTTCCTACTGCTTTTCTAAGTTACCTAAGATGGTCTCAATGTATATATTGCTTTAATAATAAGAAATAAAACTTATTTTATAAATTCTTAAAGCTATAATATAAACCCTGAGGCTGAACTATGAGGTTTTCTAGATATGAGTATACTTAGCTGCTCAACACCCAAAACACTTTTTTCCCAGAGTTTTTGTTTATTTCAACTATGGTTGCCTAATATTAAGTAATAAGATTACTCCTTGGCAAAACTGGTTGAAGTTGATAAAGGTTGTCTTTATCGTCCTTTTGCCTTTCTTTTTTGCCCCAGGAAGGTCTTCCTCTGCATTTCCTCCTTTTAGCTACCTAGTGACTTCCTGTTTTCTCATGTGTCCCCCTTTTTATCAGAAGAGGAAAGTAGATATCATTAGTCAGAAGGTTACTATGTGCAAAGAACCATACTAAGTGAATTGCAACATCTCCTTTACTCTTTTTAATAGTTTTATGAAGTGGACAGTGCCCTCCTCATTTTATAGAACTAGATGTTGAATTGTAGAAATTATGAATCTGTGGCCAAGGTCATAATCCTAGTAAGAGAGCAGGACTGGAATTCAGGTGGAGTAAGGAGTCTCCAATAAAGGCCACCAGCCATTCTTTTCATCTCTGTGTATGCTTGTATTCCTTAGATCAAGATGGGGGGCTCCATTTCCCTGCTTCTTGAGTTGAGGATGCTTTGTGACTTGCTTCGACCAATAGAATGTTCTGGGATTTCAGAGTCTAAGCCCTCAGATAACTGGCAGCTTCTGCATCTTAGAACTTGGAACCCAACCACCATGCTAGAAGGACATCCAGACTAGGCCCCTGAAGGATTGGAGACCACATGTAGTGAGATTGGAAATAAATAGATCTTATCATTGTGCCTATAAACATCACGGTCTAGTGGGAGAGATGGCTCTATAGACCCCAAAGCACAAAACATTGTAAACTCTGTTGTAATAGAACCAAGTAAGAAATTTTGTAGAAGCCATAGTAAAGGTAGAGAGCTCTTGTGTGTAGGGGGGCATTAGGGTAAGGGATGGATGATACTTGTCTTGCATCTGGAAGGCTAGTGGGATTTCCTGAGCTGAAAGAACAGCATTTGCAAAGGTGTCACAGGACAAGGTGTGCCCAGGGAACAGCGAGGAAATAGCACTTTCTAGAGTTTCTTTGATTTTTATACTTCTAGTACTGAAGTACTCCAAAATCTCTAAACTTTCTCGCTGCATTTTCCATGCTGGTGAGGGTAGAGGATGGTTAGAAAGGAAGTTTGTTCTTCTTAACTGATTCTTTTATTGTGGAATTAGATAGTGTGTTAATTTTCTAGGGCTGCTGTAACAAATCCAGTAGCTGAAAACAAAAGAAATGGATTCTTTCCCAGTTCTGGAGGCCAGAAATCTGAAATCAAGGCGTTGGCAGGGCCATGTTCTCTCTGAAGTCTCTAGAGAGAATTCTTCTCCACCTCATCCTGCTATTGGTGGCCCCAAGCGTTCCTTGGCTTGTGTCAGCATAACCTGTATCTCTGTTTCTGTCTTCTCATGGCCTTACTCTTTGTGTCAGTGTCTTCTCTTTTCTTATAAAAACATTGTCATAGGATTTCGGACCTTCCGTAATTCAGGATGATGACATCTCCAGATCATTAGCTTAATTACATTTGCAAAAATTCTCTTGCTAAACAAGGTCACCTTCACTGGGTGGACATACCTCTTGGGTGAGGGGGTCACTATTCAACCCAGTACAGATGGTAAACCAAAGTTGCCCTTTGCTAATGATTTATATGCAAGGATAGGTCTTCTTAAAAAAAAAAAAAACAGCACTCTCTTTGTTTCATCATTTATAAACTAAAAAAGTTTAATATTCTAAAATGTTTAATTGTAAATGTGTGATTGGGTCTCTCTCCTGAGCAGTATCTTGGCAGATTTTCTCAGGCAGGCCTCAAAGGGTCCACCTCATAGTATAATTGGTCCTGTGACTAGCTATGTTAAATTGAAATACTAAAAAATAGAGCATAGTTACATTAAATGACATTTAGAATGTGGTCGACATTATTAGAAAGAAATGTTTTCATTATGTTTTGCCATCAGCAAATGCTGGTATGAAACCCATTGCCCTTCCTCATATGAAGGGAAACAAGAAATGTACCAACATCTGAGATCATTGTGTGGGTTACTTTGGGGATCCCAAAGACTACAAACTCAATTCAAAGAAGCAGGAATGGAGATGCCATGGGCTTTATTTTGGAGTTTTATCTTTGCGTCTTTTGTTAGTGAGGAAGTAAGTAAGGAACGACTGACTTGGAACTTGAGATTGCTGCTAGACCCTAGATATCTCTTCTGGGCAATGAGATTTCTATTCTTAATCAAAGCCTGTTGGGGGAAGTGCTCACCCAGTACATAGAATGATAGAATTTTTTTTTTTTTGATAAATTTTTTCCTACCAAAGTAACATACAAGAATTTAGGTAGGTGTAAGCTACTTTCTCATTAGAAGGGAGGGAGGTTTTAGGCTTGTAGGAGCTCCTTCTGCGTTTTTCCTTTGCTATCTACCACTAGGCACTGTAGTAAATTTTATTTTTGTTTACTGTAGTCATTTTTGATGTTTCTTAAAAAAAAGTCTGAGTCTACAGAAGGAAGCAGGGAGTCTATTAATGTCTTTTTCCAAGTATTGAATACTTTGCAAATTCTTCTTCATCATCATTATTTCATTATCATCATCAATACCATCTGCAAAATTCCCCATTGAACTAATGGTTGGTGATCATATGGTCATGACTTCCAAAACAAAACAAAACAAAACAAAACAAAACAAAAAGAAATGTCTCCCAGGAAATCGAAGTGAGTGATTTGCTTGATCTTTTTTTTTTTTCTGTGTTGATTCATTTACATACTTAAAACACCCATGGCCTCTCATGCATATCAAATCATGCTCCCACGAAGTTGATCTTAATGATGTAGATCCAGCCTGGCCCTTGATTCTGTGTCCCCCTGTTTCTCACACTGTAATAGTTAGCTGTCACGAAAGCAGAAGAGTATAATGCCCAGGGTGAGATCGTTGTCATCTAATAAAATGGTGAGAATCAGGGGAGGGCCAGTCAGAAGAATATGTGACTCTTGATCTCAGGGTTGTGAGTTCGAGCCCCGCATTGGGTAGAGAAATTACTATAAATGAATGAATGAACTTTTTTTTTTTTTTAAAAAAAGATTTTATTTATTTATCCATGAGAGACACACACACACACACACAGAGGCAGAGATACAGGCAGAGGGAGAAGCAGGCTCCATGCAGGAAGCCCGACATGGGACTCGATCCCAGGACTCCAGGATCATTCCCTGGGCTGAAGGCAGGTGCTAAACCGCTGGGCCACCCAGGATCCCCAGAATGAATGAACTTTTTAAAAAAAAAGTATGTAAAAAATCTAGAATCATAACCTCAAGCCAAAGTTGACATCAGAAAGATTGAGTATACTCTGAGTTATAGCAAATCACCTCGTGCCATTTTTCCTGGACTTTCTAACTTTTCTTATTTCTAGTAATTGATTTTTGTTCTCTGGATGTAAGGAAGTAGTCCCTGGGTATGAGCCCAGCAAAGACTTTCTTCTTAGAAATACTCTCTAATTCAGGACTTAGTAGCTAAAATTCAGAAGTCTGGTCTATGCGTATTACCTAACTACTTGGCACACAAAGATTTGTCAAGTGAAAAGCAGGCTCTGACCAGTCAATGCATTGAGAAACTGTGCAAATCTTACGTAGAGTTCCACAGACTTACAGAATGTGTTTTTCTGCCTAACAACTATTGAGAGCAGTTTGGCTGCCCCAGCTCCCGTCCAGACTTCCATCATTCAAAATCTGTGAAACTGATATCAAGCCCTCAGGAAGACTCTCTTTAACAATGTGGAAAATTGTTGAGTTGAGGAAATGTGGAAGCTAGGTGGCGCTGGCTGCCATGCACCGCACAAGATAAACTTCTGCATGTCAGAACATGCCCTGTGTCCAAAGGGCACAGCTGCAAAACCTTTCTAAGGAGTCTGGTTTAAGATGCAGGGAGCCGGATGTGAGACAAAGGAGAAATACAGAGGGCCCATTGCATTGCTGTCCGACCGTGCAACATTACTCACTCCTGACCATTACCCGTTCCTCTTGGCTTCAAAAAGAGATGCAAAAAGCGCAATCTGCATGCATCTGTCTTCTTCTAAATAGACTCCTGGTCATTTGCATTTCTAACATTCTGTTTGCCTTTTTTTGATTTTGCAATCACCACTGACTAGGAGTTCCACAGGAAAACCAGAAGTTCCAAAATAGCAATCGGAAGAGGACTTTGCTTTCAATCCGTTTTTCCATGAATGCCTATTTTCCACCAACCACACAACCTGTGCACTTGGAATATTTTCCCAACATCACTGGCTTTCATAAGCTGAAGTGCCTGTCAGGAAATAAAACTGCTTTGGTGGAAAGACCAAAACTTATAACTGAGAACACAGGAATGTTGAACCGGCCTCCGAAGCCCTGCGGAAGGGACCAGAACAGAAGTGTGCTGTGTCGATGAGGCAGGTTTAATAAAAGTAGAACTTTTATGAATTTCTGGTCACATCTGCTGACCAAATCATCTTCTGCAGAGTCACTTCACCTAGGCACAGGACATGTAACAAATCTGATAAAATCGTCTGCTTGGTGAATGCACACAGTGTTTTATAGAAATATCGAATCACATTTAGATATACTTTTAATAAATTGCACTTATTGAAAATAATACAACTACCCTGAAATGAAAAAGTCATCAAGAATATGCTTTTAGTTAATATTTCCAATTCTACTGAAGGATAAAGGGCATAGTGTACATACGTCTGTAATCATGAAGGGTTTATTGCACAAGAAAGAGCAGAGCATACTGTTGATGTTTTTTTTTTTTGACATATTGGCTGGTAAAATGTTGATACTAATTAATCCCCAAGCGGAAACAGACTTACAGGCTGGTCATAAACTTTTTTTTTTTTTCATTTGTCTCAGAGCTTCTGGAATCTTTGTTCCAACACAAGTAGCTCTGGTCCAGGTTAGCGTTTCTACTTCTGTTTGGTGCCTCCGCCTCTCCTCTTGCTCCCTTCATAAAAGGAGACTGTTGAACAGAATTTCTTTTCCTGAAAAAAACACCACCATTCTTTTGATTCCGTCCTCCATAGTTTCCCCCTCCCCTGCCTAACCAATGCACATTTTTATAAGAGTTTATTTTAAACTCTTGTTCCAACCTAGTAGGTGTGGTAGTGATGGAGAGTCTCATGGAAGAAGAAATGAGGATTTAAACTTTATTCCTGTAGGGGCACCTGGGTGACTCATTGGTTGAGTGTCTGCCTTTGGCTCAGGTCATGATCCTGGGGTCCTGGGATCGAGTCCTGCATTTGCCTCCCCACGGGGAGCCTGGTTGTCTCTCTGCCTGGGTCTCTGCCTCTCTCTGTGTGTCTCTCATGAATAAATAAATAAAATCTTAGAAAAAATACCCAAAACTTTACTCCTGTAATATAAATGAATTTCAGCCTCATCTAGAAAGAAGTGGCCACAGTAAACTCAGGGAGGAGGAAATAGGCTCCCAAATGGTAGGCAACTCATTCATCTTGTTTATCACTCTATTTCTGGCACACGATGTAGTAAGTGGCATACAGTAGGTGCTCCTTTTCAGTGTCTGTTTTCATTTTCCAGAGATATGAAAATCTCTGTCATGTTGGACTGAGATGATTGATGAGATAGTAAATCAATGGTATTGAGTACCAATGATATGCAGAACTGCTCTGGAAGCTATGGGATTGCAGATAATGATATTTTAATCCATGTTCCCTGAGAGGCCACCTATAAGCACGTAACTACACATTCAAAATGAGACGCTAATAGTGCATTGCCTATCAGCCATCTGCCTCGGAAATCTCTCTGTGTTTCCATTTCTAATCTAGTCAAGCTAGCCAAATGCCACACAAGAAACCACAAAGCCAATCTGTACTCTTGGATAACTGTGCACAACACCCATTGCCTTTCTACAGAGAGGATTTGGCCCATAGAACTCATCTGTTGCCAGAGCTCAAAGGAAGTGAGGGATTAAATAAACCTAGTTCTGTGTTCCTAGAGTCATGTCCATGAGCCCGTGAGATCATAGGACAGTAGCATGCTAGGCAAGTTCTGGGAATTGCTATGCTATCTTCTGAATTAGTTTTAATGGCTTGTTTAAAATGCATCTGATATTAAAGCAAGTTCTTTGTGTTTCAAGGGTTCCCCCCCCCCATTCCAATGTCACAAGTTTTATTCTAGGACAATGGTCATGTTTGCTTCCTTTTGGATCTCCTGTTGTTTTGTTTTGTTTTGTTGGATCTTTTTTTTTGGATCTCCTGTTTTGAAACTATATTATAGCTGCTGGTGGTTCTTCTTCTTCTTCTTCTTCTTCTTCTTCTTCTTCTTCTTCTTCTTCTTCTTCTTCTTCTTCCTCTTCCTCTTCCTCCTCTTCCTCTTCCTCTTCCTCTTCTTCTTCCTCCTCCTTCTTTTCTGGATAATAGGATTCCCAGCTAAGTTCTGGACTGACCAGAGTTTCTCAGCCTCAGTAGTACTAACATTTTGGGCCAGAGCATTGTTTTCTTTAAAAAATATATTATTTTATTAATGGGGGCTGTTTTGTGCATTATAGAATGTTTAGTAGCATCCCTGGCCTCTGCCCTTAGATGACATTGAAACACCCCCTTCTTGCACAAAAAAACTTTCTCTAGATATTGCTAAATATCTAGAGGTGCCTGAATGGGGGAGTGCTACCTGTTGTAGATCCTTGCAAACTATTCCTTGACCAAGAGAATGCCTTGGGTGACCTACCAACTTCTCCATTAGCTCTGTCCTCCTACTCATATATAGTTGTTTTTAATAATTCAAGGCAGATGTTGCTAACAGAGACTAGATGCAGAACTTCTGGAGAGTTCTCTGGGTGGAGGGTTATATGAGTGAGCTTGCCACAGATTTGTGTGGGAGACTGAACTTTTGGGGCATCTTCCTGACCAGAATTCCATTCTGCTTCTACCTTCTCCTGATGTTGCTTCTTGCTTCTTATTGCATTGATAAGGCAGAAATAAACTATTGTAAATGGATTTAAAAAAATATTTTATTTACATTTTAGAGAGAGAGAAAGTGAGAGATTCGGGGGAGAGGCAGAGGGAGAGAGAAGCAGACTTCCTGCTGAGCTCGAGCCAGGCGTGGGACTCAATCTCATGATGCTGAGATCATGACCTGAGCTGAAACCAAGGGTCAGATACTTAACTGACTGAGCCACTCAGAAACCCCTGTAAATGGATTTTTCCTCTATTATTTATTGCTGTGAATAGGGAGTGGCAAAGATGGTAAGAAATCAATTATGGATTGAAAACAGGAGGCCAAGTCAGATGCCAGTGGTTGGAGATATAAGTGACATTGGAAAAGTAGGAATAAAGCCATATTAGATGCCCTTTGAAGAGTGCAAAAATTTTGGAAGTAAACATTTATGAGTTTCATAGGTGATTTCTGAGGATTTTTCTTTGCCTGCTCCAAAGGTGATCTTATTCCCTTTTCAGAGGTACCATGGAATGGTACCTCTCTCTCACTTTAAAAATAAAACTTTAGGTAAGAGAGTAGAAAGGTCAATTTTTTTTGTCTTTTGGTTTGGTTTTGTCTTGTTTTTGTTTTTGCAGTCTTTTTTAACCGAAGTGAATGGAAATGACTTAGAAAGATGAGAATGGGTAGGGCATGGTGGTTATAGGTCTTTTAGGGCAATGCTGGTCTATGTCTTCCCTCAATGTGAGCCTGTAGTACTGAGGGTGTGGAGATGGACAAAGGAAGAAAACCAAGGAGGAAGGACAGGGGTTGGCACAGAGCTAGCATTTCTTGGCCACTGTCAGTTGGTATTACCTCATGTATTGCTGACAAGAAATCTATGTTAATTTCCTATTTATAGAGGAGTAATCTGAGGGGAGAGAAGTTAAATGTGTCCAGGGCAAGAAAACCAGGAAGCAGCAAAGTTGACATTCAAATCACCCACTGTGTGGGACTCTGAAACCCAGTCTTTTCCATTATGCCCTGGTGCCCCTGGACAAGATGAAGTGTCCGTCACTTCTGCCTCTTGTGATGAGGAGAATGTTGTAGGTAGTAATCCTCTTCAATGAGATGTGAAATGTCAGGCCAGTGTGTTATGATTACATACAATGCAACTGCCAAGAAATTTGTGTGTATTGATTACAGTCTGGCTACAGAGCATGATATTTGACTGCCAAAGATTAATTAAAGTATCTGTCTGTTGTTTGCTACTTAAACACATAATGCCTAGCAAAGAAAAGGCTGATTAAAGTGTGTAGTTATATGAAATCTTCCCAGATATGTTATTTTCTACTTAAAGAGGTCATTTAATATTTTATTTGTGGTTCTAGAATTTTGTTTCACAGACGTTTCAGAACTTTGCAGTGTCTCTGGAATGTGTTATGAAGACTTTACTGAAAGTGATGAATTACTTAAGAAGAGTGAAATAGAGGATCTTCAGGCTTGCTCTGGATGGTAACTGACATAGTTGCCTACGCAGCTTCACCCTCCCAATGGATGCTGTAGCACCTCTTTTCCTGTCACCCCTGGCTTACAAAGGGAACCACCTCTGGAATTCTTAGTGAGGCTGGTATCCTCTCATCAGCCTTGGGGTAATGTCTTGGGGTAAGATATCTTTGTTTCTGGGCCTCCCATGGAACATGGTCCTCTCGTGGGTCTTCTGGACGCACCTAACTTATCCATTGCAGCATGTCCATGCTGCTCCTCAGCTTTATTTATTCCTTTACTACCTGCCAGGGAAACCAGACACTTCTCCATTGCTACGAATGGACCTTTTTTTCTCCTAGGCTTCAAAAGTCATGCCAGCAATAAGTTTGTCCAGTTTCCTGAATTCTTTGCTAGGATGTTAATTACCATTAGATTAAACAAAAAAAATCCGGAACTCAATGAAACCTTGCTTATCCAGGCTTACATTCCAGCTTCTTGGTCAAGCACCATCAAAATCACATCTCAGGAGAACCCCTCTGACTTCTGCCAGTTTGTAGGTCTATAATTCTTTAGATTTATGGTCTCTTTCTGCCCTTATCAGACCCAGCATGTCCCCAGCTAGGTTATGTTGAGATTCAACCTTAGTTATCAGCCTGGAAACCAGGAGAAGAGGATGTGGGCAGTTCTTGAGGGGATGCTTTATTAGTTTCCTATGCTGCTGCTGTAACAAATTCGCTGCTGAATTACTGACATAAAACAATACAAACTTATTACCTCAAAGTTTTGAAAGTCAGAGTCCTAAAATCAAGATGATTTGAAAATTTGCTAGGAATTGTGAGACGAAGGTATTAAAATGATCATTAATAGAGTAGCTGCTTGAATTAAGGGGTGTGGATCAGAGAAGAGTAGAAAGAAAAACTCTGACCAGAAGTTGGAGGGTGAGGGGCACCTGAGTGGCTCAGTTGGGTAAGCATATGACTCTTGGTTTCAGCTCAGGTCATGATCTCAGGGTGGTGAGATGGTGCCATGTATGGGGCTCAGTGCTCAGCAAAAAGTCTGCTTAAGATTCTCTCTCTCTCCTTCTGCTCCTCCATCCCCCACTTCTGGCTCATGTGTGCAGGCACTCTCTCTCTTTATTTCTCGTTAAAAAACAAAAACAAAAACAAAAAAACCCAAAAAACAAAAATAAGTTGGAGGATGAGGGATGGAGGGTGTCTTAGAATTTTGTAGACTGTGGCAAAGAGGAAATAACGAGGCAGTTGTAAGTAAGTGTCATGAATTACTGAAGACGAGATGTCAGGATAATGAAGTATCCCTTTTCTGTGTTCCCAGAGTATAAGCATTTATCATGGACTGACCAACTATTACAGTAAGTGTGTGATAAATACTATCTCCCCTGGCAGATTGTGAGTACCTTGAAGACTCATTTATCTTTGTATCAGCAGGATGTGGTTCAAAAACAGGACCGTATAAATATTCAATGAGAGACTATTGAATACATGAGTAAGGAAAAGATTTTGGGAAATGAAAACCAGTATCACTTGGTACATGCTGAGTGATAAGCACTGTCAGCACCTTCACCTACATCATTTTACTAATTTTCCAACATTCTACAAACTAGAAGTTATTTCCATTTAAGAAAGGAAGAGATTGGGGGCTTTGAGGGTTTACGTGAACTTGCCTGATTTCCCATTACCAGTAAATGGCAGACACAGAGCAGGATGCTGGAGTGGTGTGGGGGATGGAAGTAGGAGTTTCCTTTGATGTGGTTTTTGAAAAGTCTGGTTTTGGTTAATGCTAGGAAGTTGAAGGAGTTGGTGAATACAAAGATACCATTTAGCAGTGAGACAGTGAACTTCCAGATGATGCAGTGAGACTCGAGTCATGAGGATGGCTGGAATGATCTAGTACTTGAATACTGCATTAGTTGAATACTGGACCAATTGAATATGGGGCCAGTGTCTTGCTGTATATTTGGAAAGGTACATTTATGCGAATGGATTTGAAAACCCAGGATTTAGGGACTATTTATTTGACATTACGTTCAGTTTGTTGAGAAACTATAGCAACTACAGACTAGTTTAAAACAGTAGAAAACCAAGCTGTCCTGTGTTTCAGTTGCCTGCTGCTGTGTAACAAATAACCCCAAAGCTTAGTGGCTTAACAAGAAAGTATATTATCTCACTGCTCATGTGGAATCTGCGAATGACCTAGCTGGGTCCTGCAGCTCATGGATTTTCACAAGGTTTCAATCGAGGTATTTGTCCAAGCTGCAGTCATCTTAGGGCTTGACTAGGGCAGGATCTGCTTCCAATCTCAGTCACCATGCTGTTGGCAGAATTTGGTTCTTCGCAGGCTGTAGGACTAAGGGCCTCAGTTCCTTACCAGTTGGCCTTTCCAAAAGGTTCATAATATGGTAGCTGGATTTACCAAAAAATGAGCAAGTGAGAAAGAACAAGAGAATGCCAGCAAAATGGCAGTCACAATCTTTTATAACTTAATTTCAGAAGTAATGTCCTATCATTTTTGTCAGTTAGAATGAAATTACTGAGACCAGCCCACCCACAATGGGGGCGTGGGGAGATTACACAAGAGAACACCATGAGGCAGGAATCGCTGGTGGCTATTTTAGAAGCAGCCTACTGCAAAAGTGATTTGTTAGGAATATGATGCTCTCTTCCAAAGAAAGAATTAGAAGGGACATTGCAGGTTTAGGGCTTAACAAGAGATAAATGAGGAATAGGTTATGAATCACTGGTATCTATAGAGAAATTGAATGATTTATTCAGGCTCAACATTTACCTTTCTGACCCACCTGGTACAGTGGGCTTTCTGGAAAGAAGTTACCTGCAATCCTACCTGACCCTTTCAGTTGAAGTGTTGCTTAAAGTAGAACTTTGCAATGTGTCATCCGTACTTGGACATTTGACCACAGATTTGAAATCTTACAATTTTTCCATGACAGCTCTACTTTTCCCAAATCGTATCAAATGGCTCAGTAATATAGGCACTTCTCGTGTTTCTGGAGTCTTGGTTAAGTTTTGAAATATAAATTCTATGACTGGACAAATTTTTTCATGGTCTTCAGTGGTCAAAGAATGGCAATGATTGAGATAAGGTCCATATACACTGATGGTCTATTGTAGGTATTCAGTAAAGAAAGATCCAGGGGTGACTGGGTGGTGTAGTCAGTTGAGCATCCAACTCTTGTTTCGGCTCTGGTCATGATCTTGGTGTTGTAAGACTGAGCCCTGAGTTGGGCTCTGCACTCAACACACAGTCTGCTTGAGATTCTCCGTCTCCCTCTGTCCCTCCTGCTCATGCTTTCTCTCTCTCTCTAAAATAAATAAACAAAGGGGCCCCTGCATGACTTAGTTGGTTAAGTGTTTGCCTTTGGCTCAGGTCATGATCTTGGGGTCCTGGGATCAAGCCCTGCCTTGGGCTCCTTGCTCAATATGCAGTCTACTTCTCCCTCTGTCCCCTGCTCATGCTCTCTTGCTCTGTCAAATAAATAAATAAAATCTTTTAAAAAAAAGTAAGTAAGTATGTATGTATGTATGTATTTATTTTAAAAAAGATCTGTTCTTAGTAATGGAAAAATGGACTGTTTTTATCCTCTGAAACCCAGGGCCTTGTTACTGTAGATCTAACAGTAGATCTAACAGATCTAGGGAATTTTAAAGGTCTTCTACATCTTTGTGGGAGACAAATTCAATCAAGACTCTATCACAAGGGTGTTGTGATAAGTTAATGATAAAAGAACAGTTTCTTGGATAAAAGAGGCTCAGACAAATGAACATTCACATGCAAAAGAATGAAGTTGGATCCCTATCTCATGTTACAAAAATTAACTCAAAATGCATCAAAACCTAAATATAAGAGCTAAAACTATACTAACTCTTAGAAGAAAACAGAGGAGTAAATCTTTATGACCTTGGATGAGATCATGGTTTCTTAGATATGACACCCAAAGCACATGTAACAAGATAAATTTGACTTCATCAAAATTAAAAGCTTTTGTGCTGCAAAGGACACTGTTAGTGAAAAGACGGTCCACAGATGGGGAGAAAATATTTGCAACTCATATATCTGATAAAGGACTTGCATAAAAATACACAAAACACTCTTAAAACAACTCAGTTTAAAAAAGACAAATAATCCAATTTAAATGCAAGCAAAGGATTTGAATAGATAATAAAAAAGATATAGAGAAGGTCAATAAACACATGAAAAGATCCTCAGAATCATTAGTCATTAGCGAAATGCAAATCAGAACCACAATAAGATACCATTTCACACTTACTGAGATAGCTACCATGAAAAAGACAATAAAAAGTGTTGGTTGGGTATACAGAGGTTCTTATACCTTGATGGTGGGAATCTAAACTGGTACAGCTGTTTGATAAACAGTTTGGCAGTTCCTTTAAAAATTAAACACGGAGTTAGCATAGGATTTGGCAATTCCACATCTAGGTATGTACCTAACAGAATTAAAAACATGTATCTACACAAAAACTTGCACATGAATGTTCATAGCAATATTATTCCTAATAGCCCAAGTGTGAAAACAATCCAAATACCTATCAACTGATGAATGGATGAACAAGTGTTTACAGTGTATATAAACATGAGAATATTATTTAGCCATAAAAATAATGAAACACTGATACATGCTAGGACATCAATGAACCTTGAAAACATTGTGTTAAGTGAAAGGATCCAGAGAGAAGACGTTACATATTCCACAATTACATTTATATGCATTGTCCGGAATAGACACATAGACATAGAGAGAAGGTGGATTAGTGGTGGTTGGGGCAGAGGGGAAGGAGGAAGGGGGAGTGACTGTTTACAATTCTGCGATTTCTTTTCAGGGTGAGGAAAATGTTCTGCGATTTGTGGTGATCAATGCATAACTTTGGGGATGTACAAAAAACACTGAATTATATACATTAAAGTGGTAACATTTATGAACTATATTACAAAAAAGTGATTATAAAAAAGAAACATCCCCCTATTTCACCTCTTCTGAATCTTGGAATTTGATAAAGCAAGCAATAGTCTGGACTATGCTATAGGTTCCTATGAACCAACTTTGATCAATTTATTTATATTTTTATTTGTTTAAACTTGGACCAATTTAAACTTTTAGCTTTTGGCATTCCATTACACACTTCTTAGTTAAATTATATTATCTTCTGTTGAAGGTATCTGATGATACCACCGATACCTATCACAACAACCTAAGTGCATACTATTCAAAGGATTGTAGAGTTCTATTTAGCATGAATATAAAGGCCAGAAAAAAAAAATCCATTCTTTGTCATTTCAGTGTTTCGAGTTTCATTAACATTTTGTTCCTAAAGATGAGTAATCTAACAAATGTAATTAGATGAGATGCTAACACTTGTCGCATAAAATCTCACAAGAAAAATTCAAGTTTTAACATCTCTTTCCCTGAATTCCCAATTCTGTTTTTAAAAGTAGAAATAATTGTTTCTTGAGCATAGGATCAGATATGTTTAATATGTTTTAAAACAATATATTTTTGAGCATAAGATATATAATGATAAAAATTAAAAATGCCCACAGAGAGGATATTAGCACACATGACAGCTTATTTTTTGATTTGGCGATTTTCTGCTAAATTCAAAGCAGCTGGGGAGAGTAGTAAGTAACAAAATAAGACAGATTTATGGAGCCCACACATGGCAATATTTTTGTGTAAAATTAGTCAAAATCATTATACTTGTAGATGAAGAGATGGATGCCAACATTTTTTAAAGAGCAATCATATTTGGTCTTAGTGAACTGGAAGAACTGAGCAATTTATTGGATTAGTTGATCACCAGCATTGTAACTCACAATAAAATCTGAGGAAGTCCGCCAAGCACTGGCTCTCAGAATATTAGGATAATAATACATTGATTTTCAATAATTAGAATTCAACCCATATTTCAGTCTATCTTCATAACCAAGGAACTAAGGAGAAATAAGCCATTAGAATTTTCCATTGAAACTTCTTTGTTTTGCTCTTATGTATGCCTGAAATTTTCTGATAACAAAGAATGGGCAGGCATAAATGTGCCTCCTTTTAAGAAAATTCAGTGTTCGATAGTCCCAGTTTTAGGATATAATTGGGAGAAATAGCTGATTCTAGATCTGCGGCAGGGTAGGTACAAGATGAGCCTGAAATATAAAGTAAGAAAGCACTGTACACATAGTGGCCCATTCCAAGAACACAAGATTCAGGTTGAAGGGCTATGATTAGCCAAATGTAGGACGATGTGCACATCAAAATGATTCAGTACCATAATGAATCATAAACCACTGAAAAAATAGGAAATGAGTTCATACCAAAAATAAACAAATAAATAAGAGAGAGGCGAGGGCTCTCGCCAGTAGTTGAGTGACAAGAGCCAACTGGTAAATGCAGAGGAGGGTGAGGCAGTGGGCATGGAAACTTACATTTTGCTTCCATCATGTACTGTATTGGATCTAAATATAGGAAGAAATGTTGATGAGGAACAGAACACTTGCATGGACTTAAAGTGTCTCTCCATCAACTACTTATCTCCTTGTAAAGGAGGAAAAATTCCAGTAATTGTTGAATGAAGAACCAGCTCACACTTTGTACTTTGCCTGGTGCTCAAAGTCAGCATCGCTCATGGAGGATGGATGGACCCCAGGTGTGACGTTCCCAGAAGAGCGTCACATCACCTATGCAGTATTCCAGCTGAGCATGTAGAACCTCAGTATAATTGTGAGGAAGTATCAGACAAATCCCCAAGAGAAACTTTCTTTTAAACAAAAGAGGGACTCTTTGTTTCCAAAATGTTAGTACCATGCAAGACAGAGAAATGATGTAGAAGTGTTTCAGATTAAAAGAAGTCAGAGGCATGACAAGTATATACCATGCCTGACCCTACACTGGACCCTGTACTGGAGGGTGCCAGGGGAGCCTTTGCTAATGCTCAAGTCCCCAAATTGATGGAATACAAATAGATTAGGTGAAAACATTTGCTGATATTAAATTTGATAAAGTCGACAATGGTACCATGGTTATGTAACAGAATATTCTCATTCTTAGGAAGTACACATTGAATTATTGATGGGTCAAGGCCATGATATATTTAATTTACTATCAAATGGTCCAGAAAAAAATGAGATATAGCTAGATAACAAGATACATTGATAAATGGAACCAAAGATAGAGCAAATGGGATAAAATGTTAAAAATACATGAACCTGAATAAAGGATAGATGGGTAGTTTTCATATTATTTTTACTTTTTATAATTTATCTGTAAATATGAAGTTATTTCCAAATAAAAAGTTAAAAATATATCATTGATCTGGGAAATTTTTGTTTCCCTTGGCAAGGGATTGCTTGCTTGCGAAGAACTCGGTAAATGAATCCCATAACTTGGGAAATCTAGTGCCTTTCAAATTATGATGATTTTGCAAATTAAAATTTGTATGCAAGTTTGGGATTGTGTAGAGAAGGAAAGGCAAAAGGCTACTTTTATTTCTGTTTAGGGGCTATTTGGTTACAAGAAAAACAAACCCATGTTAACCAAAAGGAAATTTATTATAAGGAACCAAGAGAAATTCATGAAACCCAACTGTGGGAAGTAGTACTGGCCTCATGGGAACTATTAAGATGTCAGACATTTCTTTCCTTCCCTCCTTCTCATTTTCTCTCTCTCTCTTTCTCTCTGTTTTTCTCCCTCTGTCTCATCTAGTCACTCTGGCTGAGGCTACAAGGTTTCCAGGTGAGAAAGTCAAGATATTTCTTCACATTGGTTCCAAATAGGAGGGCATGCGTTGTGCAGATACGGTAAATATTAATTTTAGTGCTGAAATTAAAGAAAAATAACTGATTACTGCTCTTTAATTAACAACTTCATGAACTTATTCTATGATTAATAACTTTATCATTAATTTTAGTAGTGATTTATCTTAAAGGCAATATAAGCTTTAAAAACTTTAATTTGCACAGTGACATGTTTAGATTTGCCTTTTATAAAGGTCATATGACACAATATGGAGGGTAAATTTTAGAGAAAAAAGAGTGCATGTGGGATATCGTTTAGATGCTATTGTTATAGTCCAAGCAAATATGGTGACTTGGATGATAGCAACAGTGCAGCTGGAGAGAAGGGAACGGATGAAGAACATTTTTCACAGGCATGATGGACAAACTTTGGTGTCAGGTTGAATGTGAATGATTAACCCAGAGGAAGTTTTCAGGACACCCGCCAGATTTTTAGTAGAAGTCAATGGAAGAGGCATTTTGGAGGTTGAAATCATTGAAGGAGGAGTAATTTGAGGGAAAAAATATCATGAATTCAGTTTAGGTCTTTTTTAGTTTGAGGAACCAAAGAGATACCAATGGAGCTCTCATGTAGTTAGACCTATAGATTTGGGGCTTGGGGTACTGCAGAGGGAGCTGATCTAGAGGTATAATCTTGATAAAGGTGATAGTGTATGGTATTTGAAGCCATGGAAATTCATGCAGTAACCTCATTATAAGAGAAAGAAGGAGGCAAAATAAGGCATTTGAATCAAAGCCTGAGGAGCTCTGCTATTTAAGGAATAGATACAGGGGAAAGTTCTCCAAGAGATGGAGAAGAAATGGCTTGAGATGTAGGGCGGAGATCAGAAGAATGTAATATTGTCAAATGCACTGGAGGGTTTCAAAAAGGAGCAAGTTGTCAGCTATGTCACTTAGCAAGAATAGTCAAGTAAGATAGGGCAGGTATTCTTACCCCCCTTTTTGTAAATGGGCTGTTGAGGCTCAGGGAGCTTAAATGACTCATTCAAGATCATGATGCTGTTAGGTGATAACGGTGGAGTCTTTCTTCCTCTAAAGCTTGTGTTTTTAAGCATTGAGTCAACAAATATTTATTTTGTACCTACTATGCCCATGGATCCTGGAGGTAACACGATGAACAAAAGCTACACATTCTAAAAGCCAAACTCAGGAAATTGCGATCTGGTGCACATTGAAAGGTGCAATTTGTAGGAAATGGGTAGAACAGACTGCCTTTTTTTTTTTTTTTTTTTTTTTTTTTTTTACTACAGCTTGACTTGACGGTAACAGCAACAAGAGTTCCAGAAGGAAAAAAAAAAAAAAAAGAAAGAATCCTGGTCTCTTTCTCTGGGAACCAGCTTCCAAAGTGGAAAAAAATATAAGACGGTTGTGCAGCAGAGGGGATGGGCTTCCCTTCCTCAAGATGCCACAGCTGGGAAGCTCAGCTGCCTTTCTGGGAAGAGGGACTACTCTGGTCTGCATGGCAGGCCACCCAGGAGGGAGCGCAGCCATGTGGGAATCCAAAGAAAGAGTGCAATGCCTTGAACGCAGCAGCATCACATTCTACCGCAGCTGCTCTGTTGCCTCTCCCAGAGAGATCAAGACAGGCCGCCGTCCCAAGAGCAAGAGTCCAGGATCCTGGTGATTAAGGGGGAAATAATGCTCCGGGGATGAGCAACACCAGAGATTTGCTGCCCAGCCTCACAGCGTGTTTCAGGTCGCTGCCTTTCCAGTGGTAGCGAGATATCCTCTCTTTGGAAGGAGCAAAGGGGGAGACGGGGGGTGTGGGCAAGTGCAGTTAAGAGGACTGCCAGCCTCTGAGGAGCTGGGGCCTGGGCTTTTGGCCTTCAGAGCTGCAAAGCCTTCAAAAGGCCAGAGAAGCGTCAGTGAAAATGAATGGAAAGCCTCTGACAAGCATGCTAGGCGCTGCAAAATTACAAACAGACCTGGCATGCTTGCTCGGGAGCACAACAGAATATGAGCATCACTTACTGTTATAAGTCATGGGACAGCAGGCGCTCTCTGGAATGGACTTTGGCACTAAAAAAAATAAAACCTTCATCTGCCTTTTTTTTCTTTCTTTTTTTTTTGGCTAGTTCAGACCCCCAGGGAGGGACTTTGTTGTTGTGTCTGTGTCCTGCGCCTTTTTTGTAGTACAGAGAAATCACGCAGCACAATCGGTGGCTGTCTGGAAGTACTGAAGGATGGGGAGGGGCCAAAATCTTAACATGAAGGGCACTTGGCTAGAGGGGCAGGCCTGAGTGCTTTCAAGACTGGATTCTGTAACCTACTATCAAGGTGACTTAGCTTTGTGATCCCCGTTAGCTCCCCTGGATCTTGGCTTATTATCTGTCAAACAGGTGGAAAATAGCCTCTATAAACTATGAAAAGAAATTGTCAGAGAGTAAGTGCTCAATAAACAATAGGGTAGGATCTGAAATGTGGGTGGCATATCTCATCCTACTTTTGGAGGACCTCTGGACAGCCTTCTCGAAACTCTTCCTCCCACCTTCCTCATGGTTGGTAAAGCCTGTCTCCCACCATAGGTATTGACAAGACAAAGATTCTTGTCTGTTCTTCCTTCTGATACAGCCCAAACATGGACATGTGACTCAATCCTGGCCTACACCTGCTATCGTCACCTTGACACCTTAAAAGGAGATATTACTGTCTGCAGATAGGAGAGGAATAGGAAGAGGGAAAATGCAAAAGTCCATGACGTTGGAAAACTGCTGAATTAATCCTGGAGCTTCGTTCCTGTATTGAGGTTGTCTGAGTTATGCTGAGGAAACAAGCAGGTCCGAAATCTTAGTGGTCTATAACAGGGAAGATTTATTTCTTGCTCCTACTGTGTGGACAGTGTGGATTAGATAGGGGATTCGATCCATCTCTCCTAGAAGCCTATCCTAGAAGCCACCCATTTGGAACAACTGCATCTAAAACGTTATAGATTATTGTGTCAGGGGAACAAAAATATCTCTAGAGGGTCTGTAATAATTCTCTAAATTGTCTTCGTGTTTCCAGTTTGTTTTCTTTTCCAAAACTGCTCTTTTGATTTTTATTAGACAGTTGCTGCTGTAGTAATGCTGTGTAGCAAATAGCCCCAAACCTCGAGGGCTTACAATGACAAGCATATGTTTCATACTCGCATGTCTGTGGGTCAGTGGTGGTTTTGCTGGGCTCCACTAGGATCGCATATACTTAACTTCACACGTGTGTGGATTCTGGCCTCCATGTAGCTCCTTATTTAGGATCAGCTGCTACCTGGTAGATGTTCTTCTCATGGCTGTGGAAAGACATACAAGCAAACCAATCTCTGCGGGCGTATTTCACGTCTCTGTAGATGTCACATCAGTTAATATTTCATTGGTCAAATCAAGGCACATGGTTAAGCCCAAGGTAAAAGTGGCAGACATGAATATCCTGCCTTCTCTACTAGGAGCCACTGCACAGTTATGTGGGAAGATGTGTGGACACATCATTTTATTTCAAGGAAGAAGGGAGAACTGATAACAAAGCTCCAACTGACTATACACATGGTCATGAACTCATCACAAACTTCAATTGCTCTACTTTTCCCACAAAATATAACCTATGGTCCTAAATTGGGCCTTTGAGACTCTGCCTTTTTACCTTTTATACTTTTCTCCCATATCCCCTTATTTAAATCAAACTAGAGTATTTTGTTCCTGATATCTGTGATCTATTTATGGTCATATCTTCACATCTCTGTGTTTGTTGATTGCATTCATCCACTGAGATAAGTCATACCCTTCTTCCATATTCCAACCTGAAGCCCCACATACCCTCCTATGCATTCATTCTTTTGAATCTGCACCAAAGCATCTATTTGAACTGTTTATTTAGGGATTAGCAATTGTAATCTTGGATGGATTGTCCTTTTTTTTTTTTTTCATCCCATGTAGAAACCATAACTTTGAAGCATACAGAATAACTTGACCACTTGGAATTGAAATTCTTGGCTTTACTATAGGGCATTACCCACAGGCATGCAAGCCAGTAATCATTTTCATTTCCTTGAGATAGGAACTTTGGTAACAGGATCCTCTTTTTCATTAGTCACGGACATTTGGGGTCCTGGGTAATTGAAATGAAGAAGTCAAAGTGCAATCCTGCTCATATAATCTTTGGGGATTTAATTGATTGCATGGTAGTTGGCTGAACATGAAACTCTCTAAAAATGAAATAGATGGACAAGATTAATGCAAGAAAGAGACAAGCCTTTCCCACTGTAATATTTTATACTGTAGCTACCTCCCATCACTCAAAAACAAAAAAGGGTTTTTGGAAGATGTTAGGCCACTCTGCTACCTTGACTCTAAACTTGGAAATTTTTACTTGGAAGGGGCCTTTCCATATTCTACTGCGTGTTCTCAGTGTCCAGTGACATTCATCTCCACATTTTAGCTTTGGGAAATTGCCTCTATGTCTTATACAGTCAGTGTTCAGGTACTTGAAATTACACAGACTGGACACAGCCACCATTGGCCTGAAAATAGTCTAGTGGTAGGAGGAATTCAAGTCATCCTAGAGTGGCTGTTTTTGATAAGGAAGAAAACACCTTTAGATGCTATAGTATTGCTTAACTCTGGAGCAGTTTGTATTAGACAGGGTTCTCCAGTGGAACAGACCTAATAGGACCAATCAATAGATAGGTATAAAGAGACTTTTAAGAAATATGCTCATACAATTTTACGGGATGGAAGTTCAAAATCTGTAGGTTACTAAGCTGGAGACCCAGGGAAGAGTTGCTACCGCAGTCTTGAGTCCAAAGGCAGTCTGGAGGAAGAATTCCTTCCCCTCTTAGAACCTCTCTTCCCATAAGGCCTCTCGTGATTGAGGGAGGCCCATCCACATTATGATGGGCAAATAGCTTTTCTCAGAATCTTCTCATTTCAGTGTCCATTCCATCTAAAAAGCACCGTCCCAGCAACATCTAGGCTTGTGTTTGACCAAGCAACTGGGTCGCCTAGCCTGGCCAAGCTGACATATGACATTGACCATCATACAACTTTAATCGAGATTTCTGACATGTAGGCAGGAAGCTCACAGTTAGGCACCCAGTGGTATATAGAAGAAGGTATAAGTTGAGCTTGGATTACCATGCCCTAGTGTGTAATAGATCTCTGTACCTCAACTCCAAATGCTCTCTTATGCTCTCTTCTTCTTAGCCCCCAGAAGATTCAGAATTTGCCTTATCATTCTTTACCTTTCCAAACTGTATTTTAAGACTACTGTTAACTGGTTCTCTTAGCTACTTCCTTTCTTTTTCCTTCTTTATCCATTCTGTTTATCTTCTTAAGTCATTCTTGCTGGTCATGTGTCCCTAATTTAATTCAAAATTTCCTACACGAGATCTATACTGTTTACCTTTTTACAGAGCCCATGACATGAAGAGGGTTTTTGTTAATGAGAGTCACCACATCCATTAAAGGTATGGCTTGGTTTGCACAATTGGTGTTTGGCAAACTGACATGCATTTAAGGAGGTTTGTGGAGGGGACACTTGTCCTGGATAAGATTTGACAACAGGGAGTCTTTAAGGTTAAGTCAAGTTAGATGATAAAATTAAGGTAGCTAAAGATAAAATTATCTAGATAAAGTGATTTATAATAATTTAGATAAAACCTTAGGTTAAAATTAAGGCTTGTTTATTAAATTGTAATTTAAACAAGGGCATATTTTAATTCCGGTAGGTGATAAATAACAGCTTTATTCTAGTAACATATGTATTAAAGTAGGATTGGCACTCCAAAAAGTAATATTATCACGGGAAAAGGATAATATAAGCAGAAGTGTTTCATATATTTTAAAATTCTCTTTTTGAAGCTTTTCATATATTTGTACATTCTCCTTTCTCTATGATCTTTAATACATGATCACTTTACATTAATCTATTAAAAAAAAACTCCAAGTATGAATGAGATTTTATGATTAAATACTTTCCTTAAATCAACTTAATGGACTCTGACCCTTGGCCAAGGAAAATTATATCTCAATAATTATTGAGATATCCTTCTCTTTCTTGTTATCTTCCTTCTCCTAACTCCATTACCCATATTAACTGGTATTGCATGAAGATTCTAAGGTCACAGCATCCAGGGGACATGGGGAAGCAAAGAGGACAGTTTCTTCCCATTATCAGCCAATACTGATTGACCCCAAGATACCTCAGCCTTTTTGGTCCCTTCATAGTTCATCCTCTGCTACTTCTGTGCCACTTTAGATGCACTGGCATCTTTGCCAAGGCTGGGAGATGCTGTCTTGGGTCTAGGATTCCTAAAATACTTGTACTCATTCCCCCTGAGGTCCTGTGATCTGACCAGCAGTGGCCGAGCCTATCTATTCACTGGAATGAGAAAACTGGATCTTTGCTCTCTTTGGGCAAATTTCCCTTCTCTTTGCTTAATTATGCAGTCCTCTAGCTCTGTTCCCATCAGATGAAGACGATCTAACATAATTTCATCAAGGATTTTCCAGGCAGGAAGTATCTGCTGATAAGTGGGACCCAAATGGGCCAAGCTGCCATGCTGGAATGAAGAAAGAGAAAAATACAGGGAGAATTAATTTGAAGTTAGTATATACTAAGGCACGTGATACATGTTCTGGCGCATTCTGATTATTTCTGCTTTATTTGTCTTTACATGGAAAAGTCCTTCTGGCTGGTGTGTTTGATTCCTAACCTGGTATTTTAGTTTGTGTGAGCTGTTATCACAAATACCATGGACTGAGTAGCTTATAAGTAACAGAAATTGATTTCTCACAGTTCTGAAGGCTGAAAGTCTGAGATGCCAGTGTTGGTCAGGTGTGGGGAGAGCCCTCTTTCCAGTCACAGACTACGTGTTGTGTCCTTAACTGGTGGAAGGGGCAGGGATGCTCGCTGGGGTCTCTTTTATCAGGGCATTGATCCTATTCACAAGGGCTCCACCTCATGATCTAATCACCTCCCAGAGGCTCCATCTCCTGTAATACCATTATCGTGGGTCTTAGGTTCCAAAACATGGATTTTATATATTTCCTTTCAGGCATTTTACATATAAATATGAAAATATGCCTTTGCATATATACATCATGTGTTACACAAATGAGATGACAGTATACATACTCTTATATTTGTTAATTTTTTCCCCACTCAGAATCTTCTTAAAAAAGATTATTTATTTATTTTAGAACAAGAAAGAGAGAGAGAGAGAGAGCACACATGTCTGAGGGGGTCGAGGGGCAGAGGGAGAGAGTCTTTAAGCAGACTCCCTGCCCAGCAGGGCTCTATCCCACAACCGGTGAGACCATGACCTGAGTGGAAACCAAGAGTCAGGTGCTTAACCAACTGAGCCACCCAGGTGCCCCGCCCACTCAGAATCTCTTCAAATCAGCATTTATGATGCATGATACATATGACTTACACATATTTTTCTCTTTACGTATGAAATGTCTGAAATAATATACATAGGAAGTGCAATTTGTGATTATCTCTGGGGATTTAAAATGAGAGTCTGAGAGATGGAGGGAGAAGTTACTTCTTTTCACCAAACACCTCTGTACACTGTTCGCATTCTTAGCATGAATATTCATTGTCTTTATAACAAAAACAATGTACTTATAAGAAGGCATGCAAGTCAAGCCAGGTGGCTTTCTCCTCTTTGTCACTAGCTGCCTCTTTTCAAATCAGCATTTGCTGACCTGCTTTGTTTCCTAAATAATGTCTTTTTTTTTTTGAAGCATAAAAGCATTTGGTAAAGTAAATATCCATCCTGTAACCAGTGTTTCCCAAATATAGGATGGCTTTCAAATAGAGATTTACTTATCTTTGCTATCTGCACCTCCTGTGGGGAACACAGGCTCACGTCAGAGGGGTTGGCAAGTGGAAGGCTATCCTGTTGGGAAGAAAGAGTGGAGGATAGACTGGCATTGGAACATCCTTCATGGAAAAAGCCTACGCTCACTGTAAAATATTTCAATCAAAGAAAAAATGGACAAGATGTATTTACCAATTTTATAAAGGGGTGAGAGAAAGAGAGCGAGAGAGAGCGAGAGAGAGAGAGAGAGAGAGAAGAAGAAGCCAAATAGAAAGTTGAACAGTAGGTAAATTATTGCCTTATGAAATTTTTGGAAATAGATTCATATTAAAAATAGTTTAGCAAGAAATAAAGGTCAAGCTACTCTGGGTTTGGTTCCATGCTAGTGTTGGCCAACCGTATAATAGTGACAGAACTTTGAGAGAAAATGGTTGTTTTATTATCAGGTTCATCACACTAATGAAAGAGAAATCTGGCTTACAGGTATGAGTTGTTGGTTATTAAAATGTACATGTTCAGACACTTGAAATGTTATATTTTGCAAACTCATGCTTTTAGTCACTGAAACTAATGGCATTAAGATAACATGGTTTCTCATGGAAGATGTGGGTCCTAATTGTAATATGCTGTGTTTATTGATTCCAAAGTTCCCTTTTCAAAAATTATTCTTCAGTGTTTAATTAAAAGACATACTGGCTTGTTTTAACCTTTTTCAAAAACATTTATTTATTTTATTTAGAGAGATCACAAATGCGGGAGGAGCAGAGGAAGAGAGAATCTCAAGCTGACATTGTGGTGAGCATGGAGCCAGGTATGAGGCTCGATCCCACAACCCCGAGATCATTACCTGAGCCAAAATCAAGAGTCAGGCAACTTAACTGCCTCAGCCACCCAGGAACCCCTAACCTTTTTTATTTTATTTTATTGTTTTTTAAAATATTTTATTTATTTATTCATGAGAGACACACAGAGAGAGAGGCAGAGACATAGGCAGAGAGAGAGAGAAGCAGGCTCCATGCAGGGATCCTGATGTGGGACTCGATCCCAGGACTCCAGGATCAGGCCCTGGGCCAAAGGCAGATGCCCAACCTCTGAACCACCCAGGCATCCCCCCTAACCTTTTTTATTGTGGCAGAATAGACATAACAAAATTTATCAGTTTAATCATTTCTAAGTGTACGATTCAGCAGTGTTAAGTACATTCACAATATAGGGTCATCATCACTACTCTCCACTTCCAGAATATTTTTGTCATCCCAGATAGTGATTCTGTAATAATAATTCCCCGTTCCTTCCTCATTGAGGCTCTAGTAACTTCTGCTTTACTTTCTGCCTCTACGAATTTTCCTATTGTAGGCACCCCATGCAAGAACAGTCATACGATATTTGTCCTTTTGTGTCTAATTTATTTCTCTTAGCCTAATGCTTTCAAGATTTATCCATGCCGTAGCATGTGTCAGAATTTCTGTCCTTTTTATAGCTGAGTAATGCTCCATTGTGTATATATACCACATTTGTACAATCTATTCATTTGTCGACATTTGGGTTGTTTCCACCACTGGTGTCCAAGTATGTTGGAATCCCTGATTTTCAGCTCTTTTGGGTCTGTCTATTCCTAGGGGTGAAATTGCTGTATCATGCAGTAACTATATGTTAACTTTTTGAGAAACTTCCTGTTTACAGCAAGTGCTTGACTTTTTACATCCCAACCAGCAATGCATGAGGGCTCCAATGTCTCCACATCCTTACCAACACTTGTAATCATACCCCTCCCCTCTTTTTTGGATAATAGCCATCCTGGTGGGAGTGGAGTGGTATCTCACCTTTGATTTGCATGTTCGAAATAGTTTATGATGTTGAGCACCTTTTCATGTGCTTATTAGCTATCTGTATATCACGTCTGGTGAAATGTCCATTAAAATGTTTTGCCTTTTTTGTTTTGTTTGTTTTGCTGTTGTGTTGTTCAGAGCTTACATTTTTCATGTTACCTTCTTCTTTTTGGCCATGCAGCCAGTCAGGGAAGTAGGCATCTGATCATCTAGATTATTAAACAGCTTGGGGGCCTTTGGAAGCCCTCACCCAGTTCTTCATCTATATCCATCTACCTTGTATTTGTCTTACCATGTATTATACTATAGTTATAGTTGCCTTACAATTGTCTGGCAGCCTTCTCTGGTGCTCAAGGCATTCTGGAAGTAACCTTCCATCCCATGACTGGTGGGAGTTAGTATATAACTAACTAACTGGGATGGCATGACTCTGAGGCACAAAGTCTACACTGGACCCCAAAACTCCCCAGCGGGAACCAGGCTGTTTACACTCAGTGGTAACTAACTTAATAATCCTTTATTTCTTTTCTTTCTCTGGCTCAGGTGTCCATTTTCCTGGTGTTTCCTATCATCTCCCAAAGAAATAACTTACACTGGAATCCTCGTCTCATCATCTGCTTCTGGAGAATTCTAGCTAGGATAGAAGGATAGGCTGTATGCAGGGCACCAATAAGTAGGAAGTATGGGGTTGGGTGGAGTGGGGGTGTTTAGAGCCTCCCTTCAGTCACTGTTCTACCCCAGGATCTTTTCCCTGAGGGCTCCTAAGATAGCTCATTTTCTTGGTGGGACAGAATGGGAGGTGCATTAGCGGTGACTTATTTCAGACTGCCAGTAGGCAATGAAGTAGCATAACTCTCCATGATACACTGATGTCCTTTGCTCTTTTTTTTTTCTTAAAAGAAAAACTGCTGTTGGCATATTAATTTTAGTTCCTGTATACTTTCTCAACACGATGTCCCGTGGTTAGATCAGAGCATGGCTTAATATCAAAGGGTGAACGTCATCTTAAAATAAGATGCTCTTCCAAGATTTTGAGCAGTAGATCGTTATGACCTCACAGCTAAGAATTTCACAGGCATAATGTGTCATTTATTCCTTGTTACTGTTGTGATTTCTGTCTTACAGATGAGAAAACTGAGACTTGGGCTAATTTCTGAAACCATGAATCCTCGCTGTTATTTTTATTGTATTAAACATTTTGATTCTGTGATTTAAATATCACTTTAGTCAACGAATGGGACGTAGACAAAAGGCTCACTTCTCAGACCTGTATGTGCAACAGAAGTGGGAGGAAGAGACTAATATGCTCGTTAAAAGACTCAGGTTTCAAATATCTCGACATTTTTAATTTAGGCAAAAAAAAATTATAGCACAAGTATAGGATGTGGGCGCCCTGGCTAGACAGTAGTTGACCACAGATTTTATATGAGCCAGCAGTGTGATGTGGTTGCTCTAATGCAATGTCCAGCATCATTCTAAGAAGGCATCTGACCAGAAGATGGGTGTACTCCTCCTTGGTCGGATCAGATGTGTTCATTGGAAGGACTGAAATTTAATGAGAAATCTTGCTGAAGTCGGAAGCTACTAGAGGACTTGCAGAATGGTAAAATGTTCTGGAAGCCCTGCTATGTGAGGAACACTTGAGGGCACTAGTGTTTATTCATCGGGGGCTGGGAGGTATGGTGTAATAATGAGTTTTGGAATCAGACAGACCTGCCTGGACTGAAACTCCGCTCTCCTTCTTTGTAGCTCTGTGACCCTGGATGAGATACTCTCCACACTCCAGTTTCCTTTTCTTTAAAGTTGGGGCAGTAGGAGCACCTGGATGGCTCAATTGGATAAGTGTTGCCTTGCCTTCCTCTCGGGTCATGATCTCAGTCCTGGGATCACTGCCCCCCCCCCCCACCATCGAGCTCCCTGCTCAGCGGAGAGTGTGCTTGTCTTTCTCTCTCTCTCTCCCCCCTCCCTCCACCTCATGCACACACTCTCTCTCAAGTAAATAAATAAAACCTTACAAAAAATAAAGTTGGGGCATGAATATATGTCCTTATATATCCTATAATGTTCAAATAATAAATTCCGTGCAAGTACTTGGCATAGATCAGATGTGTAGTAAATAGTGGTTTATATGCTTTCAAATATTTGGAAGGTTGTCATGCATTAATTAGCTCTCCCTCTACCCCAACCTCAAGACAAAATGAAGACTAGTAGGTAGTAGTTACAGAACATTTCATTTCAGTATTAGAGGTAGCCTACTGATAATTCCGTTGTCTTACAAAATGCAGATGCCTCAAAAACATGGCCTCTGCTTCAGGCTCTAGATTGCATAGCCAATTGTCTATATGGGAGGCATTTCAACCATAATGTGGTCAAAGCATAGTTCTTGGGTTATCTACACTGCCTGCAAACCTGGTCAGCTCATAGTTTGTTTGCTTGTTTCTTTCTTTCTTTCTTTCTTTCTTTCTTTCTTTCTTTCTTTCTTTCTTTCTTTCTTTCTTTCTTTCTTTTTTAAAGATCTTTATTTACTTACACATGAGAGACACACAGAGAGAGGCAGAGGTATAGGCAGAGGGAGAAGCAGGCTTCCCTCAGGTAGCCTGATGTGGGACTTGATCCCAGGACCCCAGTTTCACAACCTGAGCCAAAGGCAGATGCTAAACCACAGAACCACCGAGGTGCCTCCCATAGCGTTTTTCATAGTAAATTATACTACCACCTGTTCAACTGTTCAAATTAAATATTTTGGAGTTGTAGGCGAGTCTTCTTTCTCTTACTCCCCTCACTCCAGGTCACACGATCTAGCTAGTTTTGCTAACCATCCTATAATATACCCCAAATTCATATACTTCTTTCTACCTCTAGGATTACCACCACAATCTGAGCTATCAAACTCTTTCTTTCTGATCTACCACAATAACCTTGGGATGGTTTCCTTGCTTCTATTGTTGCTGTGGATCCCATTCTCTATATGTGAGCACTGTTTTAAATCCCATGCTTAAAATTATTTAATTTAAAAATCTTAAACACCAGTTTCACACTGTGTTTAGACTAGAACCCACAATCCTTATCATGGCCTGCAAAACCCAACATTGAATGGCCTCTGTCCACCATTCCAATTATGTCTTCCAGCACCCTTGATCTGGCCAATTTCCTGTTACATTGTTTATTTCCCCTCTTCTTTTGCTAGGCCAAACTAATTCCCCCGCTTAGTCCCTTCATCTCAATGGCTCTTCCTTCTGAACCTCATATTACCTCTTAGGAGAGCCATCCTTGATCATACAGTCTATAGGAGCCAAGCATATTATTCTGGTTAAATTTAGTTAAATTAAACAAATAATTATTCTAATTAAGTGTCTTGAATTGCACTTATCACTATTTTATGATTTTCCTGTTCATTACTTTATTCCAAACACAGAAGTGTTTAAAAATATGTATTTAATGCACAGCTACATGAACAATGGAAGTAAGTGCCCCACAAAACATCAGTTCCCTTATCAATGGAAATACACAAACATGCTTTCTTTGGCAACCATATATTAACAGATGCTGGAAAAAAGAGTTCTGCCCTGAGTCAGAGGTCCAGTTCAACTGGGATTTCTTGTAACCTGTGGATTAAATGATCTTATCGACAATTTCCATCTTCAGCAGCTCAAGAGTTGTTTTAAGTGCAAAGAAATCACTGATTTGCTTTGAGTTTCTTGAAGGAAAAATTTAAAAAGGAGATTGGAAGAAGAGAGGTGTAAATTTCAAAATGGAATCTTGAACACACGCAAAATCAATTACCTAGTTGATCTTTATGAGTTAATTTAGTTGGTGGACGTGAGCTAAATATCACATGGACTTGTGAGCACTGACAGTTATGGATATTCATCCACACGTAAGCTTCTACCATGTGCCATTTTTTTTCACTGTGTCTGTCTCAGATGTTGGAATTTGTGTTTTTTCTATAAAAATCAAAAAGCAGAGATTCATTCTCTTCCATGGACTTCATCTGTTCCTTGTTTCAATTGTATAAATATTATTTGCATGTCATGGGTTTCTGACCCCTACTGGTGGAGACCAAATCGATTACCCATGAGCTGCTCAATTTGCAATCACTTAACATTCCAAACTCTTTCTGGCACAGAAAAAGAACAGTGGAAACTTGTCGTAGTGCTCTCCCTTGGTTTCTTTCTTTCTTTTTATTTTCTTTTTTCACCCCCACTGGTTTGCTCCTTTTCCTTTCTGCATGTCTCATGGGTCCCTCAGGGAAACCCAGACCATCTTCCACTAGCCTTCTGAGTTCTGCTCACCAAATGAAACATCTGGTCCTTCCCATTCCCTGGGTCAGTAAACCTGAGTCTGCTGAATGCAGGTGTTCCAATCTCACAGAAGGGAGACAGGGGACCAAGGAAAGTTCCTGTCATATGAGCTGCATGTGGTTTATCTACCAAGTGGCAACATCTCTCACTCTCACTAACCCAGCACAGCGAGGGCAACCTGATCTGTCTTTAATCTACTCTGACCACAGAGCAAATGTTTTAAATAAAATCTCTGCATGAGTGAGTCACTACTCTTCTGGCTTTTATATGACATACCGAGGAGTGATGGTTTACTTTGCCTGAGTAACAAAATTAATATAAGAGAAACATTTTTGTTATGTGGTATCTTAAAAAAAAATAGAAGAAGAAGAAAGAAGAGACATATGGGCCCGAGCAGTGAAATTTGGATGAAAAAGTTCCACTTGACACAAGGAAAATAATGAAAAAAAATGTAGTAAACTTTCTTGGCAGAGAAGGGTAAAAAAAAAAAAAAATCAACAGGAAGAAGTAAAAAAAAAAAACCACTTTCACTAAACAGCTGCAGTGGTTCTAATGTCACTTATGTAAGGTCATAATCTCTAAGAAGCTTCATTTATATTATCATTTTTAAAAGAGATATTTTCAGTTTATGAGGGTGCTGGAGTAGCGGTAGAGTCTGCATTGCAGTAGAGGAACATGTTGAGGTTTTTCTGTCTCTCCTCAGCAGCCCTGTAGGGGTTGATTCAGACAATAGTGATTGTCCTCCTCTGGGACAGAGGGATGAGGTGCCTCTGGCACACAAAAGCTTCTGCACTATTCAGTCTAACCCAAAATGTCTGATGCCTGTAACACCAGCTTGGTTCTCATGGGTTCCAAAGTCCAAACCAAATGTTCTGCAGCCAATGAAAGCGGTGTGGCCTGGAGACATGCAAGGGGGTTCTGGGTGTCCCTGAGATCACTTATGGGTGAACATTTACTTGGTGGTGTGTGGAGTAATTTGTGTAGCAACTTAATTTTTCCATGAACGGATCCTGATTTAAAAATGAAGGCCAATTACTTTTGGCCTACATCTTGCCCTTCATCCAAGGGAGATACAACCCATACAAAGGTACTCATGCCTGGCTTGGCAAATCTTGTAAGGAAAGATGGGCCCAGGATGAAATGGAAGACATGAGGAAAGTCAGAGAGCTATGAAGCTCCATCTCCAAGGGAGGACAGGCTTGGAGTGTGCCCCATCTCTGTAGCTGTGGGGTGGTCTAGTTCTGGCAGTTGTTATCAGTGTCATTGTGGGCAAGCTGCTCTGCCTCTTGGAGACTCATCTCCCACATCTCAGAGAGAGAGAGAGAGACTTGTCATACCTCCCTTCTTCCACCCAGTAGAAATGATTGCAATCATGCATGCAAAATACATATTTCTGGCATATAATCAATGCTCAACTAATGATTCAATAAATGTTATTTTTAATATAAAGTACATGTTGAGAGCATCTTTCAAGAACTCTTTCTCTTTCTTCTGCGGGTAGGATATTGACAAGCAACTTTTTCTTCTTCTGCTCCGAGAGCATGGCATTGATGTTCTTTAGGTGACAGCTTTATTTATTTATTTATATATTTTTTAAAGATTTTATTTATTTATTCAGGAGAGACACAGAGAAAGAAAGAGGCAGAAACACAGGCAGAGGGAGAAGCAGGCTCCCTGCAGGGAGCCTGACATAGGACTCGATCCCAGGACTCCAGGATCACACCTTGGGCCAAAGGCAGGCGCTAAACCACTGAGCCACCCAGGGATCCCGGGTGACAGCTTTACTACCCTTTGTTCCTAAAGTAGTTGTGATTTTCAGCATTTGAAGGTATTTGACTCTCCAGTTTCTAACTCACTGGCTTAGCAGGAAATTGAATCTCAATCAAATTTGGGGTCCTTTGGGGTGTGAATGATCTGTACAGTAAGAGCAGTACAGATTATTCAAGAGCCTGGGCACAGGCTCTGGGCAGGGGTGGGGGTGGGGGTGCAGGTGGGTTGGGGGATACTGCAGCTTCTGGTCAGCTTGGACAGCCGCATCTTTGCCAAGACCTGGACCACTAGTGTTTTGAGCCTGACCATTCATTTTCTCCCAGATTTATTTTGTTCGTTGAAGTCTGGTGATTTTCCAAGAAACTGAGAAGAAATAGATTTGAGGTCTATAATATTCATAGGATGCTGAGGTCTCTGTGTGGTACCTGAATTTGGGGAACCACACTTTTACTTCTTCCTCTCTATTCCTAAACCCATCTTCTCCAATGACCTCCTCGCTTCTCTCACCCCATGTAAGGATTACCTACTACCATTTACCCAAAGAATTCAGAATTTTGGAAATGTAAGCCAGAACCTAAGTGACATCATTTTCAGACACTTTCAGATCCCCCCACCCCTGCCCCACTCAACATAAACTGTGCAGACAAGGGAACACTCAAGTTTGACTATTTTCTTGTAGGGAGAAATACACAATAAACAAAACACATGTTTTTATCACAATAAATTAGCTTGCCACGGACCAATTCTGAGAATGATCAAAAGGGACATTTTGGAAGTGTTTTCAGTTTGCTTTTTACTCGTTGAAAATGGGTTGACACATTTCTTACTTCGGATGAGGAGTGGGTGGTTGGAGGAGAGAACTCAGCCTTGAATGTTTTTTTGAAATAACTTTTTATTTTAGGATAGATTTGGATTCACAGAAAAATTGTGAAGATAGTCCAGAGGGTTCCCATATAACCCATACCCAGTTGCCCCTATTCTTGACAGCGTATTTTAGTGTGGTACGTTTGCCATAACTAATGAGCCAATATTGGTACATTGTTATTAACTAAAGTCCATACATTATTCAGATTTCTCTCATTTTAACTGAGGGTCCTTTTTAGGATCCTGGCCAGGACAGTACATCACATTTAGTTGTCCTGTCTCCTTGGGTTCCTCTTGACTGTGATAGTTTTTTTAATTTAAGATTTTATTTATTTATTTGAGGAAGAAAGAGAGCGAGAGAGAGAGCAAGAGTGGTGGGTCGGGGCAGAGGGAGAGGGACAAGCAGAGTCCCTGCTGAGCAGGGCCCGACGTGGGACTGGATCCCAGGACCCTGAGATCATGACCTGAGCTGAAGACAGACGCTTAACTGACTGAGACACCAAGGCGCCCCTGCCGTGACAATTTTTAGGCTTTTCTTGTTTTTGATGACCTTGACTCTTTTGAGGGGTACTGGTTAGGTATATTTGTGGCACCTACTACATTGCAACTTTTTTCCCTGATATTTTTCTCAAGGTTACACTGGGTTCATAGGTTCAGAGAGGATGACCACACAGGTCATTCCCATCATATCATATCAAGGGTATATGCTGTCAACATGACTTAACAGTATTTCTGCTCAACTTGATCACCTGGCTGAGGTGGCATTTGCCATGTTTTCCACCATAAACATACTCTTCCCTCTCCCCCCATTTTTTATCCTGTGTTCTTTGGAAGGAAGAAGTCCCCATGTGCAGCTTATACTTCTGGGGTGGAGAGTTATGCTCTATCTCCTTGACGAGAAAAGATCCACATAGGATATTTGTAATTCTTCTGTATGGGAGATTTGTCTGTTTTCCCCTATTTATTTATTAGTTACTTATTTAACAACTCAATTTATATCAGTATGGACTCATGGTTATTTATTTTAAATGTGGGATTATAATCCCAGTGTTATGTGATTTAGTTTGCTCAAATTGTTCCAGTTTTTACATTTATCAAAATGTCCTATGCTTATTACTCAGTACCTACCCCCTCATCCCTTTCTTTTATGAAATGTGATCTATAGGAATACCTTAAGATGATAAAATTATAATTTCTGTGAACGCACTTAATGCCAGGTGATCTTTAGGAGTGAAGAAAGCAAATAAACAAATATTGCCAAGTTTAGAATACACCCATGAACTTTTGCATTTGAAGTTATGAACTTGACATGACCCTCTTATGACTTTCAAGTTAGTTTACATTTGGCAGATGACCACTTCCTGTTTTTACAGGGGGGAAAAAAAAAACCTCTGCTAAGGTCTGAAATATCAAATGGCTCTAAAAAGCAAAATTTGGTTGACAGAAGTTTTAGGGATTAGATATAGATGGATTTGGTTTCCTTCAAAATACACAGAAATTGTGCAAGTAGGTTTTAAGTGAAGACTCAAGGCATAGCCCATTTTAAGTTGTCCCCCACCCCTAAAAACTTACAAAAAAAATAGTTTGAGATGATTGAGCATTACCAAAATCATGCTGGGAACGTCTCTTAGGAAGTTCTTATACTGTCTTCTGAAACATCTATCTAATACCCATAACATTAAAAATATTCAATAAAGTTGTGGTCCAGGGTCATCATTATTTAGCTCTAGAAATAGGTTGGTTAAGGCAAATAATTACCTGGTACTTCATGTGTGACCATGTTTATTAAGTCTTATATACAGGTTCTCCTGGCTTCTAGTTCTGTTCAAAATGGAATAATGCAAACCTGTCTTCCCCACCGATTACATTTGAAAATATTTGGGTTAATATAACAATCAGCTACTTGAAAACACTTAAAAGCAGACGAAAACAAAGAGGTTGTGGCATAAAGTAAAACAGTGGAAAAGTGTCCCACAGGGGACCGTGCTTTCTAGTTTTTATTCATTTTTATTGTGGCCTTAGACTGCCCAGCCGCGGCAGGGGAGGTTAAAACTCCAGTAGTGATCCCATCTATCTACCCACAGGGAGTAGAAAAAAGTGCCCCTGTAATCATAATCATGTGAAGAGTCTTTGTTTTCTTTCTTCTTTTTCTGTTTTGTCTTGCTCTGGGGGTGAGCCTCAGTCACAGAAAAGCATGGCACTCGGTGCAGGCAGCTGGACTCAGAGAGAAATCCTGTGTTTCTGGCCACTGCAGCCAGGAAAAGAGGCCTGCAAGTGGGTGAGATTGTGCGGCCATCCCTGAGAGAAGACATTTGGGGCAGAGGGCCCCCAGTTCACGATCTGAATGCACGGAAGTCCAAGGCCTGTGAGCTGCAGGTTTGTGAGATAGACCCAAGGACATGTACAGCAAAGGCTTCGAGAACTGAACCAAGATTGAAACTATTAAAAGATCAATCAGTGAAATTTACCGTATCAACAGATGAAAGAAGAAAATACAATGATCTTTTTGGCAATGTACAACAACTATTCACTGATAAAAAAAACTCTCATAAATTAGGGCTAGAATAGGACTTCCTTAACTTGATAATGAGCATCTAGAAAAACACCTACAGGCATCATCATCCTGAATGAAGATAGAATGTTTTCCCACTAAGACTGGGGACCAGGCCAGGATGTCCACCAACACCGTTCCCATTCTACATCGTACTGGAGGTCTCAGCCATTGCGATTATGCAAGCCCAAGAAATTAAAGGTGTGTAGATTAGAAAGGAAGAGATGAAAGTGTTAATATTTGAAGATAACATGATTGCTTATGTAGAAAACCCCAATGGATGTCCAGTAAGTCACTGTAAGTAATAAACTTAGCAAGTTTGTAGAATATGAAGCCAATGTGCAAAAGTCAATTATATTTCAATATGCTAGCATTGAAAAATTATACATTTAAAAGCAGTATCATTTACCGTAATACTAGAATATGAAATACTTCGATATTTCGGTGGTATACAATGATGTCTAACTCTCATTTGTTAATCAATTTTTTTCAGAGAATGTAACAACCCAGGCTTGATAAGTGCTTGAATAGACCTGAGTAAAATATGTTGAAACAGGAATTTTAACGAAACCCATAGATGAGTTGAAAACGTGAACATGGGAGTTACTTTCATTAATTATGTCTTATGAAGAGGCAATCTGGTACTCCTTTTAAAAAGGATTTTATTTATTTATTTGAGATAGAGCTGGGGGGAGAGAGCACAAGCAGGGAGAGGGGCAGTGGGAGAAGAGAAGCAGATTCCCCACTAAGCAGGGAGCCCGACGCTGGGCTTGATCCCAGGACCCCAGGATCATGACCTGAGGCAAAGGTAGATGCTTTACTAACTGAACCATCCAGGCGGCCCCAATCTGGTTCTCTTGAAGGTGGATTTAAGGTTAGACATTGAAGCCTAGGAAGGGAATCCAATGCTATAGTCACAAAAGGGAACCCATGACCAAGGGTAAAGATTTTCAGAATGTTTCCCATGGAGTCACAGCTTTTGTAGAGCTGCCTCAGGGTCAGGAGTATGTCTGTGTGTGTGTGTGTGTGTGTGTGTATGTAAATGTGGTGGATGGGTTGTGTGGCTGTGAGCACATGTGTATACGTGGGGTTTGCATGCAGATGTGTGCAAATGTGAGCAAACAGGTGTACACGGGAGGATGTTGTGGTAAGTGCGTGAACGGCTTTGCGTGTTCAAATGAATGAATGTGTTGCATGAATGAGTGTGTATGTGTGTGTGTGTGTGTGTGTGTGTGTGTGTGTGTGTGTTGGACAGTGGGAATGCTGTCTAGTTGAGTTCTGCCTCAACTTCCCTTTCCCCCCTCCATCTGTCACAGCAGCTTTGTTTTATTAAGGGCTTCCATCTAAGATTGTTCTTGGAGAGTTTCATGGCTAACATTTAATTTTGAAAACTATGGATCAGTGAGACAAACAAAAGACCACTGAGATTGACCGGGATCCCTAAGGCAGGCGGCAGGTAGACAGCAGAGATCCAGAAGCTGGCGTTAGATAGAGTGTGAAGAATTTTTCCATTACCTATCAAGGATAATTTGGGCTTTAGGGACAGGAACCTTAACTGCTGAGGAATTAAAGCACTGGTAGGGAGTTCAACTGTTGATAGGAAAATTATAGGGAACTGGTTGGCAACGTCACTGAGGCAAGAACACATTTTGTGTTAAATTGGGCTGTAAAGGTCTGAACCGTAACCATCGGAAATATGATCCAGTACAATGGCCTGGAAACAGCATTGCTCCCAGGGTCCAGGATGGGGCCAAATCTCCAGAGGGGAGTGTCCCTGTGCCATGCCCTTCACAGAGGTGGGCCCTGGTACATTTCACTAGTGTCACGTGGAGGGTCTGTTTACAATGACGGCCTGTGCTCCTCTACCAATTCACTGAATGGGGATCTCAGGCTAGGATCCAAAAACCTGCTCCTTTTAACCAAAGTGCATCTCCATACCCTCAAAAGTGTCAGAACGGCTTGCCAAGTTTCTCAAGATTCTTTGTTGCAATCACACAGGGTTGCTGGTGAGGCTTGCAGCTTTTCAGGCCCATTCCTTAAAGATAGCTGGTTGAGGTGAAGCTGGGGTGTTTATAGGCTGGGTTATTCTTATCATAGATGGTTGTAGTGGGGATATTGATGTAGGATCAAGTTTACAGATTTTCTGTTTTTTTTTTTTTTTAAGGTTTTTAATTTTACCCATGAGAGACAGAGAGAAAGAGGCAGGGACACAGGCAGAGGGAGAAGCAGGCTCCTCGCAGGGAGCCCGATGCGGAACTCGATCCTGGGACCCCGGGATCACGACCTGAGCCAAAGGCAGATGCTCAACCATTGAGCCACCCAGGCATCCCAATTTTCTGGCTTTAATTGAACAACTATTGTAATGTTACAAATGACTCCCAAAGAATATTTTAAAAGTCATTTTTTAGATGTTTCTTTCTCTCACTGGGAACAGTTTTACAAGAGGGTCATTATGAAACTTCTCATGAGATTGGGACAGAAATCACGTATGACACGAAGTGTTAGTTTTGGTGGAGAAGACAGGGAGCCTGTTTGTCATTCTCTGCATAAATATGACATGACTTGCAAATTAAACCGGGTGACCTCAATGCCATTGCTTCCCATGTTTGCTCAGAAAGCCGTTTATTAATGCTTCATTTAGGTGTAACGCAGTGATGTTCGAATTTTTTTCATTGTGCATTTCCCCGGGGAAATTTACTGGATAAAAGCAAGGAGTATTTCCAGAAGGAGAGAGATGCTCCTTTGTCTTACAGGTGAGTGAGTAGGGCACACAGAAATAAAAATTCACTCGCTGAAGCACCTCCACCAATGCTTCTCAGACTTTAATGTGCACGTGGATCATTTGGGGATCTTGATAAAAATACAGATTCTGATTTGGCAGGCCAGGGTTGAGAATGAGCTTCTGCATGTATAATTAGCCTCCAGGTGATGTCAGTATCGCTGGTCCTTTGCAAGGGGCTAGAATATGGCATTCGTCCTGAGAGGTGCACGTCACAAACATTTATTTCCCAAGATTTTTGTGGGACTTGATCCCAAGACCCCAGGATCATGACCTGAGCCAAAGGCAGATGCTCAACCACTGAGCCACCAGGTGCCCCTATTTCCCCGGATGTATTGATCTGTAACTGGCATATACTATTGTGTAAGTTTAAGGTGTACAATGTGATGATGTGGTGTATGTTTTGACTGTGAAATGATTACCACAATAAGGTTCGTTAACATGCCCATCACCTCCCATAATCGCTATTTTTGATCTGTCATGAAAACTTTCAAGATCTCCTCCTGTAGCAGCTTCCAAGTATACAATAGAGTATTGCTAACTATAGTCACCTGCTGTGCGTTACGTCCTCAGAACTTATTTATCTATAACTAGAAGTTCGTGCCCTCTGATGATTGTCACCCATTTCCTCTACTTCCCACTTCTGGTAACCACCAGTCTCTTCTGTTTCTATGAGTTCAGTTTTTTAGATTGCACATATAAGTGAGATCATGAAGTATTTGTCTTTCTCTGTCTGAGTTATTTCACTTAGCATAATGCCCTCAAGCTTCATCCATGTTGTTGCAAATGACAGACTCTCCTGCTTTTTCATGACTGAATAATATTCCATCGTTTATATGCACACACGTGTGTGTGTGTATGTGTGTGTACATGCCATGATTTCTTGATTCATTCATTCATTGGTAGTCACTTAGATTATTTCTTTCTTTCTTTCTTTCTTTTTTTTTTTTTAACTTAGATTATTTCCATGTTGGGGCTATTGTAAATAATGTTGCAATGAACAAGTGGGTGCAGATACCTTTTCGAGTACTGTTTTCATTTCCTTCATATAAGTACCCAGAAGTGAAATTGTTTAATCATATGGTGATTTTATTTTTAACTTTTTGAGACACCCCCATACTGTCTTCCACAGTGGCTGCACCAATTTACATTCCAAGCAACTGTGCATGAGTGTTTCTTCTCTCTACATCCTCACCAACATTTTTTATCTCTTGTCAGTTATTTGGTAATAGATAGTCTAACAGCTTTCAGGTGATATCTTATTGTGGTTTTGATTTTTAGTTCCCTGATGGTTAGTGACGATGAGCACTTTTTCATGTACCTCTTGGCCATTTGTATATCTTCTTTGGAAAAATGTCTATTCAGGTCCTTTGTCCATTTTAAAATTCTATTCTTTCTTATTTTTAGATTTTGCTATTGAGTTGTATACGTTCCCTATATATTTGAGATATTAACCCCTTAACAGATATATGTCTTCTGCATATCTTCTCCCATTCCATAGGTTTTGTTTCCATTTTGCTGGTTGTTTCTTTTATGTGGAGAAGCTTTTTATAGTTCGATGTAGTCCCATTTATTGATTTTTGTTTTCGTTGCCTTTGCTTATGTTGTCAAATCCAAAAAAAAATCAATGCCAAGACCAATATTAGGAGCTTACTTCTCGTGTTTTTCTAGGAGTCTTAAGGTTTTAGGTCTTAGGTTTAAGCCCTTAATCAATCTTGAGTCTATTTTTGTGTATGGTGTGAGGAAATGGTTCATTCTTCTGCGTGTGGCTTTCCAGTTTCCCCAATGCCATTTATTGAAGAGATTATCGTTTTGTTAATGTATATTATTGACTCTTTAGTCATAAATTAACTGACCACATACGCACAGATTTATTTCTGGGGTGTCTATAATGTTCCATTGGTCTACATGTCTGTTTTTATGCGAATACCAGACTGTTTTGATCACTGTAGCTATGCTGTATAGCTTGAAATCTGGAAGTGGATGCCTCCAGCTTTGTTCTTCCCTCACAGGACTGCTTTGGCTATTTGGGGTCTTTGGTGGTTCCCTATGGATTTTAGAATTTTTTTTCAATTTATGTGAAAACTGTCCTTGGTATTTTGATAAGGATCGTTGAATCTCTAAATAGCTTTGGGTAGTATGGACACTTGCTGCCCAACTTAGTAGTAATTTAAAAACTGTGCGGGTACTGCTGCTAGCAGGAACACAGACTGTCAAGGTCTGGGCACTGGTTGCAGTAAGCCCTACATCCCCTTGTCTGCCTCTATCTGATCCCTGGTGGTTGGGCTCTGCAGATTCCCCCAGTGATCCCCATGAGGTTAGACCTGAGGGGGCCTCCTGGGTAGCATCCTGCAAACTTAGGGGAGCTGGATGGCCACAATCCCTTGTCTCTTTTCCACTGGAGGGACAGCAGGCCCAGGGGGATGGGATGAGATAGAGGGGTGGTCCCTGCCAGTGTGGTGCTCTGCTGGCCTAGCAGAGAGGCATGCAGTGAGAATGTAGCTGCTCCTCTTACCCTTATAATGTGGTCCTCTCAGTCTCTGGGGGCCAGAGGTGCTTTAGCTTCACCCCTAGCTCTAGTGTCTTATCTGTGGATAGTTGTATGTTTGTCTTCTTGTGTGTGGGATGCCATCTTGATGACATCAGTCCTAGTGATGACCTTATTGTAGCTTTCTGTGAGCTCATTAAGAAGTCTGAGAGCTCAACGGGAGAGTAATGAACATGTAATTTACCTCAAAGAACAGCAGGTGGGAGCAAAAAGAAGTGTAAGTGGAAGGGTGGTATAATACTATGCAATTTCTCAAGGCTTTGAGTAATCACTTGGAGGAAGCTCCTGCCCATAGAAACCTCAGCAGGGAACTAGCAGGCACTGCTTCTAGAGACTGAGAAAGTCATGTGGGGTCATACCCACTATTGACTCACCTGGGAACTCTGATTGAGAGCTTCAACCTAGGAAATGGGAGTGACACCAAACATAGGAGATGTCTGTCCTCCAACTGCTCATGCATGATCGTTTTCTAGGAGAAAGAAGGAAGCTAGGCTGCAGTCCCAGGCAATGAGACAGTAGAGATTTAGAGTTTCTCACTTTTCCTGAATAACTGAGGGGCTGGAATGACACTTTCATCCCAACAAGAAATCTGGCTGGGTTGGAAGCCTAGAAATACTTTGTATTGTTTGGGATGGGGTAGAGACTGGTACAGGAGAGAGTGTTGTGTCAGTATAAAGACCCCTAATAATCTGGATTTTGGATTTCCATCCTGGACAGAGAAGACCATATAAGCAATACCTTTCTAATACAACCAACAGATTTTGAGAATTTGCCTTAAAAATTGTTGCTGTCATAAATTTGGCTTGACTTTGTTTCCTTGTGATTCCTACTTCTACACGCCAGTTGTCCTTAATCTTTCTAGAGCAGGGAGGATTAGTTTCATGCAGCTGGTTTTTCACTGTGTTCCTCCTAATGACTATTGTACAAGTTTTATTTCTTTTCTACAGAACGTAAGTGCTTGCCTTAATGTCCTTGGGTGCAAAAAACATTAGATGAGTTTTTATCTCAGTAGAATATTAACTTTTCCATAGAAATTATAAATTCAAATTATGCACTGTGAAGGGGAGTACAAAAGCTGGGAAAATTTAATGAGAAAAGAGTCTATATTCAAATTTCTTATCTGGTAATTTAAAGTGCACATTAATTGGAGAATCTTGGATTTTGGCAATGCTCTTCTCTAATGAAATTTGAATATTGGGATAAAGGGATTGAAGATTAGAAACAGTCTGAAATGGGATGTCACATTGCAGTTTCTTTAGTACCTATAAAAGTTTTCTAAACTTTATTCACAATTTCTATTTGAGAATTGTTCAAGGAAAGGGCTCCCTGTCCATTATATCCTACCTCCTCTCTCCTTCCCCACCTTCATCTCTTCCCCCTTAGCCCCCTCCCTGCCTCCCATTCTATCATTCCCTCATCCTAGTTTTTTTTGTTTGTTTGTTTTTGTTTTTGTTTTTGTTTTTTAAATTTTTGGCAGGAAGGAAAACCAAGAAGTCAAAAATAGAAATTGCAGGTCTGGTGTCATACAGGGCTAAGTCCTTGACTGGCTGGCTGGTCTCAGATGTTTACATTTAGTTCCAGCAGAGTGTTTTTGTGACCATGTACCAATCTTACTGTCTGACTAAAATGGCCCTCAAATACTTCGTGTAGGGAAATATCCACAGAAGTACCTGGAGAGGTGGTGGTCTAGATGGCTTCTCAGCACCACAACAGGAAAACATGTTCCTGATGAGCGTTCAAGGTCAAGTCACGCATCATCCTTCCACCTGTGGGTGTTTGCATATGTCTACCTTCCACCACCTAGAACATCATTTCCATTGGTACCTTTCCGAACTTGCTACCATTATGTATGTTGACGTAGAGATGAACTTTGAGCCACCCAGGGCAGAGGGTGCCAGACCTGAATAGATCTTTCCTGATCGCCCAATCTCCCCTTTGTAAATGGAGAGAAGTGCTTTAATTTACTTTGCTACAACATTAGAAAATATATATATATTTAAAGGTAAATGCTAAATGAAAGCAACGTTTTGGGTATAATTCAGTGTGAATCAAGGTATATTTTAATCAAGAAGTGAAAAACACTTAGATTTTGTCTGTTTTGATAGTGTCTGGACTGAAGCTAGGAGGAGGGCATTAGGTGATGGGACTTTGAGAGAAAGATTGTTTCCCAGGATGTGGGAAAACAAACATAAGAAAAGGAAGATTTGGGCACATAGAAGGGACATGAGACATGATAACTCTACATGGGGCTGACCTTGTTTATTTCAGCTGGATTTGGGCAAATTAAAGCAGGATCAAGGTATGGTTACATTCTTGAACAACAAATGAAAGCATTTCTATTTCTTATGATGTATGATTTTTAAAAACAGAGTTAATTTAGAAATAATGAAACCAACCAGTAACTTTTCATTGTAGTATTTCTAAAAATTTTGATTTTTTAAAGTGTAAACTCTAAAAAATATTTTCACAGGGTGGCTCAGTTGGTTAAGTATCCAAACTCTTGATTTCAGCTTAGGTCATGATCTCGGGTCATGGGATTGAGCCCTGTGTGGGGCTCCATACTCACCACTGTGTCTTTTTGAGATTCTCTTTCTCCCTCTGCCCTCCAACCCTCCAACCCCAGCACACACACACACTCTCTCTAAATAAACAAATAAATAAAATCTTAAAGAAATACATATATATTTTCACAAAGGCAATTGTATGCAGTGGCTTCCTAGTCTTGAATTCGGTAGTGCCAAATTCGGTATTACCTCCAGTTGCAAAGAACATGGGAAAATAATGATAGAGATGATATATATCCTATATATATATTACTTTAAAAGAGAATAAATATCTTTGAGAAACCTAACCTTGTGAAGTATAAGCTATAAAGCAACAAAATAATATGAATAGCTAATTACTGGTAACTAATTGAATGTTTCCTGTGCGTTAGGTGCTGTCTAAATGTTTTATATGCAAAACCTCTCCCCTCCCCTATTTCTAGTCATGGGTTATTCAAAACATATGTAAAAGGCAACAGACCAGTATAGCAATCTGCCCAGAATTCATTTCCCAGCTTCAACAATGAGCAATTATGGCCACACTTGTTTTATTTATATCCCCACGGGTTTTCCCCTCCCATGTTATTTTGAAAGAAATCCCTAGACATCATATTATTTTATCCATAATATTTCCATAAGCTTCTGTACAAGATAAGAACTCTTTTCTTTTTAAAGATTTTATTTATTTATTTGAGAGAGGGAGAGAGAGTGAGAGAGAGAGAGAGACTGAGACAGCCAACTGGGGAGAGGGGCAGAGAGAGAGAGATAATGAGTGAGGGTGGGAGGGGCAGAGGGAGAGGGAGAGGGAAAAGCAAACTCCCACTGGATCCCAGGACTTTGTGATCATGACCTGAACCTAAGGCAGATGCTTAACTCTGTGAGCCCAGGTGCCCCAAAGATAAGAACTCTTAAGGAAATAAAATCAAACACAACGCCATATGGTGCTTGAAAATAATATAACACTTTACTGTCATAAAATATCTTAGTGTCATAAAAATATCCATAAAAAATGTTCAACTTTCCAAGTGCCTCATAAAAGTTATTGATGTGTGTTTGTGTATATTTTTAATTTTAAAAAAACTATTATTTATTTGAATTGGGATCCAAATAATTTCATATATCTCAAATAACTTTTACTGTATAGATCATCTTTCTCTCTCTTTCTCTCTCTCACTCTTAGCAATTTATTCATCGAATAAACCGGGTTATTTGTCCAGAGTCTGGATTTTGCTGAATACATCCCATGTGGCTCTGTCCTCTGAGTTTTCTATAAACTGATAGTTATATTTGGAGGCTTGATAAGATAAATCTGACAAGTAATTGTGGGCAGGGCAAAGAAGGTTTGTGGATAATTGGCTCTTCCATAGGGAGGCTTGTCTTTTTGTGATGTTTGCCGATGCTGTCATTAGCAACCAATTAGATCCATTAATTAGGGTTTCTAAAATTCTCATGGTCTCATTCTAGCAACTTTTTTCATGTATTGGCTAGTAATTTCAATAAAAAGAAATGCTTCCTCATTTATGACTTTTTCCTAAATGGTGTAATTTGTATAGGAAAATCAAGACACACGCTTGATTTCTCCTCTTTGTGTACTAGTTTTTAAAATAATGAGTTAGTAAACATTCTCCAATAGTGATCAATTAGTGTGATTACTTTGGGGGAGGTCATTTGGAGATCATAGATTATACATGCATACATATTAACATACAAGCATACACACATGAAACATAAATCCTTAGTATGTTTCAATCCATTGCAGTTATTTTTCCTATTAATGTCCAAATTATCCCCTGTTAATCAGTGGGAGCTTGTTCAGATTGGCTCCTGAGTTCTTTTATAAGACATCTGTAGTATTTTGTAGGGTCTGTGTCAGATTGTAGGATTTCAGACTCATCTGTACATTGCCTATTTTGTATCTGTAAACAGCCATTTCTGTAAGAAGCCCTGGTTCTTTTTAGTGAGGAAAAAATTTGGACACCACAATCTAGTCTGTAGGGGTCATCATTGCTATTGGGATGGCCCTCTCAGTGGATGGTACTGGCAAATATATTGATAAGCTTCTAAAGAGAAAAAATCATAAATTTTCTTGATAGATTCAGTTCAAATTCAGGACTACTTACGATTTTTACGTAACCTACTTACATAACCTACACCTCTCTGTCTTCTTTCCCTTATCCCAGCATTTCCAATTCTCAATAATGATAGGAATTACAGAATTCGAGTATTTCATAGATACTCAACTCTTTATGCCTTTTAATACTCCCAACAGCCTGAGAATAACAATCCCAACACTACTCCCAAACATATGATTACAGAAAAGAATATATAACTTTTATGGGGTACTTTTCTTTGTTGTTCATATATGGGAGCATTTAGAGTATTTTTCCTGCATCATTCAGGAATGTGCAAATTGTTGTGTTTTGAAGTTGCATAGAATAGTTTAGTTCCTCTATGTATTGCTGTGCCATTAGTTAGGTACATATTTAGGACCATTTCCTTTAATATTTGACACTGATTTTAAAAAGTAATAACCAGGTTTTATGATTATGTAAAACACTTACATAACTTCAAATATCCCAAATGAAGTGGATTCAAGCAATGCTAACTTCTTTCCACAGTCCATCCAGCCAGTTACTTTTCCTTCTCTGTCACTATGTAGAGGTTTTAAAAATAATATTGAAGTTTATTATTTTTTTGTTTTAGAGTATTAAGCCAATGCTTAATTAATATTCCTATACACACCTCTCTTTGATGACTGATAGTATACCATATATGTGTCTTCATCTTGTGCTTTCTCCTTCATAATACAGAAGGAGAAATATTCTTCCATTGTAGAATAGAGAGATATTCTTAATTGTAGAATAGAGATACTCCTCATCCCTTTTTGGAATACTTCTCTATTGGGTAGATATTTTAGAGGTTATTTGGTCAGTCAGACTTCTGATAGACATATGGACTGTTACGTGTATTTTGATGCTACTACAAAGTCTTGGAGTATACAGCTTGGTGCACATACTCTTTGGACTTTTTAAATGTAGCTTTGTGTTAGAATCTGGGGGTGGGATTGGTGGGTGATGTGAAACATGTATATATAATTTTGTCACGTATTGCCAAATTACCCCTCCCCTGTTTTCCATTCTCTCTAGCAACAGACTGCTTTGTCCTCACAACTTGTCCTTAGAGTATATTCTCAAACTTTTGGCTTTTGAGGAAAAAGAAATAGGTGAGAAGAGATGGTTCAGTTTAGCTTTGGTTTATATTTCTCTTGTGATGGTTAAGAGCTCTGCATTTCTCTTTCAATGAAATTCCTTTTCATTAATCTTACCCATTTTTCTCTTTTTTTTAAAAAAAGATTTTATTTATCCATTCATGAGAGACACACAGAGAGAGGCAGAGACATAGGCAAGGGAGGAACAGTTTCCTTGTGGGGAGCCTGGTGTGGGACTCAGTCCCAGGACCCCAGGATCATGACTCGAGCTGAAGGCAGACACTCAACCACTGAGCCACCCAAGTGTCCCAGTCTTACCTATTTTTCTATTGGTTGGTGAGTTAGTGTTTTACTTCTCTGTATTTAGAAATTCTTACATATTAGAGGTTTTTAAACTTTGATAAAAATGGAATTATTTTTCTAGTTGGTCATAGGTCTTTTGGTTTAATTCTGTGATCTCCTGTCAAGAAAAGCTTTATTTAAAATTTTATGTTATCAAATTTATTTATCTAATTCTTCATTACTTCTGAACTTGAGCCATAGGAATCCAATTCCTTACTTTCAGGTTGTAGAGGAATTTATTTCTAGGATTATAGATTTAAACTTTTGCATTTAAGTGTCTTATTCCCCTAGAATTTATTCTAGAGTAGGATGTGAGAGAGGAATCCAATTTTATTTTTCTCATATGACTAGTTAGCCCAATACAACTTATTAAAAACTCCATCTTTTATCTAATGCCGTGATATACTTCTTTATTGTATATTAACTTTGCATCTGTGATTGGGTCCATTTTTGGATTTTCTAATATGTTCCATTGTTCTATGACAATTTATATACTCATAACTATTATGCTGTTTCAATTCTAGAGCCTTTGTAACATGTTCTAACAGTGTCACAGCTAACTTTCTGCACTTACTACCTCATCTCTTTTCTTTTTCATGGTATTCTTTATTATTCTTGCTTATTTGGTTTTTCAAATGACCTTAATAATCAAATTATAGAATCTGATTCTAAAGAGAAATCTGATAGTATTTTTGCTGAGATTGTGTGACTTTGTAAATTAGATCAAATGGACATCTTTCCTGATATATATGAAAGATTATAGCAATATGATTTTTTATAATCAGAAGTGACATATAATCACAAAATATTTGTTTTAACTTTAGTGTTAATAGCCAAGTTTAACATCAGTGCTGGGACCTTCTTTTATACAGGACATTGTATCTATACAAGAGTATGGCTTGACTTAAAGCATAATTGCATTTATTTAATAATGAATGATTTATAATCATGTTTTTCTATATCTGTGGTTGCATTCATAATTGGGCTAGTCAAGGAAGCCACTCAATGAAAACATAACAGTTGTGGGTACTTTTCTTTCAATTTATTTTCTGGATCATGTTTCATGGTTTTATGATTAAGAATGGATGTTTAGGCATAGCTTTCCAAAACAAAATCTGCTCTTCTGGCTGTTTCTGAATCTTCAATAAGACAATTAGCTACAATTGAAATTAAAATTCAATGAGTCCGAGTTGTTGTTATTGCCTGTGAATACAATGTCAAAGATTCATATTTCATTTTTACAAAATATTTTATTTATTTGACACAGAGAGCGAGTACAAGCAGGGAGAGCAGCAGAGGGAGAGGGAGAAGCAGGCACCCTGCTCAGCAAGGTGCTTGATGCGGGCTCAATCCCAGGACCCCCAGGATCATGATCTGAGCCAAAGAAAGATGAGATGCTTAACCGACTGAGCCACCCAGGCCCAGGTGCCCCAAAGATTCATATTTCAGAACTTACTTTTCATATTGGAGTTGTGTGGACAGGCTATGATAGATTGGATTTACTCTTTCAGCCATGCTCAATTCTAGTGCCCTAGATAGACCTAGAACATCTCATATTTATTGTTTTTTTTTCTTTTTTCATCCATCATTAAAGAAGCCACTTATTGTGTCAGAATAAAATTCCTGCTTAGAGTAAGATAACTAAATCAAAGCTGAAACCCAGTTAATAAATATGTATCCACTGAGGGTACTGAAGAATGTACTCCAACGAAACAAAAGAGGAAAAGGATATAGAAGAGGATGCAAGGCCTGCAATTCAGGCTGGGGGTGGGGAGAAGTGAAAGGAATCTCCAAGAAGATGATGAAGATTTACAGGTGAGAACAAAGCATTAACCTTAGAGAGCAATCCATAGAGCATACTGGAAGTCAGACGGTGTCTCACTTGAGCAAATATTGTTGGGTTGATAAAACCAAGAAAATTTGCTATTTCCAAATGGAATTTCTATTTAAATGAAATGAGCTCGATGTGTCAACTGCTAATTAAATTAGAACTCCAGGGAGAGCGCGAAGAGCTGTTAATTGTAAATACATCTTAGAAGTGAAAATATTGTGCTTTGGGTTAATACATTAACACCTCCGATTTGCCAAAGAATCAGTATTAATGGCCAATTTACTACTCACTGAGAAATCATATGACTGCTGAAGCGTGTAAAAAGAACATCTGGAATTACAAAACCCATTATTTCCTTTGGAGAGGGGGAAATCGTTGGCTGAAGTCATCAACTACCTTCAAATGCTATCCCCCTTGGAATGCACCATGTCATTATTATCTTTGGGATTTGGGGGCAGGGTGGGGGGAATGGTGGGAAGGAAAAAAAGTATAAACCAATATAAACCTCATTCAAACCACTAATTTTTAAGCATTTTATATCTAAAATTTTACAGCTTGGGCAAATCCATTTTTTTCCCCTCATTTCTCCTTTTCCCATTTTGTGAAAATCACGGTAAAACTGAGAATGAACTGGGGCATGGAAAAGCTGCACACACATACAGGGTTTCCAGGTTTTTAAAATGTACATATCAAGTTTCTACCTACCAAGAAGGGCAGCAGGGACTGGGCTGGGTTCCTGTTAGAAAATAAACTGAGGCATATTAAAATTTTTAAGAGTTTACCTGAGCAAAAATTGATTCAAAGTAGGCAGCATCCAATCTATCAGACGCTCTGAGGAGTTGTACAAAATGAGACTTTTATAGACAAAAGGGAGCAGAAACAAGGAAATTGTATTAGGCAAAAAAACTGAGTTGGTTATTGCAAAATTACTTTCCTTAGGGTTATGGCAGGGGCTTATCAGACAGATGACCTAACTGGTGCTGATTGGTCTAAGGTTCCATTTCTGGGAGAACTGAAATAGTAGTTAAATCTCTGTTTGGTGAGGTGGGTCTTAGCATAAGCAACTCCATTTCGAGTCTCTTTTCTTACTGTTTCACATATCCTAAGAGCTGGATTTATCAATGGCCTTTCCTGATGTTTGAACATAGAAGATTCAGTTTCATGCTAGCCAGGGTGTCTCATTTTTCTGACTCTTTCTTCCACGTCCTTTGGCCTTGACTTTCCAGATCATTAGGGATATTAAAATAAACACTCTGGGAATGGATGCTTATTTTTAGGGCCACCACTAAGTTTGAAACCTTCCTTTCTGAGCTAGCCTCTTCAATCCTTTAAAAATACACATGTTTAAATATTAGGGTAGTTTGATATCACACAGTCTGGGATCTTAGCAAGGAATTATGGCTGTGAGATAAACATGGCCTTTGCTTTGGGTTTATTTTGAATTTGGAGATTATTCCTTAACAAATGAGTTCCCAAAGGTGACACAGCAAAATGGATAGTGGCAACTTGGGCAGAATTTGGGATTCTGAATAAGAATTGAAATTAGCAAATATAAGACAAAACAAAATGAATTGAAGAGTGGGTGATAGCACATATGGCCTCAGTCCCACATGTTACATTTAGGAGCTCAAGGTGAAATTCTGTGACTGAGGTGCAAAGTTCAGAGGTCATGGTTTGTACCATGTTGTCAGAACTTCTAAGCAGTGGTTCATCCTCAAAGATCGGTTCTTTTGAAAGCGAGAGCTTTTTGTTTGTTTTGAAGTTTCTGAATCCATGAAACCAAGGTGGGGACTACAGGCTTTTTCCCCCACCATCTTCACCCCATTTGAATTCAGTGTTTCTCTAGGACTGTTTCCACAGCGAGGTAAACTCTAGGGCAGAGGGGCTGCTTCAAAGCAAATGAGGCCCTTAATTTATCATAAAAAAGAAGACTGGTTGTTAAGGTTTTATTGGATTACAATAAAGGCTCCTAGCGCTAGGAGTCTGTGGTTTGATTCCCGGCATCACTGGGGGAGCTTGAAATCATAACCACAGATTATAGCAATGAGCTTCCAAATTTCCATATCCTAAGCAAAGATGCTGCTTTCCTGGAGCTAATGTGGAATTACATGCTCTGTGATTTTAGGATATGTATTGGAAAATTTTCTGTTTGGATATCGCGTCAGGAGGGTTGTGATTCTCTAGTCACCTCTGTGGTTACAGCTTCAATGGTCTTAAAAAAAAAAAAGGAAAGGAAAGAAAAAAATAATAAAACAAAACAAAACAAAAGATGATTGTTGTGACTCCCTCGATTCTGTTCTCTTGTACAGTTTGAAGGTTTTCATTAATTTTTTTCTTTCTTTCACTGGGTTCAGTAAAAGTTCTTACAAGGTCATCCAAGGTTGTAGCAAGAGGCTTATGGAAATCTTTTAGGTCTGCCTCTCTTCTCAAGCTCCCTATTATAGGTTAGATTTTATCAACTAAATAGACCCTAAAGCCTGTCATCTTTGATATGTATATATATGTGCAATTATATATATAATATTATATATATTTTATAATTATTAATTTTTTTGGTATGGCAGACAAACCATATTGGATCACACTGGAATGGAAATGCAAGAATAAATCAAAGATATAAATAGGTACATTTTATTTTTCTTCTCATAAGATATAGGTGATTGAACTGGTAAAGAAAAATAACATTGGTTTGAGCTCCTTTCTTTTTCAGACTCACTGGTGTGCCTAGATGTCTATAACAAAATGAGAGCAAAACCCGTAGAAACTCAGGCATACATTCATCACATTGTTTGAAACTCTTGGTAGTATTTGTCCTTGGCCATCTAGGCTCAGAGCTATCTTGACATTATAGGAAGCTGTGCCCTACTTTTCACAGTTGGAGGGAAAAGTGTTGATCTGTTTGGGAAGGAGAGTCAGTGCCTGGAGGGATGGCCCTTCGGAATAAGGGAAAATCATTGGGATATTTCTCTGTACTGGTGAAGATGCCCTTTCCTAAAATGGAGAAGTCATAGAAAACTCAGACTCCAGCAAAAAAGATGTATATTATCTCATAGTAGTGGAAATTCAGGAAATAGGCTTCCCGGTGTCCTTTCATCAGTGGCTCAATGATGTCACCAAGGGCTTTGGCTGATTTGGGTTTTTGTTTCCAAATATCCATTCCCTGTAACAGGATTAAACATTCCTGCCCGTGTTCACATGACTTGTCCTACTCCTATGGGCAGCGTGTGCTCCACACCCACCCTTCCTCACCCCCCAACCCTACCACTTCTTCCTGACTTTGGGCTCAGCCCATAACATGCTCTGGCCAGTGGAGAGAGAGAGAGTGAGAGAGAGAGAGAGAGAAAGAGAACAGGCGTGACACATCCACCCAGAAACTTTAAAGGAGTAGCCTGACTCCCGTTTTCTTTGCAGGTTGCTGCTTTCTGCCAGGAGAACAGCACGCCTCCATAGCAGCTACTCCTTAGCCTGGGTCTGGAACAAGCAGACACTCGGGGATGACCAGGCCCAGAAGTCCCACAGTCCTCATATGACAAAGGGAAATAAATATGTGTTGCTTTTCAGCCGCTAACACGTTGGAGTTGTTTATTGCCACAGGAAAAAATGACTAATTTTAGAACCCAGTGTCCTTCCATCTCTCCGTTCCTGTCCCTGCCAGTGGAGGCTGCTTTCTAAAGTGAGTTTTCCTTGCGGTTGGAGAATGGCAGCAGCAGCTCCAAGCATCAGCTCCAGATGTGATGATAGCCAGAGGCAGAACAGGGGCCATCTCATTCTGCGTTTCCTTAAAAGTGGAGACACATTTTGCAGAAGCTCTGCAGCAGACCTTTCCTGGCGCCTCCCTGAGCAGAAACGGGTCACAGGCTCACCTCTCAACTTTGTTGTTGGCAAGGACGATGGTCCCATTGTGACTGAGTCCTCAGCTGGGGCGGCTGACCCTCTTTTGAATCATGAACGAGATGGGGCTGGGAACAGTTAGATCCCTGAGCAGCCAGGCAAAGGGGAGAAATGCCAGTGCACAGGTAACCCTGCATGCTCCCTACACCTTCCTTATCTTCCAGGACACTTTACACCTCTTCTCTTTCCTCCATACCTATTTTCCTAGTCATTTCCACTTTCTCCTTCATTTCACTCGTTGTCCTCCTCTTGCTTCTGCCTCCTTTTCTATAAAGAATGGGATATTCAGAGGAGAGAGACCATCATGGCTCAGGGAGAAAAATCATTTCATTTTTTCCCCCCACCAGAGCATCAGCTTGCCAGGACACTAAAGAAATGTGTAGTCTTGATTCCTAAGAGGGTCTGAGTTCATATATCCAGGGGAGCTTCTCTATTCAGATCTCTATTCAAATCTACCAGAGAGTTCCCAGGTGTCAGTTTTTGAGGATTAGAGAGAAGGGGGAACTATTTCTCTGTTTTCAATTTATGAGGCCTAGAATTGAGGCCTTGGGCTCGGGGGCAGGTGGCTGTGTTCAGGCAGGTGGCTATTCTCAGGGAGGATGCTGCGAACCTCAGGATGGTGCTAATGTTCTGAGCAATACAGTTTCCAGGTTTTCCTGAATTGTCTTGTTGGTTTTCTGGATTCCAGTCCATGTTCAAAGCCCAGAGCAAGAGCCCTGAATGGTGGCTCCAAGGGCAGGTGAGGAGCAAAAGCTTGAATAGGCATCTGGTGTTCAGTTTACTGCAAGTGGATTTTCCAGAACAGTGTTCATACAACTGTGTTCCATTGAAGATTGGTATTTTTGGGGAAAGAAAACAAACTTGTATGTCCTGGAAGTGTTTGGTAAAATGCATCTCAAGTATGTTCTCTTTTTAAAGCCAGACCTGATGCAAGTTCTCTTTCCTATGCCTGATGCATTGATTAGTTTCTTCTTGAGGGGTAGAAAGCCATAGAGATGGATCTGTGTTTCACTTTCCTCACTGGAAAAACTCAGTAGTACTATGTATATTTATTTGGCAGTGCAGCGAGATATGGTATGTAGTAAATATTATCTAAACATTGTTATTTTTAAATCTCTCTTTCCCTCTCTCTCTCTCTCTCTCTCTCTCACCCCAAAGAAAATGTTTTCCACAGAGAAACAATTGAATCTAAGAGAGAAGGAGATTTATGTTTGCAGACCTGGAAATACACCATGAAATGGAAGGGGGAATAAAGGAGAGATGGGACATAACAAGAGGTATAAAATAATCTTTGTGTGGTTGTTCTATTATATGCATAGATAGATATATCTGTATCTGTTGAATCTACCGTAACTATTATAATATTGAGGAAGTTGTCTCAAACTATTACGTTTTTTTTTTTTCTGGGCTAGTATGGAGAAGGAGGGTATTTTCATTTCTCGTGTCCTTCCATTAAAAATGATAGGAAAATGAATAATCTTTCCTCCGTTTTTCAGTATTTTCATATAACATGTATTTAAATTGCAACATTTGTGTACTTTATTTGGCCTCAAAAATCTAAGAAACACTTGTAGAGCTCTTTACTGAATCATAAAACAAAGTAATTATATTGCCGATAAATTGGAAGGGTCTGTGAACAAGTTAAAATAAGGGACCGTGTTATGGGGAGAAAGCGGCATGCTGTGGTTGGCAATGGCACCAACAATGTGGTTATTTGTATGGCATGTAGCCAAAAAAACTGAGCTTTTTTTTTCCCCCCCCTGTGGCACTTTTACCCAGTCTCCTCTGATACTAATGTCCAACTTTGGACAACCTTAAAAGGCATTTGAGCACTTCTAAGTATAGGTCTGTGTGAGAATTTGAAATCATTCTCCTTTTCTTGGATGGAAGGAAACAGCAGTGAACTGAAGTCCTGGAATCTCAGTTTTGTAGTCTGATACCCTTTGACATTCTAAGGTACATTGTAAATGTCTTTTTCCTGCTATCACCAGGGATATTTCTGCCACCTGCAGAGAAGGTATGAAGATCAGAGAGGGTAAGTCCCAGGGTTACTCAGCTAGTAATTGTGGACAGTATTGGACCCAAATATGGCCCCACTCCAGTGTTTAGTGATTACAATCCTGAAAGCCGTCCCCTACATCTTGCCACTGTGGACTCACTGCCATGGAATCTTTCCTCCTTCTCGTTATTTGTTTCCTTTTACTAGAGAAGCAGTTTTCAAACTGTGGTCAGTGAACCCTTAGCGGTCCTTAAGACCCTTTCAGAGGTTCATGAGGTCAAGGCTATTTTCATAATAATCCTAAAACGTTGTTTGGCTTTTTTACTGTGATGACATTTATACTGATGGTGCAAAAGCAATGGTGGAAAACTACTGGTGCCCTGGCATAAACCAGGGCAGTGAGAACACATCTTTTTAATGAACTGTGTGATGAAATGAGAAGGACCCACAACACATAATACTGCCCACCAAAGCCTAATGGCCATCTTGACGAGAAACCCCTTCTGCAACTGAGTTGTAGACTGAACTAGTCGCTTATTTCACGAGATGCTCTTGAATTTAAAAGAACAACTGGCAGACAAACTTTGGGTATTTATATTTCAGTGTTTGACAGATACCATTTTGAAGATAAATGAAGTCAACCTGTCCATGCTAAGGAAAACAATTGACAGTACTTTTTGGCTGATAATAAAATTTGAGCCACACGTAAGACTTTGAATCTTTGGAAAACAAGTATCTGCTACCAGGAGCCTAATTGTTTCCCAGTAATTAAAGACTTTTCTGATGAGATTGGAAGTGATACTAACAAATGCGATTTTTGATGTTGCATAATGAAGATGTGTCAACATTTGGATGATCTGCAAAACTCAGTGAACGAACATTTTCCAAATGACCAATGCTTGATGGTGCAAAATTAGACATGGGTAAAAGATCCATTCAAAGTGAAAGGTAGGCCAATGAATTTGAATGAAGCAAAGTAGAAAAAGCTCATTGATATGGTTTCAGATATCACATTGCAACTAATTTAAGAAACTACCACTTGTCAAGTTTGGGTATAGTGTCAAAGATGCATTTCCTACTGTCGGAGATGCATTTCCACAGTTAAGTGAAAAGGGCATTAAAATACTTCTCCCTTTTCCAACTACATATATGTGTGAGGTTCCATTTTTAAAATGCTTCAATCAAAACAACATATCACAACAGAGACATAAAAGCAGAAGAAGATATGAGAATCTAAAGGTCTTTAATTAAGCCAGGCACAAAAAGGATTGATAAAATGTAAAACAATTCTACGCTTCTCACTAGAATTTCTTTGGGAAAATACACTTATTATTAATAAAATACATTATTCAAGTTAAATGGAATGTATTTAATTTTAGCAAATCAAGAAATATTTTATACGTTTCTCAGTTTTAATGTCTATTATGGTAAGCAAAGGTTTTGGTTCCAAGATAGTATTCCAGCTACTGGGGACATAGCACCATATAACAGGATGCTTGATCGGTGTATATACTACATTTTGGAGGATAGCGCCTCAATACTCAAGGTATCAACTTTAAGCTGATGCTAAAATTGGGTCTTTGGAAGCTCTTTCTTGGTACCTTGCCAAGACAGGCTGGCATCTCCACTTAATTTACTATAAGCCATCGTCCTCTCCAGGCTTTGAAGGGCCATTCCAGCAGTGTATTAGGATAGGTTCCAGCTATCTGTCAAGATGTTAAATCTTAAGTCGTGGGAGAATTTCGCTTTATTGGTAAATTCTCTCCTATTCAGGCTTGTCTTCTGGCTATATACTTCCACCCCCTAGTCCTGTATCCTCAAGTGTATATTTCCAGGCATTTCCTTCTGGTTACGACAAGAGAAGCCATATTCTTCAACTATTTTGATGATAATCCATTTCTTCCCCTAGTAGCAAATGTACTTCCCCTACTTGGGCCACACTTGGAACTGACCTTAGTTATTGGTCTAGAAACAATGAGGGGCCAAGGGAGCATCTCAAGTGGCCAGACATGACCTTGCATGGCATTTTTCTTTTTTAAAATTATTTAAAAATTTATCAAATGATCTTATGGTGATTTGGGAATAGAAAGAGAATGCGAGAACTGTAATATATTAAAAGACAGAATTGGTGGGGTACCTGGGTGGCTCAGTGGTTGAGGGTCTTGATCCCAGCGTCCTGGGATTGAGTTCCACATCAAACTCCCCATAGGGAGCCTGCTTTTCCCTCTGCTTGTGTCTCTCATGAATAATAAATAAAATCTTAAAAAACAAAAAGACAGAATTGGTAAATAGAATTTTGCATCAAGACAAATTCTGACCTTTCATAACTTCTTTTAATAGTCTTATTTGTTATTATATAAATATTTTCTGTAAGCTGTGAGGGCTGGATATACTTTCTATTTGATCTTGAATATTTGCTTTCTTTTAAGTGTGGTATTTTAGATTGTTAATTTGGCTTTAAAGTTATGCTTGAGAAGTAATTCAAAATGCAAATGTATTCTTTTTTTTTTTTTTTTTTTTTTTTTTTTTTCTTTTTTTTTTTAGCAATGGAAAAATCTTCTATAGGAAAACACACCCAGAACCTCCGGGCAACTTCTCCATATACTTCATTTTTAAGAAAATTTTATTTAAATTAAATTAATTAGCATGTAATGTATTATTGGGTTTAGAGGTAAAATTCAGTGATTCATCAGTCTTATATAACATCCAGTGCTGATTACATCACGTGCCCTCCTTAATGTTCATCATCCAAATCTTGTCCTCTAACCCCCTCCATGGCATCTTTCTTAGATGACAGTTTTTAGGACACAGGATGCTGTTCTTTGCTAGCCAGTGCAAGAGGCTGCTTCTAAACCCCTAGACAGTTCATAGGACTCTGGAAATTCAAAGTTTCTAAAGGTATCAACCACCAAAAATTCCCCATCCCAAGACTCAGGGTCTCACTGCTACCTTTTTCAGGCTCTAGGTTTTACATAGGAGATGTTTGAACTGTGAATTCAGGCTGCTTTGTAACTCTACCACTCTTAAGATCAAAGCTTGGACCTGATTTTCAGCACAGTTTGCTTGTTGGCTGCAGGGTATGTAGGTTTCTCCAAAGCCTGTAGGCTTTCTGGCTCTAACAGCTTGCTCTGCATTGACAGCTGGCTGTCCCAGCATGTAATTCTCCCTCTTAAAGGCTTCCAGGACATTTAACAGAAGCTACCCAACTCTTCATAATAATTATTACTGCCCTTACATCTTTCTGGGACTACAGAAAAATGCGTAAGCCTGTGCTTTTCCTTCTGCCTCACACAGATGAGCATTTTCATAATTGTGAGGCTGCAGTTGGCCAGGATCATCACTACCCACTTACCATCAGCAATAGGATCTTCTTGCCATTTGACTGGCAAGTGATCCCATTCTAGAGTCTCATTCTGGGAGTCACTCTCTAGGGCCAATTCTTGTAGCATTTGTCTAAAAGGGCAGATGCTAAGGCAAAGACTCAAGTGCCAATAGCTTATGTTGGAGGTGAACTCAGCAGGTGCATGTGGAGAGTGATTAGGTGAAGTTGGAAAGGAGGAAAGCCAATGAAGGAGAGGCGAGTGAATGGGTGACTTTGGACCACTGGGGCACTATTGTCCCGTATGCAGAACATATCTCAGAGTAACTTCCCATTGGGTGAGAAAGATGGATGTTTATCTACTAGCTTCTGTCCTTCCTATTGCCTGGAGCAGTGATAACTCCCTGGCACTTCTGGCCTGACCCACTATGGGCTGAGCTTGCACCTGTGACCAGAGGTTCCAGTTGCAGATGGGTGGTGCAGGAAACCATCTATGTGTGTGAGAACTGCCCACTGAAGCTGCAGTTGACCTCCACGGTGGCCTGAAAGATATGCACACACCACTGCCATTTTAAAAGTGAGATAGGGGATCCCTGGTGGCTCAGTGGTTTAGCACCTGCCTTCGGCCCAGAGCATGATCCCAGAGTCCCCGAATTGAGTCCTGCATCGGGCTCCCTGCATGGAGCCTACTTCTCCCTCTGCCAGTGTCTCTGCCTCTCTCTCTCTCTCTCTCTCTCTCTCTCTCTCTGTGTGTGTGTGTGTGTGTGTGTCTCTCATGAATAAATAAATAAGATCTTAAAAAAAAATAAAAGTGAGACAGGAGAGCTTGGACCCGATGTGATAGAAAACAGGGATCCCCTGAATATTTTCACACATATTAGCCTCTGGATGTTTTGAGGCACAGGTCTGTTGGGGTAATGAGACATTTTTAGTGTAGGGAGATACTAGAGGCAGGGAGGCCAGGGGAAAACTGTGATAATGGTCCAAGTGTGAAGTGCAGGGAGGCTAAAATAAGGCAGTGGTAATGAGCACACAGATGAAGAACAAATGTGACAAATCATTTATACTTCTTTGCCTTTCACTATTACATATTATTCTATTGTAAGGAAATACCAGGATAAAGCTCATAATATGGCCTAGAGCATCAAAAGACAAGGAAAAGGAGAAAAACATATGGTACAATGCCACATAAAGGTAAAAATCATGCCACTTACATATAGTTTGGAGACCCATCTGGGTAACACGGGTAGTAGAAGTAAAAGAAATATGTTGGAATAATAAATACCAAATTTAGGACAGTGGTTCACTTCTGGGGATCAAGAGGAAAAAGTAACTGGAAAGAGGATCCTTGGGGTTTCAAGCCATGTTGGTGTTGCTTTATTTCTCAGATTGGGTGGTGGATACTTTTGTGCTCATTACATAATTATTTATCTTGTTCTGGTATTTCTAGATTCGTGCAAGATATATTTTTAAAACATTTTAAAGCACAGGGCTTGATGGCTTAGGGTATACATAGAAGAAGAAGAAATAAGCCAAGTTGATTCCATGTCTTCTTTTTGTAGCTTTTTACAATATGATCAAAAACAGATGAAAGTTTTCTCTCATATGCGCACAGGTATACACAGATATTCATGGAAAACAATAATAAGGAGGCAATTCGAAAGTGTTACACAGACATTTACTCACTGTCTCTGCTAAAGCTCTGATAAGTAACAATTGAACTAGCCAGCGAACTGTAATTTCCATGGGCAGTGGATGATTTATAGAAGTCTCCCAGTTCTAAGACAAAACTGCCAAGTTTAGAGGGATAAATGATGACATGGAATAATTTTTACAAAGGTCTTTTTGAGGATAGCACCATAAGATGGATTTCTCTCAAAGGAGTGAATCCCAGAGCTTCCATTAAGCACTGTGAATGGGTTTTTATCATGGACAGCTCCAAGGGGGAGCTGTGATACTTCCTTCTGGTGCAGATTTTTCAGGAGTAACAGCATAATCTGCTTTCTGTTCTTGCACCATAGGGCTTTAGGCTTTAGATGGCTGCTAACAGAAGAGTGCATGGTGAATGACACCAGAATGAATGACATCTATGAGAGAAACAATATGGGGGTCTTTTCCCCTGGTTGTGGTTTCATTTGACTACAGCCTCTCTTTGCACTCACTGACTGTCAAGTGACATCCAGGCAAAATGCCCGTGCTAAGGGACGGATGGGAAGTCACTTGGAGAACATACTGGGTTTCTTTATTTGCAACTAAATCATTCAACTTAATGATAGCACCAAGACCCTCCGAGAAAAGATATTCAAGTCATCTTGAAAGCCCTAATGTTTTCTCTCTTACTGAAGACAGCAATGCAGTTTCACAAGGGGAAAGCCCTGACCATTGCTTTTTTTATAAAATGAAAGTCAAGTTTTTTTTTTCCCCTTCAAAGTTTTATGGTCTAGTTCCCAAGGGCAATATTATTTGCTATATCCTTGGACTTTGAATTTTATTATAATTTTTATGGGAAGAGGGACTGCATTTAATAAAACTTGAATAAAATGATATTTTTCTTTAGCCGCCTAATAAAATTGAACCTCAGGACATTTGCAAGAAAAGGTATGTCCTGGGTTTCTGGTTAGCTTGTCACAAGGAAAGTGAGAGAGACCCAGGATTTTAAAGAACAACCTGAAAAATTCAGGGCCTTTTATTGCTTCTCCCTTAGTTTTGACTTTGCCTTGTTCTTTGAGAATGGGAAAATAGTGTCACCGATCTGGCTCTGGTTTTCTCAGTGACACAGGAGGAACAAGATTGCTCTGCTTATTTATTTTGCACTGTCAGAGAGTTCTCTAAGTTTTCCACTGTATGGGGGAGGGGCAGTTCATTGACCTCTCCCAACTGGAGGCTTGAGTTCCTATTTTGTGTGAGGAAGGGCCGGAGAGAGACAATGGGTGCGCGTATTTGTTCTTCTTTCCTACAATTTTCTCTAAAAAGATTAAGTCTATTAGTCATTGAGAATTTACTGTTAATTACTTTAATTGGATCATTAAATTCCTTTTATCTTTACCAATGGCCAAGATTGGAACAGTTACTAATCCTTAATTCAACAAAGGTTGTATCGAACTATTTGGCCAGAGGCATTTTTGAGGTGAAGGGGCATGGATGAGAGAGGAAAAATCTGGGAGGATGGAGTACAGGAGGGTACTTTGGACAGGCTTCAAAATAGCAGAAAGGATTAAGGTATTTAGGAGTTTGGAGACTTGTAATGGGAGCCGGGGGGGTGGGGGGGTATGTGTGCACACGTATGGGTTGGGAAGTACTTCTGTCATGCGGTGTCTGGAGCAATGGATCCTAAATCTCTTGCAGTTGCAGGGACTGTACAAAGAGCTGTCATGCCCCAAATATTTATGTGCTTCTGTTGGGAAACTGGTCGAAGAAAGGCACTGAAATGAGAAATCCAAATTTCTTGTACTTTGCAGTTTCGCTCAGAGTCCTGGTGGCAGCGATAGAGAGTCATTGACTAATTTATTTAGTGCTACCAACCTGAATATTTTCCTAGCGTGTTGTTGCCTGCACTTGAGTCCAGAAATCAATGAGTCAATTGAGAGGTGAATCAAAGCAAAAGCCGACAACAAAAGCAGGCTATTAACTTGTCCAAAGTATCATAAATTACACTCAAAGCAGCAGATCTGTGTATTGTAAAACTTAAAAAAGGAAAAAGCCCTGATGTGTTTGTAAGCAAGACATCAATACCTAGTAATCTTCTATTTTCTTTTCTTCCCTACTAACCAGTTATGTGCTGTTTCCTTTTAGGCATCATTGAAAAAGGGTGTTTTAACTTTTGTCTGAATGTTAGCAATGCTTTAAGTATTTTATCGATTAGGGGAATCGCTAATCAATTCCTCGGGAATCAAGACATTTAATTAAACCATACCTAAGTGCTAATATACCTGTAAGTAGCATCTCTAGTACCTATAGTTGGTGAAGTGGTTGGAATCATTCGTTTCAAAGTATGATCATGTTGGGACCAGCAGATGTTTTCAATTCTGAACACCCCCATCTTTTTTTTTTTTTTTTTTCTGTGACAGATGCACCTTTGCTGAGTCTGGCTGTTGAATGCATGGCCTTTGCTGGGCTTGTTAGCCTTAACACTGGTTAGTGATTTGTGTTGGGCTATTAAGCATGAAAGGAAAGCAATGTGATCTCGTTTCAGGGAAAGAATAGAAGAAATGTCCCTGAGTAAATACTAGAAGGGTGTTATGACTTTTAAAAGTTGGCTCAGGCAAGTTTCACTTAACAATGCCTAGGAGGCCCCTTGGAGTGGAATAAATCATGGATAATGATATAATAATTTCTTTAAAATATAGTGTGGAAAACCAATGTCTGTTGGCAAATGTCAGATCTTGTGTCCAGGAAATTAGCATCACTGCTTTTTTGAGAATGGTCCACATATGCAAACTAAAAGGAATTTCTCATGGCCTTTGATAAAACAAAACAAAACAAAACAAAACAAAACAAAAAAACCCAAAACCAAACAGATAATTTAACAAACAGGCTGAGAAACAAGAGGCACAAAGCAATAAGACAGTTTTTGCTTTTGATTTTAAGATCAGTCCCAGTAGAAAGGGCCGATGCCTCCAAACTTCCTTCCTGGTATTAATTCAAATTGTGTGATACAGAAATGTTTTATAGTGGGGTTAATATAATAACTGAAAGAATAAAAAATGCATAGCTCCTCCTGATGCCACCAAAAGAATCAAACAAAAACACCTTGCGAACTGGAGAGAGATTTCTGATCACTTGAGCCCATGCTGAGACAGTTGGTGAAGACTGGAAATATGGTCAGTTCTTATCTTTGGGATAGTGAAAGGCAAGTGAAGAATAGTAGCAAATATTCACACTGCCTAGTGGCAACACAGAAGCCTTGGTTTCTGAGCAATCTTGAAGAATCCACTAAAAGGGAGCCATCTGGGACTTCCAAGCATCCAGCTAAAATGGCGCCATGTAGCTATGTGTCTTTATCAGTCTTGACCCATGTCTTTATCCTTTTTCCTGACAGCAGAGCACTCAACTGGCATATGTTTTTTGTTCTTTTGTTTTGTTTTATCACAGTATGGAGGAATTTCTGTGGCTTTAAAGAAAACACGCATTGATACCAGTACCCATTCTTTCACAACATTGGCGCTACCAAGTGGGTGGGCATCATTTGAAGGTAAAGTTTGAGATGTCTCAAAGCAGGGAAGTTCACGTAGAGATTCTGTGTCCACACGGATTGAAATTCTTCCTGGACCCAAGTCAAGGGAAGAGACTTTCTAAAGGTGTGAAAAGAATTTCCCACAGGCAAGCAGGGCCTGAACAGTGTCTGGAAAGGCTGCCAGCAGCTTAGGCTTTTCTTTGCTCCATAGGGCGAGGACTAAGCTGATGGAGTTGAGCTTTATATTTCCAGGGGAATGAATCAACTTGGTAGATTATAATGATCTCTCCAGGGAATTATGATGTTAACCCCTTTGAAAGATGTTCAATTATTTGGGATTACGTGACGTTTATGAGTTTCTCAGGAAATGAGGTAGGGACAGTATAATGCCAAAGTTAATTGTCCTTTGTGATCTTGGGGTGGCAAAGCCTACATCTCATAGGAATGTGATGGAAATTTCTAGGCCTTGAGCTGTTGTGCTGATAGTGATTTGGGGTTAAGAGATAGGAGTGAGTGAAAGGTTAGAGAGGAAAAGAATTGGAAATGTGATATATGGCTTTACAGATTTATGTTTAGGTCAGGGAGGAGAGATGCCAACTATGGGCTCCAGCTCATTTTCTGTTTAAAGGGGATTTAGAATTATCTTGAATTCCTTCCAATGCTATGGGTTTACCATTCTCTGATAACAACAACTAGGACGGTAGTAAGGGCAGTGGGAAAGGAAAGTTAAGTGGATGAGGCTGGCCCAGGTCGATGACTGGAGGAGCCAGTGTGGGTCTGAATATACCAAGTCTTGCCTTCTGAGTAGGTCTCCCAGTCGATCAGTCTAGAAATTTATCTAAGTGTGTTTCTGTAGCACATTTTCCTGGTGGCAGTGTCCCACTGGGACTGCTTCAGGTGGGAACACTTTTGCGGGGCAAAATAAGGGTGACATTGTGAGAGAATGGTAAGGCCTTCAGGCTCTAGTGAGAGAATATTGGATTCAAAGTCCAACTTTACCACTGGCTAGAATATAGAGGAAATGGCTGACCCTTTTGTACCTCAGTTTCCTCATCTGTAAATGGGAGTAATAAGTACTCACCTCATGGTGTTCATTTGACAAATAAATTCATTTTGTTTACTATCTGCTCCATGAGGGCAGGGCTCTCTGTGGGTCTCATTTACCGTGACATGCCCTGTGCCCAAATACTGCCCAACACATAGTAGATGCTTGATGTTTGCTGAGTGGATAAATGTAGTGTTTTGAATAATACCTGGAACACGCTCAACTCTTAGTGAATGTTGGTTGTTGGTGTAATTTTTCTTTCAAGTAAATATTGTTTGTTTGCCTTCATACCTTCAATAGCACACTCAATCCTTGGGGAGCACTGTTCGTTGGTATAATTTTTCTAAAGTGACTCTTCTATTTGCTTGCTTTCAAACTTTTAATACTCAGTACAGTACTAGTGTGTGGAAAGAAGAAGGTGAGATAATATCCCTCCCCTAAAGATGTCCAATTCCTGACCCCCAAACCTGTGACTATGTTAGGTAACTTTGGAGAAGGGTTTAAAGTTGTGGACAGAATGAATTAAGGTTGCTAATTGCTTGACCTTAAAGTAGGGAGATTATGTTACATTATTTGGTTGGGCCCAGTGTCATCATAAGGGTCCTTAAAAGTAGAAAAAGGAGACAGAAGAGAGAGAAAGAGATGTGACATTGGAAGCAGGCTCAGAGACGTGCTCAATGGCTGGCCTTGAGTCTAGAATAAAGAGACCATGGGACCAGCCATGTGGGCAGCAACAGAAAAATGTTAGCATGCTCAGCGAGTAGATGTTGAGTTGAACCTGAATGAATAATTTTCATCTCTAGGATCAATTAGGCTTTATTATTCCCTTATTTATGTAAATGCTATATGTTTCATGTCAAGAAATCCAACAATATATGAAAACTTGGTAAAGAAAGTAAAGGTCATGTGAAATATTGCTACCTTGTGACAACCACTATGAGTACCTAGGTATTCATTTTTCCATGAATGTCTTTATGCATGCACAAGACACATGCACACATATACCACCACCCCCAAATTTTATTATTTATTTATTTATTTTTTATTTTTATTTTTTTTCCCAAATTTTAACTTACATAGGATTATACCGCACATGGCAGTTTGCTTTTTTCTCATGGACACTTCCTCATTCTTCCCAGCATCAATACCTCTCATTCCAATTTCCACCTACACACCACAACTGGGAAGCCAGGATAACACCTTAACATGTGTCCTTCACTATTATTTTCTGTACTTCGGTGATCTTAGGCTTTCCCCACTCTCCAGTCTAGGATGTCTTTTGTCATTTTATGTTTTACAAAAATGGGATCATATGACACATTCTTTTGCCGGGTTGCTTTTCTTACTCGGTGAAATCCTCTCTCAGAAAAATCCTCCAAGTCATTTTCTATGACTGCCCCATATTCCGTGATATGAATATAACACAATTTATTCAACCACTGTTGATAGACATTCTCTTTGTTTTCAATTACTGGCTACTGCAGACGGTGCTGTCATTCCTACATTTCTTATTTCTTGCACAAAGGAAAACATTCTTAATTTGCAAAGGCTATTTTCAAGGGCTGCCTCATGGTGGTGTTCAGGATTCCCAAGAGGAGGCTGTGTTCTTCCCAGAAGTTAGAATCTGGGGCTGGAGTTAACATCCATAGAAATAGTAGGAAGTGGGGGAGACAGCAAAGTTACATGAAAAAACCAGCAAATACCTTTTCTCTATAACTTAAACTGAGAAAGTCTTCCACTCACAATCCTTTCTATCAACTCTTTTGGAAGCATACGGTATTCATTTACACTGATTTGACCTCTTCTAAGGAAATTCAGCATTGTAGGGGGTCTGCTAGGTAAATACTATTAGGTCATTGTTTCCTTTTGTTTACGCCAGTAACATTCAGGATGATTCAGCTTCATGTTGGATGAAAAAGGCATATTAATTAAAAAATGTTCAGAAGATCACCACTATTTAAATATGCATTGATTCCCTCTGTGACCTCGTCCGCTTCATTAGTTCTTTGTCGGCAGCCACAACTTCGGATCAGTCTGGTGCGAGATCTCTTTGTTGATGCTGTCTCTTAAGTACAACCACTCAGTGATGTGTTTTCAGGATTCGAATCAAAGGAACATTTTTCTGCAATCTGCACAAACCTGCTTGGCACGCGTTCTTGTTTATGGAAAATCCAAATGTATATTTGTGTTCTTTTGAAAGGGGTGGGAGCTGGAAGGGAGGTCACACGGGAGATTAAGTCTCTAGCTTCCCACTCAGCGAGCTGAATTCTTAAAGCCCTATCTGATTTCATAAAGTAAGCAGAAGTTGGAGCTCTGTCTAGACTCTGGCTGACATGCAGACAAAGGAAAGGAATCTACTCAGTGGCGGGCCAGTAGCAGATTTGACTTGAAGGATGCCCTGAGGTGGAAGAAGTAGTCAGGCTGTGATGAAGGAAAGGCTTTCCTTCATATCTGCTGCTTACAGGTCACTTTATCCGCACCATCTCATTCATTTCTCACCACCCTGGGGAGAGGCAGGGACCACTATGAGAGCTTCACACATGAAACGGACTCAGAGAGCAATTTTGCCTCATGTTACACAGCTAAGAAGTGGTAGAGTTAGGACCAAAATAAATACGTAATGCATAAAAATGCATTAAAAAAGTCTTCATTTCAGCAACTATCATACACATAGAAGAGTTGAAAGCTTATTATAATTTACCGTCCCAAACCCACCAACCAGGCTTCAAAAATTGTACAATTATGAGTTTTCATAGCCAATCCTGTTCATCTCTACCATCTTACTTGAGTTCCCTCCCCAAGTGGGATATCTTGGAACAAATTCCAGTTCTCGTTTTTTAGGGTGTATTTCTCAAAGATGAATATTTATTGAAAATATAATCACAACACCACTTTGCACCTTAGTTAAAATAACAATTCCTTGAGACCATCAGACATCCAGTCGGGTTCTGGATTTCCCTGATTATGGGGCTTAGCGTTTTTACACGGGTATCCATGGAAAGTTTAAGGTGCAAGTGTGTGTGATAAGGTTGGTGGGTAGAGTTGGCCCACTCTGGAAAACTTGCCCTGTGACATTTCTTTTAGTCTAGAATTCTTGAAAAGGAAATCTGCTCAAATAGAAGCTATTGCTCCCTGGAATCCTCCACCAGCAAGCGACTGCTACAGTTCTGTTCTGCATTTAACATGCTTTATAGATATAAAAAGTAAAGGAAATGGGGAAAAGGTATATAGTTCAGCTCCTCATCTCAAATTATGGGTATGGGGACAGAGGAGGGTAGAGGGAGACAGACAGAGGAAAACAGAGAAGGGGTGGCAAATCTCTCCCAGGCAGAAAAAAGGGAGACATTTTTATTCTGATCCATGAAATCATATTATTCCCAATCACTTTGTTCTTGTCAACATGGAGCTAAGAAATGATTATGTAAAGGAATAAAACATGTTCTCTGTTCTCGTTGATTACCCAGGTTTTATTGCCATTTCTAATAAAGGATTTCAGCTAAAGCATTAGATCAGTAGTCTTTGATTTCTAAACTTAGGTGGAAATCCAATTCTGTTCTTTGGTTCTTTTTCCTCACATTCCTGGAATTCATGAGTCTTGCCCTGAACTCTCTGGGAGCAAGGGCCGAGGTCTGGACGGGACTTTTCAATTAATGCAAATCACGGTCTCTGGTTCTCCTCGATGTTAGCATGTGACAGGGCTGGAGGCCTTTATTTTGCTTAGAGCAGTGACCAAGCAAATGAATGCACGCTCTTGAATATTTGACAAATGTGACAAGCGTGTGCGGCTGCAGCTGCAGCTGGCTGTACTTAGTTTTTTTAATTTTTTTTTATTTTTTATTTAGGTGCTTTCTTAACCAACAGTGTGTGATCTGCCCCACTAGGCTGAGATTTGGTCAAGTCGGGTCAGGAATGCAATTGAGAATTTTGCTTTCTGGCGGGGAAACGCCGTCAAGGACGGGACCAGCTATGCTATTTGCAGGACCTGGTGCAAATAAAAATGTGGGGCTCTTTCCTCAAAAATACTGAAGAATTTCAAGATGATGATAGCACAGCCCTTTAAGCCAGGGGACATGTGGGACTGCACAGATAGCTCGCCCATGAAGCTGACCTTGGGCAGGGAGCACAGAGCATTTGGTCGGAAATAGACAGATTAATCTGTGCTTCTGAGACAGAGAAAAGTAAGAGAGAGCCAGGAATCTAGCTCAGCCTGGTGCAGAACTTGTAGGAGACTAGCAAAGAGCCCACAGGCCAGAACCGGGCAAGAAGAGAGTAGTGAGAACCTGTCTCAGGTGTCCTGATCCTATTTTGGTGAAGTTGGTATGCAGGTTCCCTAATCTACCTGGGTTAGAGGAAGGTCGGAGGTTATCTGGTGGCAAATTAAAGCCCAAGTCAAAGGTAAGTACATATGCAAGAGCATTGGAGAGACAAATATTCACAGCCAGACGACAAAAGACCCAAAGCAGATTTTTCATAGCCCGTGAGCTGATCTTGAACTTTCCAGGGGCTTGGGCTTCGTAGAAAAAACATTCGGGCACTTCCTCTATGTTTCTGCATCTGGAAAGGGAGGCCCCTTGCTCCCAAGTGTTGAGTGACATCTTAGAGCTTATTTCTTTCCAGTAAAAGTGGAAAATATCAACTAAGGTTTCAAAGGAAAGGAAATGTAATGTATTTTCTCATCAAATTTGGCATTATCTATTTAGCAGGCGGGTCTTTAATCTTGCGTGCAGTATTTTTCCATTGTACAATTCTCAGCTTGCCTTGAATCTGTCTTACTCTTTTAACTTGGGCTTTCTAAAATACGATGGTGATTTGCACGACTTATCTTCTTTTGTCATTTGTTTCCTTGATACTTTTGATGATCACTTGCCAGGGTTTCTCTAGAGAACCTCACAATTTTGCCTCTGCAAATATTGAATGTAGCACAGATAAAGCTTCTTTGTTGGTGTGAATTCATTAATGACTCTGATAAAAAGAACTTTCCGTGTCCGGCGTCCCGGGAGGACTGAAATGATTCGGGGCCTGTTGATATGAACATATAAATGAGGAGGTGCAATAATAGGCCTTTGAAAAATCCCATTAAATTTTTAAATGAGAAGGAAAGCCACTCACTCCTGTTTCAGGACTATAGTGAAGTACCTCGCCATCCTCCTTCTCCCTAAGAACTGGAGAATGGAGATGTGAGGTTGAGATCCAAGAGCTGAATCTTTAAATCAGTATATTATTATATAGATCACAACAGGGAAAGGACGAAGAGAAGGATAAATTCTTTAGCCAAAGGCAGAACTACAGCCTGAAGAAATGTACTAGGGAAGCATATGTCAACTGGATACGTGAGCAAAGCAAACAGAAAAATCACAGAGGTAAACATTGGCGGTGTCTTTTCAAATGTTATCCAGGGGAGAGAAAGCTTTAGTAGATGGACCTTAAGTACTCTTGACTCACCGGTTGACTCAGCGGTGAGTCCATACCTGTGTCCGAGATGGCTGGGTTGTGTTTTCTTTGACTGAATTGATGAAGCAGCATTCAGACTTATTATTAACTATCCTTGTTGTATTCTATTCTTGCCAACCAGCCTGATGCATATGATTCTTGGCTACATTTGTTGATCAGGTTCGAATAAGGATAGTTCATGCTATTCTTTCACAAGTCGATTGTTCCAAGAGTTTCTGAGACTATTTCCTTTTCTACTGTAAGTTGATAAACTGACATTCTGGTCTTACGCATAGATGGGTGGCTAGGTGAAGTGAGTCAGCAGCAGCGGGAGGGCCTGAACTGGAGGTACTGGCCTCAGATCCGGATACAATCAGAGATGACATGCATGCGCGGAGTGTCTTCTGGACTAGTTTAGGAGTGCCGAGCATTCCAGGAGCAGCCTGGACATTGAGTTTGTCCTCTTCCACTGTTTTTAGTCCTGGTGTCTATGCATTTGATTTCATTCCTGACTCCTAATTTAGATCTTGTCATAACAGGACTCTGAAGGCTACAACCGGAAGAGTGAACACATAGGCTCCGGGCTTTTCGTGTTGGTTACAATTAACTCACTGTTCATGTAAATTTGTCTAGAAAGACCATAAACCCATCATGACTTTGAGCTTATTTTTTTTTTAATACATTTTACCGTTCTCTATGCCTTCTTGATGCTGTCTTTGCTTGTCTCAGGGGGGTATCTCCTAGTTGGTCACATGTTCAAATCTGCTTTTGCTTCACAAATTGGATTTTATCACCTGCTCTTTGCTCATGTCTTCCGATCTCAGTTCCATGCACCTGTCTCAGCAGTGACTCTCGATGACTCTATGCACTAAGTCTAAGGCTCCTGTCCTTGGTACTTCTTCCATGGTCAACCCCTCCCTTGCTATCACTCCAGTCCCTCCAACCTCAAAAAAATGTCCTTCAAAGCCGAATGAATCTTCTCAGTCACATTCCCTCTTTACAATGTGGAGTCCAACCAAAGAGTGGCAAGAAGAACTTTGAGAACCCAACAAAATGGAGGAATTTAAGCAAAAACCTGATAAAATGACCCAATCAATCCAGACAAGGCAACTTTCAGTTTCAGGCGACTATGAGGCAGAACTGGGCAAGGTCATTAGGTTGTGCAGGTGGCAGAGACTTTCAGAAGAAATGGAAGGAACACAGAGGTGTCATGGCTTCAGGGAGGGAACGTGGTGTTATGTGATAATCCTATACTTCAACAGTGACCATGAAAGCCCTGAGGTCCCCAGTGGAAAATCACTGCGCACCAAGTTGTGAATGACCTACGTCTGCAGCAGGGTGTAGATAAGCCACCTGGGGATTGAGCGTGAGTTGCTATAGTCAGGAAGCCTCACCACACACCTGTTTTCCATCCTCAGCATGTGGTGACTCTGTGGTAACATAACTCCCTGCTTTGGAAAATATAGGTTGATTTGCAGCATATTTTCTTGGCATCGGATTAGGGGCTGGGAGTTAATTTCAATTCATGTGAATTCTCTGGGGTTACATGGATAACAGTGAGTCTTTCTAGTCTGAGGAAATTTCATATTTTCTGAAACTGGGAAATGGACCCATGAAAATGTAGGGCTTTGATTTTTCGAAAAGAAAAAAGTCTTAAAAAAAAAGTTTCATCCACGTTCTATGTTCCACTCCCCCCACCCCCCCGCCCTGACTCTGCTCCTCATTTATATATTTTACTTTGGCTTTACTTGAGGCTAATCTTGCTATTATTAGCTTTCGGTCAATCAGAATCCCATGGCGATAATAATGTCTTTGTATTTTGTTAAACAACACAAATATTTTTATAAATAACACATATTTAAAGAAAAAAATGTCACCTTTAAGAAGGTAAAACAAGTTGACAAATGTTTCTTTAAGTGAAGCTAATTGCATGGAATATTTTATGACATTTCCATGGAAAATGTTACAGGACATCTCTAGAGGATTTCAGGGGAACTTTTATAGCTATTTCCTGCTCCATCAGCATTTTACAGAATCCTGTGGAAAGCAGGGGTGCTTGCCGCTGCATCTGGTTAGTCATGGGCGTCAGTTTCTGTTGGATAATGGGGGAGTCTAGAGAACAAACATTGGCGAAGACTGTCCCGAGACAATGTCGAGGAATCCTGTGGCCATAAGTAACCGTGGGGGCTCTAGAATGGACATGAAAGAAGTCTGTGACGTGGTAGGGAATGCCTCTCCTTCTTAGTTTCCAGGGACTATAGTTCATTAAAGTGCTATCTACCTTGTTATCATAGTCCTCAAGTGAAAGAGCTGGGTGAAAATTCTCATATATTGTGGAGACTGGCTTTAGGAACCCCCCCTTTTTTTTAAATTGAAAAATTTTAAATGTCACCAAGGGACCCAAAAAGTCAGTACCTACTCAACCAAAGACATACTACGTGTAAGGGATACAGACAAATGTTAAGTGCAAAGCATATGCTCCAGAAACTGATCATCTGTGGTTGATCATGTCGAATATGGCTTTGTTCACGTTTGCCTGCAATATTCTTCATTTAACAAGCAAGTCTCATCATATAGCTACATTCCACCACCATTTCTGTGAAACAAATGTTAACATATAATTACGAAGGCTCTCACATTATCATCTCCTGAAGATTTGAGATAGCATTGTCGTTTATCCAACTGGCTGCACATGATGAGGTCATAACTGGGTAATTATTTTATGTTACCCTATTTGTATGCGATGTAAATTCTTCAAATGGAATCTGTAATGGAGAGTAATTGGTATCAAGGGTGGCCATCTGAATTGCACCGAACACTGAAATATCTGTGCCATTGGCAGACAAATTGTGCAGTGGAGTCAGGACATCTGATTCAGAGGCCCTCAGATGCTCTTGGTTCTTGGATGTTGCTTTTAGCTTTGACACTAACTAGATCATGGTCTCACTAGAACTCAGGTTATTCTGACTCTTGATGTACAACGTCTTCACTCTCTACCTTCTCTTGAAGGGACGTTATTAATTAATAATACCATTTTTCACTAACTGAGAAAATGTAATTTTATAAACATTTTCCTACCTACAATAGCCCTAAGAAAGAATAGGACAGAAATTATTATCTCAGTGTTTACAGAAGAGGAAGAGTGTTGAATGACCTGCTTTTGTTCACAGATCTATTTGTGGAAAGGGTAACAGAACCCAGGGATTCAGATTCTGGAGTCTCAGATATTTTCCATTGACTGGAACGTATCGACTCTCTGGAGAAATTTTTATAAGATGTTAATTTCTGAAGTTGAAGATCCACCAATGAGCTCTGTGTCTTGATCCCCTTAAGTCACTGGACGTCATTCCACATGGCCCATGGCCCTCCCCAGTTGCTCATATGTTGTCCTTGTTCACATGGTGGTGTGTCTCCATGATGCCAAAATAACTAATCAGTTCAAGATCTTCTTTGAAAAAGTAAAACCAGTAGTGTTTAGTGTCATGGAGACAAAACAACTGGTTGATTTGACTTTTATCCATTTTCAATCAGTGGTTTTAAAGCCATGGAGAAATAGCTGGTCTTTTTTCATCTTATGAGGTAGCTTTCCGGCTTTCCTCCCTCCCTCCCTTCTCTTTTTCTTTCTCCACCTCTCTTTCCTCCTCCTTTCCTTTCTCATTTCTTTCTTTTTTTAAAAAAAACACATTTTACTCTTTTTCCATCCTAGGTAGCAAATGGTTATTATAGAAAATTTGGAATACAAAGTGCAGAGAGAAGAAAAAATTAATGACCATGGTCATACAGCACATACAAACATTTGTTCCAACATGTTTAAAACAAGTAATATTCCTTTCTCTTCCCTACAATCAGCTGGCTGAATTTCAGCTGCGTGTTGGAAATTTCCTCTTTGTTTCTAGCTCATTTATTACATACCATCTGATCTTTAACCTTAGAGATGCCTGGTTAATTTTCTACAAGGATGCTATGACATTCCTGGATCTGACATGACTTTGCAAAGAAGAGTGGTATTAACTTATTTTTACTCATTGATTTTACTGATTTTACTAATCTTTACTCACTGGATATGGGCTGAATTGGGAAAACTGAATCTCAGATTTTGAGATCCCAGTCACGTGTGGGAGTAGCTGAATGATTTTGTTATGCGATGTCATCTCATGCCATTTATTTGTTCATTCAAAATGTATTAACTACCCCCTGTGTTCCAGACCCTGTTCCAGATAACGAAGATGTGGTTATTAAAAAGTCCTCTCTTCATGGCACCCATCAAACACTAAGGGATATATGTATCAAGTAAATCATTACCTGGCAGGACAGGTAGGAAGGAGAAATGCATATACTGGGCTAAGCCGGAAATAAAGGCTGTCATTATGTAGGAGTTTATGCCTAAATCCCATGATCTGCACATCTCATAGGCTCAGCTGCAGAAAGCTCTTCAGCTGTCTGGGTGCCACTGGGCTATGAACTTAGAGACCATACTCCTGCTGATATGATATTGGAAAGAGGGTAAGAAAGGATTAACGTAAGGAGTTATCTAATCTAGAAAGAAGAGGCATCCATTTATACACACACACACACACACACACACACACACACACACACACACACACACACACACACACACACACACACCTGCAGGGGTCATGGACTTAGTGGGGAATAATAGATGCCAATAATCATTTAGCCCCCCACTGTCTCATCTTTTACCTTGGAATTTGAGAAATATGGGTTGCAGGTGTCACTCTGTAGGCACCATTTTATTGACCTCAGCAACCTTCACCTAAAATCGGCACGGATTTCTTTAAAGCTAGAGGTTCCTATGACTGATTTCTTGATAATTCTGGAGACCGACCTTTGGTAGAGAGCAGCTCTGTGGCAAGATCCTTGAAGGGAGTAGGAGAATTTGTAGCAATTCCAGGTGCTCCCAACAGGAACAGATGCCTAGAGACAGAGTCATACAGCTTAGAATCAAGAAATTAAAGAGTCTATGTTTCAGGAGGTCCTAAATGGAAAGAGCTCTAAATTTGGAGTCAGTTGATTCCTCTCAGTAAATGCGTGACCCTAGGAAAACTATGCTTAATTTCTTTGAGTCTCAGTAAAATAGGGCAAAACCACATATCCTCACAGGTCCCTCATAAAGATTACGTGCCATACTATAGGCAGAAATACAGTGCCCGACAAGTAGCAGGAGTCAATGGGCCATTCTCTCCTCCTTCTTCCCTCACATCCTCCTGGACATGGCTGGTCACATTTGCCCCTTACAGTCCAATTGCTCACAACCTCCAGGAGATGTTTGGCTGCCACCCAGTGATGACTTGCTTTGGAATGCTGCTTTTGATGAAAGTGGACTGTTTGAGAATTAATTCTTATCCTGGCACCTTTGTGGTTGGGAAGTTCTGCTGGACCACTGGCAGCATCATCCCGTGGATTGGCAGTTTGAGTCATTCCAAACTTTCAACCAGATTCACTTGAGGAAGTGACCCTTTGGGAAATGCAAGAGCATCCACTGCTGTCCATTTCAGAGCCTCACTGTAGCTCTCTGGGGCCATGGATCTCCGAGCTCCTTGGAATGTATTTTCTTCCTGGTAAGAAGGTTGGCAGCAGTCAGCTGACTCTTTGGTTAACTATTTCAGAAAAGCCCACGTGGGCCCATGACTGAAACAGGGAAAATAGATTTAAAAATCTTTTTTTTTTTTTAAAGAGAAAAGAGAAGGAGTAGAAGAAGAGGAATATAAATAGAGAGAAAGGGGAAGGACTGTGAAGGAAAAGAGAAAGGCAAACAGTGAAGAGCATAGATGTCAGGTTTTTCCTGGGGTCTCAGTAGAACCAGGACACCATTAACAGGGGGTATCTCCAAACAATAGACTTTCAGAAGTCCAGAATATTATTTATATATATAAATATTATAAATATAAGTATTTATAACACTATAATTATAGTATTTTATAATATAATACTATACTGTACTATAATAGTATACTATACTATAATGATAATATAGTATTATATTAATTATAATTTATATTATAAATATATTATAAATATAAAACTAAAAAAATATATATATTTAAAGATGTCTTTAGTTATTTGAGATGGAGAGAGCATGAGAGTGGGGAGAGGAAGAGAATCTTCAATCAAATTCCTCACTGAGCATGGAGCTCCATGAGGGGCTTGATCCCATGACCCTGAGATCATGATCTGGGCTGAAACCAAGAGTTAGATGCTTGATCAACTGAGCCACCCAGCACCCCAGGAATCTGCATTTTTAAAGAAATATCCCAAATGATTCTGATCTAATGCTAAAGTCACTATTTTAGGAATATAATAAGATGATATTTCAACCTTGTATTTCAATTACACTTTCATTAAAAGATAGTTAAACCTGTAAAAAACAGACAGTAAAATAGTGGTTATCAGAGGATGCTCGGAGTAGGGTGGGGAAAGAGCGATGGTGTTGAGGGTGCAAACTGGTAATAAATAGTAAATAAACTGTAGAGATTAAATTCTTATCATAACGAATAAAGACAATAGTATTGTACTATAAATTATGTAATTATGGAATGTGATAGTGTTATGAAATGTGATATCAGCCATCATATTACATTATGTAAATGCATCAAAGTAATGTATTATATATTTTAAACTTTTAAAAAAGATTTTATTTATTTATTTGACACACAGAGAGAGAGAGAGAGAGAGAGAGAGCAATGAAGGAGAGGGAGAATCAGGCTCCCCACTGAGCAGGGAGCCTGATATGGGGCTTAATTCTAGGACCCTGGGATCTTGACCTGAACCAAAGGCAGATTCTTAACTGCCTGAGCCACCCAGTCTCCTCTATACTTTAATCTTATACTATGTTACACATAAAATTTATTCTGCGAAATACATTAAGTTATGGGGAAAATATTTCATCTTGTCTCAAACAGAGCCACTGTTTCTATGTTATGTCCATTTTTATGTTATATCCATTCTTTAAGGGAAAAATCCAGAAGGCTGGGACTCAGTTGAATGTTGTAGATACATAGATATCTGAGAAGCTCAGGATCACAGGCATGGGTGTATGACATCACTGTCTGTATGTAAATTTTGGACAATGGGATCCTAGATGGCGACCTTGAAATTTGAGATGCTCTCTCTTCCCAGACTGGAAGACACTGATCCTTCTGGTGCCACAGGCAGACAGAGTAAGGATGCTAGTATAGCCAGGGCAGTTGGGCACACTAAGCCACCAGAACACAGGGGTTGAGGACAGTGGTGACTACGGCATATCTCATTATATGAATTTGTACCTGGCTCGCCCCCCATGTCTTACTCCAGAGCCTGCCTTGATGGTACCACATTAGAATAGTTGAATCAGACATAGTGCATTTGCAGAGACTTTTTAAGCTGTAATTTGTCAAAGGTTTCCCACCTGTTTCCTGTTTCTGTAAGCCAGAGCAACCTCAAGCAGCTGCATTTGTGTGTATTTGACACCAAATGCCAATGCCCTTTGGATTAATGGCACACTCCAATGTGACTATTTCTTTCCATTGGCTGCATTACACTAGATGTGCACAAAAGACAGAACTGCAGCCAACCCACAGCTGCTTATAGGGCGTGTACTGTCATTTTGGTCAAATTCCTGGACTGTCATCCACCATCTATCACAAGTGTCTTTCTTCAAAGGGAGAATAGGAAAATAAACTTTGACTTTTGCAAGCAAAAAGAGCAAGGAATTGGTTCAATGATATGAATTTTATTAATTATGCAACTTTTTTGGAGAAGAGGTAGAGAAGTCTGCTCTGTGTTTGGAAACACCAAGGAATTTAACAATTTACTTCCTGGTTTAAGCAAGACACACCCATATGCTAATGTATAGCTTCTCGTTCTGTTCAGGAGTAGTTTAAAAGCATTTTGATCCCAATGATTTCAGTTCTGCCTCCCCATTGGTTACATCTCCAAAATGTCTCCCTCATTTCTGGTGATTGCCAAATCAACAGGCCTTTAGAGAAAGAGAACTTTTCTCCCTTCATTTTATAAATGTAGCCTTGTTCCAAGAAAGTGTTTTAGGCAGCTAGCCAAAATACATACAAAAGAAAAAAAAATAGTGATAACAGGGATTTGGGGATGATTTTTTTTTCGTGTATATGCCTAGGAAAATGAGGTTTGGGGTAAACGTTACAAAGTTATTCTAAATAAAGTTGAACTGACTGTGCTGGGAATATTTTGCCCTTTGGTAATTTTTTTTACATAAGGGAATTTTGGGTGCTTATTTATTTGTTTTTGTGAGCGTAGTTGGCACACAATATTACATTAGTTTTAGGTGTACAACAGAGTGATTCAATAAATTTATATACTATGCTGTGTTCACAAATGTAGTTGACATCTATCCTGATATATCACTATTATGCTATCATTGACTATATTCCTTACGCTGTGCCTTTTTGGGAAAAGATTTATTATTTATTTTGGAGAAAGGGCAAGAAGAGGAAGAGGGACAAGCAGACTCTCACTGAGAGTAGAGCCCTATGTGGGGCTCTGTCTCAGGACCCTGAGATCACAACCTGAGCTGAAAACAAGAGTTGGATGCTCAACCGACTGTGCCACCCAGGCACCCCCTTATGCTGTCCCTTTTATTCCCATGACTTATTTATTTTATAACTGGAAGCCAGTATCTCCCACTCTTCTTCACCCACCCTACCGATCCCTTGCTCCCCTTCCCTCTAGTAGCCAGATTTTTTGTTCTCTGTCTTTGTAGGTCTCATTCTGCTTTTTGATTGTTATTCGTGTGTGTGTGTGTGTGTGTGTGTGTGTGTGTGTGTGTGTTTTGATATTGTTTTTAGAGTCCACCTCTGAGTGGAATCATATAGTATTTGTCTTTCTCAGTCTGACTTATTTCACTTAGCATAATGCCCTCTAGGTCTATTTTGGGCACTAATTTAATTTCTGGTGCCTGTGAGGTCCACTATAATATATAAATGTCAGAAATGTTGAGTTTCAGTTGCAAGATTAGATAATGTAGATATTGTTTATATAGTTTAATTTACTTATTTAGTTGCAAAGCTTAGATGATATGCATATTATTATTATTTATACTATTTCTTCCATCCGTATAGAAGAATTTGGGAGTCTCAGAACAATAATAACCTGACCTTCAACTTAATTTCAAAAGAAAGAAAAGAGAAAACAGGTATAATGTGCTTAGACACTGGTCATGGCCTCTTGGCCATACTCTTATTTATTTATTTATTTGTATATTTTTTAAAGATTTTATTTATTTATTCATGAGAGACACAGAGAGAGAGAGAGAGAGAGAGAGAGAGGCAGAGACACAGGCAGAGGGAGAAGCAGGCTCCATGCAGGGAGCCCGACGTGGGACTCGATCTCGGGACTCCAGGATCACTCCCTGAGCCGAAGGCAGGCGCTAAACCACTGAGCCACCCAGGGATCCCCCTATTTATTTGTATTTTTAAAAGATTTTATTTATTTGAGAAAGAGAGAGCACAAGCAGGTGGGGAGGTGCAGAGAGAGAAGAAGATTCCCCACTGAGAAGGGAGCCTGAGGCAGGGCTTGAACATAGGACCATGAGACTGTGACCTAAGCCAAAGGTAGATGCTTAACCAACCAAGCCACCCAGGGACTCTGGCTGTATTCCCTTTTTAAAAAGTCTGCTTCCAACTATAGTCCTGGTGACTGGTGAGGATGTAGACCTATTAGTAGCAGATATCCGTCTTCCACAGTGAGTGGATTTGATCCTCACTGGCTAGTCCGATGCTCCTAGGAACTAGGAATCAAGACCCAGAGACCAGTTAGGGGCAATATTGGAGCTTCTCGTAGACAACCTAATATTAGAGCTGTTACAGGCACATCACTTTTAGGTTTGCATCAAAGTTAAATCCTCGTAAAAAAGGCTGGTCTAGAGAGGAGAACAGATGTATGTATCAGTTATGTATTTCCTCCTAACACATTGTCATAAAATTAGTGGCTTAAAACAATGGACCTCTATTATCTCACATTTTCTGATATGGGCATAGTTTAACTGAGTTCTTTGACTCAGGGTGTCTCACAAGGCCATATTCAGGGTGTCACCTGGCACTGATGACTCTGCCAGGAAGGATCTACCTCCAAGCTTACTTGCATAGCTGCTGACAGAATTCATTTCTTAGTTCACCACTGCCTCTCCTCCTTGCCTTGTGGATCTCTCCCTAGGGCACCTTACAACATGGCAACTCGTTTCATCCAAGCCAGTGAGAGAGAGAATCTGCCAGCAAGACAAGTTATAATTTAATGCCATCACTGAAGGGACATGCCTTTTTGCAGTATTCCACTGGTTAGAAGTGAGTGATGTGTCCTGCCCACTATCAAGGACAGGGACTTAGACAAAGGCATGAGTGAGAAGACGGACCATTGATGGCCATTTTAGAGATGTCTGCCACAGAGCAGAAATAGAATATCCAAGAAGAGAATAGTGAGAGAGATTGTGATGGAAAGGAAAGATGGAAGGAGGAGGAGGAACCACCTGATGTATCTTGAATTCTCACCAGGGGTCCGGCTCTACTTCTTAGACACTGAGTCATAGGGACACCTGGGTGGCTCAGTGGTTAAGCATCTGCCTTTGGCTCAGGTTGTGATCCCAGGGTCTTGGGATCGAGTCCCATCTCGGGCTCCCCGAGGGAAGCCTACTTCTCCCTCTGCCTATGTCTCTGCCTCTCTCTGTGTGTCTCTCATGAATAAATAAATAATATCATAAAAAAAGGAAAATGGGTCATATAAAATTCTCCCATTAGCATTACAATAATGACCTCTTCTAAAAAATAAAGCTTTATGAATTATGATAAAATATGCTTAAAACCTACCATTTTAATAATTTTTTTCTGTGCATCATTCAGAGTGTTAAGTGCATTCATATTGTTATGTACCCATCACTACCATCCATCTCCAGAATTCTTTATCTTCCAAAACTGAAACTCTGTACCCATTAAACAACATCTCCCCATTCTCTCCTCCACTCAGCTTTTGGCAGCTACTCTTTTACTTTGTCTTTAAGAATTTAGTTTCTCTAGGTACCTCATGTAAGTGGAATCATATGGTGCTTGGCTCTTTGTGACTGGCTTATTTCACTTAGTATAATATCCTCAAGGTGCATCTATGTTGTAGTGTGACAAGATGGTCTTCTCTTTTAAGGTTGAATACTAAATAATATTCGATAATAATAAATTCCACTGTATGTGTGTACTACATTTTCTTTATTCATTCAGCCATCAATGGGCAGAAGGGTTCTTTCCAGCTTTTGGCTATTCCACCTTTTAAAATAAGGCTGCTATGAACATGGGTGTACAAATATGTCTTTGAGATCTTGCTTTCAATTCTTTTGGGAATATATCCAGAAGCGGAGTTACTGGATGATATGGTAATTCTGCTTTTAGTTTTTTGAGGAACCACCATACTGTTTTCTTTGACAACTGTACCATTTTACCTTCTTACTGACAATGGACAGGACTTCTGATTTTTCCACATCCTTGTTGGCACTTGTTATTTAGTATTTATATATATATATAAGCAGTAGCCATTCTAATGAGTGTGAAGTGGTATCTCATTGTGGTTTTGATTTGCATCTCCCCAAAAATTAGTGATGTTGAACATCTTTTCATGTACTTGTTGGCCATTTGTATATCTTCTTTGGAGAAACATCTATTCAAGCCCTTTCCCTATTTTTTTCCCTCAAAAGTTTTATTTTAGAAACTTTATCATTTTCAGATTTTACATTTAGGTCTGTGGTCTATTTTAAATAATTATTTTACATAATACACAGGATAAATTCTGTTTTTTTTTTCCGCTTAGGTATAAGCAAGTTTTCAAGCATCATTTCTTGAAAGGACAGTCCCTTCTCTTTCAAAATGCCATTATATATTTATAGGAAATCAACTCTTGTATTCTGTTATGATGATCTATTTTTCTATCTTTATGACAGCACCATACTGTTAGTATAAGTAGCTTTTATTGTTGTTGTTCCTAAATCAGGTTGTTTTATTGTTGTTGAGTTGTAAGAGTTCTTTATATATTCTGGATATTAATCCCTTACCATATATATTTTGTAAAGCCTTCTTTTACTTGAGCTTGTTTAAATGGGTTTCTAGTCCTTGTAAACAAAATATCATTGATTAAGACATGAAAGCATCAGGCGGTTTTTGCATCTTATCTCAACTCTTCCTAGTATTTTGTGTTTTCATCTATTGATTTTAAAAAATGCACATTCCATAACATTGATCTCTAAGGCTTTTTATTATAGGTTGGGTTGGTTCTTTGGGTACCATTATTAGCCAGCTTAGAATTTTAAGATTAAGTCCAGGTTCACACACAATTTTAGATCAATAACTTAAGAGTGTTTTGAAATATCTAGATAATGATAAAAAAATTTTTTCCTTCTGATGCAAAAAAATGGACCAAATTCTCCACCTCATTATACACATACAGACCCTATCCCAAAACTAAACATAAACCCAAGGTCGACCAAATATGTTTAGGCATAGACCTGTCCCTAGAGAGGATTGGCGGGAAGAGTGGGGACTCAAGAGACCTCAGGGACTTGCTTCCATGCCTCCAGACTTTCATTTTTCCCAAATGTTCTCCTGTCACTAGCATTGATTTGACTCTCATAAATGTGAAGTTAGAGATTTTATTTTTCTTTTCACAGACATGATTACCAGTAAGTGCTAAACTAGCTAGCCTCTCCAAAGTATATATAGCTTAAAATTATGGGAGTGACAAAACCTTTGTTCTCAGATCACTGGAGCTCATTGCGGAAGAGGCCATGAAGCAAGTTGCTTGCTGGAATATATGTATGTAATATGATATGTATTGTACATAATGAAATATAGATTTACATGTTTAGCAGGTGAGTTCCAAATCCATATATAGAAAAGCTTTTTTTTTTTTTCCCCAAAGCCAGGGGTGCATGATGGTGGGTAGAGGCAGTTATTTTAACTCTGCCTCTCCCCGCACTCCCATGCCTCCTCCTAGGCAACACGAAACGCATGACTAAATGATTGGATCTATACCTTTCAGTGCAAGAGAGTAGGGAGGCTTTTCTTTTTTCCTTCCTTTCCTACCTCCTTTTTTCCCGCCATTCTAATGAAATTTTCAGACACAGAGAGGAAACCGAGTTATTTATAGGAGTGGGAGGAATGTGAGTGCTAATTGTGCTTAGTCTATTCCTAAGTGTGTAATCTGTTTGCTATTAAATTTTACAATCTTTCAGCAATATACACATTTTTAAGGGGAGAACTTCATAAATCTGACAAAGAAAAACTAAAGTAAATTATTCTAAGGGTTCAAATCTTCTAATGAAAGTCAGATTTAAAATAAAAATTTATTTGTAGGATTAACCTCTCTTGTAGCACAGATCTCTGCCTTCCTCTCTCGATTAGTTTATTCAGTTCCTTTCTAGACTCGTAAGGTTTGATACAGCTACTCATGGGAGATAAAAGTTTCTGGCAATGAGTTATCATGCATGCATGTGTATGCACGCACACAGAAAATGGGGTCAAATGGGAAGTTATTGGATGCAAGCGTCTCAGGAAGGCACTGGGGCCGTAAATTCTAAATTCAGCATTTTGACAATCTAATAATGAAGATAAATCAAATTATTTGCTCCATAATAAAGTCACCATGGGTAGAAAATTGTTATGGGAAACAAAATTTTCCCAGGCTTGCCCACCTTGATTGCTTCCTCTGGTAATCCTGGGAAGCTGCTTCTTGGAAATTATACATTTGCTAAGAGGAACTAGAAAGATCATAATCATTCTTAGGTGAATTTTCCATACTGGGAATGATTTCCTGTTTGAAATTTGTCTTAGTGTGATTGTCAAAGCCACAGGGATTAGAAAATTTCTCAAATTACTTTAAGAAAAGATCTGTTTATGAAAAGACCCTAACCTCTTAAATTCACAAGCAGAGAACCATCAGGAAGCCAGGCAGCTACAAGGGGGTACAGGGAGTCTCCAACACACAGCACGTTCCCCTCTTTCTGCTTCTTTGTATCCTTCCCTCTGCCCTCTTCTGCTTCTGAAAATTAGCAGTACATTATTTACTTGAACTCCTTATGTGATTTTTCCTGCCTTCTAGCATCTGCTTTTCATGCTATTTTATTTAATGTTTTACCATAGCTTTAGTGTGTTATGATCTGTCTTAACCCCTTGATTACCTCATGCTGTCATGTTGACTTAGGTTTCTACTGCTCAGCTGCCATAGTCACCTAGTAAGTTTAGTTAAAATTATTGAGAAGGGAATCTGACTTTTTATGCCATTCCAGCCTATGCCATTGGTTGTAGGTCAGTTGATGATTTGGCTCTTTTTGAGTGAGTAGCCAATTTCTTTTAATCATTTGTTGCTTTGGGTGGAGGGAACAGGGCTGTTTAATCCACACAGAGCCTCCTTTCCAGTTGGTTGTGGACATACTGGCTATTTTGGAGGTTAATTCGCTATTCTCCCAGGAAGGCACTAAGTATAAGTCAGAATTACAACAGTGATATAAGTCTGATCATTTGTCATCTCTGAGCTGCTGTTTCTCTTCTGTGCAAACGAGATAATATTTCTCAGGGCATTGTCATTATCCATTGATGAGTCACACACCATGTAATTATTTGGCATCCTAAAACAACAATAAATTATTTTTTCTCTCCTGATTCTATCAGAGAACTAGGCAGCTCTGCTTCATGGGGTGTCACTGTGGAATGTATGGACGACCCAAAATTCTTAACTCACACAGTTGGCAGTTGGTGCTCACTGCTTCCTGGGAGCTCTGCTAGGACCAGGGCCCTAGAGTATCCCCACATGGACCTCTCCATGTTGGTACTTGTGTTTTCTTGAAGCATGGTAGGTGGGCTTCATGGAGGAGGACATCAAGAGGATAAACCCCAGTGTGCAAGCATATATCAAGCTTCCACTGCATTACTCTATTCTAATGTGCTATTGGTCAAAGCTGATCACAAGGATGTGAACACTGGGAGACATGGTTCACTGGGATCCTAACATCACAGTCTATTATGCAGGTGTTGTCATATTAAATGAGATAGTAGCTGGATAATGGTCTTTAATGTAATTGAAACTCAGTAAACACTTGGATACTATTTCTGTTGAAGGAAGTATTGATTGTTTTATACCTACAGCATAGCTTTATTACATTGTACAGTTCTGTGTTGAACACATTCATGTGTTCAACATAAGCATAATATTATATCATATTTTTGTAAACACATTTAGATATTCCTTCCTTCTTAAAAGATATTTCAGGATTCTCAAAAATTCCATGTGACCCAGAATTATCTCCTTCTCTGAGGACCACTGATTCCTTACAATACCTACGAAAACTACTGTAAAAATAACATTCAGCATTGTCATTCAGTGATCCAGAATGAGATAGGTTAGTTAGGGAAAGCACTTCAGAGTGGAGGCCTTGAGCAGTTTGTAGGTGAACAGGAACAATTGCTGTAATAGGCCTGGAATCTTCTGATTCTGCAGAAGAAACTGAAGTTTAGAAAGGAGAAGCAATCTGTCCAAGGTCACTGGCAGTGACCAAGCCAGAGTTGGAGTCATTATCATCTGATACCTTCATCTATCAACAAACGTTTATTGAGTGCCAAGCACTGTGTTAGGCTCCATGTATATGGGAGAGAACAAAAGAGACATGCTTCTGACTCTGTGGCGCTTACATTCTCACCTGGGGTAAAGACAGTGCATAACTAAATAAGACACCTAATTAATAATCTAAAATAGTGATATGGGGTACCTGGGTGGTACAGTCAGTTAAGCGTCCGACTCTTGATTTCGGCTCCTCAGGTCATGATCTCATGGGTCATGGGATTGAGCCCTGGGTCGAGTTCTGTGTTCAGTGTGGAGTCTGCTTGAGTTTCTCTCTCTCTCTCTCTCCCTCTGTGCCACAATCCCCATCTGTGAAATAAATAAATGTTTAAAAAATAAATAAATAAAATTGTGATAAACACTGAACAAACCAAATAGAGTGGAGCAATTGAAAATATTGTTGGAAAGGGAGGTTGGTCAGGAAGGGCTTCTCTGATAAGGTGCTATTTAAGCTGCATCCTGAAGCAAGAATGAGAAGGAGCCCACGTGTGAAGGGCAAGAGAACATTACAGATACAGGAGCAGGATTTGTTGAGTTCTTGAGCCTAGAAGAAAAAAAAAAAAACCTGCGTGGCTGAGCATGGAGAAGGAAGAGGTGAAGGAATGGAGAGGCATCTGATTAATTTGGAAAGGTAAGAGAGGCCAGGTCCACTAGGCCTTTTAGGTCAGAAAGGAAATTTAGATTTCATTTTAGATACAATGGGAAGCCGCTGAAGCATTTAAGCAAGGGAAGGACATAATCCAATTTATATTTTTAAAAAGCTTACTCAACAAACATTGATTGAAAGTCTATTCATTTGCCAGGGACCATGCCAAGTGATAACATAGCAGAAAATTAACATATGGACCTGGAGGGCCATAAATAGCATAATGGATTGGAGTGTGTGTGTGGGCAGACAGACCCATCCATTAGCGACCGCAGAAGTGTGTTAAGTTATATAACAGAATACTTTGTTGTGTCACTCACAAAACCTTCCAGGAACCTGTCCATGACCTTATTGAAATGATAGGCCTAGGTGGCTGATGCCATGGAACACTGTGTCCCAGGCACAGCTGATTCATCTAGAATGTGTCACCTGACCTAAAGAGAGCCAGTCCACTATACACTAGAAGTATATTAGATCCTTTCTTAAGTATTTAAGCAACATAGAGAGTGTAATCACTGATAATGAGCATGGGGCCTTAAAGGTAGTATAGCCATGAGGCTATAGCTTGCTGTCTGTGTTGGACACTGCAGTCAGAAGAAGCTGGTGATCTAAAAGAAGGGCCAGGCAAGAGGCAGAGAGAAGCAGAGGATGAGAGAGAGCTTACAACATTTGAAAGACATACTGAAGGACTCCCCAGGTCCAATCTTTGCAACTCTGGGCTCATTATGGCCCTTTGCCTGTGAGGTTGTCTACTGTATCCATATAGAATACTTCTCACTACCTCTCATACTTGGGTTGGGTCTTCAAGGATTTGTATGCTTTTCACAATCAGAGAAACAGGAGAAAAAAAGGTTTCAGGGAGAAGCAATAGTTTGTTCAAAGGCACAAGAGCATAAACATTCTGGGGGTGAGCTACTTCAGAAGATGCTGTCAGCAAACACTGGAGGAAATCTCAGTAAGAGCACCGATCTTGATGATGGGACTATGCCGAGGAGAAGCTGAGAGGGTATTCGACACTAAACCTCCCCTGACAAGTCAAATAGTTGGTGCAATGGAAAAAAGAAAGTATATTTTGCCCTAATTCTATGAATCCCTTTAATGATATAAAACTCCTGTGCACAGCAGTTAACATCCAACATACCACCTGGCATTTAATAGGTATTCAGTGAATATTTGAGGTGCGGTATTGTCTTCCCTTTCCTAGTCCTCTACTGCTAGTCCACAGCCAGTAATAAACATGGGCTTGTTACAAATTGAGGTCCAAGCTGTGCACTTAAAAGGTAAGCACTGAAGCGTGCAGGGGTATTTGCAATAAGAAGCTCAAGTTCTATTCCACCATGAATAATAAACTGGCTTCCAGTTGGCCAGCTGCCATTCTTTTCCAGAAGCCAATTGGCAAGTAGCTCACCCCTATCCCTCTTGGAATTTACAGATGTGTGCTGGACAGTGTGGGAAAGGGTGTTTTACAGAAGCAATTAGTTTATTCCTGGGGTAAACAGTAGAAATTTAAGGATAATTGCAGCAAGAAATTTGTTTCCTATTGCAGTGTGAATAACCTGCGGGCGGCCAATTGGCTGGTTGCCCTACAAATCCTAAAAAGGGCAATTGGCAACTCTTGCATTTGTGCCTAGTAGGGATTTGCAGATGCACACTGGAGAGGGCAGGAAAGATGGGGACTGTGTTTGTACATATGTTTGCAAAGCCAAGGATGGTTTTCTAGGAGGGGTTAAACCAGAAGGAGGAATTTTGGTCTGTGTAAAGAGAGAGCTTGTTTCCCTTTAAGATGGGAGTTTCAGCTCGAGTGCCAGTTGGCATCTTCTAGACTCTGCTATAGGGCCAACACACATGCAGGCAGCAGAGTCACTTAATCCTCCTGCCTTTGCTGTTTGCTGCCTGTGACTGTACTCGGCTTGCTGGAGCCCAAAGCAACATACGATTCTGAGACTGTATCCGCCAGGAGCCCATCTTCCAGGGCCTTGGGTGAACTGACTGTACATCCTCTCCACTTCGCTTCCCAGCCAATTTGGCTGTTTCCCCACATTTCTTTTTTTCAGGTGTGGCCCTACAGAGACCTTTGTGATTATTGTCCTGTGTGCATTTTCTAAGAACACAGGCACGATAATTTCCAGCCTGTGTTTGTACACAATTTCCCTAACTATGATACCCCCTCACCTTCCCGCGTGGGCTGCAATTTAAAGTGTCAATTCAGGCAGCAGCAATATCATGTATTTGCAGAGCCTTTGCTTTTATGATTATTGTGTAATTATGGTTTAGTATTTATGTATGAGTCTTAAGGAAGGTGTTCTTTTTACTGTATATAGAGGGAAAATTTTACTAGGAAAATACACCAGAGAGAGTTGGAGGTCTTAATTCCAATTATTAGAAATTATTTCATTGGGGTGCCTGGGTGGCTCAGCAGTTGAGCGTCTGCCTTCACCCAGGGCATGATCCAATCTGGAAATCAAGTCCCACATCAGACTCCCTGCAAGAAGCTTGTTTCTCCCTCTGTCTGTCTATGTCTCTGCCTCTCTCTGTGTCTCTCATGAATAAATAAATAAAATCTTAAAATAAAAGAAATGAAATCACTTCATCTTTCCATGGGGGTGGGTGGAGATACAATGTCTTGCTTGACTGATTTGTAATAATTTGTCCCACTGATTCTGAAATCCTGAGAACTAGTCATTGTATCTTATGTATCTCTTACCTCCTAACTGATTTTTCTTCATCTCTCCCCAGCCCCCAATCTGTTCTGCATACACGGCAACTCTGATCATGTCAAGATTAAAGTAATCTAATAATATCCTATTCTTTGGGGCATAGAGGTCAATATTCACAGTCTAGGGTGATGGGCACTGAGGGGGGCACTTGACGGGATGAGCACTGGGTGTTATTCTGTATGTTGGCAAATTGAACACCAATAAAAAATAAATTTGTTATAAAAAAAAATTCACAGTCTATGTGGCCCTACTTGATTTGGCTCTGGTCTCACCTCCTGGATTCTGCTCAATCCATTCTCTGCAACTCGGTCATGATGGCTTATTCTTCAGATCCACTGAAGAATGCATCATGATTCTTCTTGTCATAGGAGAATGACATGTTCCATGCTTGCCTCTTGTAATGTTCTTCCCACTGGACTTCATAATAGTTAACTGCTTCTCATCTTTCAAATGTTGGTTTACACGTACTCTCTTCCATGAATCTCTACACATGATCACATTACCCTTTTATTTCCTCACATGGCATCTGTAAACCTCCTTCATAACCCCAATCACAGTCTGTAATTCTACATAGATTTGTAAATTCTTTTTTTAAATATTTTATTTATTTGAGAGAAAGAGAGAGAGTGAGAGAGAGAATGAGCAGGGAGAGTGGCAGAGGGAGAAGAAGCAGACTCCCTGCTGAGCAAGGAGCTTGACATGGAGCTCGATTCCAGGATCCCGGGATTATGACCTGAGCAAACGGCAGACACTTAACCAAACTGAGCCACCCCAGGCGCCCCATAAATTTGTAAATTATTGATTGATGCCTACCTTGCCCTTCCATGAGAACAAAGACTGTGTCAGGTGCCGTTTGCCCCTGGTGGGTGATTGAATGAAAGTGATGAAATCTGTGGGAAGAGGGCATGAGTACTGCCAAGTCAAGAAGGAGGTGCCAAATTTAAAGTTAAGAAGTAGGAGGAAAAGGACTGAGGCAAGCAATTTGGAAGGGGCTTGGATGGAAACAAATCAAGATTAGCATCAATCTTAGTCTGCAGGAAGTAAAGGGTAGGATATAAATTTCAAGTGAACCAGGCTCTGAGCTTCATTCTGAAGCCAAACAGTGACTTTTGGGTTTGAATAAGTAGCATTGTAGAGGTATGATCACAGATCTGTAAACAAAGGCAATTTTCTCTTAGGGTTTGCCCTGTCCTACACGTGGGCAGGCCAGGATTGGTAGTCCCGATGGCCAATGAAGAGAGGGTTCTGCTGCTGCCCAGAGTTGTGGATGGCTGGAGAGAAAAGTTCTCCTAGGGAGTTCTAAGTGGTTTTGTAGCAGAAGTAATGCTGAGGGTGTGCATGTACAGAATAGAAGCAGGAGAAAGAAGAGGAAGAGGAGGGGGAGGAGGGGGAAAAAGAGGAAAAGAAGAAGGGGAGGTGGGAGGAGAAGGGGGAGGAGGAAAGAGGAAGTTAACACTTAGGGGAAACAACCACAACACAAAAATATCAGAGGAAAAGGAGACCAAAGCGTTGGCAGAAAGGTGGTAAGTCAAGAGAATAGAACTCATAATCTGTGAGGGAAGACAAGAGAGATTTAGGAACAAGGGTGTGGTGCAGGAGAACGAAAACAGGAATCGCCCTGAGATTTATTCAGAATGAGGTTGTCAATGACCTTGGAAAGAACAGTGTTATTAGAGTGTTGGGGGATGGAAGCCAGAGTTTGGGCTGCTGAGATCAGGGGTTCCGAGAAAGTGGGTAAGTCAGAGCGGTACACTTGGGTTGAAAAATCTTTAAATCTTTCAACCATCCAAGAAGTCGCCAAAGGCAAAAACCCTTGCCTGCCATGAAACGATTGGACAACTTGTTCCCTTCTTCTGATCCCTGTTCTCAGAAAGCCCAGGGCAATCAGATCACAGCCAGATGTGTTGAGGGTCAGGACTGAGATAGACATCTTGGGAGATGAGGTAGAGGGGTCAAGGGTGTTGTGTGCTAACACTCTTGGCAGCGCCAATGGGCAGGAGTCCATCCTCAGGGATGGTTCTCCTTGGCCTGACCCACTGTTATTGTTGTTAGCTTCTCATTTCCAGGAGTACTAAATCTATCAAAAAGTATTAAAACTGGTGTTTGGAATATGATCTAATTAATGCTTTTTGCTTTATCTGAATTCAATGACAGAAGAAATCTTGGCTTCGAACTTCTATCTCTTGGGCTGTGAGGTGGTACCAGGACAGCAAACTGAGATTTAGGAGAGCTGAGCCTACTGCTGGATGCAGACAAAGGCCTGGAGGGGAAGTTGACAATCAGCATGACCTAGGTTTCCTACCAGTGCTTGGGCCATTGTTGTAGTCAGGGGTTATGGCTGGGATGGCTGGGAGCCAGCTACTCTAGTTTAGGGTCAGGAAGGCTGTGGATGAAAAAACTACCTGAAAATCTCCACCAGAAATCAGCAACATAGAAAATGTGTTATTTGGACCTTGTGTGGGAGCAAGTTACCATCTTTAATCTGGATGTAGCTCAGGTTCTCATTGCGAATTTAGTCCTAGGTGCAGAGATTGCCCTGTTTCACTCTACAATGTTATAATCCTCCTCCACCCAGGAGCACTGGCTGTGCCTGTTCTCTTGGTAGAGTTCCTGTACCATCCAGGCTCTCAAATGGTCTGACAGAGAAGTGAGGCTCATTTTTTCCCAGAGTCCCAGCCCTTCTACTTATTGGAAACTTCTTTTTCTGCAGAAACCACATAAATTTGGGAGAATCATGACAGGTGGACAGAGACCACCATCTTGGGTTTTGAGACCATCCTGCTTTTAGCCTTGTTTGAGGAGCAGTGAGAAAATTCTCATTGTACCTGACTCTTTGTACCCCATGTCGCCTCTTTTATCATAACTATTTCTGTCATACCCTGACACCCAGAGTGAGACAGACATCACACTCTTCTGCTTTGCTGATGTGACCCAGGTCTCCTTCTTGTGTGTAATATTACACTTAGTCCAGAATAAATATTAAATGTTCATGCTCACCACGACTTATAATTTTAGGATACAGGAAGCAAGGGGTTGGCGTATCCTTTCTTGAAAGGGTAAGATAAGCAGCCATTCTCAAGGTCCTCCTCCAAGGTCTGTCCCTGTTTTATAAACATCCTTGTTCACCCTTGAAGGACAATTGGAAAATTGGACTGCACAGATAGTGCTAAGAGTGATGAATATTGGAAGAAGTGTGAATGGAATTTAAGGTCACTCTAGAGGGGCTATTCTTAATGAAGTCTTCTGCTGGTGAGTGGCACCACCGCCAGCTGGGGTGCTGGTTGTATACTCCAGGTGCCTGTTGGTTTGTGGCTTAATAGGTGGAGGTCTGGTCCACTTCTCCTTTAAGTACACAGAAGTAGGATCTTTTAAAATTGGAAATAAAATGATCATCAAATTTGATCATATTAGATTTTTTAGGTATTAAAGATATACCAGAAGAAAACTAGGATTTAGTGTAGCAGGAGGCCAAATCTTAGATGATTTGCTCACAACATCAATTATAACTAACTGAACTTATTTAGTGCTTACTGTATGTTTCATAGCACTACAGATGGTGCGTGCCATGTGCCCTTTGTTCCTTACAGCAGTGTTATTTTTCCACATTATAGACAAAGCAAATGAAGCTGGGGACTTAGCAAATATCATAGATCTAGGAGGTGGAGAGCAGGAGTCAAACTTAGATCTTTCCGTCTCCAGATCTTCTGTTCTTGCCAATGCACAGCACATCTGGAAAGGAGGTTCACTTTAAGTAAAAGAGAAAAATCAGCTTAAACGCAAATGGGGTTCCAGCCCAGGTATTGGTAAAGTTTCAGAGCTAGAGGAAACCTCAAATGTGATATGATTTTATGCCCTTATATTTTGAGGATCCTGAGGCTTAGGGACAGGGACTTGTATGTGGTCCTGCAGGTGGTCTGCTGTCTCCAGCAACTGGGAAGGGATGGCTCTTGTCTGCCAGCCTGCAACTGGCCTAAGCTGTCTTCTCCAGCATCCTCAGATTCCCAGGCAGCTAATCTGTGAGGACTCCCCAGCCTTTGCATGGAAGTGTAGAAAATTTCGAGCCACTTAAAATGACATTAAGGGCAATGATTCAGGGCAAAACTTCTTAGCAGTTAAATAAGAATGTTAAGCTAGATGGTCAGGAAAGTTCTTTCCCAACCTAACATCCCTAATCTGAAGTTTTGGCCAAGTGTGCACACTCCAGAGGAGTGTACAGTTGAGAAGGCAGCAATGGAAATCCTCAAGATGGAAGTTCTCCCCAGAGTGTAAGAGTTTCTGATTTAAATATTTTATCTGCTCCTCTGCAAAGTCCTACTGAGAAGCCTACACAATAAGAAAATGTTAATCCAAGAAAGTGTGGCTTAAGCTTTTATGGAAGTATCTGGGGTTGCATGTAGATACAAAGTACCTAATTAACCTCTAGACTTACACTGTGTAAGCCAAGTGGCTACTTAAATGTAAAATTAAATGAAATTAAATTAAAATTCTGATTTAGTCACACCAGTTGCACTTCAAGTGCTCAATAGCCACATGTGGTTAGTGGCTATTGTCTTAGTTAGAGAACATTTTCATCATAGCAGAAAATTCTGTTGGAAGTGCTGCTCTAATCTTCGCAAATGTACATGGTTTAGAGGTGGGCTTTGTTCTTTATTCAAAGAAGGGACTTTTAACTCAACCTGGAATGATTAGGAAAAGCTTCATAAGAGGAAATGGTAACTGAGATGACTTTTGATAGAACCATTCAGAATTAGCCAAGCAGAGGGGAGCCTGGGTGTCTCGATTGATTGAGTGTCCGATGCTTGATTTTGGCTCAGGTCACAATCTTAGGATTATGAGGTCAAGCTTAAGATTCTCTCTCTCTCCTTCTCCCTCAACCCACCCTGTCTCTCTCTCTCTCTCTTAAAAAAAAAAAAGAATTAGCCAAGTAGATGATAGGGGGAATTGGGCAGGAGGAAGAAGCTGGAAAAGGCATTCCAGGCTGAGAAAACCAAATGACTTTGTGGAATTTTAGTAAAAGTTTTGTAGTTCTTATGGGTCTGAGGGAGCATGGTGGGGAATATGATGGAAGAGATGAACCAGTGAGATGATATTATGACAAAGAGTTTGGATTTTTATCTTGGACATGGAGGGGAGCCATTGCTGAATTCTCTGTAGGGATAAATTAGGGATGACTTGGTTAAATTTGTACTTTACAAAACTTACTTGTGCCAGTGTGTGAGAATGAAGATGAGAGAGGATATTTTGAGAGAGAATAGAGAAGAAGGTACACTTAAAAAGTGACTGCATTTTAGGAGAAATATTGAGTTCCTGATATAAAGCATTGGCAATGACTAGAGAGGAATTTACTGATAGCCACAACTGAAGGGTGTTAGGAAGCACTGGTTGTTAGTTATGGAGGCTACGGAGGGTGAGAAATCTACAGTAACTCCTAAGATTCTGGTTTATATGACTGTTTGGAAGATGAAGTCAATAACCAAGACCCTAAAATAGGAGAAGTATGTGAGGAACACCAACATTAAGGTAATAGGCAGAGAAGGATGAGCTGGATATTGGAAAAGATTTCCAGCAAAGAGGCAGTGAAACATGTATTAATGGTGCTACAGAATTCATAGCAGAGAATTTGTAGAGGAAGGAAGTGGTTAGCCGTGTAAGATGCCACAGATAAATTTAGTAAGGAGAATTTCATTGGCATAACTTCAACGTCCCATATCTTAGAGACTGAGTTCAAATGCCAGGCAGAGAGACTTTGGGTTCAAGTCTTTAATTAGATCCTTTAACCAGGGATACTGAAAGTGTCCCTAAATCCAGTGTAACTAGGGCATCATTTTTTATTCCATTTTTTCCTGAAGCATTAATATAATGTGTCCATAATCCTCAGTTTTGAGTCTTTTCATGTATATTTTGCATTTGTATGGATTCTTTCTCCTTCAGTAGACTTGGTGTTTCTCAGGGGCTGTAGCCATGTGCTCTTTTTCTTTTCTTTCTTTCTTTTTTAAAAGATCCCCATTCCAATATTTAGTAAAAAGATTTCACATAGTAGGAAATCTTATGAAGATTTCACATCTTCATAAGAAGATATAAAACTTTGCTGTTTTTTTTTAAATCTAAGAAATTCATGCAAAGATCTCAATAAACAATTCTGGGTGCTCATCACCATGGGTAATAAATTTAGGACATTTATCCCAAGCATCCCCATCCTCGGTGACACAGAGAGAAGAATCGTAGAGAGTGTGAAAGACGTATTTTTTTCAAACCTGCATCTGGCCAATATGAACGTTTGGCCATTTAGCTATTCCAAATCATAGTGATAAAGAGCAGAGTGATCTGATTTTTGTTCTCAAGATAATAACCAAGGTGCTGTCAGAACATGCTTATGTAATATCGTAATTGCTAGAAATAACAAAAACATTACAAAATGGTGAGTACCAGTTATATTAGTTATCACGTCTTCGCCATATATGGGAGCCTAGGCATTGTGCTAAATTGTAAAGTGCTTTATAATATTTAGCTATTAACTCCATTAAATACAGAAGAAGCAGAGACATAAAGAGGAAAAGCATCCTGAGCTTATTCACATTATTAGTTTGAGGGGAAAACCCCTTAAAAACTGAATCCCAGTTTCCTGACCCTAAGGCACTTGTGAGTATGACCTCAATTCTACATGATTTCATTTATTCTTCATGACCATCCAGCAAGGTGAGAAACATCAACAGTACTTTGCAGATGATGAATCAAGACACTGATAAATAAATTGTTCAAGATCACACAGCCCATAAATAGTTGAACTGGCTTTCCAATTTAGGTTGTTGACGCAAGGCCCTTTCTCTTTGCACTGTATTTTCTTGGTTTCTAGTGCTCTATCTTCATGAACTGTCATATATTTCACTGATAGTAAGGAAAATGAGAGAACTCCAAGGTTGGCCAGGACCCAGGAGATGATGTCATCCTTTCCCTGATGCCTGGCAAGACTGGCTGGAGCTCTCCCTGCTTGATATCAAGCTGAAGGACAGGTGTTTTTTAGAAATAGCATTGATATCACTATAATAGTATTACCAATTTGTTGAAGCAAAGCTGGGAAATATATACACAAAATGAGAACTACTCCCAATTTTATTTACTAATATACTTCATAAAAAGGAAATATACATTTATTTATTTATTTATCTATTATTTATTTATTTATTTATTTATTTATTTATTTATTTATTGCCATTCTCATAAAAGATAACATTTCCCATATCTTTCAATATTTCTATGTAATGTGATTTTTCCCCTACATTTTGAAGAGTGCTCTAATAGCATGGAGTACTAGAAGATGACAATATCATAGTTTGTTGAAACAATTTATGTTGTTGTCAACTGAGGTTAACATCCTTGGTTAATGTCTCTGGTGGTTACATTATGACCAACTCCCAACAAACTAAATTTCTGGTCAGGGGTAATAACATTTTAAGTTCTTTGATACTCAGTGGTATATATTAACATGTAGTGGTATATACATTTTATTGCCTTTCAGAAAATTGATGCCCATTGGTGCCCTAACAGAGTATGAGTGTATCAATTTTCTCTACTCTTGCCGATTTAATGGATGAAAAATGGCATTTCTTTGTGTTTTGAATGGGATTTTGGGTTACAACTGTAGTAGGCTGAATCATGCCCTCCCCAAATTTGCAAATGGTTCATGTCCAAGTTCCCATGTCCTAACACCCCCAATTCTGGGAACATAAGGCCTTATATGGTAAACAGTGGGCCAAATATAATTCAAAATTCCTTGTAGAGGGAGACAGGAGGGTCAGAATTATAGAAAGACAATGTGCAGATGGAAGCAGAAATAAGAGAGGAGGGAAGAGGCTATGATGCTAGTTTCAGGATGGAGGAAAGAGGCCGTCAGCCAAGGAAGATGGGCAGCCTCTAGAAGCCATTAAAGACAAATAATGGAATCCCATAGAGCCTCCAGAAGGAACATATTCCTGCGGACCCTTTTAAGATTTCTGACCTCTAGAACTTCCACAAAAGATAATAAATTTATGCTGTTTCAAGTCACTAAGTAACTTGTTATAGTAGCAATAGGAAACTAATAAAACAGTAATATTTTTTCATATTTTTTTTTCCTGATTTTTGTATTTTATTTTTCTTTGGCCCTGAGCTTCTGGTTTATTTTGATGATTTTAGTTTTTTTTCTTACTGTTTTTTTGAAGGCTGTTTTTAGGGGCATCCGGGTGGTGCAGTCAGTTGAGCATCCGGCTCTTGGTTTCTACTCAGGTTGTGACCACAGGGTTGTGGGATCAGGCCTCATGTCAGGCTCTGCATGGAGTCTGCCTGAGATTCTTTTTCACTCTGCCCTTTCCTCCATGCACACTCTCTTTATTTCTCTGTCTCAAATAAACAAAATCCTTTTTAAAAAGTAAAGGCTGTTTTTATATTAAGATTATTAATTATTTTTTTGTCACGTGTTATCAATATTTTCTTTAAGTGTCTTACAATTTCATTTTTTTTCTTATGGCTTCCCCCACATAAAATATACTAGTGAAGATCCTGGACTGTAGTGTCAGGAAAGCCAAGACTGAAATTTCAGCTCTTGATTTTGTGCATGTTGTCTTACCTCCCCGAGCCTTAACTTTCCTATTAATAAATTTGGAAGATCATTGTAATGATTAAATGAGATAATGCACATAAAGAATTAGCATCACTTCTCATATCTAGCAAGTGAGCAACACATATTCAATATTCATCTTTTTTATGATAATTATAATAATGTTACATGATTTCTTCTTTTGCTAAATACTTGAGGTAGGAGATTTTGCATTTTACCTTTTTCTATTCAGTGTCTCCAAATTTCATGTAATTAATAACTTGCCATTTTTCAGTCTATGTTAACTTATTCCCAGCACCACTTGTGGCCATTTTCTTATGTCTCAGATATTGGAGAAGAATAGCAGGTCACTTCCACTTTATTCTGGTCTGTGGCGAATTTGACGACTCATCACAATGGCCCACTAGGAAGGCTGGTTGCTGGTGAATGCCTTGTTCTTTGACTCTTGAAGTGATGGATGGGGAAGAAGAAGGCAAAAAGACTTTTCCCATCATTCTTTCAACTGAGTCTGCAGAAGATCATCTCTGTTTTGATCTGAATAATGGCAGGTGATGAAACCACCAATAAGTTCCAGGCTTATCTAACAGCTGGCTCAAAGGTGATATGTATATAAAAATTAGCTGTAATCCAGGCTGTTTGCAAAATGAAAGTTTCTAGAAGTCAAACATCTGTTAAGAGAACGCAGAATTCTAGACAATCTAATATCCAGGAGCAATATGTACAACCTGACAATGCTTTGTGTTCTCATGATTTTTCAAATGAATTTGCTTTTGGAGGTTGTGGGGGTGGGTAGCAATAAGCAGAAATGCCTTTTTAAAATACTCCAAGTACATTGGGTTTTTTCTTTTCTTTGATTTTGGATCAACATCTTTGGCACAATTGAGAAGCTGTTTTTTTCCTTTCTTTTCTTTTCTTATTTTTTTTTTTTTAAGAAGGAAAGAACTTTAGTCCAAAGTGTTTTACTCTCTCTATCAGCAGAATTCTGAGGTCATCATTACAGAAAATGGCAATTTGGTTCATAACGTAGCAGGCCATTTTGTTCAAAGATCTATCAGTCCGTTTTTGTTTTTTGACTATCAATCTTATTTGCCCTAGGATCTTAGGGATATTGGTAACCCTTTGTCTCAGTGTTTTTAAAAACAAACAACCCAGAGCATTATAAATGAGTTCCCTTATGCCTCTTGTCCCACTGATTTGAAATGACAGTTATGGCATGAATATTTGAGTGTCCTATCAATGTTTAGGAACATCTGTTGAATGTTGAATGCCCTAAAAGTGAGTACAAGAGAGAAAAACATTACTCTTGAGCATCACAACATTGGGGATGTTGTATGTATAACACCTGAGAGCAAACTGGGCATTCACACACTCTTGTTTCATCTGGAACGTCTTCTCTGTTCATTCACTTAGAATGTACTTGGCAACTCATCTATGGAAATAGTATATTGTTTCGCTGGAATAATTTTCATTTGCCTAGAACTCCAATTTTCTGCTGCTTTCTTCCTTCTCCTTGCTCCTGGTAGAAATACCAAGCCTCCAAGAGATACTTTTCCTTCCCTCATCACCTCCTTCTCTCCCCAAAGTGTTGCCCTCTCAATAGGACCATCTCTGATCCTGTACAGTTGCAAACCCTCTTTCTTTGAAAGCTCCAGTGTCAAAATTCTGATTCCTTGAGTGTAAGACCTGTTCTCTGTAATATCCCACTCAGGATGGGTCTTTCTCTTTCTGTGGGTAATATCTGGTTTCTCCTACTGCTGGGGTCCCATCACACTTGCCTCTTTGTCGCACAGTCTTCAGCTGATACTTTGCTCTGGCATGGGCTCTGGATTCAGTTTGTATTTACCTACTTGTACAAAAGTCTGAGTCTGTAGTATTTGAGGTTTTCCAGTTTTGCAAGAAGTGTGGGCGATGGAAGATTTTACTTGCCCTGCTTGTCAACGTGCATGGTGTTTGGTGGATGTATGGAAGGTTTGGATTGAAGCGTCCAGTGTTATCCTAGGATATGGTTTTACTAATGGAAATAAAAGAAAACAGAGTCTCTCTTTTGCTACTCTTAAGCTAGAACACTGTACCATGCCTTTCTTGCAAATCATACAAAGGACCCTTATCTGAACTGTATTCAGAAGTTTCAGTCCTACAAGCTGCTTGATAAATCTGAGATGCCTTGCCCATACATTCATTTAAGAAGAAAGACAAAAAGACAAAAAGACAAATCATTGCTTAAGATGTGGGCATTCCTTTCTGTCAGCAACTAACACAACCTCATTTGAATTGCTTTTGGCTCTTTAAAAAGCATCTTGAAAGTAGTATTTCCAAGATCCTATACCAATTATACCCTCAGACCCATGCAAAAGGGCCCTTCTGGGCTCTGTACTCTAGAGGACCATATAATACACACACACACACACACACACACAGTAAATTTATTAACAAAAACAAAGGCTTCTTTGTCATTTGGGTCTAGTGCTTGGTGTTGGCAAAGTGTTACCAATAACCCTAAGCATCTGCTCTTGGGACCAATATTATTGAAGTCCCAGAGAAAAGCTCCCCCATATTTCTTACATATGTCCTCAAGACAAAAGAAACTATATCGAAATGTCAAATGGTTTGCAGATCTACTCCTGTTAACAGCAGAGATAGGTATTGCTTCATAGAGAAAATTGAGGAAGAACAGTTTAATTTAGAAAAAAGACAAATTAGCTTGTCAAATACTATTATATAGTATGAATGCAGTAGATTCTTATATAATAAAGTATTATTTCCTAACAGGGCCAAACACTCATTTTCTTGCTTCCCTTCACATTCGAGTTTGAGATTCACAAGATGAGGAATATTTCACAGTACTAAAATCCATATTACTCTTACATTTGCACGTGTGTAAATATGTGTTACAGATTCTTTACAATGTCAACAGGATAAGTCCTAGAATTGCAAATAATTTTGTTTTTATGAAAGTATTTTAGAATATTTTATTTTCTTTTTTCTTTTTTTTTTTCTTTTTGCTTTTTAAAAAAGATTTATTTATTTATTTGAGAGAGAGGTGGGGAGGGGCAGAGGGAGAGGGAGCGAGTGCCAGGCACACTGTGTGCTGAGCACAGAGCCTGATGCCACCAGGGCTCAATCTCACCACCCTGAAATCATGACCTAAGCCAGCACAAGAGTCAGACTCTCAACCAACTGTGCCACATCTCTTTTTACATTTTAAAAGAAAATTTTGAATCCTTAGAAGGAAAAAAAACTTTTTGGAAAGCAATTCATTTTTTATATTATACATTTAATATTTTAAAATGAAAATATATCCGAATTCGTATATTTTGAATACAATTACATTTTGTGTTCTAATTTTTTAGTTCCTACCCTTCATATATTACAAATTATGTGAAAATCATTATTATAACAACTTAATTAATGAACCTGCTGAAATAAAGGCAGGTCTGCCCATAACCTTTCTTGGTAAATTATTTTAGAGATTTTTCATTCTTTATCCAAAAAAATTTTCCTTATGTTAAATTGAAGCCTTTCCTTACTTTATCTTGAACTATTTCTTCTTATATTTAAGAATACACACACACACACACTATACACGATACATATTTATATACATATGGTGAGCATTACCTTATATAGTTTATAAAATATCTTATTAACAGTCTTCTTTGAAAGGGCAAATTTGAGAATTACGTTGGTGTTTTCGCATTTTTAAAAAATATTTTATTTATTTATTTGAGAGACAGTGTGAATGAGTGGAGGTGGGGGGTGGAAAGAGGGGGAGCAGAGTAAGAGGAAGAAGCAGACCCTCCACTGAGCAGGAGCCCATGGGGCTCCATCCCAGGACCCTGGGATCATGACCTGAGCCAAAGGCAGATGCTTAACCGACTGAACCTACCCAGGCGCCCCAGGTATTCTCACATGTTTGTGATTAATTTCCCAGGTCTTATCTCCCTACCACATACAAAAGTATTTCTCTGTTTTTGAAAGGCAAATGTGAGCTCCATGTTGTTATTAGACTATCTTTGAAGACTTCTATATCTGGGAATGGCACTTAACAGAAATACATTGGAAATGCATTTTATAGGTTGATTATTCATTTTCCTGCAGTGATCTAAACTCATAGTTTACTTGGCTTGTGTGTCACTAAGGACTATGTGGAGATTATGTCAGCTTAGCTGGCTTGGAGGTTTCTGCTTCTGTCCCTTAAGGACTCTGTTATGCTGGCTTGAGGGGCAGCTGCTCATCTATAAAATATAGAGCTACTGATTCCAATCTACTACCTACCTCATAGACATGCTGTAATGTTTTAATGATAAGTGCTTTGAGCTCTTTGGGGGAAAAAAAGAGCCTCTCTATAAACAGAGAACTGTTACCAAAATGTTCTTTTCATTAGTTCTTTGGATCCTCTTATGAAAGTCCCCGTCTACCTAATGGACGAGGATTTATAGATAGCCATTTGTAAAAGCACATCCAAGCACACTCAAACATTAAGCAAACACAGATGCACAAATGGGATTATGAAATTGCCCGACAACGGCACAGCCTGTACCTGGGAGTTGATGGGAGGGACTGATTTTTCATAACTCTAATTATTCTCCCTCTCTACCATACATTTGAGACTTAAACTGCCTGAGCGGGCCAGCACCAAAATTACAAACCTTTTATGAAACTCTTAATAGTCCTCCACGGGCAAAGCAAAATTAGGACCAGATTGTCTAAAACTGGGTCTACACTGGCCTTTGGAGTTTTTAGAGATCTTAAGATCTCATCTAGATTGTTGCAGATACCACATAGTAACCCTAAATGACACACAATTCATTACTTCTGAGTCCACTATATCACCATTGCAATTTTCCATAGGTTTTGGGCACTGCTCTAGAAATGGGTAAGATTTTGGAGCATGTGGGACCTGCCTTGGGTTTTGTGTAGACATGTACGGTCACTCCCTGTATGGCGACCCCATAATATAGACCAGAGGGCATTGATCAAAGGTCCTGACTTTTAGGCTTTTATGACTTCCTCCCTTATTAAGTCCATGAATGACAAAAACAAGAAGAGACTCTAATGATGACAAGAAAACATTGATTTGGATTATCTACACCGGTGGCCTCCTCTCCCCGAATTCACAAAATTGTTGCTCAACCCTCTACTTGACTCTCGCGCACACTGGCTATCTTTTGTTACCATTTGGCAAAGGCTGTCTGCCCTAAATGTTCCTGTCTTGCACAATGGAAATGGTACCCATAAGGTCTCAATCAAATTGTCATGTGAATTATTTTACATTTCACAAGGAAGATAAAAATAAACTAGATTGGGATTGGAAAAACCATTTTATATCATCAACCTCAGGCAGTCTCCATCTGTAGTCATTCCAGCTTGGTTTCATCCACTTTCTAACCTATTGTTGAATCCTCTCCTTGATGGTGACTCAGGCCACCCTACTATTGCCCAATTCTTATTACGACTTGGGAGGTTGCTGTAGTTAGTTTGTTTTTATTATCTTGCCCAATCTTTCCATTTTTAGTTCCAGACTAGTGCTTTTAACCACTTTCAACTATCCCATTCTTTACAAAGTGACACAGTACTGTATATAATCTAGCTCAAGTACTTTTCTGTCTAATTCCAGTATGGCTGTATCATGCCCATGGATGCTACAAGAATGGCAAGTGGGGGATTATTATACAACTTCTTTTTATCTTCCTAGGGGTCTAGTGCAAAGAAACTCCCAGTTGTTATTGCCTTGATTTCTCATAATGGTCTTAAATTCCCATGTGGTGGTAAACGAAGCAGAAGGCAAAAGAGCCAAGGTCATGCAATTAGTAATTGATGGTGTTAGTAACTTGAGTGCAAGTTTGACTCCAAAACTTGTCTTTGTCTGTGCTTCATCTGCCTCTCCATTAATCTTTTTTTTTTCTCCCAACCCTGGAGAAGAGCTTCTTTTTATGGTACCAACTTTAGCAAAAAGCATAACAAATTTAAATTTGAAAGGAGCTACCCATAGAAGACCAGACTCCGGAGCCTATGAGCAGAAAAGCGGAAAATAAGGGCTCTCTATGATGAGATAGGGACCCTCACTCTTCCTGAAGTCTGTGCCTAAAAGAAGGGCCAAATCTGCTCTGGCAGCCAGAAAAGGACCTGACTTGTAATTCAACTTCTGGGCTGACGAAATACAAAGCAAGTCTGGAACTCCCAAGCAAAGTCATATTGCCAACATCAATTCCTGTGTTACACTCTAAGCACAATTTTGTTATGTCTTCATCAAAGTTCTTTTAATTGTCTGGTTGCGTTTTACTGAGGAGAAGTAAGCACCTGGACGGTACACATACCACATCTGCTCCATCCTGCTCCCGGGGAAGTGCACATGCGAGAAAGGTGTGATGGCCATGTATTGTAGCACCTTTCCTTAGGAACAGTGTCCAACCAAAACATCACTGAGAAACAACAGTCAAAGAAACATCAGGGAGTTTGTTAAAATAAACATGTGTGCTTTATGCTGAATTCCAAGAGAAAAGTTTTGACCTTTTGGTTTAAATAAAGGATGAGAATATAGTCAGGGAAAATTTCCCATGAGGCTATGTTACTATTTAGAGCCTCTATAGAATGTTATTTAATTGTCATGTATTCCTAGCTTCATGGTTCTTTATCGAATATGCATTTCAGCATTTGGGTTGAGTTGTGAATGGTTGTTCACTTGGGGGAGAACTACTCCGTTGCCAATATGAACCCAGAGGAGCTCAGTAAAGCTTGCTCTTATTCAAACTCTATTGCAATTCTCTGTTTTATAACCTATGGCTTCTATGGGCAATGATAGAGATAAATACAGCAAATGAGAGTAGTTTTTTTCCCAGTGAGATTTTACTGTCAGCCTCAGTCATGCAGAGTGACTGAGTGTGAGGTACTGGCTATTACTTTCTTAGAATTTTTTCTATTTTGCAGTGTGTTTTACTTTAATCAAAGTCAGGATTTCATTTTGAATAGTTCCTTTATCCAAATGAGCCTGATGCTTACCTGGTAGCTTCATATGTTAGACACTTGCTTAACTTTGAATGGACTGGTACTGTAGCTGAGTCTGACCATGACAACAACAAAAGGCTGGAAAAGTGAACAGGAGCTCAAAAATAATGTTCCTATCACTACTTCCAGATTTCTTGTTTATTTAATTCATAACATTTTCTTTTTCAAATGTATTCATCTTATTTGATGAATAAGTCATGAGGAGATGATCAGGAATGAACAAATGTTGCATTCTTTCTTTGTTGTCTCAACTTCATTTTAATAGAAATGACACAGGTATAGCCAGTGCTTTCACAGCAGTAGTTCTGGGCTCCAGTTAATTTTCTCTCAAATCATTGAACATCATGGAGCTTTAAAACCAAGTGGGTGGAATTACAGTTCTTACAGTTCTTCAATCTGAGTTTCCTTCCACTATAACAGGTGACTGTTATAACAGGTGACTTCTCTAATATTCCAGATTTTATATTATCCTTTTGTATGAGAGACTTAGACAGTATTTAAGACTCCCAGTAGATTTCCTAACTGAAGGAGAGAGGGGGAAGGGAGAAGGGGAGGGAAAGAGAAAGAGAGAGAAGGAGGAGGGAGAGGAGAGAATATGGTGAGTGAGAGTCATTTATCTTTGGTTTTCAATGACTGTACATCCCTTCTCATTTGAGCTTCAAAACAATCCAACTGGGCCCAATGGAAAATACAACTTTCTCCATTTTAAAGATTAAGAAATAGAAGCAGGGGCACCTGGATGGCTTGGTTGGTTGGGCAACCAACTCGATCTCAGCTCTGGTCTTGATATCAGGGTTATGAGTTTGACCCCCCTGTTGAGCGTGGAGCCTACTGAGAAAAAAAAGAAAAAGAAAAAGAAAAAAGAAATAGAAGCAGAAGGAATAAGATGACCCATTTATCCAAGTTACTGTCTCACCTCTGGATTTCTTGGTTCCAAAGCTGGTCTTACTTATTTCCTTATGCATCGAGCCAGTCTCCCTCTATTTCCTTGACTAATCCTGACCCAAGAAGTATTAAAATAAATGTCAGTTCCAATTCCACCCACCCAACATAATCTGTGAGGCTTCCTTATTCCACTTTCCATTTTGGGTGACCTGGAATTTCCCCTGAGTTATGCTTCTCCCTACTGCAGTTCTTCTGTTCCATTAATAGGGCTTCTCCGCCTAATGCCACACCAGGATCTCCTACATGTTATAATATCCTCCTACTTCATCTTGAAACTATAGGACAGATCCCTCGCCTAAGATGAGACTAAATTTATGATACTTTTGGATTTAGTTGCTTTCTTCCTGCCTCTCTAGTTACCACCTCCTTTCCCTCCCCCATCCACTGTCACCTGTCCAGTTCCAGGACATCTTTCCTATTCTTTCTTGAGCTACTACACAGCCATGTCTTACAACATTGAATGTGTTCATCAAGCACTCATCTTGGCAGCAGAGCAAAACCAGAACACACATTCAGTGTTCTCATTATCCCTAACCCAAGAAAAGATCACTATTATTAGTAAAATTGGTGACAACAAGAACAAACATGATTAGTTCATATATTAAATAAACATAACGTGTATGGGAAGACTATACCTAGCAGGCAGCATGTTATGCACCAGGCAAATAATGATGAATAATGCACAGAAATATAAAAATTGAAGCAAAGGCATTCCTCTAAGAGTGATTTTAGGTGAAATTCAGAGTCGTTATTTATAGACCTAACACTAAATATTGAAGGGGAAGGGAATGAGGCATTTTAGAAAAATATTTTTTTTCTAGGAAAGAAAAGAGAAAGGGCATGTGGGGAAGGTCAGCTGAGTCAGTAACATGCGAAGGAAGTCCTAGAGGATATGGGTATAAAGAACTTTAGAAGGGTGGAAACTTGGACTTTCCAGAATGGGGAGGGATTGGTAGAGAGATGCGGTTAGAACTGAAGCTTGGAACCAACACAGGCAAAGAATGTACTCATGGCATGTTGGGAAAGATGGATGAAAGAATGAGTGAGATGAAAGGAAGGGAAATTGAGTCATAGTACCCCGTTCCAAACCTTCACTGTTGAGGGGAACTGAGCAAACAGCAAAGCTTGAAACTAACTCATGACTGGATATACTCTATGAGAGTGAAACCCCTTTCTTCCAGTTCCTGTTTGAAAATATAAACAACATGCAAATTCAACTAGAAAAGTCTTTCCTGTGCCACATTGAGAAACTCTCTGCTTCCTTTGTTGTTGTGACTCACGTTGGGACTATTCTTACAAGAATGTAATTTGTAGGGATGGGCAGACCTGTTGGGAGAAAAACAAGGACGTCTCTGGAATGTTTACCCATTCTTTTGAAAGACTCTCTATTGGTTTTGGTTTGAAGGGGAAAAGGTCTCAGATATCAGAGCACCACTAGGGTGAGGTCCACAGAACATCTTGAAATAGGCCTTAGAGAAGCAACAGGTAATGCTCAATGACTTAAATTACTTTCCTTCCCTCAAACCTTACCCAAAAGGGTGCAGAGAGACAGCTAAACTTAGAGAAGGGTAAGGGTAAAGGATGGTTTCAATCGTGGAGTGTTAGCACAGAAATAATAAGAATGGAAAGCTCATGGTTTCTGTTAGTTTCATGGTAGAAAAGAAGATGGCGAAGATGAGTGGTAGCCATAGCTCAAATCTCATCGTAGAATCAAATCCTGTGATTCCAATAAAACGTTTTCATGTCAAAGAGTGTCTGCTTGAGAGGATCAGATGTGTAAGTTTGGGGTCACTGCCTGAAAATTTAGCTTTCTCTCATAAACCTAAAATCCATGTTGACAATTTTGGATTAAATAGATGAGAAAAACATAAAGTAAATTCTCTGATTCTTGTTAAAGGATGCTGATTACATGTTTTGCCTCTTTCTTCCTTTTCTCTTTCCTCTCTTCCTCTCTTTCTTTCTTTCTTTCTTTCTTTCTTTCTTTCTTTCTTTCTTCTTTTTTTCTTCTTTCTTTCTCTCTCTCTCTCTCTCTCTCGGTCTTGAGTTTGGAACATTTAATCCTGACATCCTTTATAAGGAGTTCCATTAGAAATAAGGAAAAAACGTTCAGCAAATGTATTGACATTTCTAACTTGTCTATCTTCTGTCTCCAAATAGAAGAATCTGAGGTAATGGTGGTTCTTTAAAAAGAAAAAAAATAATAATACAGTAGTAGAAGAGGTGTGTGTGTGTGTGTGTGTGTGTGTGTGTGTGTGTGAGAGAGAGAGAGAGAGAGAGAGAATCCAACTGATTCCTAACAGTTATGGGAAGTACACTAGTATATCAGGGGCTGTGTGTGGGGCCCTCTGAGCCAAGGGAGTAGAAACAAGATAGATGGCATTTTGAAGAGCATTAAAGCAATACTACTTTATCTGTCTTATTTTGACCTCTGCCTAAGATTTTCTTTCTGAAAGCAGTCACACTTGACAAAAGAAAACATTATTGGAGGAGATAATACACAGGCTCTCCTAATTCCTTTTGAGGGCTAACACTACTCAGATATGCTTAGCCTTTCCTAAATGCTTTCTCCATCTTAGTCAGTACAATTAAATAAGTAAATTTGTGTTTGCCAGTGCTTTATATGAGGATGGCTCTAAAGTGCTAGACTTCTTATTTGTGATGCTGTAACTTTAAATACAGTTATGTGGTGTACAAATAATTAACTTTGGAGACTCTCTGGGAAACTCATTGAGTCAAAGAGACATTGAATCATCCTCCTGAAGAGATGAAACCAGATAGACAAGAGGTCCTAACGACTGTTGAGAATAGACTTGAAATTTATACTGAGGACCATGGACAGAGAACACAGCGGGTCTACACATGAACCCCAAATCAAAAGTCACAAGAACCAAGTCTGAAATGTTGGAATTTCTGCCTTTGCAGCTTCTCACTTGAACAATTCTATGATCAGATTACAGCAGGGAGGCACTTATATAACAATAGTTAAGGATTCCTCTAAGCCTGGCAGGGAAGGCCAGGTGGTATTCAGATAGAACACAGGAAAGAGTCTTATGTCAGTCAGTGGCTTAGAAGATTGTTATCTACATGTATGATTTTCTTCTTCCATTTCTAGGTGGGTTATATTCCTATAAGAAAGCAGACATCTCTTTTATTATCATTGAATTTGTTTATGTTCACAACTTTTATTTTCCCAACTAGATTTCAAGCTCCATGAGCATGCGGATTACCATATAATTCTTTTATATTCCTTCACAATGCCTAGGGTAGGGATAGGCATGTAGTAGTCACTAAATAATCTTTTTGGTTAATTTATTTAAATGGAAATTTGGGTAATTGAATTGAAGGCTCAGTTAATTCACAGTTCTAGAAAGTTAGACTTGTAAATTTGTAAAAGTCTTTCAAATTGTTTTTAGCATGCAATGAAAGTGAATTGCATATTTTTTTTAAGCAGAGTTTGTTTTGCAATCCAAATTTTTTGGACTTTGCTTTGAAAAAGGTTGAAATGAAAGGCATGGCAATGAATCAGCAAGTTAAGAAGGTTAACAATTAGTCATAACTTTAATAGATGAGACAATTACGCCATCTCTACCTTTTAAAAATAACCATATTTTTAATTAGATTTTAATCATAAAGGTCAGAGGTAGTGTAAGTTTAGAAAATCAGAAACACAGACTGTGTTGGCAAAATGGCTTCATCTCGTACAGGCTAAGTTGGCCAAATTAACTAAAACAGATGGTGAGAGGCTTTTGTTGCTTAAATGATCAATTGCTGATTACATGATTTTGATGATCTTTAACGTTTTCAAGACTAGGTCTCAGAACTCAGGTTCATAAGTACTGTTTCTGTTTCTTTGTTTCTTAAAATATTCTGTGACGTATGGATTACTTCCTCTCCTCCTTGAACAAAAGACTGTGTGGCAATTTTAAAAACTTGATACCTCAGCTTTGACTTTGCTTCTGTGGAACATTAGAATATCCCACTTCCTGATGTAGATTTTAGATCATAGTGAGCTATTCATTTTGAAAGTACTGATACAAACAAAGAATATTGATTTTAAATGAGTTGCTGTTCTGGTTACCTATTGCTGCATAATAAACTAATACTCATTGAAATAAAACAACAATCATCTTATCATGCTCATGATTTTGCAGGTCAGGAATTTCAACAAGGCGTACCTGGGGTTGCTGATCTATGTATACGTCATGATGATTGTGGCCTTAGGCGGGGTGGCTTTAATGGCTGGAGTTGGCTGAGATGGGTAGACTGGAGACTTGTGTGGGCTGTTGATTGGGCTCACTTCCTTAGTTCATCTCTAAACATATCTGCTAGGCTGGAATGTGTGAGATGCCTTATTCTCTTACCCGTGTGGAACTTGGACTGAGATGGCTAGACTAGATAGGGCCAGATAGATACGAATTTCCCTGCCCCCCCCCTTTCCTTCTCTTCTTCTCCTTTCCCCTTCCCTTCCCTTTCCTTCTTGGTCTCTTTCCTCCCCCACCCCTTCATGTGACTTTTCAATATAACTCTTTTGGCTTTTCCTCACAACATGGTGACCTCAAAATAGTCAGACTTCTTATCTAGTGTCTGGTTTCTTCCAGAAAGGACTTTCCGGTGGAGAAAGTACTAAAAGGCCCAAGTGCAAACTGAGAGACTTCTGATGTCCTAGCCTCAGAAATCCTGGGAAGTCTCTTCAACCTTATTCTATTGCTCAATCAAGTTGCTAAGGCCAGACCAGATTCAAAGGGATGGAGGGAATAGACTAATAGTGTTGGACATTTATGTATAGAAAGGGAAAGAATTGATGGCAGCCATCTTGGAGATGGTCTACCATATTGCCTTTAATTTGTGAACTGTAGATTTCTGTAACAAGATACTTGCTCCCACTTATAGGCTTTTAATTAATTTGTTTGTTTACTTATTTGCTTATTTCATGTTTTGTGTTAACTTTACGTGGTTCTCTCTGCGCTGTCTTTTCAAAGCACCAGCATCATGGGATCAATATTTTATTGGCAATTTTAATTTTCCACTTTGATACAAAGATGCTACTTCAAACTGCTTTAGGTTCAGATCCACAAATGTAAAGCAATATCCTCAATTTTTCAGGAACTCTGATCTCTAAACTTTTTTAAAAAATATATTATTTAAATTCAATTTACCAACATATAGTATAACAACCAGTGCTCATCCCATAAAGTGCCCTCCTTAGTGCCAGTCACCCAGTTACCCTATCCTGCCAGCCTCCTCCCCTTCTGCAACCCTTTGTTTCCCATAGTTAGGAGTCTCTCATGCTTTGTCTTCCTCTCTAATGATCTCTAAACTTCTTCAGTAATCCCACTGTTCTCACGGATTTCTTTCAGCAATTAATACTGTTTATGCTAGGATATTTAGAGGGCTAGTAAATCAAGTTGAACCATCCTTGGGAGCTTTAATTTTTCAAGTTCAGTGGTGTTCTGCCAAAGTAGGGAGTTGACTCAATTTTCTGATTCACTTGGACTTTAAATGCGTAGAACAGATGTGACCAAATCATATGTCACCTAGCTCCAGTTTGATAAAAGACTGTATATGTCATTTATGGCAGTTTGAATTAAATTATCACACAGTTGGCTCCAGGGAAACCTTTGAGCCAGTCAAAATTATTCTTTGATGCTTTTATATTTCCCTTTAAGGGATTTTTATTTCCCAAGACATCCTACTTTTTTGGCTTTCTAGAGCTCCTAAGAACATTGTCTCATCATCTCAATACACATCTATGTAGGAGGTATCTGTTCTTACCATAACCATAAAGATACAAGGCCATCCATTAGGTCAATGATAATTTTAAGTGGGTATCATCCTGGGAATTCTGGAAATCTTGTTTTCTTTCCCTTAAAAGTGATAGAAAACTCAACACAAATTATCTTAAGCCAAAAGGGAGTATTTGTACAGGGCTAGGACTAGCTTATTGATTGTTTGAACTAAACTCAAAGGAGGGACTCATGTCTTGCTTCTGGTTTCTTTAGATATCTCCATTGCCAAGCTCTTGCTACTTTCTCAACATGGTATTCAGAGAAATAATGAAAGGAAAGTTTTCTTCCCTAATAGCTTAATAGAGTCCCTCAAGTTGAGCCCCCAGAGTTCTGGTTGCTCTAATTTGGGTCAGGTTCTTACATATGGACTTGTACCCTGGGACATGGAAGGCATTGATTACCTTAGCCTGGTATTGTGTTTTACTTTTGGAGTTGAGGGCTGGTATAAGGTCTACCTGAAGTACAAGGGCTGAAAGTAGGGGAGTATATTCCCCTCAAAGCAAACACAGGGTGCTCCTATTCTAGAGGAGGCATAGATGGTGGGCAGCAGCACCAACAACTATCACAAAATCAATGTGATCGTGTCTTTTCTTCCTCCGTTTAAAATTTCTTCTTGATAATATCCACCATACCCCTTCTGCCTGCCTTCAGCACCTCAGTTTCGGTGAGCTGTCAATAAAAAAGCAAGACTATACAGTGGTAGTTGGTCTTTCTCCAAATCTTCATCTCTCATATTCTCACGTGGGTCTAATGGAACACTTTGTGTATCGCAAGCTCAAAAAATACTCTTTCTAAAAATAGCCCCTTTACTCCTGTGCCATCTGCATTGCTTCTTTTTAGTATAGCCAAAATATAAAAGCTCTCACACATTTACACAAATAGACTCTTGTGATTATTCACATTATTATACACTAGTTTCCCTTCATGCTCCTTGGCCTGAGAAGTAGGATTAGGGGAAGGAAATATGGGGAGGAAAAGAATAGCAAAAGTGATGCGTATTGTAAGGAAGAGAAAGCCAGTACTTCTGTGGGCTACAGATTACGTACCCCTATCCTGGGAATCATACATGGTTATGTCTTTTCCTTAGGCTTAAAGTCCAAACTAATCACATAATTGGATAAACTCCTTGCTCCATTTATTGTTCTTACAAGGTGACAATGATTTTTGGGGGGAGGGGACTAAGGTAAACATATGTTTGGAGAAAGGGAATGAGGTGATGTGCTGCCTTAATTAGCTTTTTAAATGTAAGTTGATGCTGCATCAGCTCTCATATTTGAAATTTGTATTTTTAATTAGAAAGAAGACTAATAAGGGAGGATTTGCATATAAAATTCCATCTTTTTAATGTGAAATTCATCTATCTTTGCACCATTATATAGGCAATCCTTATGTACACAAAAGTATAATACTATCATAATTGCTGATTATTCTGAGGCAGTTATCACATTTTTTTTCTTGTTTGACTCAATATCTGGAAGACCAGTATCCCAGGCCATAATTCCTAAATAAAATAGGAATTATAATTTTCTTGCATTCTTTATTTGGCATAGTAAAAAAGAGATTTAAGTAGGAAATATAGAAGTCCACAAACACTGTATATTTCAATAAAGATGTCATGGGAAAGAAACACTTTGCAGTGCTTTATAAATCATGTGATCCCAGGTCTATGAAAATGTTGGCAGCTGGAAGTAAAGAATGTCCCAGAGTCCCTACAATGATGGCCTTTTCGCTCTCTGGCACGCATTGCTGAACATTTAGTGTAAACTCGGGGATCGGGGAGGCATATAGGTGTGACTGGCAAAGAGAAGAGTGTGAAGCAGAGGGCATTTTCATTTGTTGAACATCTAGAATGTTGTTGTAGATACTGTATAGGTAGCATTTCCAACATCTTGTATATTTATCACGACAACCCTGAGAAATAACTATGACAGTCACTTTATGGTTGGAAATCCATGGTTCAGATAAGTTAAAAATCTTTTTTTTTGTAAGATTTTATTTATTTTTTTCATGAGAGATACAGAGAGAGAGAGAGAGAGGCAGAGACAGAGAGGGAGAAGCAGGCTCCATGCAGGGAGCCCGACGTGGGACTCGATCCCGGAACTCCAGAATCATGCCCTGAGCTGAAGGCAGACGCTCAAGCTGAGCCACCCAGGGATCCCAAATAAGTTAAAAGGCTTGTGCAAGGCAAATTAGTAACAGAGGTATGATCTGCACTGAGAGTTCTAATTCTGAAACCCCTATCTTTACACTCACCTTTCTGGTTGTATGTGGCATCCTTTTCTTTTTAAACATCACTAGTGTCTTGCTTTATCTGACTCAGACTGACTTTGTGTTGTCCTTTTCCAGGATTCAAAGCATTTCCAAGGAGCTCTTTTGAGGAGGCACACATAGCTCTTGTACTATCTCTGAATGGATTCTTCAGACTGCATTCTTTTTTCTTTTGCTTTCTTACATTAGAAGAAACTTAGGGATACCTGCTTTGTCCTCTACTCAAAATTTGATAGCTCATAGCTTTACTTTTAATGAGACAGATTATAGCTATATCTATGTCTCTATCTATACCTATCTACATAGAGCTATAACTATAGCAACAATTGTAACTATATATTTTCCTACTTTAACTACCAGCACTACCCGACTCCTATAGGAGTAAGGTGAAATCAGATTGTCCATTGCAAAAGCCAAATTGTGAGCTACATAAGTTTTCTGATGTCATGAAGTTTGTAATTCATATAATTTGATCATATCAATAGCACAGGATGAAAGAGAAACACAAGGGGCACCTGGGTGGCTTGGTGGTTGAAGGTCTACTTTTGACTCAGGTCGTAATCTCAGAGTCCTGGGATCGAGTCCCGCGTCAGGCTCCCCATGGGGAGCCTGCTTCGACCTCTGGCTATATCCCTGCCCCTCTCTCTGTGTCTCTCATGAATAAATAAATAAAATATTTAAAAAAGAGAGAGAAAAACACATATTTGCAGCCAAATCAACATATCATGGTCTTTCTTCCAAGCCACATTTACAGTTTGGGTTATGCTCTGAATGCACTACCAATGTGCCATATTTGTATACAATGAAAATTAGGGCAGGAGTAATACTTACATTTTTGCTTTTTCTTATACCCAACATCCAATCAATCTGTAAATCCTATGGTGCTACTTTCAAAACTGATCCTGAGAATTTACCATATCTGCCCCGGTTCTCTTCAGTAACTTGTGGAATTGTGCACTTGTCTCCTATCTAATCTCCTGGATTCTGTTCTTATCTCCCTACATCCTGTCTCCAATTGACTTAAAATATTAGAAGCACTTAAATAAGAGCACAATTTTCTCTTCCTTAAAAACTTCCAAAGTTCTTACCACCGATAGCATATGCAGTCCAGTGTAGTCTAGCCAGATCCAATTCCCTGCCTAGTTTGTGACCAATTCCCTACTTGCTCCCCCCCCCTTTTTTAAAGATTTTATTTATTTATTCATGAGAGACACACACAGAGAGAGGCAGAGACACAGGCAGAGGGAGAAGCAGGTTCCATGCAGGGAGCCTGATATGGGACTCGATCCTGGGTCTCCAGGATCAGGCCTGGTCTGAAGGTGGCGCTAAACCGCTGAGCCACCGGGGCTGCCCCCTATTTGCTCTCTTTACTCCCCATCCACACCAACCTTCTTTGTCTTAAATCCATGATGCTCATTCCTGCCTGTGGCCTTTGCACAGGCTGTTCCCTCTGCCTGGAAGACTTTCCACCTCAGTCTTTGTGTGCAGGAACCTATTCCAATGTCATCCCCTCAAAAAAGGGATCTCTGTCTATCCCGTATAAAATTATCTTCTCCAGCCTCCAATGGCTACTCTCTTCCTTATCACCTTGCTTTCTTTGTTTTCACTTAAACTTTTTATTTTGAGCTAATTTTAAACTTAGAGAAAATTTGTGAAAATAGTGAAGAGTTCCCAACATCCTTTCTCCCATATCACCTAATGTTAACATCTTATGCAGGTTTAGTGCAATCAATGATCACGAACAAATTGGCATTGTTATGATATTATTAACTAAACTGAAGATCTTTTTCAAATTTCACTAATTTTTTACTAGTGTCCTTTGGTTTTTCCAGGGTCCTACTTTATTTTTGTCATAGCACTTATTGCTATTTGGAATGACATTATTTGTTTGTTTTTATTGGCTATCCACCTTCCCAACAGAATGTAAGCTCTAAAGATAATGAACTTTTCTCTTGTTATCACCCAGTCCTATTTGTTGAACAAAAGAATGAATGAATGCTCTGGAAAGGTAGAGCTGATGCGAACTACATGTAGTATCATTACTTCATGATACATTCTGATAAGCAAATGCCCATGGAGTTGAAAAGGAAGTGATGCAAGGAAGGGTAAATCTTCTGCTTTGTTAGAAGCTGCTTACTTCTCCACTGTTTTTGAATTCTTTTGTGTCCATGAAATACTTGGCAACTGATGATGGAGGATGACAATGTTCTAGTAGATTCTGGATTCCACCAAACAATGCAAGGTCAAATGCTAACTGTAACACTAATCACTATTTACAGTATTTACTGAAAATCCTGAAAAGATTGCCAACACAGCGGAAGAAAAATTGCTTCTGGGGAGTAAAGTGTTGTATACCTGCCTTTAGCTAATCCTGTGATCAGTGAAAACTTAGATGTCTCTAAGCAGTGATACAAAGCTATAATCCCCTTATAACCAAGTATCACTGAACATTTTCAGAAGATTCTTTGGCTTAAATTTAGCATTTGCTTGTTATGGAGTGCAAAAAGTCATCTAAAACCTAATCATGATTTCTGGCAAATTAAGTGTTTTAGCTTTTTTCTTCTTTGCTGTAAGTTAAATAAAACAGAAAAGGTTCTATGTATGAGTTATATCATTAAATGTGACTTACATTCATAAAGTCAGTTTTTGATGGTAAAAAAAAAGAAAAAAGCACTGGCTTTTATCCAAAAAGACACAAAGGAACAAAACAAGAAACGCCTCTCTGTAAAGAAGACACACCAAAGTTATAGTGACATTTACTTTTCTTCACTAGAAAAACATGAATCACTTCACAAAATCTGCTATTTAAATCATATCAAATTTAGGACTACTTTCTTTTGGGCTAGAAGAAGAATTTTAGGCATTTCCTATGAGAAAAAGAATTATTTGTTTAACCACTCTGTTAGTTTGGCCAATTAGGTTTTGTTGTTACATAAAGAAGGTTAACCAAAGGTAAACTGTGTAGCAACTTGTACTATTGTTTAAACATGTACTGATTCTCAAGCAAAAAGGAGATTCAACATTTTAAAAGAAACTGTGAATTTTTTCTGGTGGACATCTCTTAATTTGGTAATTTTTGCTTTGCCCGAAGCATGTATACCAGTTACTATACATTATTGAACCTGTAATTTCTACCCCCTCCTACAAGCTCCTCAGCCTCTCACATTTCCCCATGCTTCCAGCAGAGTCCATTAGCAGGGTGGGTTCGATGGGTGTGTTAGAGAAGAAGTCCATATAAATTACTGGGTCTAGCAAATTGGAGGAGTGTCTAGGCAAATTCTATATAAGATTTTTAGCTAGACTGGCCTTACTGGGTGGTGGTGCAGGGTAGTGTCCCCCCACTAGTTTCTCCACCAAGAGAAAACTTGTTTGTGGTGCTCTGCTCTTTACATATCATGGCCCCAATCATTGAACTAAACCTTGGATTTGCTCCTCATCAAGCATCTAGCACCTACTTTCGTCCATTTGACCTTCAAAATATTTTGAGTATCTGATTCTCTTTTCTTGCCTCCTCCATCCTCAGTTGCTCTGAGACTATGCTTCCCAAATTTGCCTGTGAGAAGAATCACCTGGGGGCACTTATTAAATATATCAATCACTGACTTTAAGCCTATTGAATCAGAATTTTTAAAGGACAGTATCAATAATGGATGTTTTCAAAAGGACTCAATTATGTGAACTACGAAAAGCCACTGTCAACTTTCTTGCCTGGATTGTTGCAAAACTCTTCTCTCTGGTCTCCAGTCATAGCTCTGGGCAGCTCTCCAAATAGCAGCCTAAGGGTCCTATTAAAAAGTTAGGTTAGTTTGGTCCTCTTCCTCATGCTTCTCTATCTTACTGAGTTAGCCAAGTGCTCCTTAGGATAACCTCTAAAGCCAGCTCCCAAATTCTCTAATCTATTCTCTTGTCCCTCTCCTCCTTATATATTCCATTCCAGACACAGAACTTCTTCCCCAAATCCTGTATCAGGGCCTTCGCATCTCCTGTTTCTTCTGCTTAGATTATAACTTCCTAGATACCTGCTTGATTTGTCCCTTCATTTCCTTCCAGATTGGACTCAACCATCACATTACCAGAGAGGCCACTCTAAATGAAACAGCAATGCCTCACCTGGATTTATCTTATGCCTCTTATTTTTATTCATAGAATATAAGCACCTGCCATATTATTATTATGAATATTGATGTTGTCATTTTTTTGTGTGTGAAAGCAGGACCTATTTTTTGAAAATGTGGGTTGCCAGGATATAGCATGGTTCCTTGATTCTAGTTGGCTTTCAGGATGTGTTTGTCCAACTGTTCAATAAGTAAGAAGATAATTGAATGGATGAATGAATGAATGAATGAATGAGAGATTGGGAGTGTGTGCAAGCTTTTCTCACTGGCTCACCAAGTATAAGTGACTTAGAGATCATAGTAATCAGACGTGGAAAACAGGTGACAGAAAGCCCATCATATTTCTGGTGGAATCCCTTCTAATGATTGAACAAACAGAGCTATTGGGAAAGAGGGGCAGTAATATGCATGAGGACTTGCTTCCTTTCCCAAACATTTTTCCATGTTTCAACTGATGTTTGGAATTTGGAAAATCTGAAGTATGAAGAGCTGCTGATTCTATGTATCTTTCCCTCACTGGTCTTATTGAATGAGGACTCTAAGAGCATGGTGTAATGCCTATTTGGTCAGCTCCAATTGGCTACCTTTCTTTGACTAATTTGAAAGACACTGTATTATTTTCCTAGAACTGCTGTAACAAATACTACCAACTGGGTGGCTTCAATAGATATTTATTGTCTCATAATTTCAGAGTCTGGAAGCTCAAGGTCAAGGGGTCAGCTGGGTTGATGTCTTCTGAGACTTCTCTCCTTGGCTTAGAGACAACCACCTTTTATTTCTATCTTTCTGTGGTTTTGTCTCTATGTAACTGTCTATCTCTGTAGACTCACTCACATGCATACATAGGTAGGTATGTCTAGTAATACCTACAATAGGAGAGAATCACCAGCACATTTTTCCTATAAACAAGGTGCTACTCCTATTAAATTTCTTGAATATTTACAAGATCTCAGACTTGCTTTGCTCTTCTCTTTTCCCCAGTCACTCTATTTGTATTTGCATGTACTATTATTGCTCACTTCAGATTAATTATTTGAGACGCACACATTTATGTTAACAGATATAAGACTGCTCAAAAATGATGATGAGTACAAGTGGGCTCTTATAAAATGTGAGATGTAACTATTTAATATTTCTGAAATTTACTCTCTCTTTTTCATACTGGAAAACTAATGAAGGCCTTCATGAGGACTGAGCAAATGCAGTGTAAAGGTTCTCAAAGAGTGGCCCATGGAGCACTGGACAGGGTGTGTGTCCTAACTCCCAAGACGTTTTCAGGTTGTTTGGGATCAACAATTTTTTCAGACCACTTGTCTTTTTTAGTATGTTGACATTTTTACTGGTGGATGCAAGTCAATGGTACCAAACTGGACCAATGATCATAAAATCTCTTTGCCATGCATTTGCAGTTCAAAACAAAAACAAATGCCAGTTGTACTTACGAATGCCCACATAAAACAGTGATAATTTTAATTTTGTTAAATCTCAATTTTGACTTGTTAAAAATGCTTTGTATAACTAAATGGGAAATTCAAATAAAGCATCTTCTGCTACATTCTGAAATATGTATGTTCCTTCAAGGAAAAGCACTTGAGGGTTTTGAGTTGTCAGCAGGAATACCCACTTTTTTTTTTTTCATGGAACACAATTTTTACTCAAAAGAACAACTGATAGATAAACTATAGATATTCAGATTTGGATATTTGGGAGATTGTGTGTGTGTGTGTGTGTGTGTGTGTGTGTGTGTGTGAAAATGAACAAAATGAGCCTGTCAATTCAAGGGAAACAAATGATAGTATTTGATGTTAATGATAAGATTTGACTTTTCAAGCAAAAACCCACACTTGTCACGGTGACTTGACACCTGCTTGGTATTTGAAAACCTAACTGATGTGCTTGGAGGTGATACTAACAACATAGCTTCCTTGGGGCATCAGGGTGGCTCAGTTGGTTAAGCATCTACCTTCGGCTCATGTCATGATTCCAGGATCCTGGGATCAAGCCCCACATAGAGCTCTGCACTAGGGAGGGAGTCTGCTTGAGGATTTTCCCTCTCCTTCTGCCTCCTGTCCACATTCCCCCTGGCTTACTCTCTCTCTCTCAAATAAATAAATCTTAAAAAAATGTAGTTGTTGATATTGAATAATAAAATATATCAATACTTGGAACATCTGTATAACTTCATAAGCCAGTATTTTCTCTTTTTAAATTTTTTTTATTTTTGAGAGCATATGTGTGGATGGATTTTCTTCATATGCCTCAGCCAAAACAATATATCACAACAAATTGAAGGCAGAAGCAGATAGAATTCAACTGTCTTCTGCCAAACATTAAAGAAATTTACAAAATTATAAGACAATGCCATTCTTCTCACTAAATTATTTTCAGGGGGATATAGTTATTTTTCATAAAAGTATGTTATTTACACTAACATATTTTGTACATTACTGTTATTTGAAAATGAATAAATAAATATATCCTAAAATTTGCAGTGCTTATTTTTAATATGGTAAATAGTGATAAATTTAACCCACATAAACAAGGGCCCTTTTGGACCTTCAATGATATTTAAAGGCATTAAATGTCTTGCAGCCAGTATGTTGAAGAATCCCTCATATAGTGTCTTTTCTGTGGTTTAGGTCACTTTGGTTCTTTCATTATCCTGATTCTATGCTGGCTTAGAAATAGTCATCTTGGCACTCCTTCCTCCCCAACATCTCAGACTTTGGTATGAATGTTTTTTTTTCAAAGATTTTATTTATTTATTCATAAGAAACACACTGAGAGAGAGGCAGACACATAGGCAGAGAGAGAAGCAGGCTCCCTTTGGGGAGCCTGATGCAGGACTCAATTCCAGAACCCTGGGATCATGCCCTGAGCCCAAGGCAGATGCTCAATCCCTGAGTCACCTAGGTGTCCCATGGTATGAGTCTTAATGTCTATTTGCAGAGAGCTTTCAGTCTTTCTATTAACAACAACAAAAACTCAGTCTGCTAATTTTCTACCTCAACTGTCTTATTTAACCAATGATGCTATTTTATGCTTTTTTTTGAATATCTATAATCTCATTTATTCAATGCATATACTTACTCTCAACTACATTACACTAAGTGCTCAGGACATAAGTAAGGCAGATACTGTTATTAAGATCTTCACTTTTAATGGGAGAGGAAGGAAAAAAAAACTAACCATCAATAAAATTAACAGTATGATTCACACTATGAGAAATTGCACAGGATGCTAGGGGCACAGAGGAGTGAAAGTCATACCAGGTTGTGGTGATCAGAGAAAGCTTTCCAAAGGTAGTGATGCCAGTCATGAGTCTTTAAGGGCAATTAGAAGTTGTCAGATGGGGGCTTGCTCATTCATATGCCTAGAAGTTGAGGCTGACTGTCAACCTAGAACTTAGGTGGGATTTTTTTTTTTTTTTGACAAAGAGAGAGCGGGGGAGGGGACAGGGAGCCAAGGGACAGCAGGAGAAAGAGAAGGAATCCCAAGCAGGCTCCATACCCAGAGCCCAGCATAGGGCCCATTGTGGGGCTTCATCTCATAATGCTGAGATCCTGACTTGAGCTGAAATCAAGAGTTGAACACTTAATTGGCTGAGCTACTCAGGTGCCCCTTAGGTGGGACTATTGACACACATCTTATGTAGACTCTCCGTGTGACCTAGGCTTCTTCATATGTTGGTGGCTGAATTGTAGGGTGAGTGTCTAGAGAGAAAATGTCAGAGGCAAACTGTGCCCTTTTATGACCTAACCTTGTGCATCATGCAGCATTACTTTCTTTCAAATTCTATTATTTTGAGTCTGTCAAAAAGGCTATTTGATTTTAAGGAAAGGGAAAATATACTCCACTTCTTTCTGGTGGAATGTATTGCTGTGGATATTAAAAAAAAATTTTTTTTAAGATTTTATTCACTTATTTGTCAGAGGGAGAGAGAGTGAGAAAGAGTGAGCACACAAGCGGGGATAGGGCAAAGGGAGAAGGAGAAGCAGACTCCTCCCTGAACAGAGAACATGATGTGGGGCTCAATCCCAGGACCTTGGGATCATGACCTGAGCTGAAGGCAGATACTTAACCCTCTGAGCCATCCAGGTGCTCCACCATGGACATTTTTGGAAAATAGTCTGTTCTTGATGCACAGAGTTCACACGCCTCTTACATGCAAAATAGACCTAAACCCTCTTCCAGACTCCTCAGATATCATCCCATTATGGCATCTGGCTCAGGTTTATGGTCCAGGATCCTATAATCTAAATCAGGTTTAAAGGCATGATGCTTCTCAGTTGCAGTTCCTTGAATATGACCCCCTAGTAAAGGTTTTCTCAATTTGAAGACCTGTGAACAAAGGAGAGGAGTTATATGCTCCCCACACACTCAACAACAATGGTGGGATAAACATAGGATAAATTCTGTAGACACTTCCATTTTAAAAAGGAAGAAAATGGAGGATACTCTAGATCAATTCTGAAATCTATTTGGATATATTTATGATTTCCTTCATTAGGGCTTAATCTTCCACCTAGAAATGGTTCTTTATGGCTCTTAACTCTGCCCTCTGAGTGATCTTCCCTTTCAGTGAGAATCATCTGTTTGCAGCTGAGTGATATTCTCAGCCTGTTACCTGCACATGATATTCAGAGCTCAAAAGCCTTCTTTTAAATTTTTTTGCAATATGAAGAGAAGACCTGGTATGGATGGAATGAGGGATGGAGTAGTGAATTGGTAGAAGATGACTCAAGAGAAACAGGCTACAAGTCATCCACTGAGCTAGAGTCTTATCCAATCAGTACAATATAGAAATACCAATTTCTGCTACTTATTCTCTTTTGTTGTAATTTTCCTGAAAGTATTCATACTGCTTTAAAATATTTATTGCTGAGGTCAGGCAAGGTATGTTTATAGGCGACAATAGTTTTAAAGTTCATCTTGTTGTTTGAATTTTTATTGCAAAGTGCTATCACATGTGTACCCTTTTAGTGTTCCTCAAGTGTCCTGTGGGCACAGAGGATTTTCCAGTTAACTGCTTCATATCCATTACATGTAAGGTACTATTTCTGTCTGAGAATTTCAATGCTTGAAATCTAATACAGCTTCAACTAGGAATCTATGTTTTCTGGGAGAGTGCAAATTCTGTTAATAGGCTGTAATAAGAGAAATAAGGCCAACAAGTCACTGTAGGTAACTCAAAATACATAAAAGTTTCTCTCCTATTTTAAGTTTCTATGGATAGGTAGCTTTGAGTTTGCAAATATATATGACTATCCATTTATTGGTTTTTAAATCAATAACTTGATCTGGTTCAGAAAAGTTAGTTGTTTTGTTTTAATTATTTTCTAAGGTATTTTATTTTTAAAAATTCTTTAAAAGATTTTATTTATTTATTCATGAGAGACAGAGAGAGAGAGGCAGAGTCATAGGCAGAGGGAGAAGCAGGCTCCATGCAGGAAGCCTGATGTGGGACTCAGTCTCTGGACTCTGGGATCACGCCTTGAGACAAAGATAAACGCTCAACTGCTGAGCCACCCAGGCGTCCCTCTAAGGTGTTTTAGACTACGGCATATTTTAGTTTACAGCATATTTTTACCTTATGAGTCCTTCTGTTAATAGCCATCCAGTATTTTTAGTCAAAATGTTGAGAAAAAGGGAAAAAGCTGAAAATTACCATATATTTTATTCCCCCAAATTAATCATTCTGTGTAAAACCTCTAGGGTACAAACAATGCATTACTGCTGCAACAGATAATGTCACATAAAATCCATAAGGATGTAAAGAGAGGAGAGAAAATTTAGGAGAGATTAAAGGATATCCGAGATAAATTGGCAAACTAACGCTGAAGTAGCTCCCATTCAGTTTGACTTAATCAATATTTTTGTTGAAGATTTGCCTATTTGAACAGGATAATCCTTGCCTTTTAGTTATGAGCTGTTGTGTGGATGTGAAGTGGGCATTATAATTCTGTATAATTAGGGCAGTAATCATAAATACCATGATAGATGAAAAACAATGTGTGCAAGCTGAGCAAGCTTTCTATGCCATTGGAAGAGGTGAGAAGAAAAGGTAAAAGAATAGAAAAATACAGGATGTCTTATGGAAAGACTAAATACCTTATTTTGTTGAAATAATAATATAGGAAGAAATGACTTAGAATGGTGGGTTGTATGTAGATCCACCCAAAAGATCTGGAATGCAAAAGAAATACTACCTTTTTCTTCCCTGTGAGATGAGGGATATAGTTGAAGATTTTAGAGAAACTGTGATACATAATTAGGTGGTGATTTTTAAGAAATATATATCTTATAGCTCTACGAGTTATGGTTGAGAATTGATAACATGGGGTTAGGTTTTCTACAATCAGAAAATTAATCTGATTTTTGTGTTTGTTTTTAGAATGTCAAGAAGATTGCTCTGTGCATAGTTTTGGTTCTTGAAAAAATTATTTTGAATAAATAATGGAGAAAAAGTCTAAGCTCTGTTTAGCAGCTTTATTTCAATATGTTTACTTGTGAATGTAATTACATAGGTTGTAGAATATCTACAAATTATAAAGTACAGTGTTTTAAACTTGGAAAGTGTTACTATGTCATAACAAACACAGTAAGCTGTACCTTGTGTTTTTTCTAAAATACAAGGGGTGGAAGAACTTCTTTTTAAAGAGTCAGAGTAAGTATTTTAGAATTTGTAGGCCATGTGGCCAAGACTACCCAGTGGTGGTGTTGTAGCATAAAGGTAACCATAGACCATATGTAAATGAATGAGCATGGTTGTTTCTATAAAACTTTATTTACAAAAATAGTCTGTGGGCTGCATTCGTCTCACATGCTATGGTTTTCCAACCCTTGATCTTCATCCTCAGTTGTCTTTTTTTTTTTTCTTAAAGGACTTAGGTTCATATGTAAAGATATGAACAGTAACTGAAATAAAATGCATCAAGAATAGCTAAGAAACAGGTTTGAAATCTCAATTATTCAACATAAGTAAGTTCTAGAGATCTACTGTGTTACATTGTACACTTCAAATATTGTTAAGAGGTTAGATCTCACAATATGTGTTCTTATCACAAATAAAATAAAACAAAAAAGCTAAGAAAGATCGGGCAATTATTTTATTTTGTTTCTATTGTATTTTTCATTTTATTTTTAACACTTAAACCTTACTCATTTGGAATTTTTACAAGTTGGATGGTACTAAGTTGAGATATAATACCTATTCTAAATGGATAGCTAGGTGTGACACTAATATCTATTTAATAATCCACTTTCCCCCCTACTTATTTGTATTTCACATTTACCAGATATAAATTTTCCTCTATTTATGGGTAATTCAAGTTCTAAAAGTGACTCCAGAATGACACGATATTAGTGACCATTGATGACATTTGTTGTCATCTTTTGTTGTGACATTTAGCTTTATTTGTGTCTAAACATTTTTTTTTAAAGATCAGAATTCATAAGTAGAGGATTCTGTCCATGAAATTTTCATGTGTGTGTCAGGCTTTCACACCAAATACCAAAACACTTTTCAGAAAAATGTATGTAATAGATTACTTAAAAACAGAAGAACAACTATAAGTAATTCTGTGGTGAAGATGGTCTTCCTAAACTTAATACTAAGGAAAGAAAATATAAACTGATTACACCTAACTATGTGATTGTAGAAAATTTCTGTATGGTAAAAAAAATAAAATTCTACAAAAACACCATAACAAAGTTAAAGGACAACTCCCTCCAAATATCTGCAGCTGATGTGTTGAACAGAGGATTAGACGTTTACTATCAGTTGAAGAGAAGTGTAGAGGCTTCTTAGAGGCTGAAATGGCTTATGTCTAAAAAGATTTTGTAGCCAAGCTGGCCTTGGGGTCTTGTAAGTATCTTGTCCCTCTGTTTTTTAATTCATGAAGTGGAATATTAACTGCTCACAGAATTGTCATGAGTTTTAAAATGAATTAATGTATATAAAGTGCTGTTGTTTTTGTTTTATTAATGGTTACTATTATTTATATTGTGTGGACAAGAGGAATTGTTTTTTTAATTCCTAAGTCTGTGGACCAAGAGTCACATTTAGGATCCAATGTAGAAATAATTGTGAATCTCCTGTGGCCTCAGACCATGCTTATTATTTTATTAGGAATACTAATACTTAATCAGGGGAGAAGTATGCACTGAAATCATGAAGTGGAAAGTAATAATCCTAATCAATTCACATAAAGAGCAATGTACATGGTTATCGAATATACAAAATATTCAATTTTACTATTAATCACAGATATATCTACAGAATGGGAGAAGATATTTGCAAATGACACATCAGATAAAGGGCTAGTTTCCAAGATCTATAGAGAACTTATTAAACTCAACACCAAAGAAACAAACAATCCAATCATGAAATGGGCAAAAGACATGAAGAGAAATCTCACAAAGGAAGACATAGACATGGCCAACATGCACATGAGAAAATGCTCCGCATCACTTGCCATCAGGGAAATACAAGTCAAAACCACAATGAGATCCCACCTCACACCAGTGAGAATGGGGAAAATTAACAAGGCAGGAAACAACAAATGTTGGAGAGGATGCGGAGAAAAGGGAACCCTCTTACACTGTTGGTGGGAATGTGAACTGGTGCAGCCACTCTGGAAAACTGTGTGGAGGTTCCTCAAAGAGTTAAAAATAGACCTGCCCTACGACCCAGCAATTGCACTGTTGGGGATTTACCCCAAAGATTCAGATGCAGTGAAACGCTGGGGCACCTGCACCCCGATGTTTCTAGCAGCAATGGCCACAATAGCTAAACTGTGGAAGGAGCCTCGGTGTCCATCGAAAGATGAATGGATAAAGAAGATGTGGTTTATGTATACAATGGAATATTACTCAGCGGTTAGAAACGACAAATACCCACCATTTGCTTCAACGTGGATGGAACTGGAGGGTATTATGCTGAGTGAAGTAAGTCAATTGGAGAAAGACAAACATTATATGTTCTCATTCATTAGAGGAATATAAATAATAGTGAAAGGGAATATAAGGGAAGGGAGAAGAAATGTGTGGGAAATATCAGAAAGGGAGACAGAACATGAAGACTCCTAACTCTGGGAAACGAACTAGGGGTTGTAGAAGGGGAGGAGGGCGGGGGGTGGGAGTGAATGGGTGACGGGCACTGGGGGTTATTCTGTATGTTGGTAAATTGAACACCAATAAAAAATAAATTTAAAAAAAATCACAGATATAGCAGTAAGCTACCCTGTCATTACAAAAAAAAAAAAAATGAAAGCAATATTTGGCTAGAATTTGAGAAGTTAAATCTTGGTTTAGCTTTTAATTCCAATCCTGATAAGAATATAAACATACGGCCTATCCAGAGACAATTTGGAAATTGAAATTTAGACAATTTGAAAGTATGTATCAAAAATCTTAGAATATGAATGATCTTTGTAATATTTAATATAACCATGAAATCTTAGGAAAGGAGAAATCTTTATTCGATATTGCTAACAGGAAAGACTCAATTTATGAAAATGCTATGTCTAATATGAGTCAATTATAATAAAAAATATTAAGAATGTATGTGCCCAGAAAAAGCGTAAAGAGATTTATAGTGGTTATTATTGAGAAGGGAAATGTTGTGTTTATGTGTTTTTAAATTTCCTTTACTAATCTATCAAATAATTCTTCTCTATTTAGAGTATAAGCAATATCACTTTCAGGGGCTGTTGCTGTGGTCTAGACCAGGGGTTATAAACTTTTTCTGTTAAGGGCCAGACAGTAAATATTTTAGGGTTCATATATCATATAGTGCCTCCTGCGAGCCCTCATGTCTGATTTTGTAGGGCAAAAGCAGCCACAGGCAATCCAATAACACTTTATTTACAAAGACAGGTAGTGGGTGCGTTTGACCTGTGGGCCATAGTTTGCCAAGCCTGCCAAGCCTGCCAAGCCATGGTACAGACAAGGGATAACTGACTTGACTTTACAAGTGACACCTAGATTACGAAGGTGGGAATAAGGCCAATGTTGAAACATTGCTGAGGTGCAATTTACAGGTCTTGAAGACAGTCTATAATGCAGAAGGAAAGGAGAGTTAACTGTGCCTCTGAAGTTTCAGTTTCAGACAACACTGAAGGATGAGTGATGGCTGTCAGCCAACATGGAGAACTCAAGAGAAAGATCAGATCTGTGAAGAACATGAGAGAATCCATTTGTGATGTGGCAAGTGGCATGCTGTTTGCAGAAAGGCATTGACACACATGGGCTTGGTGTTCGGGGATGTAGTGAGGTGCGGAGCTGACACAGGATTCAGCTGTGTCAGTGCAGAAGTGATAACTTGATAATCAACACCATGGGGATTGGTGAGATCTTAGCATTTAAAAAAATCAGTGTGACTCACACCAGCTTGAAGAAACCCAAACTTTGATGCCTGAAGATGCACCAAAGTACTTAGATAGGATGATTAGGATCATTCACCATAGTTTACCCTCTCTCTCCTCACTCTGGCAGTGGGAAAGATAGCTCTAGAAACAGAGCTGACAACACTCCAAATGCATGGCCAGCTTCCTTCTGTATTTCATTAGCAGAGAATGCAGAAGTGGGAATACTACTTTGTCAGTACACAAAAGCAAAAGGCTACATTCACATCTCACGTCAAAGCTGTCTATTTTTAGGATTTTTGTCCTAGGAAGCCAACCTCCTGCTGAATGATCGAAGCAGAGAGAATCCATTTCCATTTCAGCAGATTCATTATAGTGCATCTTGCCTGTTAAGGAATTAATTAAAGGTGGTGTTTTTGTTTTCTTCCACACATATACACACACATGAGAATGTACGCAGTTTAGGTATCTTGTGAATGTCACACAGGTAGTTGACTAGAATTTGATAGTATAGTGGTTCAAAAAAACCAAAACAGAACAAACAAACAAAAAACAACAAGAACAAAGTAAAAAGAAAGATAAAAAAAAAAAAACCTGGATGGAATTTAGGAAAAACATTGTAACCGTCTTCTCCGTAATGCAATAATATTATCATTATCATTATTATTCAGAGATATGGTCATTTAAATCAGTAATTTTCAATGCGGAGTTTCAATGTTTCCATAGGAAAATTATTCTGATATTTTGGCATCAATGAAAAAAATAGGAAATGGGAAAGAGATTGAGGGCAACTTTTTAATAATATGGATTTTTCCCCTTTTCACATAGTGCGAAAATTACAGTGGTTGCCAGAGGTACTAAAACAGTCAGACCACTTTCAGAAATTCAGTCACCTCTTAAACACTTAGAGGCTGAAATGAGTGAAAACCCGTTTTCAGAAGAGTTTCCAAGGAAGTAGAAAGTTTCCACACCCTACATCTTGTACTAAAAGAAATGGAAACTGGGCTCTGTCTGCCAAAAAGTCTGAATTATTGTGTCACAGGCTGTTGAACATTATAATCAGCAATAAAAAATGTGAACATGCTTGATGCTATATTAAAATGCACTTTGAAAAGTTTACCCTAATAATATTTTTGGATTTATTTTATTTCATTTTTTTGCAATGCTAACAGTGTTTCCACATTCCCGATAACAGAAGAAAAACAAGACGGGGGAGTGTGGGGGGAATGAAATGGAAATAGAGAGCTTCAGAATTAGTGTACTGAAAAAAGATTTTTTTTTTCCTCAAAAATCCCTTGGAAAAACCCTGGTGTTGTCTGATGGGCCAAAGACTAAGAGTAGAAATTTCAGTCTTTATTTTTCTGATTATGAACATAATGCATACTCATATAAAAATATAAATGATTTAGGAACATATAGAAAGTAAAAATTATTGCTAGATTTCTCAGAGATAACTATTGTTAATATTTCCAGATATTACTGTAGGCATCTGACTTCATGCATGTATAAGTATATAATGTACGTATAATATTGTGTATGCATAATTTTACATAAATGAGTGCACACTTTGGGTTTTGTTTACTCAGCTTTTTTCATTCAGCAATATCTCGTTGATATTTTTACAAGTCAGTAAATATGGGTTTATTACTTGATTCCAGGTTTTATTCTTTTATGTATGATTCTGTTACATGGACATTACACAAATTACTTAGTCAATCTGTTGGTCATTTTAGATTGATTGCAATTCTTTGCTATTTGAATAGTCCTGGGATAGTTATTCTTATAGTTTGATTGTTTTATTAGCATAAATTCCTAGAATAGAAATTCATATATTTATTCAACAAACATTTATAGAGTGCCTATGCTATGGTGGGTATTGGCTTAAGCACAGGGGATTATATTTTCAGGAACAAGAAACAGATCATAAATAAGCAAACACATGAATATGTGATTCAGTTTATAAGCGTTATGGCAAAAATAATTCAGGGTGATGCTCTACAGAGGATTGGTAGTCCAACTTAGACAGAATGGACAAGAAAATGTCAATGATGAGGACGTATTCGAGCTGAGATCTAAATGTCAGAATGTGTCCTGGTATACATGGATCTGGAGCAGAGCATTATAAGCAGAGGGAAAAGCAAGTGCAAAGTTCTTAAGGTAGCAAAGATCTTGGCATGTTCAAGGACTAGAAATAAAGTCAGAGTCTGGGACTCCATGGGATCATAGAGACAGTGACAAGTGATTAAGATAGGGATGCATTTCAGGGCCATTCATGTGAGGCATTGCAGGCAATGTGAAGCCTTAGGACTAAAATTTTAGTAGATTGGGAAGCCATTGGGGGGTTTTATGCAAAATATTTTAAAAAGTTGACATGGGAGGATACTGAGTTTAAAAAGATCACCTTGGCTGCTCTGTGGGCTGTGGGGTGATGCTGGGGCAAAAGTGAGAGAGGAGAGAGATCAAGCAGAGTTAAATGTCAGTAATTAAGGAAAATTCAGGGCAAGGAGTTTTCTGGGGGGTGAGGATTATAGGTTGAGAATTCTGTTTAAATCATATTTTGCTTGAAGGTCTTAGACACAATTGTAGATATACATTAAGCAGCTGGATATCTGAATTTGGAGCTTAGAAAAAACTAGAAGTGCTAGAGAAATAAATTTGGAAATCAGCATATGGGCAGTATTAAAGGCTTGGAACTGGAGCTATAACTTAAGGAGAAAATATGGAAAGAGAAAAGTAGAGGGCTTAGTACTAATCCCTGGAACACTCACACATTTAAAGATGAAGCAGAAAGGGGGAGCCAACAGAGGAGGCCAAACAGCAGCAGTCAGTGAAGTAGGAGGAAAACCAGGAAAGTCACAGAAGCCCAGGAAGAGATGGCATTTTAATAACTGAAGGGCGGTAAACTGTGTTGAATCCTGCTGTGGTCTGAGTAAAATGAAGACGGCAATGTGACCATTGGACTTGGCAACACCTTAGGGAGGGCAGTTTGTGTAGAGGGCTGGAAACAGAAGCCTGGTCAAAGTGGGCCTGAGGAGGAAATGGGCTACGAGGAAGTGAAGTCCATGACGGATAATTCTTTCAGGAATTTTACTTTGAAAGGGTGAGAAAATGTGGTAGGTAGATGTAGAAGTGAAGACAAAGAGACAAAGAAACTTTTATTTATGTATTTCTTTATTTACTTATTTGAGAAGAGGGAGAGTGGGGTAGGGCAGAGGGAGGAGTGGGAGACAGAGAATCTTAAGCAGGCTCCATACCCAGTGTGGAGCCCAATACTGGGTTCAATCTTATGACCCTAAGATCATGATCTGAGTCGAAATCAAAAGTCGGGCGCTTAACCCCCTTACCCAAACAGGTGTCCCATTATGAAGAAACTTTTAAACATGGAATGTTCTAAATATATTTAAATATATTTAAGCTGGAATGACCCTATAGAGAGAAAAAAATGATAATGCAAGAGAAATAGGTTAAAATCAAGGACCCTCATTCTTGATTAGGCAAGAAAAGATGAGATCCAGGAAGTGGGAGCAGGCTTTGCTCTAGGAGACCTCCATTATGCCAAGAAGTATGGTGGACAATGTGCATGCAGACCTCATAGGTAGGCCATTAGACTTGGGTTGGTTCTCTAAGGGAGTCCTCAAAATATATCTACTTACTCAAGGAAGTCAGAGGAAAGATGAGGAGTTAAGAGTGTGGTAAGAGGAGAAAGTGGTGGAGGTTGGGGCACTTAGAGAAAGTATGAAAGAGCTGTTTCAGAAAACCCTAGGCATGTTTAGAAAGATTGCCAGTGTGTACTGCTGGTATGAGATGTGGTTACTAATTTAAATGGAGCTTAGATAACATGGTTATATGCATTTTTTCCTCTAGCCCTGTGCAGCAGCATAAGTACAGGTATGAGAAGAAAACAGGGGATAGATTAGTATGATGGCAGAGGGAGAAAGAAGCAAGGGGCTGAAGGTGTTTGCAAAGCTGGATAAGGTAGGAATTGTGGAGATGAGAGGTTTATAGTCTGAACTATGTCCTCTCCAAATGCATACATTGAAGTCATAATACCCCGTACTTCCCAATGTGACTGTATTTGGAGTTGGAGTCTTTAAAAAAGGATTTGAGATAAAAGGAGGTCATTAGAATGGGCCCAAATCCAAAAGGACTAGTCTTCTTATAAGAAGAGATTAGGATATAGACACACACACCGGGAAGACCCCATGAAGACAGAGGGAGAGGACGACCATCTATAGGCCAAGGAGAGAGGCTTCAGTAGAACACAACTCTGCCAGCACTTGATCTGTGAGAAAACAAAAGTCTGTTGTTTCAGTCACCCAGGGTTATTCTGTAGTACTTTGTCATGGTAGGAATCTGTAGTATTTTGTCATGGTAGCACTAGCAAACTAATAAAGAAAGGTATCATGAACTTATTAAAGAAGAAGTTGGGTCAACAAATTATATGTTCAGCTGACCACTCAGAATAGTTGGCAGAAGAAGATGAATACAAGTGAGCTTGGAAAATAAGAGGTGGTAGGGATCAGGATCCTTCGAAGCAAGATTTTGAAGGTGGTGATGTTACTGGTAATGACCAAACCAATGGTTGAGCCTCTGGGAGTGCTAAAGTAGGGCTGAGGAAAGGATTATTGGAAGAAAGGAGTGAAGACTGAGAGGACAGGGTATTTGGTGAGTCATTTGTGTAGATGTTGAAATCACCCACAAATGGAATAGGAATGAGAGTGAAATAGTGAATCAAATGAATAAAATACCCCTCAAAATGAAAGAAAGAACCATCAGAATATGACAGATGATAGGACAAAGGCAGGGATAGGTATGTTCTGGTAGTGCTCAATTGAAGGAGGCATGCCAAGGAAGAAGGAGGGGAAAGAGTTTAAAAGAGACAATGGTGAGGAAAGAGAGCATGGTCTCTTCACCCCTAGACCCTGACTATTGGGGTCTGAGCAAAAATCAGCCTTTAGTGAGAAGACTGCCAAGGAGACAGAGTGTACAGGGGCCTTCCAGGTAGAAGAAGGTGAAAGAACAGATCCAAATCAGAGTTGAGGATGTAGAACAGTTTGCTTATTCTGGGCCATGAGTTCTCTACGGGGGAGACAGAGTGATAGTGAAGAAGATTATGAGAATGACTAACTTAGGAGCTGTGTCTTTGGCTTTGAATGCTGCTGAGTGGAAGAGCATATATGGATTGATACAGGACCCACAGCTCACTGGGGAGCAATCCCGGATGGCCATATGTGATCCAAACACATAGGCGATTATTCCCTGGGAAGAAACAGCCTGGTGGACTGGATAAAGTCCTTGTAAGATCTGTTTACCATAAGAAGGGGCATTGTCTCCACCTATAAATGCCAACTGGGACACCCCAGATGAAGCAACTGATATATTTTGTATGTAAACTGTGCGAGACCAGCTTTTTGATGATAAGGATATTTAGCTGTTGATTGTGCCCCTTACCAGGTCATGGTAAATGCTGTGGGTAAAGGGGCTCCTTCCTCATGGCATCCCATAATACCTTATTGTCACAGAACTGAAAAATAGTTAGGAAGCTTTATCCAATTTGCTGTCTCAGCTATCTGTGATGGGCTTTATAGATGCTAATAAAAACTTTAGGTTTTATCATGGGAAGACATGAGGAAAGAGTTGAGGGACTCCCAATAAGGTGGAGACTTTTATTTTTATCCTTTAAGGATTTTTATTTATTTATTCATTTTAGAGAGAGACCATAAGTATGGGTGGGGACAGAGGGAGAAGGAGAGAATTTCAAGCAGACTCCCTGCTGAGCACAGAGCCTGACATGGGGCTCGAGCCCAGGACCCTGATATCAGGACCTGAGCCAAAGTCAAGAGTTGAGTGCTTAACCTACTGAGCCAACCAGGCACCCAAGATTGAGATTTTTAAATGGTTATTAAGAAGAAAGGTCTATAAAGTGAATATTGATAGGAAGGAAACAAAAAGAAGACAGAAAGGGGAGGGTGAGGGGACTACTCCCAGTAGGATGGAAGTTTTTACCTTTTTAAAAAAGATTTTATTTATTTATTCATGAGGGATACAGAGAGAAAGGCAGAGACACAGGCAGAGGGAGATGCAGGCTCTGTACAGGAAGCCCAATGTGGGACTCGGTCCTGGGACTCTGGGATCACGCCCCGAGCCAAAGGCAGATGCTCAACAGCTGAGCCACCCAGGCATCCCAAGATGGAAGTTTTAAAATGGTGGTTGGGAAATGAGATGGATGAATTGGACATTGATGAAGTTAAAAGAGAGGTTTTAATATAATACTACCAAAGGTTGGGGGAGCCAAAGCAATCCCCTACTAGTCCCCCAACAAACCTGCTTTATTTATCCCAATTTCAAGAAACTAGAAAAGCTGGAAGACAGAGATAGCTATGGGAAATCTTAGCAGCCATTGCTTGGGGCAGTGGTTGGGCAGATTAACCAAGTTAACATTGATGAAAGGGCCAGGCTCCCTTGGTTTGCCTCCTCAGTGGGGACCCAAAGTGTTTGGCACAAGAGTAGATAAAATAGTCTGGGAGTAGAGAAAACAAGTCTCCAGGACTCCTTGACACAGAAGTCCCACAAACAGTTGTACTAAAACCCATTGGCAAAGCCCTGACTCATGCTACCACTAGATGGAGAGAGTGTCAGAATGTAATGGTTGATGGGATTGTGAAAGTTGGAATGTTTAAGCAGATAATTATATGAAGCTGTGTCAACTTGTCCTGAATGTTTTGTGGGAATGGACATTATGTCTGGCTGGGGAATACTTTCCCTACCCTACCTAGTGTTGTCAAACCAGAACTGTTGATGAAGTCCTAATGGAGGTCACAGTTCGGAATGTGAGAAATTTAAGGGCTGATGGAATTAAGGCAGAAGTTTGTGGGAAAGTTGGCATGTGTGGACAGGCTTTTTGTGAGGTGGTTGTGTCTCTTTTACCCGATTGTATTATGGGGGTGGACACTGAGTCTGACATGGAAATGTGTCTCCTACCGAGTACTATAAAACAAAAGGTATGGAGAGCCACCCTTGAAGCAGTATTAATGGGACACACTAAATGGGAACCAATAAGTTTGCCTGAGCACATACAATAGGAACAGAGACTGGGCTGCTGGGAGGGACAGGCTTTCTGTGTGATGGTCCCCTATAGACGGGTCTGGAGTGCAGGAGTTTCTGTCCCTGTGGAGTTGGGGTGCATTTTTCTCCTAGTGTGAATGTGTTTGCCCACCTGGAAACTCTCCTAAACCAACTTCGGGGATTTTTATGGGGGCTTCCTCAGGTAGGCATGATCAACCATTAATTCCATTTTTAAAATTTTTGAGTTTTTAATTCCAGTTAGTTAACATCCAGTGTTGTATTAGTTTCAGGTGTACAACATAGTGACTCAACACTTCCAGTAATCACCCTGTGCTCATCACAAGTGCCCTCCTTAATCCACATTATCTGTTTAACCCACCACCCAACCCCCTCTCCTTTGGTAAGCATATTTGTTTTTCTATAATTAAGAGTCTGTTTCTTGATTTCTCTCTTATTTTTTCCCCTTTGTTCATTTGTTTCTTAAACTCCACATGTGAGTGAAATCATATGATGTCTCTCTTTCTCTGACTTACTTCACTTAGCATAATACCCTAGTTCCATCCATGTGGTTGCAAATGGCAAGATTTCCCTTTTTTTCTGGTTCAATAATACTCCATTGTATCTATATACCACATCTTCTTTATCCATTCATTAGTCAGTGGCTACTTGGGCTGCTTCCATTTCTTGGCTATCATAAATAATGCTTCTGTAAACATAGGAATGCATGTATCCCTATGAATTAACATTCTTGTATTCTTTGGATAAATATTCAGTAGTAGCAATTGCTGGTTCATAACATAATTCTATTTTGAACTTTTTGAGGACCCTCCATACTGTTTTCCATGGTGGCTGCACCAGTTTGCACTTCTACCAACAGTGAGCGAATGTTCCTTTTTTTTCTACATCTTCACCAACACCTGTTGTTTCTTGTGTTGTTGATTTTAGCCATTCTGACAGGTGTGAGGTGATATCTCATTGTAGTTTTGATTTGCATTTCCCTGATGGTGAGTGATGATGAGCATCTTTTCATGCGCCTATTGGTCAAGATCGTTATCTTGACAGCTGGTAATGTCCAACAGGGAGCAAAGGAAGAGCGATCTCCCTCAGACTACTAGTTTGATAGAGAATTGGAATGGACAATTAAAACATCAGTTGTCTAAAACGGGGAGATAAAAGCTGGAAGGGCCGACTTACACAGCTTCATGAGTGTGTGTTTGCATTCAGCACAAACATGAGGGCTGGCTAAAGGACTGTCCCTACTAGATAGATCTTGGTTTTCCTGGTAGATCTGGGAAAGGCTGGTGAGGAGGAAAGTGTTGACATTCTTTCCTCCTCATGTCATTTCAAATTTTGTTTCTTTCCGTCTACTTGATGCAGTGGTCACAGGACCAAGGGCTGTAACTTCAAAGTCAGAACAAGGATGATTCCTAGCAAGAAACTGGAACATGTTTTGAACCTTTATGCCATGATTCCTTAGGTCCTGATGGGGCAAGATATATCTTCACCCATCTGCCAAATTGAGATCAACAGTGAATTCAGCTATATTACCTGATGGTAAAAGTAGCTCTCTCGTTGCAGCTAGGTAGCATTACTCCATGTGAACGGGAGTGGATGGAGGAGGAGGAACTTGCTAGGGTGGCATTGCTGCCTGCCATCTAGATTAGCACAGTGACCGAACTAATGTCCCTTCCAAAGGTGGAAAAGTTTGGTATAAATGGAGAAAAGGAAATATCATGGCTGAGGGAAAGGGAATAAAGAGATGGGCTATGTAATGTAATGAGGGAAAGCCAGTGTTACAATAACACCTCAAGAGAGGTTCAGTGTAAAAGATGATATTGTCTCTTAGCTCAGGAATGCCAGATCTCTCAAAAGGTGAAGCCCCTCTTACTGAAACTACTTCTGTTTCTGGAACCTGATACAATCTATGGAAGCCTCCAAATCTGAGTGGCCTTACCTCTCATGTCCTAGGACTTGGATATAATAGTTATTAACGACTGAATGGGATTTTAATAATGTGCCAGTGTCTTCACTTTTATGATTGTTTTGCCGTAAGAGATCCACATTCATCCTCCCCCACCCTTTTTTTTTTTTTAAAGATTTTTATTTATTTATTCATGAGAGACACAGAGAGAGGGAGAGAAGCAGAGACCCAGGCAGAGGGAGAAGCAGGCTCCATGCAAGGAGTCCAATATGGGATTCCATCCTGGGACTCCAAGATCACGCCCTGGGCCGAAGGCAGGCACTAAATCACTGAGCCACCTAGGGATCTCAAGAGATCCACATTCAAAGACCAATGGGTGATACTGTGATTTATAATAAGGAATGTATATTAGATCTTTATCCCATTTCTAGCACAGAGCTCTTAAAACCCTTGGAGTTCCCTAGGTATTACAAGCCACAGAGGTATTTTTTGTTATGTTAACAACGTGACCTTTGGACTGCACTGAAGGCTGGGTGCTGGTTGCCTAGAGACTCAACTCTATGATTAGAAGGTTGAAACTTTCCCTCTGGGACATGGGGAGAGGCTGTAGGTTAACTCAATCTCCAATGGCCAATGATTTAATCCGTTGTGCCTTTGTAGTGAAGCCTCCAAAAACCCTGAAAGGCCTGGGTTCAGAGAGCTTCCAGGTTGGTGAACATGTGGACATGGGGAGAGAGCAGTGCAGCCCTCCCCAAAACCTTGCCTCATGCATCCCTTCCATCTGGCTGTCCAGACTTACACCCTTTTATAATAAATAGTGATCTAGGGAGTAAGTGGCTTTCCTGAGTTCTGTGAGCAGCTCCAGCAAATTAATCAAATCCAAGGAGGGGGTTGCAGGAACCTCTGATCTATAGCCAGTTGGTTGGAAGTACATGTGACAACCCGGACTTGCAACTGGCATCTGAAATGGAAGGCCAGGGAAGGGGTTGGGGGGAGGTAGGCTTATATGACTGAAACCTGGGTGGGTAGTGTCAGAATTGAGTTGAATGGTGAGATACCCTCCTGGAGTCCTAGAATTGCTTGTTAGGGTGGGGCAGTGCCTATTGTCACCCCTACTACGCACACACCCATAAATTGGTATTGGTGGCCAGAACCTTTCAGGAGGGAAAGAAGTAGGACTGAAAAGGGAGGTAAATGGGTTGAATGAAGCATGTGATGTTACAGAGCTGGGGGGTGGGGTGGGGGGTGGGGTGTCTCAGTTTGGAGGCTGTGCATCATAGGAAGTAAAAAAGCTAAAGAGTCTGAACAGGCATCTTGTAGTCAGATGGAGTGAAACACTGGAAATTAAAATTTCAGAAGTAAAGAAATCAGGGCTAATGATTACATACAGAATATGGTCTCGAGTAGTAGATGGGAATGCCATAAATGACGAGAAAATCAATACAATTTGCAATAAAGTGTTGGTACCTTGAGGTATTAGTCAATTCTTTCTGTGGTAGCAAACAACTTCAATATTTCAAAGCTTTATACAAATGAAAACCTCTTGGGGTGCCTTGGTGGCTCAGTTTCTTGAGCATCTGACTCGATTTTGGCTCAGGTCATGATCTCAGGGTTGTGAGGTGGAGCTCTGCCTAGGGCTCTGTGCTCAGTGGGGAGTCTGTCTGGGAATCTTTCTCCCTCTCCTTCTGTCCCCCCAACCTGTCTCTAAACAAACAAACAAACAAATAAAATCTTAAAAAAAAAAAAAAAAGAAAATCTCTTTGGGTCATGTCAGGCTGAGGTTGGTCATGAACTGGTTCTGCTGGCCTGGGCTGCGTGTCCAAGCTGACCAAGCAGCCCCTATTTGGGATATGCTGGTCTGATGGTGGAGGACAAAAGAAAGGAAGAAGAATCAAACAAGGGAAGCACACATACAGGTTCAGCCTACTTGTGGTGTACCTCCTGTTTGCTTAGGTTTCATTGACCAAAGAAAGTGGCAGGGCATCTCCCAAAATCAGTCGTGTAGGAGAAGTATGTTTTGCCTACAGGGAACCATGATCAACAAATAATAAAACCTACCATAGTTGATAGCATGGATATTGAGGTTGTTGCAAATGTTATTGGTTCTATTACTAGGAAGGAGTTGATGGTAGAACAGTTGCAAAAGCTTAAAAAGATAATCATTGTAATAGTTAGAAATGTATAGCTAATATCATCAAAAAACTGTCAAAAAGATCACATTAGTGTTAAAATCGAGAGGGGCATTGATCCAACTTAGGAATTTGCTTTGTATCATCTTGTAAAACTATATCTTTCAACTAAAAACCAACTGAGGAGTTCAGCAAAGCAAAATAAATGTATCAAACTAGATTCAGATCTGTAAAAACTCATTGCAATTTGCTGTTTTCCTTTTTTAGCAATTTCTTTTTTAAAAATCATCAGAGTCCTACTACCTTTTCCTGTTGATAAATGTGCAGGAGTGAAATGCCAGTCTCCTGAGTGAGCTGGAAACTCTTCATGTCTACAATCAAAAGCTTGGCTAACTTCTTGCATTTCTTTTTGTATTTAATTAGACACTGAAGATATAGAGACATTATTTTCTTGGAAAGTCCTACTAGTCGCATGACTAAGCTTTAATTAAAACAAGGACCTGGTTCTGCTCCTGCTCTGTCCTGAGAGGAAGTACCCATGGGAGTCCCCTGATAAGCCTTTCTCCAGAACTTTATAGCTCTAGCTTGTTACAAACAGTGAGAAGTGAAAATGTGAACCCCCTCCTACAATATAGTTTTCTCTAGAAATCTCTGATGCTATCTAGATTTATCAGAATCATAAGAAAGAGAATACTGTATAATGTATTATGCTTGACAATGATAAAATTAACGAACATTTATTGAGCTAAGTACCAGGCACTTTCTTTGTACATAGATTACCTTAATTGGATTCTCAGAATGACAACTCTATACAGTAAGTGTTAACGTCAGATCCACTTTTTTTTTTCCAGACCCATTTTTTAAAAATTGAATAAACTAAAGTATGAAAAGGTGAGGTACAAGTTACATATGTATTGCATATTTTAATACCTGAATTAATTAATAAAATAATGCCAGCAGTTCCCAAACTGTGTGATGAGATACTCTGGGATGCTATAGCTAATACATGGGGCTGGCTTGGGATATTTTAATTTTTCTGGAAAAATGTCTTAGATATCATGTAGGTCACTGTATCTAAGTGACTTGGACCTAGCTCTCCATTAACCGGTATCATTAGGTATTTCTTTCAGCCTAGCGGCATCATGAAAAAACTTCCTAAGACAAGGGTAGTGTGCACGAGAATATTTGGGAACCTTTGCCATATTGTCTCCATACAGCAACGTAAGTGCATGGCAAGATTCCAGACTTCTCTATCATGGGCCACTGGCATCTTTTGCATCTGAATCATCAGCATAGTTGTTTCTAATTATTTTTTTTCTATTAAAATTGTTAGTATTTTTTTCATCTTTACTCTTTCGTCATTACTATTAACATTATTTTTTTCAGGAGTTGTTAATCATACTTAGAAATAAGCTTGGCCAAAAAAAAAAAAAAGATGTATATATTCATGTATATTCAACATTCATTGAATCTAATAGGAAGGGTCCACCTGACCCAGGTATTCATGTGTAAGATATTTTAACTCAGGACTTGCTATCAAGATGAAAAAGAATGTATTGACATTAGCTAACCACATCGTCTGTAATGAGAACTATATATAGTTTAACATACACATTTTTATTTGACAAATGTTCTCGAGTTTCTCAAGAAGCTTCTGGTATTAAAACCAGTGACTGGTATGGGTCTTCAGTCCCTCTTCCCTAAAAATTCTTTAGGTGATAATTCTTACCAACCGTGGTTGTACAAACAATTCAGTTCTGGATTGAAATTTTCTTCTGGATTTTTGGAATTCACCATGATGGCCCACTTCATCTGGTACAATACCCATTTCTTACATCAGTGCACTTATTAGCTACTAAAGGATTCTTAATCTTTGCTTATACACTTATTCAGGATTTATATTGAATTCCTAGTATTGATTAACAATGATATTTGGAAGGCTTTACTTTCATCTGACGTTCTTTGCTATTTTTGGCTACTTCTTTCTATTATAGAAAATGACAGGAAAAAAAAGCTCTATTTTTCTGCTTCTCTAACCTGTTCACCATGGGTTTGCCTTTTCTCTGCAGTAATAGTAATTCGCCATCTAAGAAAACGAGAGGTATATATAAGACCTTTTAAGTTAAGATAAAATTTTCTGGTTGGCACCTGCCAATCATGTGGATTCCTCATTTCTCAGCAACATGGCTTCATGTATCTAAAGCCATGAAATATAAATCTTCACCTTGCTGTTGACTGGGTAATAGTAGCTGGAGTCTTCCTGCCCAATAACCTGCCTACAACTGAGTACCTTGTTGACATATATAGTAGAAGGCTGAATGTTTGTATGCCTTCAAAATCCATATGTTGCAGCCACAAGCTCCAGTGTTTGGAGACCTTTTGGAAGTAATTAGGATTAGATGAGGTCATAACAGTAGGATACTCATGATGAGATTAGTGACTTTATAAGAAAAGGGACCAGAGTTTCCCCTCTGACCACCCCCTCCCCCGCAGCCACAAACACACACTCCATATGAGGACCCAGCAAGAAGATGGACATCTGCAAGCCAGGAAAGAGAACTCTTACTAGAACCTGACCATACTGGCACCCTAATGTTGGACTCTAGCTTCCAGAACTGTGAGAAAAATGATTTCTGTTGCTAAAGCTATCTAATCTGTGATCTTTGGTAATGACAGATCTAACGGACTAATAAGAGTAGGTACTAAGCATTTTGATTGATGGTCAGCATCTCTTCACATCTTGTCAGCTAATGTCAGCTAACGGACTAATAAGAGTAGGTACTAAGCATTTTTGATCACTTGTTTTGATCACTTGTTTGATTGATGGTCAGCATCTCTTCACATCTTGTCAGCTAATTTCTTTTAACTCAGCCTGAAAACTTATGGGCACTATGAATTGAATAAAACAATGTCATAAAGGTCTTTAGCAAAGCATCAATGTATTTTTACCTGAAATGAACAGACAGGTCCTCCGACTTCTTTTTATTGGGCTGAAATGACTCATTTAAAAAGTGACATCTTTAGAGTGAATTCATGACTGAAAGGTAGGCAAGCAACATAGACTTCTACTGCTCAAAAGTGGGCCACCTTTGCTGCCAAAGCATGTAACTCAGCCATGAGTGAGGCTGTAGCCAGTCTGTAATAGCAGAAGAAAGTTTCAGACATTGCTTCAAGTGTTGGAATATGCCTGAATCATGTTAATGATTGTAATAACAAGAACTGTAAACAAGTGCAATCATATTAAGCCTGAAAAGCACAATGTGCTGGCATGACAGATGATTCATTGCATTTTTATGTTGAAATGAATATGATTTTCATAATTTGGGGAAATGACTCCTCTCTGAATGACTGAAGTTTCCTTTTTTTTTTTTTTTTTTGATTTGTTGAAAACTTTTCTGGAAGATGAACTTGTTTATTGTTGCTTCGGTGGGTATTAATTGAGAATTGGAGGCAAACCTAAGCATGCCAATAATCCTATCTTTCCTGTAACAAAGTGGAAAAATAAGCACTGTGATTTATTTCACTCCCTTGCACTTGTGAGGTGAAACAAACTTAGCATCCAAATATTTGTAAAACTTCCTAGATGCTGTCATTAGATAAATGGATCTCTCACGCAAGTATATATGGATGGATATCACATATAATAAGGTTGATATGGGCAAAAGGTCACTTTAATAAGGCCATTCCACTGTACTTTCTGACAGTATGTAGGTACCTGGTAAGAAGGGCTGGGGGCAGGAACAGAGAAACACAAATCAAATAAGCTACTATAGATATTAGATAATTTTCAATTATTTTATGTTAGAAACCAACATCTACAAAATGGAGTGCTGTGAAGAAGAATCAGAAGTCTCATCTTATGAGAACCATCAAAAGAATGGCCCCACAAGGTAGAAGCATAACACTAGTTTAGAGGAATATAATTACAGAAGATCAAAATGTCCCTAAGAGTCCTGATGATTCCTGTGAGTTCTTTTATAACAACTGAGAAACATCTATACTGTCAGATCAGATTCTTGAGTCACTCAAACATGCCATTCTACTTGCTTTTTTCCCTCTGAGGTCTGCTGACTTCTTGCCCTATTCTTTGTTTCCACTGGATTTTTGTTGTTGAGCCATTTGTAAGCAAAAGGGTGACAATAATACCAACTAAAATGATGATGTAGTGTCATTCATGCTGATGTGGAGAAACCCCAAATTTTAAATGCCAAGAGTCTTGCCCGATTGTGCTAAAAAATGAAAAACACGCCTTAGATATTTGGGAATGGTTTGATTAGAAACAGGTGGAGGTGTTTGGTGAGTTTAGATGCTTTATGGCTTTGAGGTCAAGTCCCTGATAGTCCATATATATTCAGTCAGAGCATAATACAGGATCCTGCAAGGCCGAGTCTGTGCTTCATCTAAGCAGACATAGCTTCAGACTTTGGGAATGAAGAAGTGTGTAAGGTCATACAACGTGCTCTCCAAGTGCAAAGATGCTAATTTGATTATGAAGTCCTGACACTTGCATGGGTTCACTTCATTTTGCTCAGCCACACAGAAACAATTAAAATGATCAGTCATTATGTTTGGGCCATTGATCTCTTCCTTTTTGGCTGTCTTTAAAAGAAGTGATCTTCATCTAGATTCTCAGCTGACTTTTACTCTATCATTTCCTTTAATAATAATAATAATAAGTATAAGTATAAGTATAATAAGTTTGAAACACTTTAGGGCTATAGAACACTTTAAGATTTTATTTAGTTGCATGAGTTTTTAGATACAATCTATCTACTCTACAGTATCCCATTTTTATCAGAATTAAATGAAATTTGAAGTCCTTGGAAAATAAATGAACTTTGTCACTATGGCTGTGGGACAGAGGACAACCATGGATGGGCTCTTTGAAAGGGACACACAATTTCAATGCAGATAAACCAAGCAGGAAATAAGAGCTTGCAAACTATGTATAAGCATCGATGTCTCAGAACCTTGTCTGCAAAGTGTTTGGTTATTACTTTTTTTGGAGTATTGATTCTTTCATATTACCACGTTTCTTTGCTTAGTTACGTGAAAATAAGGATAGGTGATTTCTTTCACTTTAGCAAAAGTCATCTCCTCAAGACTCAGGAATCCATGTGTTTCCAATTTGTTTGAATGCCAATAATCAGTTTTCATTGGAATAAAATAATTTGGTCAGTGGGGAAGAGATGCTACTCATTTTAACACTTTATGGAAGTAAGCTTGTAAGAAGTTTACAAAAGGAAAATTGTGGAAAATTAAAAAAAAATTTATTTAAGAAAGAGAGAGAGAGCATGAGGAGAGGGAGGGGTAGAGGGAAAGAGATAAGCAGACTCCCTGGTGAGCATGTAGCCCCACGAGGGGGGATTGATCAATAGACTAGGATCATGATCTGAGCCAAAGGCAGATGCCTAACCAACTGAGCCACCCAGGTGCCTGAAAAATATGGAAATTTAATGCTAGATTTTCCCCCACTGAATCTGTGGGTCTGTGAGCTGAGACATTATTTGAGACCTAGTGATCCTTGGCCTTTGACATTTGATGACCTGACAATCCACTGATTTTCAAGTCAACTGACATTTAAAGAGTGCATGAACCCACTGAAGGGAAGTATCCACAGCCTCGCTTCTTATTCCTCACTGGTTTTCCTTGATTTGTTTACACTCTTGTGATTACTGTCATTTGATTGTCCAACTACGTCCCACTGATAACTATTCATGTTGCAATGATTATGAAAAGAACAGGAAAGTGAACACAATGTACTCAGTTCTGCCTACAATCAGAACTATAATCTTGCGGCTGCCTTTGGAGACTATAGCAAAAGAATAAGATGCACTTTCTTCTAAGTTTGGCAGAGGGCTAATGTTTGGATGGGAAAATATGTTCAAACTTAACTGAGATCCACATTTCACATGTTTTTGCTAATATAAAGTGAGTTGGAAAACGGGTAGTTGATGGATGCAGAAAAAAGTTTAGTTTCATATTCAGTCACTATTTTGCACTGTTAATCAGTCCCAAACATTATAATAATTTAAAAAGGGGTGGGGGACATCTGCGTGGCTCAGTTGGGTAAGTGCCCCTCGTGGTTTTCAGCTCAGGTCATGATCTCAGGGTCGTGGGAGTGAGTCTGGCTTCAGGCTCTATGCTGGGCATGGAGCCTGCTCAAGATTCCCTGTCCTTCTGCCCACTGCACCCACCCCCATCGCACTCACATGCATATGTGCTCTCCCTCTCTCTCTTAAAAAAGAAAGTAAGTGAATAAATAATAAATAAATAATAAATAAATACAGTATATGTCAGAATCATCTATTGCTGCTCTGGAAATTTGGATATATACTTAATGAGTCAATAGAGGTCATAGAATTTTCTTTGAAAAATTGGATATGTAAGCAAAATGTTCATAATGATCTCTGAGTTAGGTGACTAAAAGAAATAAGGTGAAGTAAAATGTTCATTTTGTTTTCTTAAGGAAGATTGATTTCATAGCTGGAGAGCTGTCTTCATCTGTGGTTTCGATGTGCTATTTCTAGGACACAGCCAGTGATATTATATTTTGATTCCCTTTCTCACTTTTCCTTTTGAGTCACAGTTAATTTACTAAGGTTTATAAGGAGCTAGTTGACAGGATGGATGCCACATGTCCCACTGGGAAAACTGATATTGCATACATTCTGAGCCCTTTTCATGCCTTGAACAGACGTGCAAGTCTTCATTTAAAGGACTTTTTTTTTTAAAAAAAGGACTTTTTACAATGGTTAAGACATATCTATTGCTCATGATAAGATGTGCTCATTTATGGAAACATCAGGAGTCTCAGAGCCTTTGATGCATATAAAACTGGTTGACAAAAAAACAAAACAAAACAAAACAAAACTGGTTGACATCCGGCTTCTGAAGGGAAAAATTGGTTGTCCTGCCTGCGACATTTCACTCACATGTTCTTTATGAAGTCAGTGTTTCCAAGAAATACCTTCTCTTATGATCCTCAGTCTACCTTCTAATCTGGTTCCCATAGATAAATGTTATATAACATACATGGCCAGAGGCTATCCTGTTTACTTCCCATGCCGAGCCCACATCCAAGGCATTTGTTCTAAGGAGAGATGCTCTAACTCAGAGACGCCCAGGTCAGAAACAAGTTCATGGTATGTTTTCAATCATTTCCCAATATACCTATTCAGAGTGGGATAAAGGAGTAGAGAGAGACATGCCTGAGAATATCTTATCTTTCTGGAAGAATAATGCCTAAAAATGTTTCCACAAAGATATCTAGACATTCCTCCAGGGGTCTGGGGAGTTACTCACACTTCCCTTGAAGTGGAAGATAGAACAGTAGCCTGACTCTTGTGTGCTCTGCCTGCAGATATCTTATCAAGGGAGTGAGCCCAATTGCCTTTGGAAGATCCTGCAGTTTTAGAGGTGGGGACCTGGGGTGGACCTCCTCAAGTCTCTTTTGAAACCATATCAAAAAACTTATTGAAAAGTTAGCTTAGTGCACTTAGCATTTCCATTTTTTTCTAGGACATTTGAAGATTTCTTCTATTCTTTCTTTTCTTCATTTACATGTAATGGTTTGTTTTGTTTTTTTAAAGATCGTATTTATTTAGTCATGAGAGACACAGAGAGAGAGAGAGAGGCAGAGACACAGGCAGAGGGAGAAGCAGGCTCCCTAAGGGGATCCTGATGCGGGACATGATCCCAGGATCCTGGGATCATGATGTGAGCCAAAGGCAGACGCTCAACCACGTAGACCCCCCTACATAATGGTTTAAATCCAACAATTCTGGAATAACTGTCTTCTTACCAGGACTCAGGTTCTGCTATGTGAGCGTGTATTCCAGGTCAATCCCCTTGTTATCTGCTTAGAGATGGCAAGTAGTTAAGATCATTTGCATGCCATCCTATACAGAGTATACCACTGCTCCTGAAAGCTCTACACATTCAACTTAGTATAGATTTTGTAGGGGGAAAAAAAAAACCAAGTCAATTTCTTCTTCAAGTGGTGATTTTCTTAAGTTTACTGAAAGTATAGCTCATTGTAACTCTTTGGATCTCACAGACAATCATGGTCCCTGGACACTTTAACAAAAAATAACTAATACTATTAAAAACACCACATTAAGCTCTCACAAGGAGTTTTTTACACGGGAACATTTAAGTATTTCTGAAATGCTATCAACAGGTTTGGGTGAATTGGTCAAGACATTTTCTATTATTTAATTTATTTTAAAGTAGTTCAAGAACTGGACTGCTTTACAGTCCTAAAGCTTCCTTCAAGCTGCAAACACCAAAATAGCCATGCGGCTCCTTTTTATCTGCTGCTACTTAAAACCAAGCTCTGAATCATTTGTGGGAATCTGAACTTTCTTTGGGAGTCCACCAACATCTAATTTCTGTATATGGATAAATAAAAAAGGATAATTAGATTCAGTTCTTATTTCATCTCATTTCCTCCTTTTCCACATTTCCTAAACTTCAGCAATCAAAATACCATACTTCTGAATCTGTTTGCGTTCTGTTTCCATCTTCTTCAATGGCTGGGTATATTTTCCCTTTAAGAAACTTTCACATTTTTTTTTCCATGCCCAGGAATTGCTGATTTTTGAATGATGGCAGCCTGCCTGCTCTGTGCTATGGCTGCTGCTGGATATGGCAAAGTCTGAGCAGTCTGGCTCGCCATCCGAGGATTGTCATCATATATATATATATTTTTTTTTCCTCCTACAGACCTTTGCACATGTGTGAAAAGGGAAATCATTACATAATTTTTTCTCTGCCTCATTTGCCAATTAACTTCCTGCTTCTAATATATTATAGGCAATTGGTTATAGCGAAGTCTAACTGCTACCAAGTTAATAGTTATTTTAGAGAACATGCTGATTTTTTTATCATTTTCCTCTATCCCAACTCTTTTCTTTTCCCCTGTAAGATATTATATACAGCTACTTACTATAAAATCTGGAACATCAATTTAGATACAATCAACATTATAGAATATCTATGGTCTCTTGGGGTGATATTTTACTGAATAATATATGCTGTGTGTTGAATGGGACTCTATTTCTTACTTATTTTTATGTGACCAAATGTCAATTTTCCTTTGAAACCTTGACCACTTGACTTCATTGTTTCTACCTTTTTGCTTTCAAGTCCCTGAGACCTATGGTGATTTACCTCTATTGGCCATTTACCATGAACTGTTGTACTTATTTAAATACATGTTTTATTTTTCTTGATGAATTATAAGGATTTGGTCTTATCTTTGTATCCTTCTTCTCTTGCCATTGGTAACAGTAGCTAACATATATTGGGCAGCCTCTATAGGGCAAGCCTTTATTCTTTTCATCAATGATGCCATTTCATGCCCACCAAATGCTGGGCATGTCTCTGATGGGACATTATAGGCAATAATGCCCATAGGCATTGGGTAGGGGTTGGAATACAAAGGAACAACATAGAAATTTCTTTGGAGTGTTGGGATTGTTCTGTATTCTCTCTCTGGTGATGGTTACAAGAATCTCTATGTATCTGAAAACTCAGAACTATCCATAAAAACATTGAATTTTCCTATATGAAACTTTTAAAAAGTGCTCTTGCATCCTACAGATAATGACAGAGATTAATGCCACTTCTGAAGGCCTAAATGATACAGGGATGATCCCTATCACGTTTTCATTTAATCCACTAGTCTTGGCCCTCTAATAACTAGCCAAATGCTAGAAAATGACATGAAATATCACAAACTCAACCAATAGTAGCCCCAATCATAGCAGTTGTAGCAGGTATGATATTTTTGTTGGAGCAGATTAACATGGAATCAGGTCCTTGGTATGTGACCGCTGACTTAGTGAACATACATTTTTTTCATCCCTCTTAGGAAGGACAACCAGAAGTAGTTGAAATTTGCATGGGATGGAAAACAGTATAGATTTATGGTCTTGCCTTGTCTATGTCTATTTTTCTCTCTCCCTCTTCTGTTGGTTCTATCTCTCTGGGGAACTTGGACTAATACTCCTTCAGATTATATTCTGGTAAGGGAAGAAAAATTAACATGGCCTTAGGGCAAGACTATAAATACATACTCTTTTCTATCTCCTGCAAGTCTCTATACTCAGGAAAGCTGCTAATGAGGTTCCTGTCCCAATCTGAAAGTCCGAGGACCGTCTGTTCTCCTACAGATGCGATCACATCACAGAAAGGGGCAAATGCCAAATGCTGGGCATGTCTCTGATGGGACATTATAGGCAATAATGCCCATAGGCATTGGGTAGGGGTTGGAATACAAAGGAACAACATAGAAATTTCTTTGGAGTGTTGGGATTAGCTGGACATTTTGTAGACCATCACACTGGTCCACTATATGGATCATATTGGGTCATTGGACCAGATGAATAGGAAATGGGAAATTTACTGGGGGCCTTTGTAAGATGCATGCACTCAAGAGGGTAATAGACAAACCCTATGAATAGTCAGGATCCCATCATATTATTAAAGTTTTTAAGAGTCCAGGGGTCTGAGGCATATCAAGATAACCCCTGCAAAGTACACCCCCTCCAACACGAAGGAGATAACATATTAGGCAGGCCTGCTTGGGTTCTGGAGGCTACACATTTGTCAAGTATTAGACTTCTGTTTTTCTTCCCGTGTGTTACAAAAATAGAGGTGGTGCTTCAGCACCTAAAAAAATTATGAAATAAAATAATAGTAATAGTAATAATAATAATAATAAAATAGCAGTTTATGCCAGGGCTTTCAATATATCCTGCCTGGTGGTCGGCATCAGGAAGTGAATCTCTATTTTCCTTGGTTCGTTCATCCTCAGAGGATATTACAATGGGCCATTATAATCACAGGGGACATAAGATGTATGACAAAGCTAAAAGCTCAAAATAGACTTCATTTCCTATCCACTTGTTCTGTGTAATGGTTTTCATCTGGGACTCTCCTTCACATGACCACTCAGTCACATACATGGACTACTCTGGCCTCACAAACATCAAGGGAATTTCCAAAACAGTTAACTATAGCAAATGGGATTATACTTTAATGTAAAGAAAGTTAATCATGTTTGAAAAGTTATACTAGATTTTTTTCTACTGCTATTTAGGATAACTATAGAGCTACTAATGTGTTTCCCTCTCAAACCTTCTGCCTTGTGTTCTCCTCGTTGAGTTTCTGGGCTCTTTTGAAGGTCTGGCTTATTAGCCACTTTTTCATAAGGTCTTCATAAATATATTTGCCCCTAGTTTGCATACAGTTTTAGGGCATTAGCAGAACTTCTGAAGACCCAAGGCATTCTTGGACCCCCCCTCCTGCCGCCAAGCCCTGGTTATGAAACATTGCCTAGGACAGTATTTTTCCAGGTCATTTATTTAATTGAAGTCTAAGTTAGAAGCAGGAGTACAATGATCTGAGAAAGAACCTAGAGATACTCTGTAGTTACTGAGACTATGGGAGTGTTGGTTATCCATATCCTCCACTGGAGATGCTGCAGTCATATGTTACTATACTGAGCAGTGGAGAAATTCTTATACATTTAAAAATCAAAATCTGTGCCCATTCTACATTAATTGTCATTCAGTGGGGCAAATGAGGGCCATTAATACTGTGAGCTGTTGCTTAGTCTTCTAGTTATCTCCATGGTTCTAGGCTCAGATTAGTATTTATTGTGTTACTTTGGTTTCATAAGTATACTTGATGTATGTACTCATTTATAAATTAGCCCCTCCTGAAATGATGCCATAGTGAAATTATTAATGATGATATTTTAAATGATAGTGGTCAATAGGCAATGAGCACTTGTTTTACATAAGCATCTTTCCAGTGCTTTGCAGGCCTTATCTCAGTGCATTTTCACTGAAGGAGGTACAGCTATCCCCATTTTACAGTTGAGAAAACAGAGGCTTATGAGGTAAAATAACTTGGCCAAAGCCCTACATCTAATAAGAGGTAAGGCTGGGATTTCACCTTAAGTCTTTCTAATTTCCAAGGCTTTTCATTTAATTTCTATGGTATAATGCCTCCCTCGTGGAAAAAAAGATTTAAAAATAATTTATTACTTTATGTTATTTTCTTATTCACACAAGAGAATTATCTTCATAAAGAGTTAAAAATTTTAGTATCATTGAACTACCGCTTACATGCAAAGACAATATACAAAACTATGTACAATCAAATGTATCGATGTGAAGTGTTTAGTTCAACTTGACAGTGTGTACACCCATATAACCACCAGGCAAGTCAAGATGAGGGACATTTCCATCACCCTAAATAGTTTCCTTGTACGTACCTCTTAGCAGTCAGTCCCCCACACTATACTCTAGGCAACCACCAATTTGATTTGTGTAACTATAGATTAGTTTTGCTTGTTCCAGAATATCATGTAAGATCAAAGAATCGCCCCTAGTATATACTCTTGTATGTGATTTCTTTTGCTCAGTGTAATGTTTTTGAGAATCATCCATAAACATGATACATTTATGAATCCGTAGATTATTTCTATTTATTTGCTGACCAATATTCCATCATATGAATGGCCATAATTTACCACCTATTGCCCTGTGAAGGACTGTTTCCAGATTTTTCAATTATTATGTTTAAACCTGCTGTAAATATTGATCTACTAATCTTTCCATAGACATGTTTTCATTTCTCTAGAAGTGAGATTATCTGGTCCTATGGTCAATGTACATCTTTATAAGAACCGGCCAACCTGTATTCCAAATTGCTTTTTTAACATCCCTCCAGCAATATATGGGAGTTTGAGCTACTCCATATCCTTACCAACATTCAGGATTCTAACTTTATAAATTTTAGAAATGTCTATGAAGGATTACTGTTGATTGGATTTATATTTCCCTCATGGTTAATGATATTGAACTTGTGTTTATTGGCTTTTCCTGTATCTTTTTTTGAGTATTGTCTTTTCAAATATTTGACCTATATTTTTTATCGAATCATTTATCCTTTTACTATAGAGTGCTAACATATGCATTCTGGATACAAATTCCTTGAAGATATCTATCGATCTACTTATCTTTCTATATATCCAACTATCCAACTATCTATCTATCTATCTATCTATCTATCTATCTATCCATCCATGTATCTATCTATCCATCCATCCGTCCATCCATGCACCCATCTCCCCACTCACTTACCCACCCATCCTATCTCTCTCTGTCAGTCCGTAAGGGAGCAAATATTCATTCAGTTTGGGGAATCACATAAAGATCCTGGGGAAAGTTGCCCCTAATTTGGGTGCAAAATAAGCATTCTGCCCATTGCACATTAAAGTATCAGAATCTCTAGTTTCCTTTTTGGCTACATCAACTGTATTGTATTATGATCCATGGAAAACAAAATACTTGCATTTATCATATTTGGTTTGAGGGGATTTGGCTTTTTGCCCTTGTTGTGAGTTGTCCAAAGCTGGATGTGTTATGTTTCCTAAGCTGTTTTAAAAGTGGTTGGTGTTATGTAAGTTGAGATTTTTGAATCATTTAAGGCATTTTTTTTGTAAAAATGAGCCCATTCCTAGACATCATGTTTATTTCTCAAGTGGTGGCACTATTTTTAAAAATAAAGGACTTCAAAACCTTCAGCCACATTTTTCAGCCATTACACAATGTGTTCCTCAAGCATATGCAAAACAATGACAGAGGGAAATCAGTCAGCTAAGGGGGGGAGGGGAGCAGCAGCTCAATTTAAAAGTTTGTTAACAAATATTGTGATTTGTTATTTAACAGTTGGCTTCATTTGGCATTTGGAGATTTTCTCAAATGTGAGAGTGTATAGTGTATTAAGATTTATTTGTGTATTAAGCAAACATCTTTGGTTGAAATGTGGCTGGCATATTTAACTGAATCAAAAATGAGGAGGCGACACATCCTGGAGGTTGATAATATTTTGGGAAATATTTATAAACGCACAAAACATTTTGTTGATCCTCCAGAATTTTCTCTGTCTCTTCCTGTCTCTAATTTTTAAAAATGAGGAACACTCAAAATAATTACTCAGATATCTTTTTCTTTTCCTTATGATTCAGCATGGACCATACTTGTAATATTTTAGTACACTGTCTAATCCTGTTGAGGCTTAAACCTCTTGAGCCAGAGTTCACATCTTTGTCTTCCCATTGTATTTGGATGAGTTAATTTGTCTGTGACCATATTGTTTTTTCACACGTATCATTTGCTCCCTTCTATCAAGCTTAGACTTCCAAATTCTTGTCTCGGGAAGGATGAGCTGCTGAATTCATGGTTTGCAATAGGATGAATATAGAATGTTTGTGAGGCAGAACTCAATGCCTTCTGCTTGTGGGTAAAATTTGAAACACTATAGGATTTAAGATTAATAGAGCTTCTGAAAATAGTAAAGGAACTCGGATATACTGAGAACTTTTTTTTTTCAACAGTTTGTAATTATTTACATAAGTATGCATTTGTATACCTCTGTTAGAGACTTCTCCAATTCTCTATTTATTTATGATTGTCTAATTTTTAAATTTAATGTAAAGAATTTAATGTAATTTAGTGGAAAGAAATTTATTGATATAATTTATGGCATTATATAACAATGAAAGGGATTCACTGGCTTTTGGGGGGATGATCTTTACTCTTTGGGAATCGTGGGGAATAAATGGTTACACTAGTGTTAGGTGTTAGAGTCATAGCCTCCTTGATTGGAGGTCAAGTGCAATTGAAGATGGATGCTTATTAGAGTCTTTTCCTCTGAAACAAACAGGAAACTTGAATGTTAATATTATTCAAGAACTGAAAGGAGAACTTGGGAAGGACTGAGTAAGTGTATCTCCACAGCCCTTTGGGGAAGAGACTGGTTTTTTTTTTTTTTTAACGGTAGAACCACTGGTTGCGTGAGTCGGGCTATTTCTGTAGACTCCTTCCCAGTTCTTACTCATCAGGCAGCTTGATCTTCATTTGATTTCCTGAATAGACTTCTCTACTAAGAAGAGAATGTGTTGAACAGCCAACATGAATATCAGTCTACTTGGCAGTCAGAGCCTCATAAATTATTCTGTTGGTTCTTTGACACAAATCAGTCTCATATGAGTTTGAGTTGCATAAGCTGGATTATTTTTCTTTGTGCCTGATAACCAGGCAAAGCTGATCATTAAATATTGTCTGGATATGTACCTATATAACCAAGAAGACAGAACTCTGGAGTAAAGAAGGATAATTGAAATATATTTCCTAAGTATCCACCCATCTACCTCACCCAAATTATTAAAGTAACACAGGCTTGGGACACCTGGGTGGCTCAGTGGTTGAGTGTCTGCCTCCGGCTCGGCATGATCCTGGAGTCCCAAGATCGAGTCCCCCATCAGGCTCCCTGTGTGGAGCCTGCTTCTCTCTCTGCCTCTCTCTGCGCATCTCTCATGAATAAATAAATAAAATCTTTAAAATAATTTTTTAAAGTAACAGGCTCACTGTATAAACAGTAATAGAAAGCTATTGAATAAACAATTTTAGCTTATTGTATAAGCCATTGTAGATAATCATTATAGAAATTGCAGAGCATTATAGACAGGTTTAGATGGTTTCCTTCTAGTCTTTTTTCTAAACATAGGATACATGCTTAAAATTATATAAACATAAAAAAATATATAATATAGCTTATATTTATTGAACATATGATATACTGTTGAAGTATTTTATGTGTTCTTATTCATTTTAATCCTCAAAACATCATGAAGTGGGTCGCATTATTATCCCATTTTATAGGCATGAATACTGAGGCACTGAGATTTTAAATAACCTGTTTGGTGCTACAGAGTAAGTAGTGGAGCTATGATTTAAAGTGAGATGGTTTGACTTTATAGTACAAATTTTTAACCATCATTATACTATCATACTTTACACTCTCTGCCCTGGTGTGTTCAATTCATATAAGTTAATGCATTCACTATATAACTAAGATTTTGAAAGCCTTTTTGACCATTAACCAACAAAACCCTCAAACCATCAACACTACAAAACCCCCAACTAGATTTTTCCCAGAAAAGACTCAAAGTTAAATTTCTCATTGAAGTAATAGAATCCTTACCTCCTTCTGGTAGCAAAGTTAGGCTGTTTAAGAATCAAATGGAGAACTGAATATTGTGTAAGACTTAAATGTTCTGTTCTATATCCCCTTAATATTCTTAAATTATAATGTGTTATATTAAATCTTTGAAATTTGACATGAGTAATAAAGTTACAAACATTCTTTAATATCATTGCCTGGGTTGAGCATTAGTTCAGATTGTCCCATGACAAGGAATGACAAATGAAAGAGGTTTAATGAAAGGATATGATACTATGACTTGTTCTCTTTTAAAAATCGCTATTCAGAGTACAAACTAATGAGCTGTATGTAATGTGCAAATGTTCTTCATTCTGATCTATTTCAGGTGAATATGATTTTAGTCATTTCTTTAGTCCATGTCTGGAAATGGTGGTCAAAGGAATGTTGGGGTGGGGGCTTGGCTCTCTTTCAGGTGATCCTAGGAGATAATGTCTGTGATTTATGTCTTCTGGTAAGAAAGGCTATACTTGAATGCAAAAATTGAAGATAAACAACCAAAAAAATTGTAAAAACAATAAAAATATTTTGCAAAATCTGTTTTTTTTTTAAAGATTTTAGTATTCATAAGAGACACAGACATGCAGAGACATAGGCAGAGAGAGAAGCAGGCTCCCTGAGGGGAGCCTGATGCAAGAGTTGATCCCAGGACTCCAGTATCATGACATGAGCCAAAGGTAGACACTCAGCCACTGAGCCACCCAGCTGCCCCTATTTTGCAAAATCTGAAAAGAAAAGAAAAGAAAAGAAAAGAAAAGAAAAGAAAAGAAAAGAAAAGAAAAGAAACATGAATGCCAAGTTTTGACGAAAGGTATGTACCTATAAACTTGATATTCTGTAAAAAAATATCTAGATTTTGCCTTTCCTTTTTAAACTTTAATAATTTATTACCATTTGATTAATAAAAACTTAGAAAGCTAGGACCTTTAGGTGTTATCACAGGTTCACTAAGATCAATTCTTTTCAAACTTCTCACATTTTCTGTTCTTTCCTTCTTCCCTATCCTTCTGGCCTCCCGTCTTCCCTCCCATTCTTCTTTCCATTCCCCTTTCTTTCAAGGAATAATATACAAGTAATAGATTGAGCAAATGCTTTTACTTAATGTACTTTATTTATGCAAATAAACGCCCCCCCATGATATCTTTGTAGGCAAGGTGAAATAATATGCATTAAGTATTTATATAATAGAAAAAACATGACCATGCACAGTGTCCCATTTCCAAGAGAGTAAAGGAGAAGAGAATCACCACAAAATAAGGTTGTTAATGAATCACTTACAACTTTTTTTTGGAGAGAGTGACGAGGCGGTTTAAATATCCCTACTAGCATTTTGAACTGCTATTACACGGCATCAAGAAGTAGCTTAGTCAGGGATCCCTGGGTGGCGCAGCGGTTTGGCGCCTGCCTTTGGCCCAGGGCGTGATCCTGGAGACCCGGGATCGAATCCCACATCGGGCTCCTGGTGCATGGAGCCTGCTTCTCCCTCTGCCTGTGTCTCTGCCTCTCTCTCACTATCATAAATAAATAATAATAAGAAAAAAAGAAGTAGCTTAGTCATTATAATAATTTAGTAGTAATCCTAGAGGTTTTAGGTAACAAGTAACAGTATTAAGGTAGGTTTGATATATTAAAAAAAAAAATAGCTAATACCAGACTAAACAGCATGGGTGGAAGTTTCCTGTCTATAAGAAGAGAGGAAATAGAATCTTTGTACTCCTTAACAGAATGATCTTATCTTTAGTTTTATGTTTATTTCTAGGGGACACATTTTTAAAAGTACATTGATTTCTAGATTGGAGTACATTCAGAGAAGGAGTAGCAAATGGTGATGGCGGAACACTATTTTTAATGAAAAAAGAAAAACCCACGATCAAATTGAGATGGTTAGTTGAAAAATTTGAAGGCTGAGGGATCTAATGTTAATTATGTCAAATTTAAAACACCAATCTATGGAAGAAGAATTAGATTTAGTCTGCAATGTTATAGACTATTAACTCTAGGATTAATGACTGGAAGTTATCTGAAGTCATATTTTGGTTTAATGAAAGGAAGAACTTTCTAAGAATTAAAGTTTCCCCCAAATAGATTTCCTCACTGAAAATTAATCCCAATGTATGTGTTCGAGAGGAGGCTAGCTGACTGTGTCAGAAGCCCTTTTAAAGAGAATCCTCAGAGAATGTCTAACTAGAGAGTTGTGTTGTTTCCAATGCTGAGATTTCTTAATACCATGAATCTGTGAAATTCTTTCTTCTGGATTCAGTTAGATTTATTAAGATTTATGGTCCTTTCACTTTTAAAGTAAAATATTGTGATGCATACTTTATACATTTAACCAGCATGGACAGTTAATTAAATATAAAAAAGACTGCCAGCTCACAAACGTACTTACTACTGGGCTGTTGTGTCCTCCTGGAAGGACAGATGATACTAATAAGATTTATTTTTAATTCTTTGCTGAACAATGTGGGGGAATAGCCAAGTGGCTATTCGCAAAGCTTTATTAAAATGGGAAAAAATATAAATGTGATATGCATTTTCCTTGAATGTTGCAACTTAATTGTAAGTGGTTGTGTTGGCCCAGAGAGTGGAAACGTGGAAGGGGCTTACATCATTGGATGTTGCATTTTTCCAGTTGACTAAACAACATGGAATTCAATATTTCCTATTTAAAAAGTCTGTAGAGATAATTGAAAAATGTATACTTGAAAATTTTGTAAACACAGATCCAGAGGGGGGAAAAAAAGTAGTTCATTTATTTACATTGAGAAGATAGATGGTAAAATCTTGCCAGAAACAACAATTTTTTTGAGGAAATTTTGCTTTTAATTTCTGATGTGTAAGACCCAAAGGACTAGCTGTTTTCTCTGATTTTGAATGACTCAAATATAGTATTAAATATAGGTTTTCATTTCCATTTTTATTTTAACTCTATTTTTTATTTTTAATCTTTTTTTTTTAACCTGAAGTGCTCAAATTCTAAATTCTTCATTGTTTACAGTGCCTACTTTTTTTCTTTTTTTGATGGAGGATTCGATCCCAGAACTCTGGGATCACGACCTGCGTCAAAGGCAGATGCTCAACCAATGAGCCACCCAGGCACCCTCCTTTATGGTGCCTACTTATTAATAGGCATCAATAACCTCATTACATCAGTTTCCTTACTAAATGTATTTTCTGTGACATTTGGCACACTTGCAAATATCTAGGTGAAAGAAAATAGCTAGGTATTTCTAAATGGCTCTAAATTTAAAATATCAAGGTAACTTTTCAACCTCTCACGCTGATGTTCTAAACTTTGGAACAAAGCTCTAAAACTGTCATCAGGTAAACTGTGTCTATACCTGTATATAGTTGGACTATAAGATACTGTTGAATGAATCAGTCACTTATGGCAACTAGGAACTTTCTAGGTGACTATTTAGAAAAATAAGATCACTTTTTTAAATCAAAGTAGTTTATTGTAACAGACAGATTCCACGCACATCACAAAATTACAGGAATTTCTGCCATGACATGATAAATGTATTCCCGAAAAGTGGTAAAAACTTTTTACCACTTTTAGTGCGCAATTTTTGCAAAATTGTACGCTAAAACCAGCAAAGCTTTTGGGGGAAAATTGGGCTGGGGCAGAGCACACAAAATCTATACAGTTTTATAACCACTGCACTAATACAAATAACTACTAGTACTTAAGGAGTTAACCAGAGCTGTGGCAGGCAGGCAGCTCCCTCCATTTGCCTAGAACTGGGGCAGCAGGCATTAAAAATGCGGAAAAAATAAGGAAAGTGGAAACGTTGACTTACAGGCAAGGAGACGTGCAGATGGCAGAAGAACTCTGATCGGGGGCTGTCTCTACGGTAGGAATAAGAACAAGTGCTGAGAGTAAGAAGCATGCAAAGCTCATGCATGTGCTCTTTTTGGACAGAAGCCCTGGGCACAGTGCTCGCCTTAAATTTTTTAAAAAGAGAGTTGAAAGTGCTTCCATTTCTTCGATCAGCCAGTGGAGGGATTCCTCCCCCCCCGTTTCTGCTCATGTTTATGATTGTGATTTCACTACTTTTTCTTCCGTGGCCTGGAAAAAATGCATATAAAGCAACGAAAAAACTCTATGTGTATGAGCTACTCGACACTATAGAAATTTGCTTTATCATACAATGTTCCTGAAACTTGAGTATGTATAAGAATTACATAAAGAATATCTTAAAAATGGATTTCTAGGCCCTATTTCTGACAGATGCCCAGGTGAGGCTGACGTTGCTGGTCATAGACATCACCTTTTGCACAGTGAGGCTGTCACAGGGCAGATGCATAAAGCTCTCTTGTCCTTCATACACGAACTTCACATCTGATGGAGATCACATGGGCTACCGGATCCATGCTTTCAGAGAGTGAGGCCAAATGACAATATCTCACCAGAGCCTCTTCAGTGATGTATGTTTTCTCCTCCAGATGACTTAATCTTCCTTCTCGGGTGGCTCAGGACAGTGGCAGACGCTGATTCACAGTGATGCAGAATTACAAAATTACTTCAATAGGGTCACCCTTTGCCAATTTAATTAATTATTAGGGATATGGCAAAGCAACACTTTGAACTAATAGGTATATGTGTTTGGGTAGGTTGATTACTACCAAATTAAACATATTTCTACAGGGGCACCTGGAGGCTCAGTCAGTTGGGCATCCAACTCTTGGTTTTGGTGCCAGTTGTGATCTCCTGAGTTGTGAGATGGGGCTCCTTGCTCAAGATATTCTCTCCCTCTGCCCCTCCCCCTACTCTCTCTCTCTCTCTCTCAAATAAATAAATAAATAAAATTTAAACATGATTCTACATAAAATCCAAAGTTTTCAGGAAAACCAACATGGTTTTAGAAGGTCCAATTCAATTTACCTGCTGACCATGGTTGATTGCCTGGTTTTATTTTCTTCCTCTTTTGAGAGAATTATTTCTAATAGGAAAATTTTTCATCTTTGTTTTGGAGACAAACTTTTGGTAGAGTGTAAACTCATATCCTGTTTTCATGATATGCACTTTACCTTATGGAATGTGCTATATGCAATGATTGCTTTGTGTCTCTTGACTTGCTATGTCTAGTTCGAAAATGAAGGGGGTAGGTGCATGATTCCTAAAATCTACTTCACTTGCAATGTCTATATGTCCGAAATTTGTAAGTTCGCCTAGTAGGACTCCTTCAACAGCAGCCCAAGTGACTCATTTTTCAAACATTTTTCTAGTTGGGTTAAATGAATCACTTCTTTCATCAGTCTTTTTTTTTTCTTTCTGTATACCATCAGTGTCACTGAAGAGCAGGACATTGATGACAAAAATAAAGGATTATTTATTTTAAAATGTAAAAATGAGGATTTAATGTTCACAATACTACCTTTCAGAAGTTTAATACCTAGCTAGGAAGACAATAAATATAACAGATTTAATATGAGGACACATAGTAGATGGCTGTGTCTCAAATTGAGTAGTAGAAACAGGGGCAAAAGTACAGCATATTGGAGATTGCCCTCTGTGACACTGCAGACACTTCTTCAATCCAGAGAGTATTTGCCCCTTAATTCATTCAACAGTTGTTTATTGAATAACTATTTTGTGCCAGATGTCTTCTAGCCACTAGAATACCTTGTTGAGTAGAAATGGAAACAGGTCCTATTGCCATAGGATATGTAATCTAGTCTTTGGAGTGGGTATGTGAGGATAAACATTGATCTAAGAATCACACAAATACCTATAAGAGTATAACTATGATAAATGATAATGAGAACTCTTGAAGAGTAAAAGTAGGAGGATTTGACTTAGCCTTGAACTTTAAGAATAATTTTTATGAGGAAGCTGAGATCTAGGAAGATAGGTATTAATGGGGTAAAGTGGGGAGCAGATGTTGGTGGCAAGTTTTCTCAGTGAAGAAATGCATTGAAAATGCCTAGGAATGGAAGATTGAGAGAATGGAAAAGATCAGTGTGGTTTGAATTTTGCAGTAGTTGAAATGTCTGGTGATGGTAACCTGCAGAGTGGTGACTAACCCCATTGAAGGTGTTTAATCTCTAAGCTCATGTGGGCACTGGCTTGTTGGTTTCCTTGAAATTTCTCTTAGGATTATTTCATTTATGCAACACACATTTATTGAGTATTTACTCGGAGGTAGGCACTGTTCTAGATATCATATTGAACAAAATAAACAGGACTTGCATTCTGAAGAATTCATGCCTCTGGAGTCCTGGCTTCTTTTTTCTTTTCTTTTCTTTTCTTTTCTTTTCTTTTCTTTTCTTTTCTTTTCTTTTCATTTCATTTCTTTTCATTTTTCTTTTCTTTTCTTTTCTTTCTTTTTTTCTTTTCTTTCTTTCTTTTCTCTTCTTTTTTCTTTTCTTTTCTTCTCTTTTTCTTTCTTTCTTTCTTTCTTTCTTTCTTTCTTTCTTTCTTTCTATTTATTTGAGAGAGAGGGGGGAGAGAGAGAGAGCCCCAGAGAGCACAAGCAGGAGGAACAGCAGAGGGAAAGGGAGAAGCAGACTCCCTCCTCAGCAGGGCTCAATCCCAGGACCTGGGAGCATGACTTGAACCAAAGGCAGACAATCAACTGAGCCACCCAGGTGCCCCTGGAGTCCTGGTTTCTATCTGGATAATGTTTTAGGAAGGGTCATGGACCTCCTTCCCCAATCCTCCTCACCAAATTGGAAAGAGATTCCTGGGATAAGGAGATTAGATTAGCTCTATTCTGGCCTTTGTGGGAAAACTTCTGTCCTTATCTTTTTCTTCATATGAAACTTTGGCCTCACTTTTCTTCATCATTGGAGTGAACAAAATTAGTTTGTGGGAAAAATAGCAAAGAGAGTTGCTTGCCAGCTTTGAAAAAGACTGCTTTTGTCCAAGCCAAAAAAACCCTTTTGGTTTCATGTTATTGAACGTTACCTGAAGATATGGCACAAGGGCTTGTATAAAGTATGAGGATGAGGCATACACATAGCAAAAAGGTAGCAATTGAAGATTAAAGATTAATGTGGATTCTGAGAATACAGAACTAAGAACACTGCCTACCACTAAGATGGCAACATAAAAGGAGGAAATTTGAGAAGTTTATCACTCTTGATCATTCTCCACCCATTATGCTTTTCTAGTTTTTAGTGAATATCATAAGCCAGTAATATAAATGAATTTATAATGACTATTTTTATTTACTTTTCAGTAGCATATAGTGCACAGGAAAATCAGGTATCTAGTGTCTCATGACCTGAGTTTGCTACCTGGTTGTGCCATTGTTCTATTATTTTCTTTAGTATTTCTATCTGTAGAGTAATTTCTATTTTGACTTTGTGTTTCCCTAAAATCTGCCCCGGATGTACTGTCAGTAGAAACCATTCACCTCACTGATTGGGACTGCAGGTCAGTTACATAAAACAAAGGAAAAGCTTCTCTTATTTTTTGATAAATGTGATTTGGTTTTGGCATTACATTTGGACCTTGAAATGTAATGAGAAGCCCAGCTATTTGTTTTGAGTTTTGATGAATAGAAGACCGTACTCTTTACCTTTGAAATCTGGCTACAGAATCAAGCTACACTCCAAAACATTCATGTTCCTCCAGAGTTTCTTGGAACTTTTTGCCCAAAGCCTACTCTCTACTCTCCTGGATCATTTCTGAGACTTTGATCCTTTTATATTTGGTTTGTCCTTATCAGTGAGAGCATTGATATTGATGTGAGTGGTGAAAATGAGATCAGCACCATACAGGTAGAATTGGAATATTGTGATAAATTACAAGAGAGAAGAAGCCAGTTTAGGAGGACAGACTTTCCAAACTTAGAACTCACTCCAGCCTTATGAGATAATAAATTTAGGAGTCTTCTTCAATCTCCCTTTGCATTTATATGAGCTGATGATAAACTGCGATTTTTCTGTTTCAGAGGAAAAAGACCACAATGCATCTTTGGGCACGAAAATGCTCAGCTCTTTCAAAATATTTTGATGAGCTAAGTGCAAATGAATCAGAAAACATGCGGATTGAATTTCCACCATTATACTCATGGGAGGCCTTTTTAAAAAATTTTAATTTTAATGAGAAAAAGAATGCAGTTGACAAATAGGGTTTAGGTTTTTTCTGAATCAAATATTTAGAAACCAGTTCAAGAGATTCTTCTGAAATCTGAATGAGCAAAAAGTCATCTGCCCATTCCTCATCTTATCTTTTATTTTGAGTTCCTTAGCATTTATTCATCTAGGTGCCTCAAAGAGCAAGTAAATACAATTAAAAAAAAAAAAAAGATGAGAAACTCAGACATCTTAATAGGGTACATAGAATTCTAGATCACTTTTGCAGTGGGTTGCATATTTATAATAACGAATTTTCCAATTAAATAACATGAAGTATCTCTTTTTATTTAGATCTTCTTAATTTTCTCTCAATAATGTTTCATAGATTTCTATGAATATAAATTACATATTTTAAATAGATGTATTCAATGTATTCTATTAAATTTGTTATTGAAGTTAAAAAAAAAAAGAGAAAGCCTACTTTAAAGGTTAGCATCTATTTTAGAAACTAGCTAATAAAATTCAGCTGTTGAAGAGTTAACTCTCCATTTATGTCAGAAGGAAATATTTTCTTTTCTTTTTTTTTAAAAGATTTTTTATTTATTTATTAGAGAGAGAGAGAGACAGAGGGAGAAGCAGGCTCCATGCAGGGAGCCTGACGTGGGTCTCGATCCTGGGTCTCCAGGATCACTCCCTGGGTGGAAGGCGGCGCTAAACTGCTAAGCCACCGGGGCTGCCCCAGAAGGAAATATTTTCTTTGAGAATGTCATTGGTCCCTCCGTTTTAATGATATTAGATAATTAGATAGGTTTGGAAAAAGATTGCATTTAGGGCTGTCTTTGGGTCAAATTGGGCAAAGGTGAACTTTTTCTTTATTAGCCCACTCCTCATTTTTTGGTACGTCTTCATCTTCCTTTGATGCCCTAGGCTACCTGATGACCAGTGCCCTGGGCTTTTACACTTTTACACTTTCTTCTAGCTCCCTGACAGCCTGTCATCCCACTGACATGACCAGGGCCCCATTATCAGAGCTTCTACTTCTCCAAGACCAATTCCATAGTGTCCAGATAGCACATGTTAATTCAATTATATAAATTGCTCTGAACTATTCCCAAATTGTCTTTAGCTGGGGTGCCTTTTACTAAGTTTTTATCCTATCAATATGTGTAAATCAGTGACATATAGAAATGGCTACAGCAGAGATGGATGTTTCCAAAAGTCTGGCCAATCGCCTTGTTCTCCTACTGCGATGCATTGCATTAATGACCTCAATTCTTCCTTTCTTTGAATCCTTGCTCTTTGCCATGTGACTTTGAAGTCACTCCCACTTAAGGAAGTAGAATGCATTTTCCAACGTAACTTTGAGTTTGGCCATGTGAGTGCTTTGACCAATGAAATACCAGTGGACACAAAATGACCACCATAGGTTCAAAAAGCTCTTAGAAAACTGGGCTTTTCACTTATGTGTGAACATGACCAGGCTAGCCCAGGAAAAATATGAGGCACAAAATGGAGCAGTGCCACCCCAGCCACACTGCCCCAAACCCAGCTTAGACTCTCTGACCCCCAGAAACATGAGTTACCCTACTCAAGATCATGATCAAGAGCCCAACTGAGATTAGCCAACCTCCAGTTGATCATGGATGCACGAGCTAGACCACGCTTATTGTTGGATACCACTACATTTGTGTTCTGGTTTATGATACACTGTTACAGTAAATGTGGTTAACTGACAACACACCTCTCCTCTTGTACAGTTCCTGGGGGGGCTCCCTCTGAGTGCAGTTAAAAGCCTCCATATCTATAAATCCTCACTAATAACACTACTTTTAAAACTGATTGAGTTGTTAAGAAAGACTTTCAAAAGTAATGGGGACCTGGTAAAAGTCTCAAAACTAACATTTTAGTTGGATGGTCTTTATATATTTCTCTGAATTTTCAAGGTACCTTAAAACCATATATTACCTTGTCTACACCTTGTCCCCACCCTATATTATCCTTCCGTGTACTTGACGCCTTCCATGTATTTGACACTCTTCTAAATGCTTTACATGTGTTAACATGCTTATTTTCATAGCTATCTCATGTAAAATGGGAAAGCTTAGTCTTTCCCTCCTGTTGCAGGGGAAAACCTCAGTTCAATTTATCTCCTCTGTGTCTTTTTTTTTTTTTTTTTTTTTTTTTTGCTACTCACATGAAATACTTCATTTCTGACATTTCTGGAAGGTATTCCTCACACCAAGCAATTCTCTGTGACATTAGCTGGGTGACCTACAATTTAACTCAATTCTGACAGCATCTAGCTGGAGATAATGTCAGATCCCACAGGGTAAGGACTCAGTCCAACAAGACTGCACCCCTGCCCTTACCACTTCAGATGCCAATCATGAGTCCAGGTTGTCACCTGTGCTTCTGACCAACCACCTACAAATCAGATGTTCCTATGAATCCCTCTGGGTTTGATTAACTAACGAGAGTGGCTCACAGAATGCAGGAAAGCACAATAATCAGTTTATTAAAGGAGTTGATGAAGGATACAGGTGAACAGCCCAATGGAGAGATACACAGAGTGGGGGTCTGGGAGGGTCTTGAGTTCAGGAGCTTCTGTCTCTGTGGAGTTGGAGTGTGTCACCCTCCCAGCACGTGGATGTGTTCACTAACCTGGAAGCTATCCAAACTCTGTACTTTTAGGATTTTTATGGATGCTTCATCACATAGGCAGGATCAATCACTAACTCCATTTTCAGCCCTTCTTCCTTCTTAAGACAACGGGTGTGAGGTGGTGCTGAATATTCCAAGCTTCTAATCAGGGTTTGGTCTTTCCGATGATTGGCTCTCAACTAGAAGCCATCTGGGAATCCACCCCAGGGTCACCTCATTGGAACAAAAGACACTCTCATCACCCAAGACATTACAAGGGTTTTAGGTGCTCTGTGCTAGGAACTGGAACTGTATATTTTTCTCTTATCTCCCACTATAGGATAGAAAATATTTATTGTTTCTTCACTTATGAATGCCAAAACTCACTTGAGCCTTATACCAGTGGTGTGATATATGGGTAAGTCAAGTATTAGTAAGCCCACTAAGTAAGCACTTTCTATGAGCTTTAGCTATTTTAAAAAAGATTTTATTTATTTGAGAGAGAGACAGAGAATATGAGTGGAGGCATGGGACAGGAAGAGGCAGAGGCAGAGGGAGAAGTAGACTCCCCATGGAGCAGAGAGCCAGACTTGGGGCTTGATCCCAGGCCCCTGAATTCATGACCAGAGCTGATGGTAGATGCTTAACTGACTAAGCCACCCAGGTGCCCTTAGTTTCATGTATTTTATCTCATTTAACTCACGTTAGTCATATGAACAAGGAACCCTATATGAACATTCTCATTTTATTTTTATTTATTTTTTATTTTTTTTAACATTCTCATTTTAAAGAGGAGAAAGCTGAAGGTCAAAAATATTAGGAATTTGCACTAGGTCCACACAGCTCTTATAACCATGCTGAGGAATCCATAGCTTGGAGGCTCTAGACTGTTTGGCCCTAATTGCATAGACAGCTGCATCAGGGAGCCAGAATTAACACAGCTCCTTGTGCTAGTCATCTCTATCGTCAGTGTTCTGCTCAGAGAGGCCAGCAGTGGTGATCTTATATATTGCTGGGTCTGAGTTGCTTCCTTTGCAACATCAAGGGAAACAAATTCCAAAGCCTAGTTCACAAAGCCGACTGTCTACGTTTCTGGCTAGCTATCTCTGCACCAGTTCTGAAAATAGCTGAGTGGCTCCAGGATCCCCTTCCACAGGACCTTTCTCATTCATGGTGGATCCAGGTGTCATCTTAGAAAGACCTTCACAATACTTAATAATAATATTTAACACTGGATTTATCTCAGGTATTTACTGTAATCCACTTGGGGCAACAATTTCCCACAAAGCTAGGGAAACCAAGGATAAAGAACACATACTTTCTTCTTTCTCCTTAGCCATTCTACCAGAATATTTTTGCTATTACTTCTCAAGTTCAAGTATTAAAAATTTTCTTGCCTGTAGGACTTGTTAATGAGGTTAACATCCTAAATGCTCCACCCCACTCCTTTTTTCCCTCCTGGTCTCCGAAGTAGATCTGTGATGTAAACTCAGAGGAAGTTTCTGGAACATAGCGCTCTGGCTACCTGAAGTAGCCTTGCTTGAGCTTGAGGGCCTGAGTTGGGATTTCCTATCATCCAGGAGTTTAAGAAATAATTTGGCTGGTGCCCTTGGTATAAGGAGAAGGCATGAATTAGGCAGCCAAATGTTTGAATTGAAAAGGATGACATACAGCTTGGTGAACTGAAATGAGACAAACCTGTCTCGAGAATTATAAATGCAAAATTCACCGGTGCATTTCAATGAGCTGCTTAAGATAATTGAGTGCAATAATTAAGTATATATATGGAGAGATCTTTTATTAAACATGTCAGCAAGTGTACTTTCTGAATGATTATGAAAAGATCTGGATAATTACATATAACTTGTAAAAGTCTTAATAACCTTCTAATTATCCAGTTAAGCAAGGTGCAATGTACCTGAGGAAGCAATGTATTTTACTGGTTAAAGCACAGCCTATACCTAATAGATTTTAATAAAACACCAGACTTCAGACTGAGATAGGAAAATTAGGAAGGATTATCATCCTTGGGAATGAATGAATGAACACATAATCTTGGGTATGTCCAAAGAAGAATTGAGATGAAAGCCAATATGGCATATCATAGATGACTCTTAACTAAAGAGCCCACACCTTTAGCCTTGATCTTAGAAGTGAGTTGCAAGTCCAGAGGCTCTAAAGTTGAAGCCAAATCTTTGCGACTTATTTTCCAAGGCAAATCCAACATAAGAGGAAGACATTGCTCAAAGAGATTTAATCAACTGAGGACATGAATACAGAGTGACTTGCCCAAAAGGGTTGGGATTAAGGATGGACTGAACAGTGGTGTGGGGTAGCAGAGGACCAAAGATTCAGGAGTTGGATCAAGTTTTGAATCCTGGCTCTGCTTCTTACTAGTTTTGAGAACTGAACAAATCATTTGACTTCCTAAGCTTCAGTCTCATGGCCCAAAGGGTGTAATAATATCTATCTGTGAGTAAAATTGCTATGAGAACCAAATGAAATAATGTATATACAGTGGCCAGCAGTGAGTCTGACTCTGTACATATTAATAATTTTCTTCATTTCCTTCTCACATTCTCTTGTTTTTGCAGACTCTGTCTTAATCAAATTTGTATTCCTTTTTTGTATCTAGCTCTGTTCTGGTCCTCAATAAATGCTCCCCTGTGAATGAATGAGCCAATCGAACCACGTGAAATGACTTTGAGAGTGCTCTCTAAAGTGTGACCCAGGTTTTTGGTAAAGTTCCATTCAGAAAGCCTGGTTCCCATAAAAAAATCAATTTTTAATTGTAAGATATACATAACATGAAATTTACCATTTTAACGATGTCTAAGTATACACTTCAGTGGCATTACCTGTATTCACTGGTGTGCAGTCATTACCACCACTACCTCCAGAACTTTTTCCATCTTGAAAAAGTGAAATTCTATACTTATTAAAAATAACTTTTCCCTTAGAAACCACCATTCTACTTTCTGTCTCTATGGATTTGATCACTGTAAGTACTTCATAGGCATAGACTCCTACAATAATTGTTCTTTTGTGACTAGCTAATTTCATTTAGCATAACAGCTCCAAGGTTCATCTATGATGTAGCATGCCAAAATTTCCTTCCTTTTTAAAGCTGAATAATATTCCATTGATAAATATATCACATTTAGTTTATCCATCATCCACCATCCATCCACTGATGGACATTTGTGTTGCGTCCACATTTTGGCTATTGTGATTAATGCTTCTATGAACATGAGTGCACAGATATACCTTCAAGACCCTTCTTTCCCTTCTTTTGGATATGTATGCGAAGGTGGAATTGGCTAGATCATATGGCAATTTTATTTTTAGATTTTTGAGGAATCATGCTATTGTCCATAGTGGCTGTGCCATTTTACATTCCCACCAGCAGTGTACGAGTGTACGAGGGCTCCAGTTTCTTATCCTCACTGACACTTGTGATTTTTTGTTTTTGCTTTATATTAATACCATCTAACTGGATATGAAGTGATATCTCATTGTAGTTTTGTGTTTTCTTAACGATTCACGATGTTGAGCATATTTTCATGTGCTGTTGGCCAATTAAACATATTCTTTCTGGTTCACTTTTCAAAATTCAGCAGTTCAAGTACTGTTTTTTCTCTTTGCCCCACCTACTCTTGTTTTCCCCAGAGAAAGCAAAAGCCACCCGCCTTCAAAGTTCTTCTGACTATGGGGAATGCAGCAGCCAGAACTACCAAAAGTCTCGGTCCTTGTTATGCTGTGCCAACATATGGAAGCTCACATATTGGCAGCCAGAATGTTGGATGAATATTCAGGCAGCTACATTTCCAAATCTACATGGCTCTACCAATTTATCATGGAGCTTGAGTAGCTTCTTTGAAGGATTCTGATTTCATAACTTATAAACCACTATCAATACATAGACTTTCACGTTTCCTTCCTGCCTTTTTAATTAAAACTCAGTATTTTGGCCTAAGATCTTTTTTCATTGAAATCCAAAAAATTCATCTCAATGGTGGAGGGTTTACACTGATAAAGACAGTGTATAACTTAAAAAAATTACACCGAAGAAAATGGATTCACAATGTAGCTTGAGAGATGGAAGCTTGATATGAGAAATTCTTTCCTCCAGCAAATGTTAAATACTGAAACAAATTTTGGAGAAAAGTTAGAGACCCTTTTCCTTGGCAAAGATTATATCACTTTAAAGTCTATTAAAATGTAGAATTCCTATTACCCTCTAAATCATGGTCTCTAATAATTTTGGTTAAGCACCAATGTTTGAATATGTGCCCCTAGTACAGGATGCATAACACTGCTAGTCACTTGCCATCTCAGGAGAGTACAGATAATTATACATAATAAATATACATAATAAAAGAAAAAATGTAAACAATAAAAGAAAAAAATTCCATACCTTAAATTTAAATTTGGTGATTATTTTAAATATGGCTAAAAACAATTAGAAAGCCTGTGTGATACAAGTTTTAGAAGTATTATATTTTAGAGGTATTATTTCTGTAAAAACAAGCACATTGATGACATCTGGTAGCACTTTGTACATTTTGACTTCAATTTCATTGCTGTGAATCTATTTTAGGTGTCATTCTGTCTTTGTAAATTTACTCTGAGATTCTTTTATTCCATTCAAAGCATCTTCTTCTTCAGTGTTTCCTTATGTAGCATTCTTAAAAACTTAAAAAAAGTAAATGGGTACTTATTATTGAAGATATATTTTCTCTTGCCATTATTGGTTCAAATAGTATATTTCACTATTGAAATATAATCTATCGAGTACATATTTAGCTAAGATCTATTAGAAGTGTTTTTTAGATTCAATTTATAGCAGATTTAACAGTGTCTAACAGCTATCTCTTCAAACCTTGAGCAAATTTCTGTTCACATCAGAAGAATTTTCCGATGAAAACCAGTTTGCTGTGTGTCATTTAACTCTTTCTACCCTGCTAGGAACGGCATTTGTATGCCCATAGAATATGACTATTGCGTTGTTATTAGGTAAAAAGGCCCAAAAGGGTCCTGTGAACATAAATCAAGTTTAGTGAGATTTTTGTAGGGTTTGTATTGTGCACTGCATGGCTTCAAAAGTGCTGAGAAAATTGCAGGTTTGCCTTCTTGTTCCAAATGCTTAATCTCTCTCTCATATACGTATGTATATATTAACAATGTCTACCTGGCTCAAATAACCTGAATAACGGATTTATTGCTAATGATAGTAGATGGGAACCCTCATTACAACTAGTCTTGATAATTTCAGATGATCAAATCTGGTTAATCATCACTACTTTCGACCTTATTAGAAGGATGCGAATTATAAAAGCTATTTTAAAAAACATTAACTCCACACTGCAGGCTTTATTCATTTAATTTGGCCAACAAACCACTGCTGTAGGGATGAGAGTTTCACGTTACATTCTATGTGACAGGGAGAGATGGTACACAGTGGGATCAAATAACTTTCCAACGTCACTGATGTAGTACATCATAGTGTCAGGAATTTGAGCCCAGGGAGTCTGACTTGAGAACTACATTCTTATCCCATGCTATCCTATTTCAACTCTGCTTTTTTTTTTTTTTTGGTGCTTTTCTTGTGTTTGCATTAGTAGTACCATTTCAAACCATGGCTTCAGGGATGCCTAGGTGGCTCAGTGGTTGAGCATCTACCTTCGGCTCAGTGGGTGATCTTGGGGTCTGGGATCGAGTTCGGCATAGGGCTCCTTGTGGGGAGCCTGCTTCTCCCTCTGCCTGTGTCTCTGCCTCTCTCTCTCTCTGTCTCTCATGAATAAATAAATCTTAGAAAAAAAAAAAACAAACAAACCATGGTTTCATTGTATGGATCATATAAGCCACTTGTCCATTTTGCAAAAGTGAGTTTAGTTAAAGCTGGAGAGTAGAATCCATAATTCCAGTGAATTGGAGGCAGATAGACTGTGGTATGTCTCAATGAGATAAAAAGGAACCAGAAGGTGAGAGAGTACCACTGTTCCCTTCCCTCTAGTGCTGTAGAATGATGCCTCACCTTTCTCTGGGAAACCTCCCATGTCCTAGCTGAGCACAGCATGTTTTGACACAAGGTGTCACTGAGAATACCAATGTCCACTCTGTATTCCGAGTTTGATGCAAATTTAGTTCCCTTCTAATTCTTAGATTAAAAAGAAGTATCAATAGAAGTTCTGTTATTTTCTTTCTCTACCCACGATGAATTGTCTTGGACACCTTCTGGACCATAAGTAGCCTACTTGCAAGATCACAGCAAGATGGCAAGCCGAAAATTTAGTTGAGACTAGAGAACAAATAATCATTTAACTCTGCGCAGAAATTTTAGGAAAGAGTCAAAATAAAAAAGAACAAGAGAGGTCAACCGAGATTAACACTTTAAAATCTCCTCTGGTCTCCATAGAAACAGCAAATTCAGGCAAGCAGTTCTGCTATCCAAGAGTTTTGAAGGATAAAATGTCTCTAAATGTCAAAAACTATTATCAGGCTTTACTGGAATTGGCTTTCGAGCCTCAATCTGTGGTTATACAACACTCATCCTTCAAATACCCTTTCCGCAAGTGATGGTTGACACTTGAACCTGTGAGAAATCCAGCATGGTGTGTCCTGACTGCCAGCAGGCTCTGCTGGAAACTCAAAGCTTCAGTGGCTCTTTGAGGGGGTCAGTATTTGCTGGTAATGGAAGGCTTGTGCAGAGAATGACATGAGGCCAAATTGTTTATTTAAAAAGTTCACGGTTAACCTCTACGTTTTTCCACTGGTGAACCTTTTCTGCTTTTGGATATGGAAATAGCCGATAATTTTATTGACCTGCACATTTACTCTCATCTTATATTAAACAGCCGAGAGATTTAAGGGGTGTTCAAAGAATTACAGTGTCTCGGTGTAATGAATGTCTTATGTTACTGGGTCTGAGCCAAAATACCCACTACCTTATAATTTTTTTCCCCTGATGACTTTGCTTCAGGCCTTTTGTGTGTTGCTAACAACAACTGGATTTCACTACTCACTCCAGTATGATGTTTCACAAATTCCTGGAGGCCATTCTGGCTTACTCTTTCAAGTAAATCTCCCCTTTCATAATTTATAACTGTCTGTAGAACTTCTGGTCTTACTGATGACCCACTGATCTGCCCTTACCAGGGAATCGGGTGCTAACAACCTTCTAGAGACCAGTTGGAGAGAAGTTCAGTGATGTTTGGACACCCTTCCTAGGGTTGCCCTTGGTAAGTCCAGCTGACCTTTCCATCCTATTCCACTGCAACCCTTACTACTAATTAACTCCATTTGGAATTGTGAAACTTTTTTTTTTTTTCTTCTCTCTCATTCTTCGTCATCTGCAGCATAATCAGCCAATGGAACTGAGGTCTGTGAGATGTTGGTTTATATATTTTTTAAATTTTCATTATTGTTTTCATAGGTAAGCAGTAATATCATTGGACTGTTAGTGTCAGAAGAGTCATGGAAAAGTGATCGTGATCATGAGATGCCATTTTGGGAAAGTCTAAAGTCACAATAATGACATTGATTTCCATGATTTATATAAGACATCAGCTTTGACCCTAAGAATGGATCCAAAAATCACAGGGCAAATGAATAAAACACTGAATTTTAGGGGTTTTGACTTATACACAGACATCTTAGGGGTCATATCTGATAATTTAAATATGAGAGTGTGCCCAAAGTTCACACATTGCTGGTGTTGTCAACAATGGACCTCAGAGATTTTCCAATGAGTGTTTTAACTGGATAAACACTTAAGTGTCTGAGGTAAGCTCAATACCATGCTAAGAGAAACAAAGAAGTCTCCACCATGAAGATTAAGCAGTAAGAATGTACTTTGGTTAAAATGCATTTTGGGGGCAGCAGGGTGGTACAGTCAGTTAAGCATCTGACTCTTGGTTTAGGCTCAGGTCATGCTCTTTGGGTTGTGAGATTGAGCCCTGCATTGGGCTCTGTGCTCAGCAAGGAGTCTGCTTGAGATTCTCTCTCTTCCTCTCCCTTTGTTCCTCCCACTCCCACTCATGTACGCGCACTCTCTCTCTCAAAATAAAATAAGCTAATCTTTAAAATGCTTTTTCATCAGATGATTCAAAATATTTCTATATTGGGACCTGTATAAAAATAATAATATAACAATGGGTAGAGTGCCCATTACTTAGTAAGTACTTAAAATACTCAGTAAATAAGCATTGGTAAGCCTATGGAGAAAAAGGAATCCTGGTGCACTGTGGTGGGAATGCAAATTGGCACAACCACTGTGGTATGGAGGTTCCTCAAAATATTAAAAATAGAATTGCCATCCGATCCAGCAATTCCACTGCTGGGTATTTACATAAAGAAAACGGAAACACTAATTTGAAAAGACATATGCACCCCTATGTTTATTGGAAGCTACCCAAGTGTCTATTGATAGATGAATGGATAAAGATGTGGTATATATGTATGATAGAATATTATACAGCCATAAAAAAGAATGAGATCTTGCCATTTGCAACAACATGGATGGACCTAGAAGGTTTACCTCTAAATGAAATAAGTCAGAAAAGGACAAATGCCATATGATTTCATTCAAATGTGGGATTTAAGAAACAAAACAAAGAGAAAGGAAAACAAAAATACCCAACCCCCCAAACCTAGACTCTTATATACAGAGAACAAACTGGTGGTTGCCAGAGGGGAGCTGGGGCAGGGGGGTTGGGTGAAATAGATAAAGGAGATTAAGAGCACACTTATGTTGATGAGCACTGAGAAATGTATAAAATTGTTGAATCAGTGTATTGTACATATGAAACTAATATAACACAGTATGTTAATTAAACGTAACATGTGAATTTTAAAAAGCCTGAGTAAAGAATTTGGATGCATTATCTCATTTCATCCACCTGACCATCTTATGAAGTAGATGCCATCACATCCTCATTTTAAAGATGAGAAGAGGAATTAAATCACTCATTTCAATATTGTATAGCTGGAAAATGACAGAGGCAGAGCTTTACACAAAGGCCACTAACTTTAAACCCCAGCTCATTACTGCTTTGCTCAACCACTTCTTTCCATAAAGTTTCTGATGGGAAATCAGCAAGCCATGTTTGTTTTCTTCCAATGGGAAGTGATTTGTTCCAAATCATCACAATGTATGGAAAGCCCAGGTTAATATGCAATGAACAAAAAGCCAATGTAATTTAGAAGGCAAGAATCTTCTATATAGTTCTTATAGATGGAAAATAGTAACTAATACATTTATGGCACTAATATATATCAGGAACTGTATGTTAAGTACCTTACCCTTTAATTCTATTAATAATTACAACAACCTAATAAAGTAGGTACTACTGTTCAGGTCATTTTACAGACAAGAAAAGTAAGGCACAGGGAAAGTAACTTGCTCAACATCACACTGCCAGGGAATTAGAGAACTTTCCATCCAGGTAGCTTTGGTCCAGACTCTGTGCTTCCTTGCAGCCTACACTCACCTTTCCCTTGACACCTTAGTAACAGAGTACCAAGCCTCTTGGTGGAACTACAGAGCGTTAGCTGAAGTCCCTTATCTTTTGAGTAATACAGACCAAATAAATAATGTGTGAGATCAGCTAATAAGAGATCATGGAAATACTGAGTAGCAGACAAAATTGAAGACAAAATTAGTAATTTTATCATGAGAATATGACCTAATCTGGAGCTACATATGGTTCAGATTGAATCCAAGCTCATGGAATTTCAACAAATCCTACCACCACCCTCCCCGTTTGCTTTCCCTGTGAAGTCTATGTTGGCTAGACAATTATTACTCATTTTGTGTGTATCTGTGTGATGCCATTCCCTCCCTTTAATTCTTCCATGCCAGATTCATAATAGAATACTCTAGGTACCCAGGCAATTTCTTCGATGATAATTCTGAGTAATTCTGTGGCTGACTTGCTTTTATGTGGTCAAATTTGGAATTCCAGATTAAGAGTAGGGAAAAGACCACCGTATGTTTACCCTAATACAAAAAAAAAAAGACTGTTTTAATAACCTTGGATCATTTATACTGGAGACACTGGATGGCTAAGGCTTTGCAACAGATTTGGCTGGTGTAGTAATAACAAGGCAGGTCACAGCAGCCCCAAGCTCTCCTACTTGTGCTGTGACTCATTTTGTCCATATGACTATTCAATTGACCCAGCATCATTTGGTGATATGGCCACCTTTCTCCCTCTGTACTGTAGTGTTTGTTGCCTTCATTGTAAATCAGGGTGTAAATCTGTGTGGGTCTGTGTAAGTACTGTCCTGTACTATTTAGTCATTTGGTCTATTTTTGTGCCAGTATTACACTGTATTGATTAAGGCTTTATAATAGGTCCTTCAAATCATTCTTTACTTTTTTATAGATTTCATGAAATGGTCAAGACCACTGTTTCAATGCTGACTATAAATACACTAGTTATTGTTTCATTTTTGCTATTGGGAAAGATTCTCTATACCTGCCATTAAATATGAGGCTTCCTTTTTTTTTTTTTTTATAGGTACTTTATCAGTTTAAGCAAGCTTTCTTCTGTTTCTAGTTTTCTAAGAGTTTTAAAAATCCTGACCATTTGGGTTACCTCAGTGGCTCAGTCAGTTGAGTGTCCAACTCTTGGTCTCAGCTCAGATCATGATCTCAGGGTCATGGGATTGAGCCCTATGTTGGGTTCCAAGCTCAATGGGGAATCTGCTTGAGAGTCTTTCCCTCTCCCTCTCCCCTACTCCCTACTCTCTCTCTCAAATAAATTAATAAATAAAATCTTTTTTAAAAAAATCCTGAACATTTGTGTTAAATTTTGTCAGTTTTTTTTTTTTCTGTATCTATTAGCATGATGACATGATTTACTTTGCCTGATATGGGGAATTACACTGAGTTTTGAATATTAACACACTCTTACCATCTGGAGTAAACCTTATTTGCAATTGGTATATTACTAATTTTCTACATTACTGGGTTAAATTTGCTACTATTTTCATAAGGATTTTTACATTTAAATTCATGAAAGATTAGCCTGTAATTTTATAATTTTCTTTCTTTCTTTTTCTTTCTTTCTTTCTTTATTTGTTTGTTCATTCATTAATTTTTTGTGTAATTTTCTTTTCAGGTTATGGAATCAGTTTTGCTGCCTCTCCTACCCCAAAACAGAGTTTGGAAGTATTTCCTTTTCTTCCTACTCTCTGAAAGAACTTGTGTTAAGATTGGTTTTATTATATCTATAAATATCTGGATAAATTCATTATTCAAATGCTCAGAACATGGATCCTTCTTGTGGGGAAGTTTTAAAATTGTCCATTTAATTCAGATTTTCTATCTCTTCCTTTTACAGGTTTGATAGGTTGTGATTTTAAGAATTTATAAAATTTCACTTTGTTGGTAATTTTATGGCATGAAGTTGTTCACAATTATCCTCTTATTATTGTTTTTTAAAATATCTGTAAGATCTGTAGTAATGTCCCTTTTTTCATTCCTAATATTGGCAGCTTGCATTTTCTATTTTATCACCTTGGTAAGTATGATAACTGTTTCACTAATTTTATTAATATTTTCATAGGGAAAGCTTTTTGGCTTTGTAAATTTTCTCTATTGCATGATTGTTTTCTATTTAATCAACTTCTGCTCTTATTTCTGTTATTTCTTTCCTTCCACTTTCTTTGTATTTTGTGAGGCTATGCTTTTTCTAGCTTCATAGGATCTTACACCATTGATTTTGGTATTTCTTTTTTTTTTTCTAGTATACTTTTTAAAACTGCAAGTTTCCCTCTTAAAATTACTTTTGTTGTACTTCATAAGTTTTCTTATATTTTCATTTTCAGTTGGTTAAATATTTTCTAATTTCCTTTGTTAGTTCTTTGATTCATGAGTTATTTAGAATTTTACTGCTTTTTTTCAAATAGTTGAGGATTTTTGAAACATTTCTCTCTTATTAGTGACTATGTTAATTTCACTACTTTGAAATGTTTCATTTGATTATCGATTCTTTGATGTTTGCTAAGAGTTGCTTCATTGCTCAGATTTTGATCTGTTTTGTTAAATATTCTAGTGTGGACATGAAAAAAAAACAACTCTGAAATAGTTGGATGTAGTGTTCTATATGTAAATTAAGTTAAATTAGTTAATTTTTAGTAATTAGGGATCCCTGGGCAGCGCAGCAGTTTGGCGCCTGCCTTTGGCCGGGGCGCGATCCTGGAGACCCGGGATGGAATCCCACGTCGGGCTCCCAGTGCATGGAGCCTGCTTCTCCCTCTGCCTGTGTCTCTGCCTCTCTCTCTCTCTCTCTCTCTCTCTCTCCCTGTGTGACTATCATAAATAAATAAATAAATAAATAAATAAATAAATAAATAAAATCTTTAAAAAAAGTTTTTAGTAATTACACTAAAGATTAAAATATGCTTCCTTGCCATAATGACACTTTTCTTAATTTAATGCTTTTATCACTTCCCAAACAATGCAAGAGCTCTATTATCCTATCCTCTTCTGCCAGTGGTGCTATCTTGTGCTTCCTTGTGCTCTCCATTCTTTCTTGCTCTTCTGTGCTTTCGTCTTGGATTATTTTCCTTTGACTTGAAGAATTTCTTTTAGTATGTCTCATACTCTGGGTTGCCTTTAGTGAATTATCTCAGATATTTTTTCTGAAAATGTCTACATTTTATATTTTTTTGCGTCTAAAATTCTAGGCTCACATTGTTTTTCTTTCAACAACTTATAAATGTCTTACCATTATCCTCTGGCTTTTATATTTTGTTGAAAATAATTTTTGTTCTTTTTTTAAGTAATGTTTCTTACCTTGGATTTTTTTAAAAAACTTTTTGTCTTTGACTTTTAACAGAAGTTTACCTAGTAGTGTGTGTGTGTGTGTGTGTGTGTGTGCACGCGCGCACGTGCTAAATAGAGCTAGAGATAAAGATACAGATAGAGGTAGACTGGTAGATACATAGATATATAGAGAACACTTATCCTGGTTAGGATTTGATGATCTTTTGAATCCTTCTTTAATCCTTTTAGTAAGTTTCAGATTTTTTTTTCAGCATTATTTCTTCAAATTTTTCTCCATTCCATCTCTGCCCATCCTGGACATTCAAATACAATGCTACAGTTAGAATATTTTTGATATGTATTCTCTTCTCTTTTTGGTTGTTTTTCTCCTTTTTCTTTCCTTCCTTAGTTTAGATATTTTTCTATTGGTCTGTCTTTGAGCTTCCTATTTGTTTTGTTTTTGTATTGTCTAGACTTCTCTAGTGGGCCATTCCAGATATTATATTTTTCATTTCTAGAAGGTATATTTGGTGCCTTTTCAGATTCAAGTTATTTATTAAATTCTCCATCTTTGCATGCATTTATTTATTTTGCCCATCTTTTCCTCCACTTTTTTGAACATATTATAATTATCATCTTAATGTTGTTTTTTTAAAAAAAATATTTATGTATTTATTTTAGAGAGAGAGAGAGAGAGAGAGAGAGAGAGAGAGGAGAGTACTCAAGAGCTTGGGGAGGAGAGGTGGTGAGGGAGAGAATCCCAAGCAGACCCTGCTCTGAGCACAGCGCCTGATGTGGGGCTTGATTTTACAACCCATGAGATGATGAACTATGCTGAAACCAAGAGTCTGACATTCAACCGACTGAGCCATGAAGGCACCTTTGTCATCTTAACATTTTTATCTATGAATTCCAATATCTATATAATCTGAGGGTCTACTTCCGTGGCTTAATTTTTCTCTTGATTATTGGATATATTATCTGCTCCTTTGTCTTTTAAATTTTCATTTTAAGCCAGTCTTTTAAAAAATGAATTATAGATATTGAATATAAGGTTATTTCCCCCCAAAAAAGGGTGGCCCTTTCTTTCATTAGGCAGATAATATGAAAGACCAACTCAATCAAATCAGTAATTCAAACTAATCAAGGCTGGGTTGCACTTTTAGTTAGATTCAGCCCATCTCTGAATCTGCATCACTAGTTTTCTCCCTGAAATTTTGATAGATGTCTGTCTTCATAGTCTTTTACCACTATCATTCAATCCTTCTGTGTTTTGAGCTCAGCTGCTTAGCCTTTCTCCCCCTATGTATCTTCAACATCTGTCAACTGTCTTGAGGAGGAGATGAACCATGGTTTGATGTAGAACCTTTTATCCTAAGTGCCAAGAAATTGAGGAAAATTGTACCCTGCCTTTAGCTGTATCATTCCTCTTAAAATTAAACTCTTTAAACTTCCACTTCAGCCACTAAATAATCACTTAAACTTCCATTTCCACTTCAAAATCTAGCAAATATGTTCATCAAAGGATTTGGTCTCACAGGCATAAAGAACCGGTAAATACCCTATTACTGACACTGCCTGTGCACTCTTCAAATAGCCTATGAAATCATGCATTTGGCTCCTTCAGCTTTCCATCTATCAGCCAGCCTGTGTGACTTCCTAAAGCACCATTAAACTGAATTTTCTGCTATGGAGTCTCTCTACCTCTTCAAGTCTGATCCTCAGAATTTTCCAGAAGTGGCTAGTACCCTCATGGAAGAAACCATGGTTGACAGCTCTCTTACAAAGGACTCCTCTCTCTTTGGAGTTTTAATTCATTTAGCCCTCATTATTTCCACCATTTCATGATGTCTCTAAAAGTATAATTTTAAAATTTAGCCTCTTTTTTTTAGTTTTTACAGCAGGAACAAGGACCTGCCACTATATACAATATCTTCTTTGGAAGACAAACTTTTATTGTTATTTATTTTATTATGATTAATTATTTTAGGAAGTCTCCTCCAGCTTTGTAACTGATTACTGGTAATGTACATACATTGTCAGACGTGTAATATTGAGCTATACAATTTGGATAGAGTTTCCACAGACTGTCTTCTGGCTCTATTCCCTTTAAATATTTGTCCTAAATACTGGTGCGATGATATTGTGCCATCAGCAGAATGGGCTATAGGAATTTTTCTGGAATCCATTTCTACACCAAGATACCTAACAATGATTTAACCTTATGTAAACAAGCCTGTGAATCACCTACATATAGCCCAGTAGTCTACATTAATTATATTTTGGTTTCAACTTCTCTTCACTTGGATTACCAAAATGCCTACACCCACTCTAATAACAACTAGTATGAGAAGTCAGAATGCAAAGACAGATTTGGTGGTCTTAGCCATTCTGAGTTAAAACATCTCAATTTTACAAATTTTATGAAAATATATGAACATGTGACCCCATTACTAGGGATTTTCCCAGGACCATAGCAAAGGCCCAGACCAGTGATGGGCCATGTGTAAAGCCTTTTAGCAACACAGAAAATTCAATGTCAATAACATATGCACCCACAATTATCCCCACCACAATAAATAATTAATAAATTAATAAATAAATAAATTAATTAATAACACAACCAAGCCAAAATCAATAACAGAAACAGAGTTAGTTGATGTCCACAGGTGGATTTCTCCTGGTTTGACTTACCTCTCTATGTGATAAAATCTCAAGAAGCATAAAACATAAGAGATTATATTTGCTTAAATATTCAAGGAAACAGACACTCCTAGAAGAAAGGCATCGTGTCAGAGTGACTCGTAGGCTGAGACTTGAATTTCAGCACCATAATGTACAAGCTCTATGACTCTGGACAAGTTAGACTTTAAATGCCCTCATATCTTCATGTATAAAATGGAGATACGTGTTTGTATCCATTTATATATTAACATGTAATTATGTCTGTCTCTATTATCTATCTATCTCTATACATTGAGAGAGCACTTAATCATAAGTGTTTTCTAATGTTTATAATTATTATTATTTGGGTCTATACTTCAGTGAAATAAAAAGATTATTCTCTTTCTACTATATTATTATTGCTTACCGTGTTTAAAAGGGAATTCACAAAGCTTAAAATTTGGTTTAGATAAAAGGCACAAGTTACTAACCTTTTCTGTACCCTGAAGGACATCTTGGAGAAAGCCACCTGTGAGGACAATTTCCTTCCTGGCTGCCTTCTGGTCCAGGGGCTCTGTTCTTAAAGTGGACAATATGTATGCCACTAAAACAATCTTTTTGCCTTTCACTTGGCTAAGAATGGGTAAAATTATGAATCCATTTATGAATTCTTATTTCAAAGACATAAATATGACAAAAACTGAAAGTTCATCTGTGGTGGCTTACTTAGAGCTACCACAGTTGTATGATAACACTGGAGAAGAATCACATGGTAAACATTAAATATAAGAACTTAAGTTTTTAGATGTTTTCTTTTCTGTATTTCATTCACTTGGCTTCTTCAGAAAACACAATAATTTTTTTTCAAAAGAATATAATTTGTAAAAACACTCAGTGCTGCTCTTGCCATATACTGCTGTTTGTTGATGGGGTGACTTAGATATGATTGAAATATGATTACTGTAAGTCTATAAATCTAGAAAATTGATTAATTAACTAATTTGACAGTTAACCGGCTTCAAAATTTGTCTCAGTATCTGGTTCTGATTGTAAATTAGAAGGGTAAAATATTTGATAAAATGTATAAGTTTTGAAAAGTATGTCATTTAATTGAGAAGTATATTTGAGGATATATATATATATATATATATATATTAAATATATGTAAAATAAGGTAGCCTTTTTGCTATTGTGGTAGACTATAAGTAGGAATAAACTTTAGAGATAAGAATAGTTTTTTATTTGATTTTTCTTGAGAAATTATGTAAAAACTTATTTTGTAAATTGAGTGATTAAGATGTATCAACAGGATTACTTAATTTGCATCATTACCCTTTAATTTAGTTGAATAGAAAGTCTCCCTCTTGCCATACTCAATGTACTCTAACTAAAAGTGTCCATTTTTGCCTCTTCCATTAGACTGTTTTTGAGCAGGATGTGATGGTTTCTTTGTCTTTATATCCTGACTACTTAATATAGTACCTGCAACTTCAAGAATGTTAATTGCAATGAGCAGTGTATTAAAAAAGAGGGGTACTTTGGAACCATCAAGGTGGCCCTGAGATTGTTGGTAAGTTACAAACAGACGCGTCCCTAATATAGCAGTGTGTTAAGGTCCCACCATAAAGAAGATGGGTGGAGTTTGTGAAGGCACCCGCACAAATCCTGGGTGGACAAACCAGGAAATTGCAAGGAGAGGGTTCCAAGAGGAAGAAGTGGTTATGTAAAAAATGAGCATGGATACTGGAAGCCCAATACTCTTTTTTTGTTTGTTTGTTTATTTTTTAATTTAAATGCAATTAGCCAACATATAGATATCCTTTTAAGAACATACATCAGTAGAGAGGAGGGAGATCAGACATGGATGGTGGGAGACGTGGGTTTGAGGGAGTGTTTATTTTGTCTTGGATGGGAATATCTTGACTTTGTTTAAATGCTATTGAAAAGGAGACAACATAAATGGAGAGGTTGAATGCTAGAACAGAATGAAACAGTTAATTAAGAGTACAAAGCTGGTGAGCATGAGCAAAGGGTGGAGGGATGCCTCTTCTTTGAAATGGGAGGAAGAATTCCATTCAGGCTGGTTTGCAGGCCTGCTAGAAGGCAGCTGATTGCTCCCACTTGCTGGCTGTAAGAAGTTGGAGGTGGGTAGGGTCATTTGCAGAGTGTTGAGTTAAAATGTTGAGGAGCTTAAGAAGGTTTTAAATAGCTCCTTTGGAGAATGAAGGCTAAGTAAAGAAATTCAGAAGAGAGCCAAACAGCATTAGTCATGCCTTGAGGGTAGGGGCTGTGTGCTGAGGCCTGGACCTACCAGACAGTGTGATTTTCCTGAAGCTGCACAAGGCAGGCAGTGAAGAGGGAGGGGTCTAGTGATGGAAAGGCATTCACTGGGTTGGGGTTGGAGCTTTTGTGGAGAAGTATGGATAAGGTATGAGGGAAGGTTTGAGTAAGAGAACTGAAGATTGAAGCTTTGGTGGGAAAAGATGCTCACATTTCAAATGATGAGGGTTACATTGGACCAAGGGGATGAGCAGCTAACAAAGGGTGCAGTGCAACACAAGTGCTGAGGCATGAAGAGGACAGGGTACCACAGGTGTCATCTATGTGCCTATGGAGGTCTCCCAGAATATGGCACGAACTGTCTGGAGAGGAAGACTGACAAGCCCTGTATCAAAGGCCCTGAGGAATGGGGAGGGGAGCCTGGAGGCTGATTGATGAGAGCAATACTTAGGGCAGAGCAGAGCCAAGGGGCAGAAACTTCAGAGCACAGAGGTTGCTTTAGGTAACCAGTTACCTGAGGCTAACAAATGGATTTGGAGAACTACAGGGGAATCTGCACAGTTAGCCAGTCCCTCCAGGATGCAGGGCAGTGGGCCTGCAGGCACCCGTGTTGTCCTGCTGCAAAAGAACCTGGGCTCACAGGGGATAAACATAGTAGTGAAGTTGGCCAGATGCCATATAGTGCATATCCTTAAGCATAGAAAGGAGTATGCACTGAATCTGGAAGAGGAAAAGAGATTCTCATACGTAGTAAGTCCAGCACAGGCTACAAGGGGTCTTTATCTCTTGGAAAAGAAGTGTTCCAGGTCAAGAGCCTATTCTCACATGGCTGAGTTGAGGTGGAGAGACTGCATGCCTTTCCCAACATATATGATGAGTGGGAAGGAGGATCCCTGGATGACGGTTGTGGTAGTGGAAGTGGAAAATAAAAGGGAACCTTAAAAGGATTTTTACAAGTTGAAGAAAGTGGAACATTCCTCCAAAATGAACATCCCAAAAGAGTGTTGGTGTTGCCTGAGGGTCAGAGAAGCACTGACCTAGAGTTTAGGGAATATCATGAGGCAGTGGGCATGTCACAGTGCAGACAATAAAATTGCAAGAGGTGGTAGCTGCCCCCTAGGAGGGCCTGAGGAGATCAGCAGGTAGATGGTCAAGATGGTTCCCTGCAGCAGTCTGGAGGCCTGACTCACAGACTCCGGATCTCCTCTGACTAATGTTCGGCTCTTGACCCTATGCTCAGAGCCTGGGCTCTAGCTTGTTCCCTAGTAGGTCATTCCATGCAGGAACTGTAATTTCCTAGGACACAATGCTAGGTGAAAGGGTTCATTGTATCAACAAGAATGACACAGTAATTTAAGCCTGGGAATGCAATTTATTCAACCTCCTCATTTCCTAAATGAGTTCAAATTATAACAATCCCTTAAAGGATAGAGTTTTAGAAATGTTGATTCTTTCTTTTATTTTTTATTGGTGGGGGAGCATGATGGTGGTGGCCTTGGGAAGGAAGAGGGGGAGGAGTCTTTCCAGTGATGACGAGTAAATCAGGTATTAGGATCAAGAAACATGAACTTTCTACAGTGGGATCCAAAGGGTTTTGTGTTTCTCAGACAGCTCTAAGCCTGCTCTTTCTTTAGTTTCTTTCTTCCTTCCTTCTTTTCTTTCTTTCTTTCTTTCTTTCTTTCTTTCTTTCTTTCTTTCTTTCTTTCTTTCTTTCTTCCTTCCTTCCTTCCTTCCTTCCTTTCTTTCTTTCTTTCTTTCTTTCTTTCTTTCTTTCTTTCTTTCTTTCTTCTTTCATTTTTCCTTCCTTCCTTCCTTCCTTCTTTCCTTCCTTCCTCCCTCCCTCCCTTCCTTTCTTTCTTTCTTTCTTTCTTTCTTTCTTTCTTTCTTTCTTTCTTTCTTTCTTTCTTTCTCCCTAGGAGGCACTGTTTGTGAAATCCAGCACACTTTGGGGTTCATTAACCATCTTGAACTATTTTCCAAATATTTTAGGTTCGAAAAAACCCAAACCACACTGGGCCAGACACTTTTTTTCTTCTTCACTGTTAAACCTATGTGTATTTTAAGGGAAATGTAATCCATATGTTTCTGATTCCTTTACACTTAACTCATCAAGTAGGATTTGTGAAAGCTGTTTGATGTCCTGGATGCTTTTTGAGCCATTTCCTTGTGACTTTCAAAGCCTTTCATTCTCTAGAAATAGGAAGTTGTGTTTTATGAAATGTAAATGAGCTTGAACCCCCAAAGGTCTGATTTGGGTCAGAATTCTGAATGATTGGAATTAGTTAGAAGCATGTTGTCTCTTTCAGAGGAATTCCAGCTCAGGGAATAGTTCCATATTTTTCATAAAATTGGCCAAACCTTAATTAGAATAATTTTGGAAGAAAAAATAGGCAAGAAATATTTCATTGCAAGGGTGTATATCATTAGTGAAAATAGATAAGTATTTTTGAGCAAATAGGAATTACCTCAGCTAAATTAACCTTAAAATAAAACAAAATAAAAATCATCAAAATGAATCTGATAATCATTGAATTTGATCCTATTGATAAATAGCTGTTTTCATTTTATTACCCCAAGGTGAATTGCTCTCTCTTTTTTTAAATATAAATCAGAGAGAGAAAGAGAGAAAGAAAGACTTTATTTCCAGTGAGTTGCCAACTTAATTAGAAATTTGAATTTAATCCCAAAGTGAATCTCAAGTAAATATTTTTTTCTCCAGTACTTTCCACAAGAACAATTAAGAGAATTCTCCAGAAATAAAGCTATGCTCATGTGTTAGAGAAATATCCTGTTCTTGTAGAGCTTCTATTCCAGCAGCAAAAAAATTAAATTAAAACAATTAAAGAAAGGTATAATCTGGTCATCTGCTCTCTGCTATTTCTGGGAAGAAGTTCCATATTGAGTGGGATAAAATAAAACAGGTTCAATTTTGAGCCTTTGCAGTTGTTTCTCCTTTAGCCTGGAATAATCTTGCCCAAGACCATCATGAGTTTGGCTCCTCTGTCATCTCATCGCAGAGGCTGGCTCTGACTCTCTAGTCTAAAGTAGTTCTCCCTTCCTCCTTCAGTAACTTTTTACTCTATTTTTCTGTTTTACATTTTTCACAGGAATTGGAACTACCTGAAAACTTCTTATTTATGTCATGTTTGCACTTACTGTTCCCTCTCACCACTGGAAATCTAAACCTACCCAAAATGTACCTCAATACCTAGAATGTTGGCTAGGAAATGGCAATGTTTACTGAATTGGATTGCAACCATTTTTATTTAGGCAGCACCTTTCGATAAACACTGACTGACATGTATACCCCAGAAGAGGTTTATTTATTTATTTATTTAGTTAGTTAGTTAGTTATTAGTTTATATCTAATGGCTTTAATAAATGTGTTATCAAGCTATCGTAATTTTACTACACATACTTCATATGAACTTTAGGATTTGGTTGTAAATTTCCACAAAATTTTGCAGCTGAGATTTTCATAGGGAATGTGTTTCCTCTGTGGATCAACTTGGGGAGCATTGCTCTCTTAAAAACATTAAGTCGTTTAATCTTGGAACACAGGATGTCTTTTTATGTATTTAGATATGATATAATTTCTTTCAGTAGTGTTCTGTAATTCCCATGTGAAATAGAAAGGTCCCAGGACAGCCAAAGAATTTTGAAAAAGAGGTAGAAGTTTCAGGACTCAAATTTCCCAATTCCAAAATTTACTACAAACTACAATCAAGATAGTATAATACTAGTATATGGATAGACATGTAGATCAACATAGATTTCAGAAAAAATCTGTTACATTTATGGTCAGTTGATAAAGAGTGTCAAGACAAGTCAATGGTAGAAGAATAGTCTTTTAAAAATAGTGTTAGAACAGCTGGATATACCCATGAGAAAGAATGAGGTTGGACTTCTACTCATGCTGTATACAAAAATGAACTAAAAGTGAATCAAAGGCCTAATCATAAGAACTAAAAAACAAACAAAAAAAAAGGCATAAATTACTTTGACATTGTATTAAGCAATCATTCCTTAAATATGACACCAAAAGCCTGAGCAGCAAAAGAAAAAAATAGATAAATTAGACTTAATTAAGATTGCTGTATTTCAAACAACAGCATCAAAAAAGTGAAAAGGCAACCCACAGAAAAGAGGAAATATTTGCAAATCATATCTCTGAGAAGGGATTGGTATCCAGAATTCTAACAACTCAACAAATGAGCAAATGAACAAAGGATTAAGAATATGAGCAAATGGACAAAGGATTTAAGTAGACATTTCTACAAAGAAGATACATGAATAGCTAAGAAGTACATTTAAAAATGCACAACATTGTTAGTTATCAGGGAAATACAGATCAAAATCAGGATGAGATACCACTTTCAGCCCACTAGGATGACGATAACAATAATTTTTTTAAGAGAATAAAAACTGTTGGTAAGGATGTGGAGAAATGAGAAACTTGTATATTGCTATTTGGAATGTAAAATGATATGGCTGATGTGGAAAACATTTTGGCGTTTCTTCAAAAAGTTAAGCACAGAGTTGAGTTACCATATGAAACAGCAATGTCACTCCTAGGTATATACCCAAGAGAACTGAAGACATATGTCTGCACAAAAACATGGTTATTTATAGTGGCATTATTCATAATAGCTAAAAAGTGGAAACAGCTAAAATAGCCATCAATGGATGAACAAATAAATAAGATGGGGCGTGCCCATAGAATGGAATATTATTCAGTCACAAAAGGCATAAAGAACTGATACTTGGTGCAACATAGTTGGACCTTGAAAATACTATATAAGTGAAAGAAGCCAGACACAAAAGACTACATATTATAAGATTTCACTAATACAAAATGTGCAGAATAAGACAACCCATTGAGACAGAATATAGACTAATGCTTCAATTTGCTTGGGATGGGAGGATGAGAAGTTACTCATCAAGTATATAGTGTTTCCTTTGGGAGTGATGAAAATGCTCTAGAATTAGATATTGGTGATGACTGCAGAATTTTGTGAATCTACTAAAACTATGGAGTTGTATAGTTTAAAGCATGAATTTAATGGTATGGGAATTATGTCTAAAAATATAACTGGTTTCACAATTACTCAATTCTTTTGTTAATGCCTCAATTCCCATGGGAGAAATCTTAAAAGGGAAGAGAAAAATGATGTGTTTGATTTGAGAACTAATCCTACTCATTGTTCATTGTCGTTTTTTTTTTTTTTTCCTTTTGGCTTTCCCAGTGCTTGCTTGGACATGAGAGAATCACCTAGGAGCAATGTTTCCTTACAATAGAGTGGTATTAGAGAAATGGGCTGTCCATGTATTCTGTTCTTTCAAGACTGATCCATGTGGTACCATGAAAGTGCTAGCAGATGTTTTGGGAAGAAAATGTGTAGGTAATTTTTTTGTTTTGTTTTATTACCTTATCAGCGATATTTATTTTTGAAACTAGAAGTCTATAGGTTGATATGTAACACTCCTTTAGGTTAAGATCATGATGAATGATTAACTACTGGAAAAGGTTTTGATATCAGTTCATTGACAGAATAGGGAACTTACCCTCAGCTAGCAATGGTGGAGTTAGGAGTTCTGAAAAAAGAATAGAGTTAAGTGTTAGGGCCAGAACAGAGACAACTGCCTTTTTGATCTTTTCAAAGTATACATATGTGAAAATTGTCCATAGTAATAAAACATGAGCAGGAGGGGCATTGCTTGTGGCACGTATAATTTGGAACAGCATTTTTAATGCTACTGTGCTATTTTAAATGCTGCTTAGTTTTTTTATTATTTTATTTATTTGTTCATGAGAAACACTGAGAGAGACAGAGACATAGGCAGAGGGAGAAGCAGGCTCCCTGCAGTGAGCTTGATGTGAAACTTAATCCCAGGACCCCAGGATCAACCTGAGCTAATGGCAGACACTCAACCACTGAACCACCCAGGCATTCCAATGCTGTTTAATTTTTAATGGAGAAAATAGAAAATGTATATTTGCCGTTAAAATGAATTAGGATACATAAAAATTTAAGCAGTCGATTTTTTTTAGTATGTTTCATCATGGTTATATTATGTTGTATTTTCTTGTGGATATATAGAATGAGGTATTCCAACACCTTTTAATGTTGGAAGACTGAATGGTGGGATATTTGTGACATTTTTCTGCTGAGTGGATGTTACATGGAGATAAGTGAAAGATGACCACTTAATTTCTATATGTTGGTTATGTAATGATGATGATGTATGATAATTAAAAGGAAAATTAAATAATGATGACTTCCATTTTCTCTTCATGGTAGAGCTTATTCACATTTATTCGTTATTTCCTGTAGTTCACATCTGCCTATACACCATCTTCTGTAACCTCACTTTGACGAAATGGGGTTGGATTGTGGACACTGTCGTCTCTCATTTAACAGTGAGTATATGTTCGCAAAGAGGTATTCTTTCCTACTATGACTACAAAATTTGGGTAATTAATATGCACTGCGTACTGGGATGTACTGATGAACAGTGGGACCTCATTCCTACATTCAGAGTTTAAACTTTATGGGGGAAACAAAAAATTAACCAAGAAATTACAATAAATTGCTATGAGATTGATCACAGGGGTAATTCACAATCCTAGGAAGTAAGGCATCTGGAAGACTTACCCAAGATAAGGCTAACAAGTGGTCAGAACCAAGATTATGCAAGATTTTAAAAACCAGGTTAAGTTATTGAGACTTTATTCCAAGGACTGGAATTATTGGATTTTAGGCAGGAAATGACATAATTAGATTTGCAGTTTTGGAAGGAAATTTTGCTTATATGTGTGGTAATCATATAATTTGTTATTCAAACCAGGAAACTCTGGAGAATCAAAAGGGGGTGCAATTGCTAATTTTGTTGGGACGATGAGTTATACATTTGGGCTGTCCTGGACAAACTCGGATGTATGGTTACCCCATTTCTAGGGGCCTGCAATGGAATGAGACAGGTATGTGAAGATAAATTAGGAGTGAAGACAATTTGGACTATAATGAAATGGTTAACAGAAAGAGAATTAGATAAATCTAAGAGTTATTTTGAAAAACGAACATGTAAAGTTGAGGACTGAATGTGGAAGGGAGAAGGAAGGTTGACTCTGCTAAGCATCTGGCTTGGAATTTTGAATGGCTGTTGGAGACACTGAGATGAGGAATGTTGGAGAAGTTTTAGGGAAGGTGATTGTTTTAGATACATCCGTGTTAAGTTAAAGTTAGCCATTGGGCACCCACAAGTAGTCGGTATCAAGATTTATGCAGGCCAGTTGCTCACATATGGAGCTATCATCTGAGGAGGTTGGCTGGACTGCAGTAACAGTGTGGATGACGGAGCACTGGCCATAGTCCAAGTCTCTCTAGCACACTAACAGTCCTAGAAATGTCTAGTACTCACTATATTCTCACTTTGCCAACAGTTTATTCTGATTGGCTCAAAGGTTAAAAATAGAGTATAATTCTGTATTTTCATGCTGGTTCATCTGGAGAAATGCCTGAGGAACTTCCCCTCCCACACAAGATTTTGGAAGATGTCTGGTGTGATGAGCCCTTCGAAAAAGTGTACAACCTGCCTTTTTGGGATCTGATAGTCTCGATAAATTAAGGGTTGGTGTGCTTGATGAGTCAAAATGGAAGGTGGATTTTGCCTTGATTAAATTCAACTCTGCAACAAAACCAGTAAGGATTTCTGGTTTTTTTTAAGAGAAGTGATGGCAGAGTTAATTTTGGAGGTAAAATAAAATTTAAATAGCATGGGCTAAAAAGGAGATGCCTCTGTGTGTGTGTGTGTGAGTGTGTGTGTGTGTGTGTGTGTGTGTGTGTTGGGTGGGAGTTCACCTGTCATGATAGTCAAGCCCCCACAGAAGCTGCATCACTATCTCATTTTTCTCACTTATTCTAGTAAAGTTGGCTCTGAATCTTTTAATTAAAGTCCATTTTGCATTTTAAGACGAAAGATGGCCGTGACTCAATAACACACATATACTTGAGGATTATGTGAAATCCTTCAAGAATGTTATGCATGTTCTCCTATGGGAGATACTCAGTCTTGTTTTCTTTTTCCTTTCTCTCTGAATGTTGGTTGACCCGGCTTCCATTAGCCCTGATCTCTGCACTGATGTATCATTAGAGACTCGAAAGAAACTGCAAATATTATGAGAGGACATGCCCATTTATGGACCTTTGAGTCACAGCAACTTTACATGTAGAGAAAATATCATTCTTTGTGTCTAAAAAAAAAAATGAGAAGAGTTAGGTAGAAATCCTAAAATGAAGTGGGCAAAGGACATTCAAAAGGGGCAACTGTCCCTAGGCTTTCTGTTCGAGACGTGGCTTTGATGCCCGTGGTGTTGGCTGAGAGTGTTCCTAAAACTTAAGTGTGGATCTTGTTAATGTGTTTAACAAGCCTGAATGGCTGAACTTGGGAATTGCAAGGGCTTGTTGCACCCCACCGAGATGTACATATACAGCCCCCCCTTACCTTGCGGTTGAAACTGACATGGAGCTGATCAGTTGGAGAAAACTTCCCCGACATTCCAGAATTAGATTTGTCTCCTGTTATTTTAGCTTAAAGTTTGCAGCTGTTTGAGAGACTTTGCAACTGAGAATTACTATTGCTTCCTTTTATAGGAATAGCAGAAAAATTAACTTTTTACTATATTTAACTGCAATGTCACTGCTCTAGAGTACTAAGAATCTTTGCCATCTCTTTTTCATGAAAAAAAAATTGTGTAGGATTATTTGCTTCTCAGCTTTTCAAACAAAAATTTCCTAATTTGTTTAACTGTGATTCATGTTTCATGGATCCTAAAAACTGTAGGGTAACTGACTCAGCGCTGTTTTAAAATGTCCGTATCTCCAACAATTTATAACAGTTGAGCATCTGTTGTATAATCTCTTACATGAAGATAATTTTCCAGCTCTGGCAAAATTCTATCAATATTCTAATTTCTTAGGATAAACTTTAACTAGGGTTTTGCCTTATAAAATTACCCAATGCCTGTTAAGAAGTAGACTTCTCCTTTATCTTTTTAAAAATTAATTATTTTTTTGCTAGCATTGTATGTTAGGAATACAGTATTTTTGTTCCCTTAGTCCCGTAACGTGCAGCTTTTTAAAAATAATGATGCTGATGCCTCAGAAAGAGGGACTCTAAATAATCTAGTCTTGGAAATTAGCATTGGTAAATTTAAAATTGGAAGGTGCTGTGTTTGGTCACTTGTCCCTGTAGAGTCACAGCCAAAGAAGCAGATGAGAAAAAAAAAAGAATTCTCTGGCTTCATACTAATGGTATTTCATTCATAAAAAGAAATTGTGCCCTGAGATTTAATTGAGTGGTTCCAGGGCCATGCCAGCAGAAAATCAGCTGGTTGGGCTCCTATATAAACATGATGACATGTTGAGGGCGGTGTTTACTTTTTTCTAATTAAAGCAAATTAGAAATTCCATTATATTTCTGCAGTGAGTTCTGACAGCAGCATGCCCTGGGAATTGCTCATGGTACTTTGAGACAAAGGCTTTCCTTCACTCAACATCCATTTGTTCCCTTAAGTTTTAAATTCATTCCAGGCGCTAAGTGTTTAAGCCTGCTCTGAGACCTCAGTTTTTCAGGATCATTTAAAAACAAGACTGGAGGACACAGTGGAATTCAGACCAACCACTTGTGATGACATTACATGTTCTCTGCCTTGATGCTGGTTCTCTTTGGGCAAGCAGTCTGTTTTCTTCCCCTCCATCAGTTCTATCAGTTTTCATAATATTGAGGCAAACCTTCAACTGACTTCCCAGTTTGGCAGCAAGAGATCATTTGCAGGGACCCACACTAGTAACAGAAACAACTAAGATGCCAATGAAAATATATCAACTACACAGCAAACATGGGTGCTTTTCTGGTACAAGTGAAAAGGCTCTTTTGAGCTTTCATCTGTCACAGAGCATACAACCTATGAAGACTTTGTTTTTCATTACTGATACCCTTTCCTTATAGTTTCAACCAGCTATGTCTGAGTTTGGAGGTTTTTTTAAAAAAAATTAATGGCCATCATACCTTTACATAATAGCTGTAAGACATTTTCAAAATTCAATGCCACTTTATTAAAATCCTGGCTAATGAGCAACATATTTAAGAAAAAAAATGAATATATGGAGCTCACTAAAACATTGTTCATTTCTGAAATCATAGTCACATTTTATTGTCTTGACCTTTTTTAAACTTACGATTTCAATGCTAAATTTTAAGTGCCAGAAACCTTCTTACAAGGAAGGTTATTCTCAGGGGACCTCCACCCCAGTGTTGCTGACAAAAGAGGCTCAGATAAAGTCACGAGGTTCACAGATAAAGTCGCAGGAGGTTTAGAAAAGCATTTAATTTTGTTTTCCATATTCCTCTGAATTAAGAGTGAACTCTGGATCTTGATGAGTTCATTTCTGGAGAACATGTCAAGTTTACTAAAGAGAATAAAGGACGCCTCTAATGAATGAGACTTGTGCACACACAGGTTGAAGAAAACCACGATCTGTTCTGAAGCTTTCTAAATTAAAAGAAAAGCACCTGTCTGTGACAGTAGCAAGAACTGCACTGTTTGGGTCACCGTGGTGTATTATGGAAACAGAAGGCAAATGTTTCTTTTCTTTGAGATTGCTCCTATGTTTCAGAAAAATCTAAAGCACAAATCATATATTAAACACAGAAATTGAATGTGAACTCTAGGTGTTTTTTTTTAAAGATTTTATTTATTTATTCATGAGACACAGAGAGAGAGGCAGAGACACAGGCAGAGGGAGAAGCAGGGAACCCAAGAGAGACTCAATCCCAAGATCCTGAGATCACGATCAGAACCAAAGGCAGGTGCTCAACCACTGAGCCACCCACGTGCCCCTGAACTCTAGGTTAACAGGTAGGAGTGCTTCTGAGATCCTTTCCTCTATCAGGTCATTTTGTTGTGTCTCAGCTGGTGCATTGGGGAAGGGAATGGGAAGAATTAGAAGGAGATGAGATTTTGCTCAAGGAGATGTGTAAATTGTGTTGAGTCACCTTTGAGTAATTCTTGGAGAAACATGGCAGGGAAAGAGACTGAATGGGATTTAAGAGACTTCAGTTCCTTCATTGTTCTCAGTTTTGTCTTGCATCAAAGATAATCAAGATTTGACTGTAAATAAAATTCCATCTTAAGCAGAGATATCCCACCCCTCCTCCAAGGCCCCAGCCCACCTGTTCATGCAGTCATGGAATTTCTCCTTTGACTAAAATGAGCTATATATAGTCAAATATCTCATAAAATGGGGGAGGGGGATTGTGAAATAACCAGGGAGAGTATTTAAAGGGTCTGACTTAAAGAAATGTGCCCAGATGAGTTTGGCCGATTGGGGTCAGTTAAGCCTCCCCTGACACCAACCATTAGTAATATTTTCCATGCACTAAGTAAAACAATGGAAACTTCATCACATCTGGTTGAGCCTCCAATACCTATGCAGCTTGTAATGGTTTTTGAAATCTTGATATGAAACAGCACCGTGGCACTCAACAATAGATTGTTAGCAAGCAAAGAAGGCGCACTTGTTCCAAAACAATGAAGAGTTGTATATTACCATTTCCCTTAGATGCTTCCCTCTGGTTCATATTGCTAGATTATTTCATCTTGATCCAAGGGGAGTTTGGGGTTATTTTCATCCCTTCCTCCTTCCTCTATCTTTTGAGCAATAGGCAGCAAGCCTCCAGGAAAACCATCTTCTGTCTCTTGCAGGGTACCACGTTTTTTCTCATTGCAAAGTTTTGGTTAGCTCTATAAGTTCCCTTGAAGATGGAGAAAAGCACTTTGGAAGATTGATAATTCCAAGAAATCTTTGCTGCCTTAAAGGTCTTGTTCTTGGGATGCCTGGATGGCTCAGCGGTTGAGCACTTGCCCCTGGCTCAGGGTGTGATCCACGGTCTCAGGATCGAGTCCCACATCAGGCTCCCTACCTGGAGCCTGCTTCTCCCTCTGCCTACGTCTCTGCCTTTCTCTTTCTGTGTCTTTCATGAATAAATAAATAAAATCTTTTTTTTTAAAAAAAAAGGTCTTGTTCTCACCTTGAATTTTTTAAAAATTACTTCAGAGATTTACAAAGAGGACATGGAATATACCTGAATGTCCTTAAGCCACTCTGATATCTTTACCTGATACTGACATTGAAGAATAATGCTCCAAGTTCCAAGTTCCAAGTTCCAAGGCACCCACCACCATTGATCTCTCTGAATAGAACCAAGAAATAAACCTCTTTTTAAAAAGATTTTATTTATTTATTTATTTATTTATTTATTTATTTAGTTAGTTAGTTAGTTAGTTAGTTATTTTAGAGAGAGAGCGTGCACACACAAGCCGAGGGGCAAGGAATCTTAAGCAGACTCTGCACTGAGGTCGACGCTGGGCTTGATCTCAGGACTCTGAGATCATGATTTGAGCTGAAACCTAGAGTCAGATGCTTAACCGACTGAGCCACCCAGCTACCCCCAAAATGAATTTCTTAATAAGCTATAGGAGCTGTCACTCAGAGAGGACAGTCTATGCCTATCTTGTTCACTTTGCCATACTCAAGCAAGCCCTGGCAAGACACTCAATGCAGTGTTTTGAATGCCTGTTACCTAACTTTTCCTATTCTGCAAACACCTCCGTTTTCGAGCTGTTGTGTTAATCGGGACAGTGCATATGACAATGCCAGTGGAAAAGATACAAGAGTAGGAATAAAAAGTCCTGGTGCTAATCCCAAATCAGTGATAGTTATAACAACAATAATGACAACAGTAATAGTAAATGTCTATTGAGGATTTACTCAGTGTCAGGTTCTGTTCTAATAATTTTACACCCATTGACTCATTTGGTACCCATAATAATGTTGTAGAGTAGCTACTCAATACTGCCAACTCTGGTTTCAAGAAGAGGAAACTGAGGCATGGACAAGTTAATTATCTTACCCTAGATGATGTAGCTGGTAAGTGGTGAAGCCAAGATTGGAATCCGGAGCCCTAATCTTAAATAATTGCAACCCAGATGGTTGTGTGTTGTTAGACAAATCTCTTTTTACCTTAGTTACCACTGTGCTAAGATTAGCATAATGATACCTACTGCGGAGGATTAAGAGGGGGGTTAGTGGAAACGTTCAGGTAGGAATGTTTATGGGTAGACTTTCCAATATGAATATACATGAGATAGTTTACATTCCCAAGCCACGAACATTATCATCAGAGGCCACAGGAATCCGTAGTCAGGACAGAAACTATTGAGATTTCCCTTTTTACCACAATTCAAACTCACACAGCACTGGGGAAAAACAGTATTCTTCAAAACAATTGAAGAAACTTAGGGCTTAAACTCTTGGAACAGTGTAACATATAGTAAAATCTTTCTGTTTGTAAAAAAAAAAAATCTTTCCATGTTTTTATTTTTAGGTTCCATCTATGCCAGTGATTTTCCATTTCCTTCTTCGGAAGATTTCCTTTAACGCAAACACAGGCTCACCCTCACGAACATCCACACATCCACATGCACACACGTGTATGTTCACATGCACACACACTCACTCACAGTCACACACACCCACGTGTCGCCGTGACAGGGTCACCATGTGCCTGACTTCATTGGTGGCAGCGGTGGTAGAAGTTGGCCTCTGAGGGCAAGCCCAAGTCTTCCTGGTGGTTAAGGACAATTCCACGGGTTTTTTTTTTTCAAAGATTTTATTTTTTTAATTTGAAAGAGAATGAGAGAGAGAGCACGCAAGTGGTGGGGAAGGAGGGTCAGAGGGAGAGGGACAAGCAGACTCTCCGCTGAGCGGGGAGCCCAATACAGAGCTCTATCCCAGGACCCCTGAGATCATGACCTGAGCTGAAGGCAGATGCTTGACCTACTGAGCCACCCTGGTGCCCCCCAAATTCCATAGATTCATCTTCTGAGATCTTTGGGTGGAAGAGAGAGGGTTTTCTTTTTTTTTTGTGCCCCCTCTTAGCAAAAAGAGAAAAAGAAGGATATTGAATGATATAATTTGAGTCATCAACAGGAACAAACCCTCAAGTCTGACACATTTGAGAATGACTGAAATGATGGCATTAAAGACAGTACTGATGTTCTTGTCACACTTGCATTGATAAACTTTTACACAGATTTGACTAAAGAATCATTTATATGATGTAGTTCCACTTTAGAGATATTTGTGTGTGTGTGTGTGTGTGTGCGTGTGTGTTTTCAACCGTTCTTTGAATCTCTCAGATGATGAGAAGTACTTGGTGATAAGTATCGTCTGTCATACGGATAGGTTAAGTTACATAATTGACCAAAAATATTAAAATAGCTCTGCAAGTGGGAACAACAGACTCATCTCAGAAATCCCTTTGTGATGTGGATTTTAAAGCACATATACAGTTATTGGAATTTACTTTTTCCCTCTGAAATCAGCAAGCCAGGAACGTAAGGACTTCTCCATTTAGTCCGCATTCCGTCGGATTTCCACGGCCTTCCTCCTGTCTTATGACTGCCCTTCCGTCCGGGTGCCTCCGTACTTTTCCTGGAATAGGGGACTTTTTCTTCTCCAGGGCTGGCTGTCTTAAGTAGCATGCACTGAATTGGTTTTGTGCAGATGTAACGGAGTTGGACACAGTCTTCACTGTCAAATGATCACATATCCTTTTTCCTGGCTACTGCCAAATCAAAATTTAGGACTGCAGATTTTCCTTTACCAGATAAACTTGATCTAGATCTAATCAAGGCTAAGCATTGCCCAAATAAGTGTATGTGTGTGTGTGTGAGAGAGAGAGAGAGAGAGAGAGAGTGTGTATGTGTAGAAGTCACGTGAGCAGGAACTTGGAGATCTAAGGTGAGGGTGGCCGCTAATAATTCACCTCCATGGTGGGTGGTCTTTTGTTCTGATTGCCTTTCAAGGCTCTCTCTTTGAATTTTCAGAGACTAATGTTAATACACACAGCCTTCCTCTGGCTTGGATGCCAGTGAGTACATCCTTCCAGAGCTTTCTTGAATGTCAGTTTTTCGGCTTCTGCCAATATACCGTGATGTACACGCTTGCTAAAGATTCAAATGGTGTTTCTTGGAGCTTGGAGGACCCTGGAATAGCACAGAGACGGTGTGAGCTCTGGGCTGGGAAAGGAGGGTCATGCCCTATTTTGCATATCTGTGTCAGTGTTTGCAAGATTCACAACAGTACAAACCCTCAGTAAAATCAGGGGATGGGAAAACATACTCTGATGGCCATTGCTCGTTGTAACAACCCGTGAGTCTAAGCTCTAAAGCTCTGTATTCAGAATGCAAGGTGTTTTGTTGTCTGTCAACTTTGGTGTGTTCCTTTGTGTATGAGGCAGGTCGAAATCTAGAAGGAGAGGTATGCCCACACCCTAGCAAATACAAAAAAAAAAAAAAAATCTGGTGAGATAACTTAATCAACCATGCAGATAGAAATAGGCAAGTTGAGCATGGTTAGGTTTTTGTAAATATACATAATTCAGTCACCTCTTGATCTTGTTGATGGATTAATTTAGTAATTGTGTTTCTTGTGCATCGAGAAATTTTGTCATTAGGCTCAGGGTGCTTGGAAAAGTAAGTTCTAGGGGCTCCTGGGGAGCTCAATGGTTGAGTATCTGCTTTGGCTCAGGTCGTGATCCCAGGGTCCTGGAGTGGAATCCCGCATCAGACTCCTTGCAGGGAGCCTGTTTCTCCCTCTGCCTAGGACTCCGCCTCTCTCTCTGTGTCTCTCATGAATAAATAAATAAAAATATTTAAATAAAAAAGGAAAAGTAAGTTCTATTAGCTAGACTCACAAATATTTTCATAGCATCCATTAGATGAATATGTAGAATGGAGAACTTAAATGCTTAATAAATAAGTGAATAATATAAATGCAGAGCCTCTTTAATCAAGTAACTAACAATTTCTTTGTGGAAAGAATCCATGAATATTTGAATAATAATAATAATAATACATGAGGCTTTGAAGTCCACAGTGATGCAAGAGGGAAATGACAGTAGCTTGCAACAGCAGAAGAAAGGGACAAAGGAAGATTATAAGCAGGTGCCATACAAAACTGACGACTCTGTCTCCAGAAAAGGGAGATGCCGTGAACTAGAATAACCTGGGAGTGAGCAGTATCTGATCTAAATCTAGGTGGTTTAAGGGCACAATTTTTTTAAAAGATTTTGTAAAAATGTATTTATTCATGAGAGACACAGAGAGGCAGAGACGTAGGCAGAGGGAGAAGCAGGCTCCCTGCAGGGAGCCTGATGCAGGACTCGATCCCAGGACCCTGGGATCACACCCTGAGCCGAAGGCAGACTCTCAACCACTGAGCCACCCCTGTGTCCCGGAGGGCACATTTTTTATGTAGGAAGAAAGGAGAGCTGGAATCTCTGAAGGGCAAACAGCATGAACAATGACCCAGAAGAGCATTTGCACAATTGAATGGTTCAAGGAAGTGAGTAACCAATGACAGTGGTGGAAAGGCATGTTGGAGCAGGACTCTCAAGCTGTGAATGGTGGGCTTAATCCTGCTGGCTCTGTGGCACTGGCCACATTTTGGGGTGTGAAAGAATGACGCTGTACTTCAGGAAATCAAGAGACCGGAGGCCGGTGATTGTGACGTATTCGGGATGAGGTAATAGTGCAGGAAACTATTGTCATCTATCACACGGGCAGGGAAGAGAGGTCTGTGAACGTATCGTAAAAATTCACGTTTTGCCCCATCAGGACATGAGAACATCACACTTTTGCCTCCAGTTTCCGAATACCTCTTCTTTTGTCTTCTGTGATCTCTTCTCCCTTGAGAAAATTCTAAGTGCATCAGAGTAAGGCAAATACAGGAAAAAGTAAGTGCAAATGCCAGACTGAACCCAAGATCAAGAGGATTGTGGTTCACTGATTCTGTGTCCTCATGGGAGCTAGGTCAGTTCAAGGGCAAGTTAAGACAAACAGGTGGAACCTATGTGTCCGAGAGCAGAAATCAAAAACAAACCCAAGGGGCACTGAACACGCAGTTCTGGTTGACTTTTCACTCTTCTTTCTGCCCTGCCTTTTTGGTAAATATGCATCGTCTTTGTTAAAGTAGTACTGCTTTGCTCCTGCCTTGGAAAGCTCTGGAAGATAAGCGGAAAAAAGCTGCCAGATTAGAGGGCCATATCTCAAGAAGCCAGACACAGTGGATTCCACCTTTAAGCTCTTCTCAGAGATCTGGCTTTCACATTATAGAAGGTTCTGGAACTAATTGCCCTGAGTCCGTTCTTTACCTACACTGGTTTGAATGCCAAGCAAAGAGGTCCTACGAATGTCAGTCCCAAATTGCTAAGTGACCAGGAAACATGAGTCCGGCCCCAGTGAGTGACGCATGGGTACCTTCACAAATAGGGTGACATCAGGACAGCGAGCATCCATCCAAAATGTTTGATCCTAGTAAATGGCTAATGAGATACTCACTGAGGTTACAATTTTAAAGACAAACTTCTACAAACTTAGGTTTCACAAATGAAGCTGTATTAGTTTTCTCTTGCTGCATAACCAATTATTCAAATATTCAGCTGCTTAACACAACAAATATTTGTTCTCTCCCAGTTTCTGTGCATCAGAAATCTGAGCATGAAAAAAAGAAAAAAGAAAGAAAGAAATCTGAGCATGGCCTAGTTTGGTGCCTCTGGCTCAAAGTTTGTCATGCAAACAGCATTGGCAGGGGCTGCAGTATCCCAAGGCTTGATCCGGAAGTGATCTACTTCCAAACTTGCTGCCGTGGCTCTTGGCCAGAGACATCAGTTCCTTGTCATGTGGCCTCTCCAAGGGCAGCTATCAACATACATGACCGAGAGCTTCTCCCAACATGAGGGTTCCAATAGAAAGAGCGTGGAAGGGAGAGACACCTAGACTAAATCTACATCAGTTTTCTTACCTGATCTCAGAAGAGCCATGCTTCCGTTTTTGCCACGTTCAGCTGTTACAAGTGAGTCAGTAGGTCTAGCTCATATGGAAAGGGAGGAGATCACACCAGGGCCTGAGCACCCAGAGAGGAGATGATTGGGATCCCTTTGAGAGACTGTGCACCGCAGACAGGGTAGGATAGCACTGTTGCTCTTTCAGTGGTGGCCCATGGGCTAGCGACATCAGGACCATTTGCAAGTTTGATAGAAATGCAAAATCTCAGCTCTAATCCCACCCCACCCAGAACTACTGACTCAGAATCTGCATTTAATAAGGTCCAGCAGTCTTTTGGGGGCATACCGAAGTTGGATGCTCTGTGGTCTACAGGATCTTCACACATTGAATCTTAAAGGAAATCAACCTTAGACTGATAATTACCCATCAGCGTCCCTATCTTGGAGCAGATGGTGACGAGTTAATGAGATTCTGCTTTCTATATGCTTCAGAGAAGGGCATGGGCAGGCTAATCCACGGTCTTAAAATGCACACACAGTCACCGTTTAATGGCTTAAAGATGAAGTCTGAACTTTTGTTGGCTATCAGACATAACAATGACCACATGGACGTCTTCTATTCCTGCGTAGCATTTATAGGGAAAACCGGATCCTTTGAACTCATGAGAAACCCCAAACCCATCATCCAAGCATCTTTCATTCCTGGAGATTATCAGAGTTTCATTGCAGGTTAAATTCTTTGTAACTTTTTCATGTGGGAACTATCCTGTTACCTCCTGTTAGCTCTTCCCCTGCTGAGTGCAAATGGAGGGTATACTCTACTTCCTGCAGCTGCTTTGGATTTTGTTACATTTTCCAGGTTTTGAAAAAAAAAATGTGCTGACAGAACGTGGCTTCATCTACAACTCTCAACTGATTTTAAGAGTATAAACAGAAATATGTTTCCTGATTGTATGTACCAGTGAAATCAAAATATTATCCCTACATCCAAAGATCCACTAGCCACTTTATTTTTAGAAACTGGGCACTAAAGAGAAACAGAAAAATATGTTGGGGAAAGGTCATTACGAGATAAAGACAGCAAATATGGCTAGACAAAAAGAAAAAAGAGAGCATGCTTTTGGTTTGCGCTATTTTCAATGAAAGATATTTGCTTTTTAAATGGAAAAAACTTTCCATTCGCATCTGGGCAGAAAGTCAGATTCAAATAGATATAATTGGAAAAGCTTACTAAATGATGGACTTATGTTACATTTTCCCCCCCTGACTGATCCTTTTTGTTTTATTTTACATAATGGAGCAAAATCCTGTTAAATAAATGTATTTGAAAGCAAAATGTTCAAAAGTCACATTTTATTGTAACAAGATGAAGCAAATAAAAACTCAGATCTGAGCCTCCAGAAGGTAAACAGTTTTGCTTGGGCTGTACGACTACTCTTGGTAAGGAGGGCATATCTCCCATTCTGGTTTTCAGGTATGAGCTTGTGAATAATAAAATTACAAACAAATTTTGAGGCCTCCCAATTGGTAAAACTCCTCAAGGTGCTTTTGGTCAGCCCAAGTAGAGTGAGTATCTAAAGGTACAGATAAAATGGGTTGGAGGCAGTATATGTTGGGATTTTGGAGGTGAGCAGCAGGTTGGGGAGGGGAAGTTAGGACCATGTTAGGGCCTCCAACAAAGAAAGGGCAGAATGAGCCAGTGCTAAGGGAATTACTGGATAGATTGGTCCTGGCAATGACAGCTTGGAACCCCAAGGTCCAGGCTGCAAAGGACAAAGAAACTGAATTATGATCCAGCAAGTCACATTAGGAAGTCTCTGGATGACAAAGCGGCAGAAGTGGGCAGCCTAGGTATGCAGCAGGTGTTGCTCTGGGAAATGTGACCTTATGCTAAGACTTGTATCCCATTTAAGGTGATTGACAAATCCAGGTCCTCAACAGAGCGCCAGCTATACGATTCAAGGGTTGGAATAGGACTTTCGATCACAATGGACAAACGGGAATGTTGCATTGCTCAGTATGGACCCAAGGCAAAACTCAGCAGCATGGCCTGAAATAAGAAAGGAATAAGGAGTTTCCTGAGTTGAGAGGGGACAACTTTCAAACAGAGCCAGCTCATTCCCTGTGGCATAGTGGACACCAGTTCGATTAACAAAGGACACTAGGATATGGACTGGGGGATTGGAACACAACCTGGGAGCCTAGGTTTGGTAGTGGGGCCATGAGATTCTGCGCCTGAGAATGTCAATTTGTTTTTAAGCCCCTCTAGACAGTCCCTAGTGAAGAGTAGATGCTTCTTGCTGAGTTGATAAAGTATTTGCATTGGCTGGGCTGACCTGAGACCATGAGGAACCATCCAGACCTGGGAGAGACAATATGAAGGGGAAGGAAGCTGACATTGACATCATCTTATTTCATGCTGGTCACTAACTTTTCTCTAGAAACTGGCTTCCAGTCATGTGATTGCCCCTGGGCCAGGGCGATTAGCTGGGGACATACTTACAGGTTTCTGTTGTTTCATTTTATGTGGTTTCTTATGAGCAAGGGAGAAAGTGCTGATCCTCATAGCTCTCTATAATCAAGAAGACGCCCCTTATTAGATCCCATTCCGGTAAATAGGAGCAGTATCTAATTTCCTTTGGAAGCAAGGCAGGAGAGGAGAAAGGGTATACCACCATGAAAGGCAATCTCGCCTGGAACCAATGTGTTTGAGTATTGAACTTTGGGTCACACTGAGTTTTTCCCAGCAATGATATTCGAATACATAATTATTCTGCTCTTCATGTGGTATTGGTAGTGCAAAGAGCAAGTGTGTGTTTTGTATTTATTTTCCAGAGTTCCCATTTATTGTTCCCCACGCTGAATGACGGGGCAAGTTTTGTTCCACCACATTGAAAGATAGCTGCTCCTGGCTTCAGGAAGCTTTTTGATTCTTTTTCGAATCCTACTTTCCTTTGGTTGGTGACTAGATGTCCCCTCGCACGCCATCTTGTTTTAATTGCCATCAGGGGTCATATCCCAACCCAAACATTTAACAACTAGTATGGCTCAGGTACCTACCAAGTGGAGTGGACCCTGGCCATTGTTCTTTGAACAGAAAATAGGGGCCCTCTGCTCTGCAGAAGTCACAGCTTATTGTGGGATCATGATGAGGTCAAGGAGCACAGAAATGGAAAGAGAGATTCAGGACAGCAGCTAATATACCAACTGCTATAGAAGCATTTGCATATTTTAATTATTGATAACACTCAGACCTGTGCATACTGGCTGATGATCAGGACTGATATTTATTTTGGGGACATTGTTACAGAAACATTTTAAACTATGAATAAGCTTTGATGACTAACTCCTTGGAGAGGAAGGAAGGTAGATAGGTGGCTAGCTCACATACGCCATGATAAGAGTTGGGATGTTAATCTGAGCATGATGGGAAGCCATTGGGCATTTATGATCTCAGTTATAGTTTAAGAGTATGACTCTGATTGACATGTTGAGAAAAAACCCAGTTAGGTTTTTTTGTTTTGTTTTTATTTTTTATTTATTTTTAAATCAGGCAAGAGGTAATTAGGGGAGGTTACTGGGTCCTAGGCAGTTTGCGTGGCTAGTTCCAGCTCACATCCTACAAGTCTGGTCCCAGGTCCCAGGGGTGTCACTGCCTTGGTCAATGTTGGCCGTATCTAAGTATAGGAAATATGGCATACTTTCTCAGAGGACCTGTCACATGCCCAGACCTCACAGCTCCTGTCCCCTTGTAGCTGGCTCTTTGAACTGGGAAATTTCTAACTTTAGATGATTGACAAAACCATTGAAAGGAGATGTAAATATCAAGGTGCTTAAAAGAAGAAGCCCAGTTCTTTTATCACTTAGGCTCAAAGGTAACACCATCTATTGTTAAGAAAACAGGTGATCATTGAGAAGATTTTACAGCAAAGCTTTCTATGTAGCTCTACCCCCAAAGAAGCAGAGAATGGAGATGGAACAATTTTTCCTCCAAAAGGCCCCCAGAGCAGACAGCAAAATGGCAGCTTCTGACTTTACGCAAGTTGCAATTAGGTTCTGGTACCCGCTTCTGCAGGAGGTCCATCCCTCTCGTGGTCAGGGTCTCACAGTTATCACGATACGTAGAATTGTGATATTGATCTTTCTCCAGATATTGTGTCTTTTATCTCGTAATGCTGAATACCTAAGGTAATATGTAGCATTTTGACCATTTTACGGACACTCCACAATGGCTATGTCACACAATGGCTTCCCCTAAACCACCTACCCCCCCCTCTTCAGGTTGGTCTGGCCTGCAGAGTATTTTCGAAAACTTGAATAAGACATTGTATCCCTTTTCTATTCCTGTCTAACAAAGAGCCATCACTTCAAAGCTTAAAGCCACACAAATTTAGGATGTCACCATTTCTATGCATCAGGAATAGACAGGGCTAGGAGAGTCCTCTGCCTGGAGTCTTATCAGACTGCAAACAAGGAGTTCACTGGGCTCTCTTCTCTTCTGGAGGCTTCAATGGGGGAGAAGCCACTTCCAAATTCATTCAGGTTGTTGGTAGGGTCCATTTCTTTGCAGCTATAGCATTTTGCTGTCTGGAGGCTGGAGGCAGCTCTCAGGTCCTCGAGGCACAGTTCCTTTGTCCGTGAGCTTCTCTAACATGGCTGTTTCCTTCATTAAGCCCACAAGGAGAGTCCCTCACCTCAGGGAAGGAACAGTTCATCTTTCAAGGACTTTCACCTGGTTTGGTCAGGCCCACCCATCATCATCTATTTTTCGATTAATATAAAAACAACTGATTTGGGACCTTAATTACATCTGAAAAAAACAGTGCCATCTTTGTCATAGTCTATTGGCTGCCAGCACATCACGAGTGCTGCTTTACAGCCAGGGGGAGTGGATCACACAAGGCTGTGAACACCAGGCGACAGGAAACATAGAGGCCGCTGTGGGGTTGGTCTGCCCATCATCGGGGTTCACATCTACAAATTAGTAGAGTACGCCCAGGAATTTAGATTTTCAGTTTCTTTTGAAAGAAATCAGAATACCTGGTGGCACTGGGCCCACATTCCTACCTGGCAGCAGCCAGTAGGAGTGGACTGTTCATAGCGCCCTTCGGTCAGGACATGCCTACCTGAGTTTCCATGATTCCGTTCTCTCCCTCTATTTCCTTTATTTGCTGTGCTCCCTGCTTCACCCCTGTGGCCATCCGTGGCTACAAATCTCACAGTAAACATTGGCTGACATTTTTTCAGCATAACTGTTTTTTAAATATTTTTGTTGCTTCTGCCCATGTTTTCCAGAAGGGGTAATAGTATTCCAGATGAAAAGAATATTGGCGATGACTTGATTTTGCCTCTTTTGCAGAGAACATTGAGGCCCTGAGAAGTGACTTGACCGGGTTCACACAAGTGGTTAGAACCCCAAACTCATGATTCTGTTTAAGCCCCGTGGTATTTTTTCAGAATGAAAGAAAAGAGGAACTAGACAACTCATGTTCCACAAGAGTATATGGGAATATCTGTTTATAAAGCCGTAACTACCTTCTCCAGGAAAACGTATCACTTTTCCAATATTAGAAGCCACCATGAAAACTGTGTGGAGGCCCACGGAGAGCTTTTGCTTCCTCTGCAGAAGGTTTGGTCGAGTTGAAGCCCTGCTGGCCTATATCTATCAGCTGTCACATTGTCTTTATTAATAAGATTTCTTGTCTACCAATAGCGCACTGAAAAAATGTACCTGTCTCCTGCAGGAAAGAGCAAGTGTGTGCACCTGCACCTCTGGGTTCTAGGTTGGGGAGACAGGAGAACCATATTCAAATCCTAGCCCTGCCGCTGACTGTGTGACTGACCTTGGACAAGTTATTGAAACTCTCTGTGCCTCACTTTCCTCATCTGTAAGATGAATATTTGAATAGAATAGTTTTGGAGATTACATGAGGTAATATGTGTAAAGCACTTAGAGCCATTCCTGGCTCAATAATGGGTACCTACTCTTATTATTTTAAAGATTTTATTTATTTATTCATAAGAGACACAGGGAGAGAGGCAGAGACATAGGAAGAGGGAGGAGAAGCAGGCTCCATGCAGAGAGCCTGATGCGGGACTCGATCCTGAGACTTCAGGATCTCGCCCTGAGCTAAAGGCAGATGCTCAGCCACTGAGCCACCCAGGCCTCCACCTACTCTTATTATTAGTACTTTTGTCCATGCTCCTGGGTAGATGTTTGGAGTTCAGGTGTGATTCTTTTTTTTTTTTTAAGATTTTATTTATTTATTCATGAGAGACACACACACACACACAGAGAGAGAGAGAGGCAGGAAGAGACATAGGGAGAGGGAGAACTAGGCTCCATGCAAGGAGCCTGACATGGGACTCAATCCTGGGACCCCAGGATCATACCCTGGGCCAGAGGCAAGCGCTAAACTGAGCCACCCAGGGATCCCCCCAGGTGTGATTCTCTAGATTTAGAACGTGCATTTTTTAATGGGGACAATATCATCTCCAAGTGGGTGAAAGCTTGGTTTTTGAGGAAAAAAAAAAAAACAACCTTTCTTTTATAATGTACAGAACACAGACATGCATAAAATACATAAACAAAACCACAGTGCATCCGTATTACAACTTACTGGTGGGGGGAATTGATTATGAAACAAATGTCCTCTTTGGGAGGGCAAAAATGACCAAAAAAGGGGGGGTCGAGGAAACACTGTTATAGAACAAGAGCAGACCAGCTACACAGTTAGCTGGGCTCAGTGAAAAATAAAAATGTGGAGCCCTTTGTTCAAATTCAAATTGAGAATTTCAAGACAGTGACAGCAGAGCACCAAGGGAATCACGGGGCCCTACTGGGTAGGAGTTCTGTGCACCTGCCCAGCTCCCACAGCACGGAGCCGGCCCCGAGGAAGGCCATTCCATGGTAGCTTCCGAGACTGAGGCCTGTGATAGCAGGATTCCTGTGTATTAATCCCCCACCCCAACACCCAGCACCCCTCATTAGGATGACTGTGATCTGTAGAGAGGTTGTGGTTTGCTGCATTGAGCCCAGACCTGATGATTAGATGCAAACTCTGCTAGGATCTGGTTAAAAGAAAATCGAAGGGATGGTGAAGCCCAATGAGATTTTTAGTGAGTTTGTCTTCTCGTCTGTCAACTTGGCCTTCATTTTATCCTCCCCCAACAGGTGCGTGCTCTTTCACAGTTTCAATTCGCATCCTTTGAGATGAAAGTGAGTGAACCAGAACACCCCAGATCATTTCTTGAGAAAACCGAAGGCTGCTGATTCCTCCGTATCTGCCCCTTCCCAGAGTTTCTGGTGCTGCCTGATTCTGAGATTTGTAAGAGGAAATGAGCTAAGTTTGCTACAGGGCTTACGCAGAGGCCTGCTCACTGCTGCCCAGTGGTACGCACTGCGAACTCCCATCTTCCCCTCTCATGCCAGCTCCTAAAAATAACCCAGTGGGAACAACCCAGTGGCCTCTCCCTCAAGGCCTGCAAATCAAAACCCTGATTAGGTCAAAGGATGGGAAATTCGCCTGCAGTGCTGCTCAGGGGCGCTCCAGTGCCAAGGGTGGAGAAGCCTTCCTGTTCCCTCCAAGGGTGGGACCGAGCCCAGGGGCGGGCTTCACTCTGGGGACCTCCGTCTATCTCTTCCGGTCCTTGGACCTGCTGGGGAGAAGCAGCTGCCCCCTGGGATTCCAGAAGTCCAGGAGGGAACACTGGCCAATCTACACTGGCCAGGTGTCTGAGTGGGGGAAGTTGGGCCTTCCTGGGGATGCCTCACACTCTGGGAAAATCATTCCTGCTGGCCCTGCCTTACATTAAATGAGGCCACTGAAGAAGGTCTTCCTTTTCTTTCACTCCTGAAGGGGACAATCAGGGTAGCAGGGGGTACCGCTGTGATGTCACCTTACAGCTTGGATTCAAAGAGTTTGAAATAGTCCTTGCCCCCAAACCAAAGACTTTTTATTTTGGTAGGTGTGATGGAGCAGAGTGGGAGGGAGGGTCATTTGGAGGGTATTAAAGTATATGCTCCATAATGGAACAACGAGTTACCAAACTGCGGCCCAGTGGTCATATTTGGCCTCTCACCTCCCTTTGTAAATACAATTTTACTGTGACTTGATTTAAAAAAACAAACACACTATTTATTTATTCGTGAGAGACACACAGAGAGAGGGGGAGAGAGGCAGAGGGAGAAGCAGGCTCCATGCAGGGAGCCCGACGCAGGCCTCGATCCCAGGACCCCGGGATCACGACCTGAGCCAAAGGCTCAACCCCTGAGCCTCCCTGGCGTCCCTTTGTGACTTCATTTGCCACGCTGACTCATTTGTGTCTTCTCTAGGGCTGCTTTCGTGCTACCACTGCAGGGCTGAGTCGTCAGGACACAAAGTCTAACATATGGAACTCTCTGGCCCTTTACAGAAACGGGGTGCCACTTCCTGCCCTACCCAGTGGCCACACGCTTAGAGTTTGTGTACCTGACACGTCTTCTGTGAGCTAGGTTTCACAAAAGTATCCCGAGTAGATGCTCCTCTCCCTACTTTTCGGATGGGGAAAGAGAGGTGAAGCTGGCTTCGCTCCCACAGATGGGGAAATGATAAGGCTGGCTGTGAATTGCTATCTGTTTGATTCCAGAGACTTCCTTCTGGCACACGTAGCTAAATGCCCATGGTCATGTGGGTTTGAATCACTGGCTGAAAAATTGCATATCTTCGAGGGGCCAGGCAGGTAAATCTGAAGGGCACTGCTGTAAGCCAGAGGGAGTGGTGTTGGGGGGGGGGTTGGGGGGTGGAGGGGGGGCTGGAAAGGACAAGCCCAGCCAAAGGCATTCAAACACAAATTGTTTTTACAAAGCTGTGAGGGCCAAAGAAAACATGGCAGCAGGCCTTATTAGGCCAACAGGTCCCTGGTTTGTGACCCTTGGACAGAGCCTCAATCAGGTTGGGCAAGAGGAGTCATGATACGCTCAGAATGGAAACCGGAGAGCCTGTTTGTCTCGCCCTCCCACTCTGGTTCACTTCTTCAGGAACATCACAGCTGGCTGCAGAGAGAAAACGTGGGCCTTTGGGCCAGACAGGCGTGTTGGTGTTTTGTTTTGTTTTGTTTTGTTGTCCCGACTCTATACCACGAGCCATGATATGGCTTCGAGTAAGTAAATTAACTTCGATGAGCTTCAGATTTTTTATTTTTTTATTTTATTTTATTTTATTTTATTTTATTTTATTTTATTTTATTTTATTTTATTTATTTATGATAGTCACAGAGAGAGAGAGAGAGAGAGAGAGAGGCAGAGACACAGGCAGAGGGAGAAGCAGGCTCCATGCACCAGGAGCCCGACGTGGGATTCGATCCCGGGTCTCCAGGATCGCGCCCTGGGCCAAAGGCAGGCGCTAAACCGCTGCGCCACCCAGGGATCCCCAGCTTCAGGTTTTTTAATCTTTAAACCCGAGGTGTATTTATTTCGCATTTATTGGTCCATGGCGTGGGCCAGGTGCTGCCTTGGTGTGACCTTATCTCGGGAGATGACCGCTCCGTCCGTGCACTCGGGCAGGGCAAACATGATGTGGCTTGATCCCCCTTTTTCTTACACCCCATGGTCAAGCTGTTGCTCTATTTCCAGGAGCCGATTGCTTCTCACCTCTATCGTGACACCTCGGTCTGAACCGGTCTGGATTACTGCAATAACCTCCTCACCCACCTCTGCTGGGGCTCTAGAGTCTTTGCTCAACCCAGCGACCGGAGGGACCCTGTTAATACTGAAGTCAGACCACGATAGTCTCTGGGGTTTCTCCGCCGAGAGTGAAAGCCTAAGTTCTTAGAGTAATTTTCAAGGTGCCCATGGTCTCCCCCACACTTGTCTTCCATACTTCTGTGCTCTGACCTGCTCACTCTCCTGCAGCCACAGTAGCCTCCTGCCTCTTCCTCAGATGCGCTAGGGAAGCTCCTGCCTCAGGACCTTTGCACTGCTGCCCGTGATCATCTTCACACAAGTATCCACAGAAAGGCTCCCGCATTCCTTCAGGTCTTTCTGCGTATTGTCGGTGAGGCCTTCTTTAACCATATCATTCAAGTTGCATGCCCATCTCCCTACTTTTTCTTTCCTTCTTTATCTTCCTGCCTAACACTTAGCATTACCACACATGTGATTGACTTATTGCTCTTGTTCGGTCTCTTTTTCACTACAAAGGCCAAAGAACTGTTCTGTTCGCCCGCGTCCATAGCACTTCATAAAGCCCCCAATCCACCAGCACATTTGTAATGTTTGTTAGTTCCTTTTCTTCTTTCTTCTCTGTTTCTCATCAGAAATAAACTTTTCCTGGGGGCCCCTGGGTGGTTCAGTTGGTTAAGCATCTGCCTTCGGCATAGGTCATGATCTTGGGGTCCTGGGGTGGAGAACTGTGTGCATGTGGAGCATATGGGATTCATGCTCAGTGGGGAGTCTGCTTGTCTCTCTCCCTCTGCCCCTGGCCATGCTCTGTCTCTCTCCCTCTCTCAAATAAAAGAATAAATTCATTAAAAAAAAAACAACAAAACTTTCCCCACTTTCAGGATTTTACTTAATCTGATATGACTGGGTCAGAATTATTTAGACTTCAAAGATCTTTGGGCATGGATATGATATAAATCGTACACAAAATGGAAATACAAGCTGAGTTAAATAATAAAACAGAGGTCTAGCAGGTTTTCCCACACCCCTTTAAAGATCAACTTGCCCGACACACAGGTGGATTCACCATATGGAAACCAGTTGTCTGGAGAACTCAAGGGTTACTTCTCCCCAACTCCTTTCTAAACAGGGTCCCTTTTCCAGCAAAATACTCATTTTCTTTGAACATTGAGCTTAGTTGCTTTTGAGAAACAACTACTTAAATACACAGGGAACATTATCCTCCTTCTATTGAGCACGCTGTGGCATGTTACACATCAACCTCTATGCTATAGGGATCCCTGGGTGGCGCAGCGGTTTGGTGCCTGCCTTTGGCCCAGGGCGTGATCCTGGAGACCCAGGATCGAATCCCACGTCGGGCTCCCGGTGCATGGAGCCTGCTTCTCCCTCCGCCTGTGTCTCTGCCTCTCTCTCTCTCTGTGTGACTATCATAAATTAAAAAAAAAAAAAAAAAAAGAAAACCTCTATGCTATAGTTGTATGTCTTTCCACATTCATAAGTCTCATTTTTATTTGCATGAACACCATGAAGTGGGGATCAACATTCCATTTTATAGATGAGTAGACTAAGGTCCAGCCGGGTGAAGTGACCTGCTCCAGTTCACTTTGCAGGGAAGCACTTGGAACTAAACCTTGTTGGCAGGACAGGAAATTCCTGCTACCACATACCAAAGGCATTTCTAAGGATAGTTGCCCTGAAAGAGTAGTTCTTTAGCAAAACGGAATCCTATTAATTTCTAATTGTAGATTTCCAGTGAGATTTTTGGTCATGAGCTCTTCCCTGGTTCCCTCTAATGTATAAACCTGAATTGTTTCTTTCTTTTTTTTTTTTTAAGATTTTAAAAATATTTATTCATGAGAGACACACAGAGAGAGGCAGAGACATAGGTAGAGGGAGAAGCAGGTTCCCTGAGAGAAGCCCAATGCAGGACTCAATCCCAGGACTCCGGGAGCATGACCTGAGCCAAAGGCAGACGCTCAACCACTGAGCCACCCAGGTGTCCCAACCCTGAATTGTTTCTATTCTACGGAGAAGTAGGGTGGACACTGAGGTCAGGGGTGTGATTTTTCCAAGTGGGCTCTGGCCTGCCTCCCCATGATGCCACCCTGGCTAGCTGGGTTGTTATGATATGGAAAGAGCAGAGGATTTCCGATGAAATGTCACACATGGTGCATCAGAACCGACACAGTTAGCGTGAACCACTTTGGTAGCTGGGAAGAGATGCATGTGGGAACGGCCTCGAATTGCTTCTGTCACAGCGAGAACTGTCATTAGTGTTCCTGATGGTGAGCTGAAAGCACGCAGGCTTTCCATCATAACTGCAGATCGTCTCCGTGATTTTCTCCACAGTTAACATGTGCCCAAGCTCGCGTGGACTTTTTGTCAGACACACACATTCGGCTGACATAGGATATGGAAAATCGCTCGTTCGCGTTTGTTTGTTTGATGCATCAACTGACAGAATGTGGTCACTTTTGTAGTCTCCAAGAAGCTGAAAAAAAAAAAATTAAAATCTCAGAAGTCTGACTTTATGAAGTTAGGTTTTCCGCCACCGAGAAACATCTTCATGTTAAAGGTTTGTTTACAAGGAATTGCTGTTTCCACTTGCTGGAGTGGCTCTTAAACATTAAAAAAAAAAAAAAAAAAAAGGTTGTTTTTTTCCAACCACTAAGTGGATCTAAACATTAAGTGTTTCTGAAGTTGGTTTTCCAGCTCCTGGGCTGCTATTAACATTTGCTGGGATGAAACAGGTCTCTCCCTCCACTTAGCTTACCCGTAAGGCAAGAGCGTAATATTTTGAAGAATTTTTTTTAAAATGGCTCATTGTGCAATATTTATATTTTATTCACATCAGCACAGGACAGTGTTGACACAAAGTTCCGTTGTTGTTGTTGGCGTCTGCCCTCCTGCTTCTATCCCACAAAGCCTGCCCCCTGCTCAGACCGACTGATGGAAGCTCTATCTGCTCCAAGAAAGAGGCCAACCGACCTGATAAACCAACAACTGTCTCAGGCAGAGCTGAGCACGCAAGAGCCCTTCTCCTCACCAGGAGAAGTGCAGACAGAGGAGAAGTTGAGGGGATACTCTGAGAGGTGTGTTTGAAAGGAGACAAGAGAGAACACTTCTCCGCAATCTTAAATCAAGGTGCTCCTAGAGGTGGTTGGGCCTCTCCATCTCCCCCCAACCCCCAAAGGAAGGACAAACGAAGGGTGCTGCTGTGTCTGTGTCTCACCCTTCCACCTGATGGCCGTTAGCAGGCATCCCCAAAGAAGTTCTCACATTGTGCTCCCGGAAACCAGCTACAGTGAGAGCAGGCATCAGTAATGAGTAAGCGTGATGGGTGAAGGGGTGTGTGCAGAACAGAACTGCCCCAGGCTACACATCTTCTGTTACCATATTATTTAAATGAGCACTCAGAATAGACCCCCACAGTGGACAAGAATATCTTTTGTGTCACTTGGTCTCTGCCCCCTCCGTGCACACACTCCTCCACATGCATAAACACCCTTCTCTCGTCAGCTTTTCAGCCACCCTCTTCCCCAAATTCACAGCCAGCTCCTCTTGGCAAAGGTTGCAATGTTGTTCACGCCATGAGAAATATCCCCATATCATTATCAACGAAAAATAAATTTCCTGAAGACGCCATTGCCATTGCATTTTGATTTTTAAGCTCTGCTTAGCTTTGGGCATTCAGGAGAGAGTGGGGGTGGAGAGAGGGTAAATGAATGAAAGACTTCATGCGTGCTTTTGTAGCATGCTCTGAAACCAAGGTCAGGTGTTCAGGTAGCTGAGGCAGGATAAAGTCAGCTGTGTGTGGCTGCCATGAGCCTAACCTGGATTTCCATGACCTCTTTTTGCCCTTTTTTTTTTCTATAACTGGCAACAAAGCAACATAAATAACCCATGTTGAGGGCTGATAGCAGGTTGTTTTGATTGTAGGAATGTAACTTTGCCAGGAAGATACCACTCCATGCAGGCATGTTGTTTTCTGGCTCACATTTGGAGTTGAAGAAATGGAGGTCCGTGGATCTCTGAGTCACTGGCTAATCCACCTTCCTCCCCAACGCTCTTGCTATAGCCAGCATATTCCTTGTTCAGCCTTTGTCCCACGAGGGATATAAATTTAGAAGAGAAACCTGTAGGTAATTAGCAGTCCAGCATGTCTGTCATTCCTTTGATAAAATGTGTTGGGTGTGGTTTCTCAACATGCAGTTGATAAAATGCATTGGTGGTGTTCCATTTCATTTGACTTTCCATTAGTTTTTTTTTTTTTTTCCAATGAGAATGTCTTAATGGCCAGCTTCTGTTTTCAATCATAGGGGACATTTCTATGGATTTATTTATTTATTATTTTTTTTTACATTTTCCAATAAGAAACATATTCTGATCCTTTAAAGGTTAGAAGGAAAGTATGGAAGGGTTAGGGATTCTCAGAAGAAAAGCTTCCCGGCTGGCTTAAATTAGCCAAAGTGTATGTGCACGCGTGCGTGTGTGTCCATGTGTGCATGGTGTGTGCGTGCGTATGTGTGTGTGGACATGCATGTGTGCATTGTGCATGTGCGTGCATGTGTGCATGTGCACATGTGCACGTGTGAGCATCTGTCTGAGGTCTTCTTTGGCTCCGTGACTCGGGGACAGGGAGCCTGCCATATTCCTTACGTTTTAGTGACTGTGCCGCCTAATTACCCTGGACAGCAGAAAGACCCACTTCACTCCGTTCATCTGCTTAGCACAGATTCCATCCTACCTAAGGATGAAGAAACCTCCCAGGGCTTTGAACATCAAACTGCAACTTGCATAACAAAATAAGTTAGTGCAATTAGGTTTTATATATACGTGGGCTGAGCTGGCAAAGGTGCCAATGAAAAGAGGGGTTGGTGGCGTCATCTCCAACTCACAGCTTTGTTTTTTGTTTTTTGTTTTTAATTTTTTTATTGGAGTTCAATTTGCCAACATACAGCGTAACACCCAGTGCTCATCCCTAACTCACAGCTTTGAAAAAAGGGAAGTCATCTGGGTAAATCACCCAGCTTTTTTAACTCACAGAAGCCTCAGCAAGTAAACCCGTGTAATGACCATCGGATCTGAACCGTGAAGATTTGATAAAGAGAAGCTTCTTTTCAGAGTCCTGCCCGACTCTGGACAGGAGCCCACCCTGGCTATCCTGGAGGTCTCTGGGAGTAAGCGCACATCCCCTGCTCTACGTTATCACGGGCATGGACTTGTGTTTGCACCTGACGTGCTGTCCCTCCTCTGGGTTCTCTTCTCCCTCCTTCCTTCTAGCCAATAATGGATCCAAAGCCTTGCCCCGTGCCTCATACATTCAAATCCTCACCCTGGCCAGTGTAGATTTCCTGAACTTAAGACATGTATCCTTCCTCCTGCTGTCAACCACGTTTAGGTTTTGGACCACCCTTGAGCTGTCCACATGGATTCTGATTCTTGGATGTGTCTTCGGTTAGCCTCCCGGACCACTTCGGATGTGTTGCCCATATAGTGGGCTTGGCACCCCCTTCGTGACACTGGTACTTGTGTGTGTCCTGGTGTTATTCACCTCGTGGCCTGCCCATCCCCAGGCTCTCCATGCTCTGAGAGCCCCATTCCTTCACTCAGGGATTCTTGACTGTGCAGAACAAAAATGGCTTAGACTGAGAGGCAAGTCCCACTTTCATGAATCCCTAGACTGGAATCAGAACTCGGAGACACTTCCCTTGAACTGAGAAACTCCATTGCTTGGAATAGAGACTCTTGTTCCCGGTTGGCATCACTGTCCACTGTGGCCAACAAAGACCCCTTCCTGCACGTGATGAGCACCTGATGCCTGCGTGGCTGACACCTTTAGTTGGTGACTCAACAGCCATCATTACCACCTCCACTTCTTGTTTGCAAACGGAACCTTAAGTTTTATTGGGACTGGCAGTAAACTAAGTCCCAGGGGAGAATTCATCATTTTGCAAGCTGGTCCTAGTATTCCTAACCCCTTTTTTGCCCATATTTATTTTCTATTTTCTAAGCCCTCCCTGCAGCCTTGTAGCCATATGGGACATTGCTATCCTGTAAGGGAAACTCTGCTGGGGAGTATTTGAATTGTGATTTGCTGGCACTAAGATTTGTGAAGAGTCCTTGCTTGCTGGGATGGACGTGGAAGGGGGACCCAAGTGCCAAAGTATGGAAGTGAATGCTAGCACCCAACTACCTGGTCTGAATTCTAGTCCGTTGCTCCTGGCTAAGGTAATTCATTGCTTCATGCCTCAGTTTCCCCAGCTGTGAAATGGGAGTGATTATAATGGCACCTATCTTATAGGATTGTTAGGAGAATAAAATTAATTAATAGTTATTAAGTACTTATAACAGTGTGTGGCACACAGTAGAGGCTATAAAATTATTTATTAAACGTATGGCCCCAGACATCTTTCAGGGTGAATTTGATTTCACAAATGCTAAACATAGCATTTTTCTTCTCTGAGAGAAAAGGAACAGTAGGATCCCAAACTGGCTAGGTTCTGAGGAAATGACTCCTAGCCCACAGTGTTTTGAGGAGGGTATGTTGCATACCTTCTGACCCAGAAATATTTATTTTTTCAAGAAATACAAAGAATATTCAAGGATGGATCAAGACATCATCAACAGTATTGATGTATTTTTAAAAAAAGATTTTCCTTATTTATTCATGAGAGACACACAGAAAAGGCAGAGACATAGGCAGAGGGAGAAGCAGGCTCCCTGCCGGGAACCCAATGTGGGACTCGATCCCAGGACCCCGAGATCACTCCCTGAGCCGAAGGCAGACAGACGCTCAACCACTGAGCCACTCAGGTGTCCCCTGATGCATATTTTTGACAGGAAAAAGGTTCAGGGTTAATGAGGAAATCAGTTAACAGAATATCTCCTATAGAATAATGACATTTATAACAATTTGTACTCAACGTATAAAAGTACATTGAAAATATCAGGAGAGATAGATACCAAGTACTGGGTAACCAGATTATAAAAAAACAAAAACAAAAACAAAAAAAAAAAACAAAGAAACTTTTCCTTATTGTTCGTTTGAACTTTCAATGTTTTCTACAATAATCTTGGGCAGCTTGTGTTAAAAAAACAAAAGTCTATGTATTATGATTCCATCTTTGCAAAGCAAATATAGTGACCTATAGCGATAAAGAACAAAATCTAGATATTTATGCACACAAAAGTCTGTGGAAGGATATGTATGCCGAAATGTTAGCAGCTATCTCTAGGTTAATGGAATTACAGGTTATTTTATTTTTGTTTTCTTTTTGAATATTCATATTTCCTGACTTTTCTACCATCATTATGTAACATTTTGGTTTTTACAAAGTAGAAAAAAGAGCTAAGCAGCCTATCCCCTTGGTACTATTGGTTCTACTACTTTTGTTCCTCTGCAGACGGCCAAGTTGGAAAATTCTATATGTGCCAGATATTTGAGCTAATAAAGATTCCAAGCGAATCTTCTTCCCTCCCCCACCTCCTCCCCACACGTTAGTCTGGAGACACTTCTACTTTTTCTGCCAAATATCTTCCCCAAGTCATTCTGCATTGCTGATATTTTGTCAGATTAATAGATCCCGAGTGATGTGAATATGTTGATTTTATGGCAGACCTCCAGAAAAGGCTTTTTACAGATAAAACTGGATATGATGAATTATGTTTCTTGAGATTCTGATGTTTCTATTTAAAGGTGTCTTTAGGCCCTCAGCCCTTCATGTAAGGCACGTTAAGATTCCTCTTTAAAAGCCGTGCACTCTATCATTTCTTCCCTATCTTGAGAACAAGGTCAGGGGGATCCTGGGGTAGGTATTTCTGCCCCTGTCTGTGGTTTGTGAATTCCTTGGCCCACCTGTAAATGTAAAGCATTCTCTTCTAATTCGAGTTCATCTGTCAGTCGAGGAAAATGCTTTTCCTTTTCCGAGGTCCTGGATTGATTGGTTGGAAATATAATTTGGTTCTTGTGTTTGTACTGGATTGGAGATCAGAAAGCAGTTTCAGACTATACTGGCTCTGGGACTTTATTTCAGTGGTGAAGTTCAGGAGTGCAGCAAGAGACAGGAAAATCAGGGCTGTTTATACAGTCTCTTTTCTTTCTTTCCTTGAGTGTTTTAAAGGGGAAGAACGGCCCTCCAAACTTCTAGAGTTGGCAGCAGTACTGTTGTGTGCTGTCAGTTCTTATTTCTTTCCCGACTCTTCTGTCAGCTAGAAGGGAAAAGACAGCCAGCGAGAGCAAGCACAAGTGGAGAGGATAGTTCTGGGGGCATCTACCTTGTGTCAGACACTGTCCTACATCTTGTGCATTTATTATCTCGCTCAGCGCTCTTGGTTTGGGGGTGGGGGAAGGATGTCGTCAGAGAGCATTGAATGTAGTCACAGACCTACAGACAAGGGGCAGAAGTGGGGGCCAGTGGCAAATCTGCCTTCTCTAAACTGGGGGTGTCTGTTTGATCGATGCCACACAGCAGGATGAGCCCGTGGCTTGCAGGATCCGGGGGGATCATTCAGCACCTACACTGTGCCCATTTTACCGGTAGGTCAGGGATGACAATGATGGTCATGAGCAAGACAGTGAGGTTGGTGAGGATGACCCCTCCCTGGTGGTACTGCATCGGTTGGGGGGTTTCATGTGGGGAAGAGGGAGGAGCACTGTTTCAGCTCCAGGGGCTTTCTTTCTTTCTTTCTTTCTTTCTTTCTTTCTTTCTTTCTTTCTTTCTTTCTTTCTTTCTTCTTTCTTTCAGATTTTATTCATTGGGCAGGCCCGGTGGCCCAGCGACTTAGTGCCACCTTCAGCCCAGGGTGTGATCCTGGAGATCTGAGATCGGGTCCCACATCAGGCTCTCTGCATGGAGCCTGCTTCTCCCTCTGCCTGTGTCTTTGCCTCTCACTCTCTCTGTCTGTCATGAATAAATAAATAAAATCTTTTAAAAAAAATTATCTATTTATTTATTCATGACAGACACAGAGAGAAAGGCAGAGACATGGGCAGAGGGAGAAGCAGGCTCCATGCAGGGAGCCTAATGTGGGACTCCATCCTGGGACTCCAGGATCTCACCTTGAGCCAAAGGCAGATGCTCAACCGCTAAATCACCTAGGCATCCCTAGAGGCTTATTTCTTAAACGTGCCCATCAGCATGAAAAGACGCTCTTCTCATCTCATCCCAAGACATGTTATGATCCATGCCTCCCAGAGTGCAAAGCACACACAAAATTCCAAGTTTGTCCCTTCATTCCCAAGCTTTTTCATGAATCTGGCCACTATGAGACACAGTCTGATGACCGTGGCATTAAGAACACTTGCCAGATTCTGGAAGTCTCTATTTGAAAAGGTTGCTGAGGGATCTCTGGGCCTGTTGATTGGTTGACTGTTCACATTGTAATTGGCCTCTTAGGCCAGCATCACAGGGAAAGATACAGTTTCTGTTGCAGCCCCAGGGGCCCGGGCAGCCAATAACTCCTTTCCTGTAGTGTTTTAGTTTTCATCTTCCTCTTCCTTATCTGCAGTGGTAACTGGAACCTCAACTTTACAACAGTAAAGATGTATCAGGCACTGTATCAGGCACTCCTTAATGGTTTTGCTGATATAGTTTTAAAGATTTTATATATTCATTCATTCATCCATTTATGAGAGAGAGAGAGAGAGAGAGAGAGAGAGAACACAAGTGGGAGGGGGAGAAGGAGAGAGAATTTCAAGCAGACTCAGTGCTAAGCATGGAGCCTGATGCGGAGCTTGATCTCATGAGCCTGAGATCATGACCTGAGCCGAAACCAAGACTGGGATGCTTAACCAACTGAGCCACCCAAGTTAAACTCCTTTACTGTTACTTTTTAAGTCACTCTATGGCACTCTTAGAGCTTCTGATTTGCTCTTTGTCTAAAACTCTGAGTCACTTTGAGTTTTCAAGTCTTTCCTGGAGGATGGATTGGTGTGGGCATGGATTTGGAGAGGAAGGAGGCACAACTGACCGAAGAATCAGATGGAAATGCTCATTTGTACTCACAGATCACTTTAAATCCCCTTTACCTGTACATGGGGGCCTAGGGCGAGCGGACGTGTGCAAGGAAGGAATGTGGAAAAGGAAATGCATTTCTTCTGCAGTTGTGTGTGTCCCTGGCATGACACAGATGTTCCCACTGCTTTATGTCATTTACTTTTGGGCTGTTACATGTAAGTTGGATGTTTTATCTCCTTTTCCTGGAAATTGGTTCAGAGACAAAGTAATTTGCCTAAATTCCAACTGTATCAAAGGCACAGCCCAGGTCAGAATCTTTGTCTGCCAGCCCATAGTTCAGGCTAAAACAAATGAAACCAAACACAATCAGTCATATAAGGTACAGCTCTTTTAACGACTTCAAACACAGTGATCCCAAAGATCATCAGAAAAACATAACTTAAAAAACAGTGTACAAAACAAGAGAAAATGTAAAACTCTCATGGATGGAGAATAACTGAAGAAAAGGACAGCTTGTGTTATTGGAGGTGGGCTCTTTAATTTTTATTTTTATAAGTTCTTACATCTATGTAGGGCAACTGGAAAGAATATTTGAGTGCTACCAAGTTTTTTGGACTGTGATCTCTTCATAAGAGATATTTGAAAACTAATCATTTATATGCAAATCATAGCTGCTGAGGTTCTTGAGAATTGCTACATTTTCTTAGGTAGATTAAACTCCAGGAAATTATTTTAATAGTATTCACTTTTCTTTTTTTTGCAGATAAGAGAAAAGTTGATGTGAGCCCATCCAGTCTCATCCAATTATCACAAATTCCAAATAAGCTGGGTCTGAATTAATAAGATTTCATTGCAGTGCAGAATGGGTATATTTAAACAAAGTGGAGCAATCAGAATCAGATGCAATTAAGGTGGGAAATACCATAAGTTAAAAATTCCTTTGATTTTTCATGGATAAAATGGAAATTCTATCTTCTGACATTTGATACTTTGTTCTAATATAAACAGGCTGTTAGTCTCTAAAAAGAGGAAGGATGTATCAAGGTGATTTGAGTTTCTGCATTAAATTTCAGTGTCAGCCTAGGCTTTGGAATCCGACAGAGGGGCCAGGCCAGGCTTTGCTATTTGTTTTATGCTTTTGGGTCAGTTGCTTAATCTCTTGAGCACTGTTTAATGCTCTTTAGCTTGGGGGAGCACTGGAGAAATGGAGCAAATATATATGTAGAGCTGGTCCAATTTCTGGAATAAAGTAGGAAGCAAAAGTGGCTATTGTGATTATAGTATTATTATTTTTAAAGATTTTGTTTTTATTTATTTATTCATGAGATGTCTCTCAGAGAAGCAGAGACACAGGTAGAGGGAGAAGCGGGGTCCCCGCGGGGAGCCCGATTTGGCACTCCATCCCAGGACTTCCAGGATCACGACCTGAGCCAAAGGCAGATGCTCAACCAGTGAGCCACCCAGGTGCCCCTGTGACTATATTATTATTTTAATGTTATCCAAGTCCTTTTTATCTTATTTTATTGTGGTAAGACCAGTTAACGTGAGATCTACCCACTTGCCAAAAATTGCACGTGTAGGATACAGTATTGTTAACTCTAGGCACAGTCTTGTACAGGAGAGCTCTAGAACTCATGCATCTTACATAACTGACATTCTGTGCCCCTTGATTTATTTTTTTTAATTTATTTATTTATTATTGAGAGATGCAGGGAGAGAGGCTGAGACATAGGCAGAGGGAGAAGCAGGCTCCCTGTGAGGAGCCCGATGTGGGATTCGATCCCAGGACCCCGGGATCACGACCTGAGCCAAAGGCAGATGCTCAACCACTGAGCCACCCAGGTGCCCCATGTGCCTCTTGATTTTCACCTCTCCATTTCCCTCTCCTCTATCCCAGTGTTATCCAAATAATCTAAAAGTGCAGTGTGAGGAAGAGTCCACTCAATGATGCAATTCTGAATAACTGATACGTTCTCTTTCATTTTCTGATGAAGGAGAACCGAATTCCATTATTTTCTTCTGAAAAAAAAAAAAACAAAAAAAAAAAAACGAGTTATGGAGAGATGTGAGAGGATGGGAGCAGTTGGCTCTGGAGGGTCCCTGGAGGAGCAGACTCACGGGGTGGTGATTAGGGAGTGCTCCCTCTCCACTCTTACTCTCACTGAATGAAGCTACTGTGAGGCTTGACATAGAGAAATCCTTGAAAGAGCTTCACGGCTCAGTTAAATCTGCTCAAATACTAGAAAGAAGGGCCTTGCTCACAACAGAAAGAGGCACATCTGCAGTACATTTTGGTTGCAGTAACAAAAACTGGACAAGTCCCTGGCCCATTCAATCACTAAAATTTACTTTCCCCTCGTGGAAGTTGAACATTTTCCATGGGTTCTTGTTTGCTGTGCTTGAATGGGACAGTAAGTAAGTTAAGCTTTCTGGCACGCACAGTCCTCAGCAGTGTGGGGTGCAATTTCCACTTGCCCACAAGCCCTGTAGACATTTCTTCCGATGATCATTTCACGTAGTAATACTACGTTAATAGAATATCCTTTTCTTTCATCTCCTCCTGCTCTGTTTGGAAAGAGTAATTTTGTACCAAAACAAAACAGAGAAACCACCCAACCCAATGTAATTTTCCAGGTTAAACCAAAAATCAAAGTACAGTAGGGAATATACAAAACATATTTCTCACTGGTACATTCAGAAATAATGTCAAACATTTTGTCAGAAGTACCCTACTATAGGGACGCCTGGGTGGCTCAGTGGTCGAGCATCTGCCTTCGGCCCAGGGCGTGATCCTGGGGTCCCGGGGTCGAGTCCCACGTCGGGCTCCCTGCATGGAGCCTGCTTCTCCTTCTGTCTGTGTCTCTGCCTCTCTCTCTGGGTCTCTCATGAATAAATAAATAAAATCTTAAAAAAAAAAAAAAAAGAAGTACCCTACTATGGCTTTCAAAGGAAATTGGGTAGAATGGCAAAGGAGGGAAATGCACACGGCAGGAAGGGCTAGCATATGGAAGGGGACAGGCTACCTGGAGCTTATACTTCGTCCCAGTTGAATTTCATGCCTCTGACTGCCCTATCACAAAGTGTTCCATTTCTGAAAGAAGAAAGCAAAAGAGGAAATATCTGAACTATAAAATGTCAAATTGCTTTCCAAACTTGTTCCAATTTCCAACCACATCAAGAAGGGTGTCTGAAAAGACAATCAGCTTTTGCACTAACCAAACACATATACAATTATTTATTTTTTAAGACTTTTTTCTTCAGGAATGCATCATCAAACGAATGTGCAGGGTTATTCTAGGGCCATTTGCCTCCAATCCTTTAAAAAGTAGTTTTGTAGCTACCGTATATTTGTCTTTTTTTTTTCCTTTTTGCCTTTAATTTTTTTGTAAATCAAATAAGCCACAATTCAATTTATTTAGAAAAAAAGTACTGAAAGCTGGGTATATTTTATCCATTTTTCTGGGAATAAATGCTGGTGCCCTCCCAAAGAGAGACTTAAGGAGAAATAATCAAAACCTTTCTCCCCCTCCGCTGTCCCCCGCCCCCCCAGATATTAAATAGGAGGAGGGTGAAACCTTGATGAGCTATGTTTCACTGACATATATCACTAACAGGGCTTTTGAAGGAGTTGCTTGTCTACATAGTCACTTCTATTTCCTAAAACAGGATATAAAGTCAGAATTCGGCTTGCTTCCCTCAGAAGGTGGGTTTCATAAAGAGATACTAACACATTATCTTTTGTACCTTAGAAAACTCAGGATTTTAAAGAACTTCGTGTCTAACGAATCACCAGTATTTTTGATGAGTTGCATATAAACGTCAGTTACATGAAATGTTTCTAACTCTAGGAATAGTTAGAAATGAGTGAGCTCATGTCCTATATTTGGATTAGTCATGTATTTCTGATCTTACATTTTATCTCCTTTATTGGGTTGTTGCCTGCACTTCCTTTGCTTTAAAATTTGATGGTACCTTTACCTTTTCTCATCTCCCCTCCCCTGCCTGCCTCTTTCTTTTCCTTCCTCCCCTCCTTTCTCCCTGCCTTCCACCCCTCCTCCCTGCCTTCCACCCCTCCTCCCTTCCTTCCTCCCCTCCTCCCTTCCTTCCTCCCCTCCTCCCTTCCTTCCTCCCCTCTTCCCCTCCTTCCTTCCCTCCTCTGCTCCTTCCTTCCCTCCTCCTCTTCCCTCTCCTCCCCTCCCCTCTCCTCTCTTCTGTGTTTGGCATCAAGACTACCATATGTGTAGCTAATTAATCTTGACCTCTTGTGAGTTATTACCACTTCACCATCTATTGCCATTAACCTCTTTCTTGTCCCTTGCACTACCGTTGTCACCATTTCAGGTAATATACTTACTTCCCTAATGATCTTACTTAATTTACTTTGCAGGGCTATAAATTCCAGTTGCATAGCTGCTCTTTTTACTTTATAACAATGATCCTTTAAAGAAATTGAGAAAGGATAAAACAATTTTCTAAATAATTATGTACACATTTACTATCCCCAGTGCTTGGTTTTCCACAAACATCCTCTCCCTTGACCCTGAGGAAACTATAGTGTCATTCCTAGTGCAGGTCAACCCCCCCCACCCCACACCGCCCGACAACTTTGCTTGGGTTTCCTTTATGTGAGATGTCTTCATTTTGCCTCCCTTTTGGAAGGTTTCTTTGCTGGATACAGAATTCCAGGAAGACCCAGTTTTGTTTTGTTTTTCTTCTTTTGTTTTTCCTTTGGCACTTTAAAATTGCTGTTTCCTTATCTTTTCTGCTTAGCTTAGCTTTGTTTCTGGTGAGGAAATATCATCATTTTGTCCTCACTACCCTGCATGTTTTGTATAGATTTTCTACCAGGCTGTGCCTCGTTCTTGTTTCTGTTTTTCTTTTTTTTTCCTTAATAATGTTTTTCAAAAAGCAGACTTTAAAATATTTTAATAGAATCCAAGTTACCCATTCTTTTTCCTTTATGTATCATGCTTTTGGCGTTGTATCTAAGAAATCTTTGCATGTTAGAAAAACCCAGTATTTCCCCCTATATCTTCTATGACTCCTACAGAACATTTTGTTTCTTTTTTTTAAAAAGATTTTTATTGATTTATTCATGAGAGACACATGGAGAGAGAGAGGCAGAGATATAGGAAGAAGGAGAAGTGGGCTCTGTGGGATGGATCCCAGGACCCTGGGATCATGACCTGAGCCAAAGGCAGATGTTCAACCACTGAACTACCCAGGGGCCCCCAGAACATTTCACTTCTGACACCAGATGTGGGAGAGTTTTCTCTCCACCAAACAATTCTCTGGGGCACCGTCTGGGTGTCTTGTAATTTAACTCCATTCTGATACTGTCTACCTGGAGGTTGTGTCAGAGTCCATGGGTTAAGGGCTCGGTTTCGCTAGACTAAGCTCGACGTCAGACATCAATCATAAGTAGCAGGTCCTCAGATTGTTCACAACTTCTGTCTGACTTGGCTACAAATCAAAGGTTTGGATGACCTCCTCCACCTTTGGATTCAACTGATTTTCTAGAGTGACTCACAGAACTCAGTGAAACATTTACTTAACTGTTTCCCCATTTATTAAGTGACATGAGAAAGGATACAGGTGAATAGTTAGATGAAGAGATAGGTTGGGTGAGGTCTGGGAGGGTCCTGAGCACCGGAGATTTTCTCCCCCTGGAGTTGGGGGTGCACCACTTTCCCCATATGTGGGTATGCTCACAATCCTAGAAGCTGCCCAAGTCCCACACTGTTGGGATTTTTATGGAAGTGTCACCCATGGGCAGGATCTATCATTAACTCAATTTTCAGCTCTTCCACCTTCTCAAGACACTGGGAGATAGGGCTGAAAATTCTAAGCTTCTAATCATGGCTTGATCTTTCTGTCAGTTGGTCCCCATCCTGAGCCATCCAGAGTCACCTCATTAGAATAGAAGATACACACACACACACACACACACACACAAGGAATAGCAGACACTCTTATCATCCAAGAAATTACATGGGTTTTGGGTTTGGAAGTGTCAAAGCCCAAATATTAGAACAAAAGGTGCCCCTAATGCTCTTGTCACTTGGGAAATTCCAGGGGTTTTAGGAGCTCTGTGCCAAAAATGGGGACACGGACTAAATACGTATATTTCTTATTATAAATCACAATATGGCAATCACCAAAGATCTCGAAGATTTTGTCTCATGTTTTCTTCGAGAAGTTATATAGTTTTATGTTTTACATTTAGGTCCGATGATGAATTTGCATTAATTTCCTCAGTGTTTTAAATATGAATGTGTAGGATTGCTGAGTCAAGTTGATGTTTTTCTTACTTCCTTGAGCTGTTTCAGTGCATGATATGAAAATATCATTTTCTACCTAGAACTTATGATATTCTTGGAAAATTTATTCCACAGGAGTTGCTGTTACAGCCAATATGTGTGTCTGCCTAGATGGATGTATTCTCTGACATTGTCTCATTTAGTTGGTAGTTTACAAAATCTAAGTGAGCTGGAGAATAACATGATTTCTATCATTTCATTATAGGAATAATCTCAGCTGCCTGGTGAAGTTAGAATCTGCATATTCAACAAAATTTAATGGGGAACGTCCTCATAATTTAATGGATGGCTTGATTTTCTATAAGAATTAAGACATCTTACACCTTTGCATTGCTTTCAAAGTCAGTAATAGAAAACTTAAAATTGCATATTGTCAGGTAATTAAAGCTTAACATGCATCCAAGAACCTTAAAAGAAAAAGTAGGTATGCCCTTATAATTTCATAATTTGCATTGCTTCAGGGTGAACACAACTAGTTCCAGAAGATGTGCCTAAACATCTTGAAAGTCAAAATAACTTAATCAAAGAGACTGAGCTGAATTTTATGACTTTATTTTACCAAATGTGAAATCTGCTCTCTCTTATGTAGAAATATGGAAATGCTAAAACCAATCTCTGTGATGGTGACATAGAGGCTTGAAGCGGCAAGGGTAAGATTATACAGTTACAGCCATTAACAGACTGCATGCCTTCCCAGACTTGCCAGGATTCAAGAGGCATATGCAAGTCAGATGATGGAGAGAGGCAAGGAGTTCTGTGATATGTTACTAAAATAACTGCCTAGTAAGAAACACATTATTTCAATTCATATTTTTGCTCACACATTTATTCATTTCATTCAATATTCATTGAATATTGGTACATAGGTTCATGGTACTAGGCTCTACCTTAGAGGAGATCATCATAGGCTCTCTCAGTTCCCAAGGAGCTAACCGACGAGTTTGAACATTGACACTACATCACAAAGGAAGAAAGGAAAAGACAAACAGAATCTAAAAGGTAGACATACAATATGTGGCCTTTTAAAGGAGTCAGAGATTTTTTTGAATGAGGGAGTTTGACTATAGCTTAATGGAGAAGTGAGTATTTGAGGCAGGAGTCTGAGTGAGTGAATAAATGAATAATCCATCCAGAGATGATCTAAGCCATGAGAAGAGAATGAATAAGATTATACAGGTAAAAGGACCCAAAGGATGTATGGGTAACATTGAGTTATTCAAATTTAGTTTTACTTAAGATTAAGGAGAAAAAAGACAAAGAAGATGAAAAAAAAATCCATATGTTCTATTTATATATGATGCACTGCTTAATGGAAGATAAACAGGCTAACTTGCTTTCAAGTATTTTCTAAATTCAGATTTTTTTTAAAAGATTTTATTTATTTATTCATGACACAGAGAGAGAGAGAGAGAGAGAGAGAGAGAGAAGCAGAGACACAGGCAGAGGGAGAAGCAGGCTCCATGCAGGGAGCCCGATGTGGGACTCGATCCCAGGTCTCCAGGATCAGGCCCTGGGTTCAAAGTGGTGCTAAACCACTGAGCCACCCGGGCTGCCCTAAATTCAGATTTTTTAAAAATAGTTTGAGTGGCTTCATACATATGGACTGGCTGCAAATCAGAGTTTTAGCCAAGGTCGATCAACTTGCATTAAATAACACTACACTGAGCCCAGAATATTTATTTGGCAGCTCAATAGCAATTAAGTCTGTGATGGTTAATTTTTTGTGTCAATTTGACAGGGCCACAAGGTGGCCAGATATTTAGTCAAACATTATTCCTGGTATTTCTGTGAGGAGTTTTTTTTTTTTTTTTTGGATGGGTGGACTATGAATAAAGCAGATTGCCCTTTGTATGTGGGTGAGCCTCACCCAATCAGTTGAAAGTCTAAATAGAACAAAAGGCTGATTTTTCTCTAAGTGAGAGAGAATTCTCTGCCTGAAGACCTTCAAACACTAGCTCTTCCTGCTTGCTGAACTTAGAACTGGTACATTTGTTCTTCCTGGGTCTATACTGGGTGAACTGGGATAACAGCTCTGCAGATTTGGGACTTGGCCAGCTTCCATAATTGTGTGAACCAATTCCTTATAACTTCTTTTGGTTAATCTCTTTATATATACATACATATATATATATATATATATATATATATATATAATGATATATATATCATTAGTTGGGCTTAGGGCACTTAGAGCATGTGTATAAATATGTATTGGTATGTATAAAACACAAGCTTATATACACATAGGAGATTATATTCTACATACAATCGTACATACGGAATATTCTGTTTTTCTGGAGAATCCTGACTAATACGAAAGGTGTAAGATTTATCATTAGCTTACATAAACAAAAAATAGAATCTCCATGAGTCCCTTGGTATGCAAAATAGAAGTTAAGAATCCCTGCCATTCCTGCAATCCAGGTAAGCACACAACACTGTCGTCCTGCTAGCAAATGACCATTTCTTAGAATCTGACACTACGGCCTGGAAAAAGGAAATGATGGCTTTTGCAGGGCTGAGGAAAGAGCCTTGTTCCACTTGTTCACCCTGACCATTTCCATCCTGAGGCCATATGGTTGGCTGTGAAAATGCTCACTGCACTTGCATTGGCAAAAATTTTGTTTCCCCTTAATCGGATCTAGAGTCATAAATACCTGTATGTAGCTCAGCTCTTAAAAATAGCTAAGTAGCATCCCACAAACAGTACATACTTCCTGTTGAACCAGACGGAGAAATCTGCAGTGCATCAAGCCAACATGGAGAGAGGGACGGCAGACCCTGGAACCCAGCCACTTATGCCAGAGGACCTGGCAAACAAATGAGCATAAAATGTAGTCTAGACCTGGTCAAGCCTTTAGCTCCTCCAGGAAACCAAGCTCCAAGTGAGGAATTTGGGCTTTTATTTTCCCTAGTGGGAAAATACTTAGAGATCATTCATATGATACCGGATGATTATGTGTAAAAATAATGTTTTTATTTTCCTTCTTCGAACTCCTAACATTGCTTTTCTCTTTGGAACACCACCCCCACCCACCAACTTTGTTGTTCTAAGTGCACTCATTCAACAAGCATTGAGAATCCCTTGCATGTCTATACCATATAAGGCCCTCTTTCATAATCTGTGAGTTCATAATGATCTATATCTTCTTGACCATTTCTTCCCTCTGGCCTTCCAAGATATAGCCTTCTGTTCACTTGACTATATCTTACTCATCTCATTTTCTTTTCTCTGGCTTGGTGATTTGTCCCTTTTTCCCTCTCTGGTCCAAAGGAGCTTGACCTAATGTGGCAACTATTTCCTTTACATAATGATGGGTTGGGAAGAAAGAGGTGGGTTAACTTTCCTAATAGTCAGCAATTGGAAGGAGTTACCTCCATCAATGTCAACTGGCTCTTCCCTCAATCTTGATATTTTTTTAAGTATATGGCAACAGAAAAGGTCTGTGCCTTTACTAACTTTTTTTTTTCAAGTAAATAAGTTAAGAGTATTCTTAATGGATTCTTCAGATTTTTCTTTATTTGTCTTACAAATTTGATGGGGAACACCTGCTTTTCTTGGTCATCTGTTAGAGAAAATTCTGATTCTTTTGCCTCTGACTTTGTGGCTCATTAGAAGGAGGAAAAGGAGATAATGCCGTTTATTTGCACACTTATAGCATATTCCAAGACATAATGAATGATATGGATTTTTTTAACGAGTAAAATACATTTTTCATTCACTTATTGAGTGGCAGAAGCTGAGCAACTCAGATGATGTCAGATATAGAAAAGTATTTCCAAATTAATCAAGGGTCCATATTTTGGCCAAAATCTAGCAGTGGAGTCATTTGAGGACAGGTGTTGGCAAACCTTTTCTGTAGAGGGCCAGATAGTAAATATTTTCTTTGGTTGGCCATACAGCATCTGTTGCAACTACTCAGCTGTCATGAAAGCAGACATAGATGATGCATAAACACATAGGGGTGGCAGTGTTCTAATAAAACTTTATTTGCCAAACAGGTGGCTGGCAGGTTTTGGCTCAAAGCCGCCTATTTTAGGACAATATGTTTAAGCCAATAAAATAAATAAGCCATAGGCATATTTCTCAAAGGAAATAAAATAGAAAAGCTGTAGAGTAGTAGAGAAACGTGTAACGAACACTAAAAATGCAGATCCAGAGCCCCCATCTCAGACCCACAGTTTTTGAATCATTGGAAAATAAGACCTGGAAATCTGTGTATTAATCAGCATCTTAGGGATCCCTGGGTGGCGCAGCGGTTTGGCGCCTGCCTTTGGCCCGGGGCGCGATCCTAGAGACCCGGGATCGAATCCCACGTCGGGCTCCCGGTGCATGGAGCCTGCTTCTCCCTCTGCCTGTGTCTCTGCCTCTCTCTCTCTCTCTCTCTGTGACTATCATAAATAAATAAAAATTTTAAAAAAAAATCAGCATCTTAAAAGATTGTTTTGTGCAAACTTGAGAATTGGTACCCCTCTAGAGCGATATGTTAGCTCACCCATGAGGTAGCAAACCTAGGAGGTAAGAGGTTGTCTCGGGTGGGCACTTTCATCCTGTGTTGTGTTTTCTTTTAATTTCGTAAGATGGATTGGCTAAGAGAATGGAGTTTTGAATCAACTCAACATGGCTTTGCATTCAGTAAATGCCACTTTCTAGATGGGAGACCTTTGACATGCTATTTAATTTCAGTTTCTTTGTTGGTCAGGTTGAGATCATGCCTATAATGGATGGCCACTGCGAGGAATAAATTAAGTAATAAGGGTAAAGTGCTTAGCATCCTTCCTAGATATTCGTCAGCAGTTACTTTGAAGTAGATGTTTTGATGCAGTCATTATCCACTTTTGATCCTGTGGTTAGTGGAAGCCTGTTCTGTTCAAGATCCCAGGGAAAATCTTCATATGTGATGCCGAGGGAACACTCAGCCGTTCCAGCCTCTGGCCCAGAAAGTCCCTGGGTGCAATCAGAGCTGGCCTCTCCTCTCTCCTCTGGGCTTCACTAGCAAGTCGCTTGACTCCAGCTCAGGTGAAAGCAAGGCAGGTTTCCTGATTGCTCCCCCAGTTAGGGAAAGAAAACAAAGATAAATAAGCAGGCTCATGGGTCCGGGCTCTGGAGAATGGTCTGTTCACCCATTGCAGAACTAAAACCCTTTCCTTTGAAGAGAGTATGAACAGAAGGTCCAGATCTTAGAGGAATAATAATAATGGCCCCTTATTAGGTGACAGATGCATTTCACACCTTGCTTTAATCCTTGCAACACCCTTATGTGGTAAGTACCATGTATGCTCCATCATTGGTGAGGGACTTGAAGGTTGGGGAACCTCTGGATTTCTAGTCTATGCAGTTGGTAACATCAGAACTGAGACTTGTACACAAACCTTCTGTCTCAGACCTGCCCTTGTGCCATAGTTTTTAGCACTTGCTCTCTGGTTGTAATCACCCCTGGAAGTTTAAAAACAATAACAACTTGCTCCCCCGCGCTCCTCCCATCAGTCCCCTAGAGATTTCTGACTCAGTTGGTCTGGAATGGGAGTCAGGCATCTGCATTTTTAAAAAGCACCGCTCCCTGCTCTACAGCCCAAGAGCTTCCTATAGTGTGTCAGGGTCGAGGGCTACTGCTTTTCACACTAGCTTGTCATTTAAAACTGCGTGTTTTCTTCTTGTAAGTGACCCCCTTTCCTCATATGTGTCAACATTATTAACTACAATATCTATAAACATCTCAAATGCTAAATTGAGAACAAGCCAAATACTAGGATATTTTAAAACCTTGTCTTGACGTCAAGCATGGAAGATCAAATACACTAGCTTTGCGGTTGCTAGTAAGCGTTCCCAGTGTTTGTCTAGCTCCAAAAAAATCATTGTATTTGTTTTTTTGGCATCCAAAACCAGTCAGTTCCACAAACCACGTTTGCTTCTGATCAAAGGCAATTCTAGGTCACTGGCTGAGTGGGACTGGTCCAGCTAGCTGTGCCTAAACTGATGGTGTCATCCATTCTGATGAAGAAGGTAGACATAAAATTAAGCCGTGTTAGGTGAGTTAATATGACCAAATTTAATTCGGGACCTGGCCCTGGTGAACTTCTTTTGCTGTTCTTCTGTTTTGCTATTAGCCTGCAGACTTGAGAGGGTGTGGGATATATAAAGCGATGTGAGGAATTGAGGAGAGTGAACAGACTGGGACTGAATCTGTGAAAGGCTGATGGCAGTGGGTGAGACTGCCTGCAGGAGACGTTCTGGGGGGTTGAAGCTGTCGAGGAAGTGGGACAGGACATGGGGCAAGATGACCTGGGGCACATTAGTCAATCTGTTCAAGCTTTTCTTTTAAAAAAGCCACTAATCTGGACAAAGTTAATAACTACTTCTCAAAGTTTGGGGTCTTAGTTTTGAACATCGTGAAGCAAAACCCACTGGGAATTTAATAAGGAATGGTTATTCATGTTTGTGCTTATCAGGCTTTTAACCGTATGAGCTGTGTATGTGTCAAGTACTTACTATCTTAGCAATTGGGTTAAAAAGAATTAATTTAGTTCCATGACCATGACATCACTGATGCTGTGTATGCTGTTGTCAAGAAGGGAATAAAAGGTTTGCGTGGTTAAAAGAAAAAAAAAAGAAAGAAAGAAAGAAAAAAAACTGAGCTGATGATACGTAGAGCAAATGCCTTTAGTCTGTAACATCTTCTTGGATTGATTTCTTTCAGAATTTGGGTGAATAATATTCTATTTAAAAAGAAGATGACTATATTTTTTCAGAGGGACTTCATAATTTTGTCATTACTAGTTTCTTTTCCAGGTTTGTGAGGAAAGCATTTTTGTTGTATTTTGATAGACATTTTAACCTATAATTTATTTACCATTAAGCGTAACAGAAAATGGAACTAATATGAATTGTAGCTTCATATATTATTCAAGACTACCAAGAACATTAATGATACTCCCTGCACCCCACATTAATGGATGGGGTTCTTTATTTTTATTTATTTGTGTGTGTGTGTGTGTGTGTGTGTGTGTGTGTTTATTTTAGAGAGACAGCGAGTGCACAAGTTGGGGGGGTTGCAGAAGGAGAGGGAGAGAGAGAATCTTCAGCAGGCTGCATACTCATTGTGGAATCCCACTTGGGGCTCTATCTCACAATCCTGAGATCATGACCTGAGCTGAAATCAAGAGTTGGATGCTTAATGGACTGTCACCCAGGCATCCCAGGATTCTTTATTTCATATGAGCATATATGTGAGTGGAATAGCATACTATACTTCCTCATTAAGGATGGAATTTGGACTATCAAGGTGGTTTGGGATCCCCTAAAGAGTTTGAATTTTATTCTATTTAAAGCAGTTATACCACCAATTTATTCTGAGCAGATCTGAAGGGATAACAGTGCTTCATGGGTATAGGTTACTTTTATATAGAGCCCTGGAGCTCTAGTGTCTCAACCTGGACATGACTGACACCTTGGGCTGCTGAGTTTTTGTGGTGAGGATGGGGACTGCCCTGTGCATTATAAGATAGTTGGCAGAGCCCCTGGTCTCTCCCTATCAGATGCCAGTAGTATCCCTTCCCAGTTGTGTCAACCCAAAATGTCTCCATTCGTTGCTAAATTTCTCCCACGAAGCCAAATTGCTCTCACTGGGAGCTGCTATAAAAATGGAGCTAAATCTTCATCTTTGCAAAAAATATTCTTATCTGTTTTTTTCGTGATTGTTTGACTTGGGTTTAGGTAGTTCTTCTCTTGAATAAGTTCTTACTCAGATGTGAGAGTTCAAGGAATGTTGACTAATTTTACATGCTTGTCAAAAACTACAGTAAAAGGGAGATTTGATTCAAGGTTAGAATCAAGAGTTAGAGAGGAAGTATTATGCTTTACAGGGATAAATATTCATGGAGTGGGGCCAATGTGTGTCGATAAGAGGCAACAGTTCTGGGAGTGGATCCTAGTCTGTGCTGTAGGTGGTCCTAAGACTTCAACCACCTCAGTGTGTACTTATGCATTTCCATTGTGATTGAGCAGAGAAATTAACATTGTGGGTTGAGCAGAATTCACTAGGATGCACCTGCCAGAAAGGCATGGATTACATCTGTCTTGTGTCCATCATGAAGAAGAGCTTGCTTGAATGAATATTTGTTTAAAAAATGAATGGACATAAAAATAAATTACAGGGGATAAAAATAGGTCAGGAGACCTGGGGAAAGTTCTTGTTCGGCTACCAATTTATCGAACAAGTCACTTCATCTTCTTGAATACCCTGATCTGAGAAATGGGCGGTTGTGTTAGGTGATCTCAGAGGTCTCTTCCACCTGTGAGATCTCATGGCTTCTGGCAGGGTCACAGGCATTGTTGTAAAATTCTTGGCTATTAAATTTTTTTGTTAATTAGAGCTATGGGTACTTATGGGTAGGGCATGCTGGCCTCACTAATCAGGGTCTGTTGCACTGAAGGTAATCAGAGAACTTAGGTCTGTAGTTCCACAAAGGAATACATGCTACAGGTGGAGATGGAATGCAGAGCAGGAAAGGCCACTAGAGCACATGATCTTTTCATTATTCACATTAGATAGTTCCTTCTCAAAAAAAAAGATGAAATATTGAATGTTTAGTACAAAGAGACTGTTAAACCAGATTGTGTGGCATCAGGAGGGAATAATCACATACCAATAAAGAAAGTATCTTCCTCATGTGCAATTTAAACATGAGAGTTATTTCTTTGCAGGTATTTTGGAAATAAGAAATACATTTTCAGTGTGTTTTTAAAGATATATCTTGTGGGATAAATAGGTCAGTTCTAAAAGGCATTATTTGGCTAACACATGAGCTATTTGTTAACAATTTTAGAGAATCATACCATAACAAGAATGTCAGGAGGAATAATTAATATTGGAAATTCATCTCCAAGTCTGAAAGCTGGAGAAACTACTTCCACAGGAAGCCTAATTACCACCCACAGAAACTAGTCAGTAAAAGTGACCACAGTTTTACACCACTGAGACTTGGAAAGGTAGAATGTAAGCAAATTGAAAAAAAAAAAAAAGAAGCTGCCCATAACCCCACAGCAAATCCGGATGTGAAACCAACATGATTCAAATTGCCTACCCATACTGATTTAGCCTAGGTTATGTAGATAATGCTAACTGTAATATGGCTGAAGCAGATTTATTTGGCAATGCTAAGGCTTTTCTGTGGAAGCTTAGAAAAGGCAGAGTCTCTTGAAAGTTATCACAAAGTTTACATTAAGGAGAGTTTCACTGATGACAGAATCAGAAGATGTGGTTATTCACGCTGGCTGCTAAGAGTGCCTGAATAGGCATTATGGCCAGGATTGGCTCTTTGTGTTGTAGTGCGGTGCCAGCCAAGTGGCAGTCTCAGAGGAGTAGAGAACCAAGTCATGTGCATTGAAGAGCTGGTGAGCAGGAAAGTTACTGGGGTAGCAGATAAATGGGTACAGAGTTTTGATGGATGATGTTGGTGATGGGAGAGCAAAAGAGGTGAAGGCTTAGCAAGTATTGGGGAACTTAGTACCAGGGTAGATGCTGAGAATAAAGGGGCATCTAATCATGGTGCATGGCTCTGGAGTGACCTATTAACTGAGGGCAGGTTGGAATCTCTGTCAAAAACAAAGCAAAGCACAGAGATTGAGAAACTTCTAGATTCCGGACACTGGAGGATGAAGAAGGACGAAGAAAGATCCTAGAATGAGATATAGGCAAAGACCCCTTTACCAAGCTGTAAATATGTCACTGTAGGGGTGGCAGGGGTTCTTAAGAGACCAGGTTGTGTGGAATTGGGTCTGGTAAACAGAACAGCTGTAACAGAAATAGTCACACAGGTGCGAATGTTATTTCATTCAAAATTTATGTGTTCACACACACAAAAATGCTGTTTCTACTGTAAATACCATGATAGGCTATGAGAATATAAGGTTAAATTAGGAACCCCTATTCTTGAGAAGTATGCTCAACCTAGAATGAGAGACAGAGGCATAAATGTCAGATAGGCATGCTATGTAACTCTGAGAAGGGGCTACTTAGCTTAAGAGACAAGGGCTTCCTTTAAGAAATGGGACCAAATCTGGGAAGAGGGTGAATAATAGCGAATAAGTAGGAAAAATGCTGTCATTAAAAATGACATGATAAAAGAAGGCAAAACTTTGTAGATCAGTGTGTGTGTATGTGTCTGTGTATCTGTGTGTCTGTGTGTGTTGAGGGAAGGGAAGAACTGAAATTTGTTTGGTCTTTGGAACTTAAATTTAAGGCAGAAAGTAGCAGCAACATGAGTGAAATATAGGTAGAGGAATACCTAGAAAGCCATTGGGAAGTCATGTTAACGAGTATGGATTCATGAGTAATAGGGTAGGCTTATGATCAAGGTCATAATGTGGCCTCCAAGGAGCATGGAAGACAATTATGAGATTGAGAAGATCAAGTTCAAAGAGGTCATTTAGGTGGTAGTCATCCAACTCAAACTTGAGCTAAAAGAACGGAAGAGGAGATGAAAATTAGTCAAATATTTAGGAGGTGGAATAACCAAGACTGTGAGTCACTGAATGTGGGTGTTGAGGGACAAGGCTGACTCGACAATGTCTCTCTGATTTCCGGCTCAGAGAATGTTGGTTCAATTGCTAAAATAGAAATATAGGAGAAGGAGGGTAGAAAAGATAATAGCTGAGATTCTCATAAAATAGCCTAACTATGCATCAGACACTTTAGTATAAGAGTATAAAACCCAACAGAAAGTTCAAGTATGGAATGAGATTTATGTGTTAACAGGAGAGAAGTGGTAGTTATTTGGGCATATGTGTGGGTTTTTTTTTTTTAAACCTAATGACTTAAGGACTTTATTTATGTGGAACCCTAATTATCCCACGTTCCACTGAGATCTTCAAAGATTAGGTAGTGGTGATTTGGAAGGAAATACACTTCTCAATATTGATGGTGGCCAAGAGTAAGCTATACAATTACTGGGCACAGATATTATAATGGGAATCTCTACTGAAGAACAGAGTAGTTGGCTAGATGGACTGGTAAGATTATCGTATTTTCCACATAAAATATTATGAAATATTGTTTTCTGATTCATTGGCCATAAATAATCAAACAAAGGTTGCACAATTAAGCCACATGTTATAAAAATCCAATAAATGCCTATATTCACAAAAGCAAGATTGTATTTACAGGCAATTACCATAACTTCAAGATTGTTTCCTACTTGGAGATTTGCTGTTCTACGCTCTGTGATTAGTATAGCCTTTGGCACTTGGTTAGGCACAATAAATAAGTGTCTAATAGGTGCATGGACAATATTTTTTTAAAGATTTATTTATTTATTCATTCAGAGAGAGCGAAGAGAGACACAGAGACACAGGCAGAGGGAGAAGCAGGCTCCATGCAGGAAGCCCGATGTGGGACTCGATCCTGGGTCTCCAGGATCACACCCCAGGCTGCAGGAGGTGCTGAAGCGCTGCTCCACCGGGGCTGCCCATGCATGGACAATATTGACATCGTGGCATTTTACTTAGACTCAAATAATTGCCTTTTTTTTCTGAAGAGGTGATAAGGAGTATAAATAAGGAATAGTAAATGTGAATTATCTCACTAACAGAAGTCATTCCATGTACACTTGGAGAACACAGCTGCAAACATATTTTGGAAATAGTTTTCAAGTATGAGTTCTAAACTCTTGTTATAGCTATAGAATGTTTCTAGTCTAATAATAGGCAGTGTTAAATTTTTAGCTAAATGTATGTATTTTTACAATGCGGTTTTAATGGAATTTTAAAAGTAAAAAATAAATAGTGCTAAGAGATTAAAAATAGTATATTATACCCTGTTTTAGGGTACAGTGATGTCTTCACTCTACTATGACTGAAATATAAGCTCACTAAAGACAAGGATCTTTGATTTATTTCATATGCTTAGTATCTTATGCACCTAGTATATTGAGTGCCAGATACATTTTTGTTGAATTTGGTTAATAATTTTGGTCCTATTAAAATAAGTGATATCTACATACTACATGGCATACTACATACTACATACTACATGGTCTCAGGGCAAAGTTATAACACCCATATTAATTCAGGACTTGCAAAACTGGTCATAAACAAGGTCATAATAACAGTAGCTAAGGGGATCCCTGGGTGGCTCAGCGGTTTAGCGCCTGCCTTCGGCCCAGGGTGTCATCCTGCAGTCCCAGGATCGAGTTCCACATCGGGCTCCAGTATGGAACCTGCTTCTCCCTCTGCCTATGTCTCTGCCTTTCTCTCTCTCTCTCTCTCTCTCTCTGTCTATCATGAATAAATAGATAAAATATTTAAAAAAAAAACAGTAGCTAAAACATCTCTGACTTCTGGTTACTAGTTGGGAATAAAGTAGGAAAAGCATAGCTCTCTACCCTAAAACAACAACAAAAAGTGCTAGACAAACTGATTTCATGATTTTTCCCAAACTCATAAGAGAACTGAGGTTACCCAGCAATGAACTAGCCCCACATCTAAGGAGAGATAGGCACTTGCAGAGAGAAAAGAGATCCATACATTTGTTTACCTGGGGCAAACACAGGTAACTTCAGCTAGAATTCTTCATGCATTGAGGCCAGTGTGGGCTGGAGAGAGCGTGGAGATGCTGGAGCCTGCCAATATAGGAACAGTTTACACCCACTGGCAGGCTCTTCTCTATGGATTTCAGTGGATGCTTGCAGTAAAGATTGGTTGAACAGTGCTCCTTTCCCCCAAATTAATGTCTTTTCCAGAACCTCAGAATGTGACCCTATTTGGAAATAATGTTGTCACAGATGTAATTAGTTAATATGAGACCATGCTGAAGTAAGTTGGACCCTTAATTCAATACGATTGTTTATAAGACAAGGCAAAGGGACAGGGACAGAGGATCCTGAGAAAGTACCCCTAACTGTGCAGGTCTTGAGGAAGGTGAGAAGAGTCACTGTGGGAAGAGCACAAGAGCCTGACTGTGTGGGAGGCATGGTGGGCCAGGAGTGCTCTAGACCTTAGGTCTCAACTTCATTGCAGCTGTGGAAAGGGAACAAAAGGAAATCCTCTAAGCCTGAGAGAAGCATGGAAATATACATTGGCAAGAAAAACTGATGGTGAAACAGGCACACAGAAAGGCCAGATCTCCAAGACCTATGGACATGCACTATGGTATATGCCTAAACCCAAGGCTTGTCCAAAACAATAAGAATTCTACTCCCACCCCATGCAAGTTAATAAGCACTGAATAACAAGTACAGTACAGTGAAATATTGCAAGGTGAGGGACAAAAACAAGGAGAAAGACCCTTTCTGGGGCATGGTGCAAAGAGAGAGCTGAGAGTTGAAAAGAAATGGAGGAGAGAAAAAAAACCCTCTGGCCAACTACCCTAAACACAAGGTACTATTAGCAAAAGCTGACTTGTGGTGCACTGAAGCAACAATGTAGCAACAACAAACCCCAAACCCAGCTCAGCTCTTGCCCTAGACTGACTCAAATCCCACCCTAAAGACTCAACAGAAGGAAACAGCAGCTCCTTTCCAAACATAAAAATCTACTTACCTCAGTCTTTGGTGTCCTACAGAAAATGGGTGGCTTTCAAGAAAAAATTACAAGGCAAACTAAAAAAACAAACCAAACAAATGAAGTCCACATAGCATGCTGCCAAGACACAACACAGTGAACAGAACCAGAGTCAGATATGACACAGATGTTGAAACTAATCAATGCAATTTAATACAACTATGAAAAGTAATGAAAGGAGGAAAAATGTAGGTTCGGGTAGATGATTTCCACAGAGAGGTGGAAACTGTAAAAAGAATCAAATGGAAATACTAGAAGGATAAAATAGTAACAAAGCGAAAGAAGGGCTCAGATAGTGTATTATTTTCCTAGAGCTATCATAACAAAATATCACAACCTGATTTAAAACATCAGAAATTTAGTGTCTCCCAGTTTTGGAGGCTAGATGTTAAAGTTAAGGTGTCAGAAGAGTTGGTTCCTTCTTGGGTATTCACAGGGAGCCTGTGTTCTATGTCTGTCTCCTAGTTTCTGGTGGTTGCTGGCAATCTTTGGTATTTTTTGGCTTGTGGAACCATAATTCCAATCTCTTCCTCTGTTGTCACATAGTATTCTTCCTGTGTGTCTTAACTAATTACATCTGTGACAACACTATTCCCAAATAAGGTCACATTCTTAGGTTCTTAAAAAGGACGTGAATATGGGGGAAGGGGCACTATTCGACCAGAGAGGTTTGCCAGTAGACTCTACAAAGTCAAGGAAAGAATTAGTGAATGTGCAGATTGGTCTGTCAAATCTTCCCAAGTTGAAACACAAAGAGAACAGATAGATCAAATTAGATAAATAAATAAAGCAGAATGGAATATGGAAGAGCCATGTAACAATATTAAATGATGAAATACACAAATAATTAAAATCCCAGAAGGAGAAGGCAGAGACATGGGGATAAGAAAAAGATGAAGAAGAGTCACCTAGGTGGCACAGTTGGTTAAGTGTCTGCTTCTTGGTTTCAGCTCAGGTCATGATTTCCGGGTTGCGAGATTGAGCCCCTTGTCGGGCTCCCTGCTCAGCATTGAGTCTGCTTGAGATTCTCTCTCCCTCTCCCTCTGCCCCTCCCACTCATGCTTTATCTCAAATAAATAAACAAATCTTTTATAAAAAAGCAAAAAAAAAAAAAAAGAGAGAGAGAAATAGGTAAAAAAGTAATGGCTTCTTCTTTCAGAATTTTCCAGAATATATGACAGGCAGCAAAATGTGGCTCCATGAATGTCAGAGAACAAGCAGATTAAATTTACACACACACACACACACACACACACGCACACACACACACTGTATACTCCTAGCCATGTCATATTTGCACTAAGGGAAAATCTTGAAGACATTCAGAGAAAAATGAGACCTTACAAAGAAACATAAGAAAGTAGATTTCTCATCAGAAAGCATAAAAGGTAGAAGATAATGTAGTGACATCTTATAGTCCTGAGAGGCAAAAACAAAGAAACCTATCAATCCAGAATTCTTTACCCAGAAAAAATATCTTTCCCAAATTAAAGTCAACACTATGTTTAATGGTAAAAGCTGACCTATACACCATAAATACTTTTTTCCTCCCCCCCCCTTTTTAAAAAGGTTTTGATTTTTTAAAAGTAAGCTTTATGCCCAACATGGGGCTGGAACTCACAACTCTGAGACTGAGAGTCATATAATCCACGGACTGAGCCAGCCAGGTGCCCCTCAAAAATAATGGATTTTACCCTATGAAATCAAGACAGACATTTTTAACAAGTTAAATCTGCTAAAAATATACAAACCATTTTCTTTAACAAAGTTCACAACATCAAGGTCACTGGAATTTCAAATGCCCTCAGTATCTCCCTTGTCTTGCGACTACTTTCAAATATGCACTGGAAATATGAACATCTTCCAAGATGTTTCAAAGCAACTCCTCTGTCATACTGTTCAGAGTCAGCCTGGTGAGTTCCAGTTGCTGCACTTTGATAAGCCCTGTGCTTGATTTAACACTCTGTTGTTGATGTCTTGAATGCTTAGTAATTTTTTAATGGGGGGTCTCATTTTATTGTGCACTAGCCCCTGAAAATTAGTTAGTCCATCTTGCTCTTGGCCATCAACAAGCAATCCTCAGTATTAACGTGCATGCAACTCCAGTTGGAATCCTTGGACACCAACATTGATTCACCACAATGAAATTTGGCAAAAGGACACCTTATTTGTGTACTACTCTATTTCTAGGACACAAGGTGATATCACCTCATCTTTTCACTCTCTTAGAAAATCCTCAATGACCCGGCTATTTCCTCAGTCCATTTAGTTCATTACAGCTGTCTTCTCTTTTGGAACCTGGTGCAGTTCCCTGGGGAAACTGAGAGTTCATTGAGGGATATATTTCTGTGTCTCATTTGAAATGACTCCTCCCTTCTGATTTTATTAAAAGCCCTATAGCAAGTGTGTATTAGTCCTAGCTATACATTAGAATCACTTGGGAGCTTTAGAAAATTGGTGGCAGGAACAGAACAACTGAATTAAAATTTATGGAAATGGACTAGTTCTTTAACAAATCAAAGTCATTCTTGTAGCCATGATTGAGAACCATTGTCCCACACCTAGCTTATATATGCCAACACACCCTTCTGGTAGACTGCTGCCTCATCCATTATTTGATTGTGTGTGTGTGTGTGTGTGTGTGTGAAAGAGAGACAGAGACAGAGACAGAAAGAGAAAGAGATAATTTGCTAAGATTTACACCCTTTGAGGTATATCCAGTCATTTTGCAAATGCATAAAATTCAGATTGGGTAGCTCCTATGCCCACGGGCACACTCACCGTGAGGGAATTTGCACAATGTGTGAGGTTTCCTTTAGAATCACATTCTGTGACCCTCTCACAGTCACTATGAAGTTCCAGCAAAATTAAATGCTAGAAACAATGACAGTCAACCAGCTGCCTTCTATTCTTCATTTTTAAAGTAATTCAGTCAACTTGAGAAAGTCACTTTATATTTACTTTTTTCCCCTTCAGCAAAATAGCAATGAAAGTAAAATTATTGTGGTGCCTGGGTGGCTCAGTTGGTTTCAGCTCAGATCATCTCAGGGTCATGAGATCCAGCCCCATGTCAGATTCCAAACTGTGGGTGGAGCCTGCTTAACATTCTTTCTCTCTGTCTCCCTATTCCTCTGCCCCTCCCCTGCTTGTGCTCTTTCTCGAAAAAATTAGTTAAATTTTAAAAAGGTAAAATTATTGTCTTGATTTCCATGTATGGATATATGGATATGGAAAAAATATATATGGAAATGGAAATGGATATGGAAATATATATTGCATATGTATATATATTGTGTATATATATATATATATATATATATATATATATCAGTGGATAGATATCCTACATAGCTACATATATTCATCTATATCTACACCTATATCTATATATACTTGTATATTTAGATCTCTATAAAACCATTTTAGTATTCATTATAGTATCAATATAAACATTTATAAGCCAAAGTAGCAGAAATATTATAATAAAAGTTACAAAAGAAATATCCTGGTAAAATGTTGACCTGAGTTCAAATAACATACTTGATAATATACTGACTAATATATATTAGAAAAGAAAAATCTATGTAAAGCAACATAATACATTGGCAATCAATATGTTAGCAAATGAGTATTAGAATCATATTTCTTGAGCTTAGCAATTACATCAGAAATATATTTATTGAGAATCAGCTGGATTTCCTGGCCATAAGAAAGCAAAGAAAGAAAGACTCTGCAGGTCCTGCCTCTGCTAGAGAGAAAAATGAAACAAAGAAACATAAGAAAGTAGATTTCTCATCAGAAACCATAAAAAGGTAGAAGATAATGAAGTTGCATCTTTATAGTCTTGAGTTAAGGTTTTACCAAGTTAAGGTTATACTCTACGTATAGGAATAGGAATGCCAGTAAGCATGTGTCTTCATTCTAAGGACATGGAAATCAGAAGTTAACTTGGTTTGGTTCAATTTAGAGAGAGTCATTGTTTTTCAGCTCGCTTACCTTTACTTTTCTTGTGCAAAATATAGAAAAATGAAATGGACTTTGAAATTGTATCACCTGAATTTATAACCCAAATCCACTATGTACTATTTCAGAGCAACTACTTAAACTTTCTGGTCTTTAGTTTCTCCTTGAGGGTGATAGCTTGAAGGACTGTTAAAAGTGTTGAATTATATTAAATACAGTGCATAAGAAACCTAGCACAATACTGGGTCACACTCACTTCTTAATATGCATTAATCCTATTACTAATGCCTTAGTCCTTAAGCAGTGTCCTTAGTTTATTATTCAAAGGTGTTCATGTGTGGACAAAGAGAATATGAATTTCAAATCGCAAGCATTTATCCTAGAATCTTGGAGAGAGTTTGAATAGCAAAAGTCAAGCCCAACCCCTGAAAATGGAGAATTATGGTGGAATTGAGAAAGCGCTAATGAGAAATGTGTGTCAGCATAATGAAGACTGGGAATGAATTTGAATTGATACCTCTTAAAATAAGTATTTACTGTAAGGATAATATTATGGTAAGTTTAAATAAAACTACATTTATAGGTCCTTATCATTTTCAAATGTATTCATAACAATTACCTCATTGAGTCCTCCCAATACTCTTAAGATAAAAATTAGTATTCTCAGTTTACGGATGGAAAAGCTGATTGTTAAGGATGTTAATTCAGGTGCCCAAATCACACATTCTATAGATTGTCAAGAACAAACACAACAGATATTAAAATGAATATTTGATTATTGGATGTCCTTTTAATGAAATGTTAGATATTTAGTATGGGAATCTGAGCCTCTTATTGACAGCCATTTTATAATTCTCTAAGTTGTAGAAGACAGAGGAGAACACCAATGCTTTTATCTGCTGAGATGCAAATGAGTTTTGTCTGGTGGATTTGCGATTGATTTCCAAACTGTGAAAAGATGACTCGGGTTTCACTATTTTATTTATTTATTTATTTATTTATTTATTTATTTATTTATTTATTTATTTTAGAGAGAAAGAGAGAGAAGAACACGAGGAAGGGGAGGAATGGAGGGAGAGGGACAAGCAGACTCCATGCTGAGTGTTGATCCCCACATGGGGCTTGATCCCACAGCCCTGAGATCATGACCTGAGCTGAAAATAAGTGTCTGAGGCTAAACTGACTGATTCACCCAGGTGCCCCTCAAATATTACATTTTATTCCTGATGGATATTGACCCATTTTGCATCATATTAGCAAATTTATTTCAGCATTCCTGATTGCCTTTGTATCTGTGTTGTGATTTTTCTTTTGAACTGATTTTAACATCTTATAGGTTTCCTTATTAATTAATTAGTTAAATAAGGCAAAAATCTACATATGCTTATTGTGGATTCATATGAAAGTCATAATTTTACCCTTTGAACATTGTTTTTTAATAGACTTGAATTTAGGTCTTCTGCTTCCAATGTTCCAAGGACTATTAATTATGGGAATTCAAAGGAGTTAAATCTTTCTTCTTGTCAATCATCAAATCCACAAAAAAACAGCCAAAACACATTTATCAGATATATTGCACTAAAAGAAAATGATGCTTTGCTTGCAAAACTTATTCAACCGCATACACAGGGGATCAGTGGTTGAGCATCTTCCTTTGGCTCAGGACATGATCTCCTGGGGTCCTGGGATGGAGCCCCACATCAGGTTCCCTGCAGGGAGTCTGCTTCTCCCTCCACCTATGTCTCTGTCTCTGTCTCTGTCTCTCATGAATAAATAAAATCTTTAAAAAAAAACACACACACATACAGTTTGAAAAGAGAAAAAATGATCTTTATTTGTAAATGACATGATTGCATAAGTAGACAATCCATAAGAATCTGCAGATAAAGAATTTGCATTAATAAGCCATTTAGGAAGATCTGTGGATACAATAAATAGAAAATAGAATGAAAATAACGTTTATAATTTAATCAATCATATAGAATGCTGAGGAATAAATCTAATGATAGATGTACAAAATATCTACACAGAAAACTGTAAAGCACCAGTGAGAGAAATAAAGAAGATTTAAATAAATACACATGTATTTAGAAGATCCAATAGTTTACAGATCACAATTCATCCCAAACTGATCAGTAGATCAAATTGAATCCCTGGAGGTGCTTTCTGGAAACCAGCACACTGATTCCAGAACTTTGTTGGAAATATAAAGGGCTAAAATTAGCCAAGAAGGCCTCAAAGAACAACCAAGCTGAGAGATGCAGAATCCCAGATATTAAGATTCATTATAATGCCATAGTATTGATGATTGACATAAAGTAGAGAGATAGAACAGAAGAGTAAGCATAAAAAAAAGAATACACATGTATGGTTATTTAATTATAACAAAAGTGAGATCAATGGACAACAAAAAGGATAGTCTTTTCAATAGCGGAGCTAAGTCAGCTAGGTATCTCTAAGATGCTAAACACTTCTTTCCTCTGTCTGCTATCAACTCCTGAAAAGATCACTCTAAACCTTTGATTAAGGACACTAGGTTTATTAGATTTATGTCAGAGCAAGATGTTTGAGACTTTGGGACTTGGACCCAAGTGATTAACATTAGATCTTTCAAGGTTGGGAACTGGTTGAGATTAGAACAATCCATGCCATAATAGTTTAGGATGGTGGACAGAGAAAGTCTTAAAATGAGCCTAGAAAAGTAAATTGATGTTTGATAAATGAACTGCTTGCTCAGGTAAGAAATCTATTATCCTGACAGGAAAGATATTTTCCTAGATAAGTAAAATATTTGCCTTGAGGAATTGTTTTGTAGGAATTTCTTGGAACAAATAGTTAAGTCACGTCCCAGGTGGTCTCAGTGTTCTCTTGCTCATTAATTATGTGGATGCAGTCATTGTTATACCCCCTACCTCACACTACACACAAAAATCAATCTAAATGGCAAATTAAATAAAGCTTCCAGAAGAAGGCACAGGAAAATATTTTCCTGATCTTTAAGTAGGCAAACATTTCTTAAATCAGATACAAAAAGCTAATTAGCCATAAAAATGCTAATAAGTGGATAATTGAGCTACTTTAAATGAAGAACTATATATATATATATATATATATATATATATATATATATATATATATATATATATATATATATATATATATATATATATATATATATATATATATATATATATATATATATATATATATATATATATATATATATATATATATATATATATATATATATATATATATATATATATATATATATATATATATATATATATATATATATATATATATATATATATATATATATATATATATATATATATATATATATATATATATATATATATATATATATATATATATATATATATATATATATATATATATATATATATATATATATATATATATATATATATATATATATATATATATATATATATATATATATATATATATATATATATATATATATATATATATATATATATATATATATATATATATATATATATATATATATATATATATATATATATATATATATATATATATATATATATATATATATATATATCTCAAAGAACAACAAGCTGAGAGATGCAGAATCCCAGATATTAGATTCATTATAATGCCATAGTAATGATGATTGACATAAAGTAGAGAGATAGAACAGAAGAGTAAGCATAAAAAAAGAATACACATGTATGGTTATTTAATTATAACAAAAAGTGAGATCAATGGACAACAAAAAGGATAGTCTTTTCAATAGCGGAGTAAGTCAGCTAGGTATCTCTAAGATGCTAAACACTTCTTTCCTCTGTCTGCTATCAACTCCTGAAAAGATCACTCTAAACCTTTGATTAAGGACACTAGGTTTATTAGATTTATGTCAGAGCAAGATGTTTGAGACTTTGGGACTTGGACCCAAGTGATTAACATTAGATCTTTCAAGGTTGGAACTGTTGAGATTTAGAAAAATCCAATGCCATAATAGTTTAGGATGGTGGACAGAGAAAGTCTATATATATATATATATATATATATATATATATATATATATATATATATATATATATATATATATATATATATATATATATATATATATATATATATATATATATATATATATATATATATATATATATATATATATATATATATATATATATATATATATATATATATATATATATATATATATATATATATATATATATATATATATATATATATATATATATATATATATATATATATATATATATATATATATATATATATATATATATATATATATATATATATATATATATATATATATATATATATATATATATATATATATATATATATATATATATATATATATATATATATATATATATATATATATATATATATATATATATATATATATATATATATATATATATATATATATATATATATATATATATATATATATATATATATATATATATATATATATATATATATATATATATATATATATATATATATATATATATATATATATATATATATATATATATATATATATATATATATATATATATATATATATATATATATATATATATATATATATATATATATATATATATATATATATATATATATATATATATATATATATATATATATATATATATATATATATATATATATATATATATATATATATATATATATATATATATATATATATATATATATATATATATATATATATATATATATATATATATATATATATATATATATATATATATATATATATATATATATATATATATATATATATATATATATATATATATATATATATATATATATATATATATATATATATATATATATATATATATATATATATATATATATATATATATATATATATATATATATATATATATATATATATATATATATATATATATATATATATATATATATATATATATATATATATATATATATATATATATATATATATTATAAATTATAGCAATGTTTATCTTTGGCAGTAACTTGAAGGGAGGACATTCAGAGCTTCTGTAATACTAGAAATATTCTATTTTGTAGTCTGAATGCAGATTATCCTTAAAGGGTATGTTCATTTTGCAAAAATGCAATAGAATTTGCATTTTCGACTGAATGTGCAAGAAGGCTATAAGGAAGAGTGTTAGAAAGAGAGGAAAGGAGGGAGGAAAGTCCGATGGAAGAGTTACTTTCTAGGGATCTACAACTGAGTGGTTATCATGACATGGAAAGCAACGTGGAAAAAGAAGAGCATAAAGTAATCACCTTTCACAAGAACTAAAAACAAGTTAAAGAATGAGAATGCGAATCTAAAGTGAGTATATAGTCTGTTCTTAGAACTCTCCACTGGAATATTTTTCTTGCTGTCAAGCTTAGTCCTTCATACCTCATTAAAGAAGCACTTATGGCTGGATGGGTGCTATTTCTCTTCACTTGGAGACAAATTTAGATTTTAATTGACAGCCCAGTGTCCGTTCTCTTTATTTCCCATGTGCAATTAGAAAGAAAGAGCATATGTTCTGAAGTTGAAGCTCAGGAATGGGATGTTTGGAGTTCCTGAAGTCATTCTTCACTCTATGAAACCTAAATTCATTCCACACCCTCCTGACTACACATGTGCAGTGGAACATTTGCTGCAAGGTGGCTCTAACATGGGTTTCAGCTGACATCCTTTCTGCTAGTTCCAGAAATACAAATTAGCCTCTGTTGGCAGAAGATTAGGGACTGCTCTTTTAAGCAGTCTTTCATTCTGTAGTTTTATTTTCCATTCATCTTGCCAAGAGAGTATCTTTTTCCAGAAGTTTCTCCTCTGCTCTCCCTGCCCTCCTCTTCTTTCATTTTAGCTTTTTTTTTTTTTCCCTCTGAGATCCAACTATATCTTCGCTGGAGCTGCTTGCTGTTTCTTATCCTCACATACTCTTTCCCTGCCGATTTCTTTTCATCTCTACCTGTGTGTCTCTGAGGGAAAAATGTTTGGCCAGTGTAGAAGTGTTGATAAATTATGTGCAACCCCTGATGTGCATAAATTACCTGTTTTGTTCAATAAAAAGTCCACTTAGCAATTAGATTTTCTGGACTCTTGTAAGCTTGAGGTGTAGACTAGCAGACCAACTGTTGTTCTTTACCAAATAATGATTGTTTACACACTGACCATAATGAGAGATTTAGTTTCCCTTAAGCCATAGAAGCAACCATCTTCCCATTCCTCTACCTTTTAAATGTAGTCCTTCCAAGGTTACACTACATTGTATGCCTCTCTTTAGGAAGCCTAATTAAATGCAATCACCCATTACCCAATGTCCATGTGTCTGAACGATGCCCTCTTTGCTTTAGTAGAAGAATGGAGGGGAGCAGTTAGACTACTGACTCTCCAGTCCCATTTCCTTCTTCTGATTCTGCCATAGTAGCTCTTGATTTATCTTGTTTACAACTTTCAAACTTTGGAAGTCTCCTTATTATCAAAGGCCTTGCCACTTACGCACAGGAAGCATGACTGCACAGCACTGGGGTCTGTGGTTAACCTGCACTATTTGGATATCTCCAGGGAGGGAGGAAAGGACAGCGGTTTGAGCTCCGTGGAAATCCTGCCTGGTGACCTAGAACCCAGGCATTGGTTGAGACCCTTTGTGGTGTTAGCTCACGCCTCTCTAGCTTAAACTTAAAAAACAAAAACAGAAACATTTTTTTTGAGTTTTGCTACTAAGGCATATTGCTATTTGCTCCTTTCTTAATACAATGTCTTAAGTGTAACCCTATGCTTGAGCACCAAATAAGCGTCTTTATGAAGTCATAGGCAAATTCAGTAACATCCCTCCCCAAATCTTACTTTTACTTCCACTCTGTTGAAAGACAGTAAGGTTTCTATGGGAAGTGAAGAATGACTTCAGGAACTCCAAATGAGTAACATTTGACAACTTTTCTCTTTCATATTTTACTTCTAGTACCGCTTGAACTTAATTCAATTATAAAGTAAGAGAAGGGTTAGATTTTGGTTTTCCTAGCTAGAATGAAAGATTCCAGATTGATAGTCTTTTATATTTTAAATGCTGGCTAATTATCCATTTTTGTTTTTAAACTGGGCAAGTCAGTGGCCTAGAAATTCAGGGAACCGCTGAGAATTGAAATTTCAACTCTCTATCACTATTTGTCTGTTAAGGATTTTCTACTCATTCTGGGGGGAGAACCCTTCACTGAGATCATGACACCAAGTATGATAATGTCATTTGTGTTCCATGACATGAAAATGACTTGTAAGAAAAAGATGGTTGTAGTCCGTTTTTCAGGGGAGATTTTATTCTTGGATAAAGAGGAAATAGAAGTATAAAAAGAAGGAGGAGGAGGAAAAGGAGGCACCGGAAGAGGGGAAAGGGAAGAGAAGGAAGAAGATGAAGAGAAAACCTTAATCATACTTACTCTGCTCTAGTGAAAATTAGAATAGTCATCTAGATCTTACCCCTCCCAGAGTGGCTTTGAAAAAACACTGATATAAATAATCCTAAAGCCTTTCTTCCAACAGAAAAAAATATTCAAACCTTAAGTAAAAGAAAATAGGTTGAGAATAATTAGTCCATTTAAATGTATCTGCTCAGAGTTAGGCTCTGGTTAGAGAAAGGAGCCCAAGAAAATAACTACTAGATTCAGAGGGGACCATTTCACGCTCAACTATATGACTTCTCTCTTGACTTTCCAGTTTCTCTAACTTCCACCTTCCAAAGGGACAAAAATGTCCACTTAATGGGAACGTAGGAACATATACATCATTACAATTTTGATTAAGCTTTTATTTCTAATACATTAAAGTTTTCATCAGAGTTATAATGTTAACATTGTCATAATAATATTTTATGTCTAGTGCTCTGACATCACCTAAACACATTTCTACACAGTACATCATTTGAGTCTCAATAATGTCGAGAGGTAGTTAAAGCAGGCACAATTATCTATATTTTACATGTAGAAATGTGAAGTGTCAGATTTTCAGATGTTGTGACTTTCATCTCCAAGGACACGTATCTCTAAAACTCTATGTGTTAGAGTTCTAGCATCTTTCCTGTATACCTTGCTCCAGTATTATTGACTTCAGAAATTTTTAAGTAAAAAATTTTAAATGACTTTTTTTAGACATACACCCCCTTCTCATTTAAAAAAATGAAATTCTCTTTAACCAGTTGGTAATCAAGTTCATTTTGTGGCACTAACCAGGAAAAAAGACTGAGAGAAAAAGAATGGCAAAATGTTACCCTCCTTAACCGAATTGATTTAAGACATAACAAGGGAAATGGAAAAAATTGGACTATCCTGACAGATAACTTTGTTTGCCAAACTACAGGCAGATCAGGATTTAAGAAGCTTAGTCTTAAACTCCTGGAAAATAAGAGAATAATTCCAACTGGAAATTTAAAAAAAAATGACTTTCAAAAGTAGGACACTACAGATCAGTGAGATGGTACAAAGACAAAAGTTAATAAAAAGACTGTAATTAATCCAACTCTAGGTACGCTTACCAACATATCTACAACCCATTTATACATGTTGGTAAATACTGTTATTGTCAAGGGTACAGAAACATATATGCCCTCAATGCTTTGAAATGGTCTCTTCCAGCTTATGGCTATTAAAACCCACTGAAATCCATGGGGCTACAGTATAAACACAGATATATAAACATGCATGCATTAAATGTCTTCAACAGTGACCAAAATGTTAAATCGATTTTATGAGAAGTTGGTTTTCCAGCCACTGAGTGGCTGTAAATGTTAAGTGTTTTTACAGGTTGTTGCTTTCCCAGCTGCTGAGCTGCTTAAATGTTATCACATGCACACACACACACACACACACACACACTCGAACACACACACACACGCTTTTCCAGCTGTTAAGCCTCTCTGTACATTTTTTATGAAGTTTTTCCTCATTCTTTTACTTGCTAAATCTATTTATATTTTACTCACAAAAGCAAGTGCAAAATTGTCTTGGCATCATCCAACTTTTATTTTTATTGTATTTTTTTTAACTACAAATAAAAATTCCATCCCTGTTTCAGCGCTTTCCAGAAAGTAGGGGCTCTAGTTATAATGAATCCAAGATGAACATTACGAGTTCATCTCAGAATTTAGATACCACAAAAGCACTCTCCTTGTGGTACGTTCAGTGGAAACACTGTTCTTGCGGTGTTTCCATTGGAAATATTGTACTTGTGGTATTTTTCAATGGAAAAACTATTACTGTGGCATTACTGAGTGCTGCAGGAAATGCTGGCTGGAGTCTTGCAATGAATGGCCAAGGGAAAGACAGAGATGCTGACCAAGAGAGTCAAATTAAGGTAGCAACAGATAGAAGCAAGGTGTTAAAAGGGGATGATGATGATATTTTATTTCAGAACCCCAAATTAAGTCCCTGTGGTATTATATATAGGAGGACAAGAGGACAATCTTTTAAAATTAGGGGTAGTTTTATATTTAAAAAAAACACCCTAAGATAAAATGGGGGTTAGATGAGACTCATACATGATAGTGCAATAAAAATAACAAAAGAGAACAGATAGTGAAATAATGAGCCATTGCAGAGAAGGGGTTGTGTTTTATGGTTCTATCCTCTTATCTGAGCACAAGCTCTAGAAATAAGTGCTCGGGGGGAAAAGACAATAAGCAAGAGGTAGACGTTCAATGAAAAAGACAGAAGGGAGGATTTTCTGAAGGATTTTCCCGATCAGGTTTGGAGCTGGCCACTGGGCTGAAGTGAAGCAGCTTAAAGTCATTACCTAGCTCCCAAGGCTTTTCTGGGTCTGGCGTGGGCTTAGAGCTTTACTTTATTGCCTAGCACTCCCCGGCAGGATTCTCTGCTTCTGTTGGGCAGAATTTTCGTCATTTCTCACTTTAGCCTGGCTTCTTCTCACATTTGGTTTCCTGCCTGATAGTCCTCCTTCCTGGGATACCCTTCACTGATCGAAATTTCTCCCGGGCTTTAAGCCAAGATCAACCAACATCCAGCACATCAGACGAGTCCTTTCTGCCTCTACCAGCCTTCAGGGATAAACCACTTTTTGAAACATTGACTCGGAGGTATTTCTCTACATTTCAGCCTTTAATGGTGTTTTGATGTTCTGTGCCTTATCAGCAATGTTAAGGGTAAGCACCATGCCTTTTATTTCTTTGTGTCCCATGTTGCCTACCATGGTTTCAGCACCGAGTCATTGCTTATGAATTAGTGGCTGCAAACATGAATGTGATCTCTGAATCCTCATTGAATGATCATCTTAGCCATGGTAGCACTAGCTGCTATAACAGATATACTCCTGAAATGCAGAGCCTGACATAGTAACAGCTTATTATTCTTTTTACACTTCTATGTGGGTGTCTCTGGTGGAGTGGCCCTTCTTTAGGTTGTGAAGCAGGGACCCAAGCTCCTTCTACCTTGTGGACCATAAGGTCTTCAATATATGGCTTTCAAGGTTGTCCGGGGAGTGGTCTCTATTCCCGGCAGCTGGAAGGGGGAGAAAGGTGAAGGGCTATGTGTGCAAGGTGTCTATGGAATTGACCTGAAAGGGGCATCCAAGACTCCTACTCATATTTTATTTATTGGACCTTCATCATGTGGTATTATTAGCTGAATTATACCCCCCACTTCAAATTCATATCCTGAAGTCTTAACCCCCTGTATCTCGTGTATATGGAGATACTTTTCTTTAAGATTAAGATAATGATTGAATGTGAGTGGGGGATGGGAGAAATAGGTTATGTGGACTAAGGAGGGCACTTGTGATGAACACCAGGTGATGTGTGGAAGTGTTGAATCATATTGTATACTGGAAACTAATATTACTACACTGTATGTTAACTAACTGGTACTTAAATAAAAACTTAAAAAAAAAAATAAAGAGGCAATTCAGTTAAAATGAGGTCATTAGGGTGGGTTCTAATCCAGTATTACTGGTATTCTTATAAGGAGAGGAAATTTACACATGGACCCATATAGAGTGAAGACCACGTGATGACACACAGAGAGATAGCCATCTGTAAGCCCAAAGACAGGCCTCAGAAGAAACCAACCCTGCAGACTTCTTGGTCTTGGACTTCTAGCCTCCAGAATTGTGAGAAAAGACAATTCTGTTATTTAAGCCATCTGATATATAAACATGCATGCATTAAATGCAGTACTTAGTTATGGCAACCCTAGTAAATTAATACACATGACCACACCTGTTTGCAGGGCATGTTGGAAAATGTAGTCCTGTGGTTTAAGGAAGAAAAGGTAATCGGTTTTGTTGAACACAGAGCAGTTTCTGCCACAATACTAGAACTTGATGGGATGCTAGGGAGCATCTGGTTCAATTCTCTTTTCTTTTTTAAAAGTCAAGGTAAAGTCCATCAAGTAAACTGAATTGCTCAAGAATCCTCTAGATATTTAATGACTCCTTTCACTAACTACTTCATTGTCATCTATTTAATTAGATCTAAAAATGTGCTGATCACTATTTGCCACCGACATTCCACAACATCTACTAACACCTAATAAATGCCACCCTAGACCAGCAATGTAACTTGCTGGGGTAGTACAAAATAAAAAATGTTAAATTTTTTTTTAAATACTTATTTATTAGAGAGAGAGAGGGAAGAGACAGAGGCAGAGACAGAAAAAAAAAATAGAAAGGAGAGCCTGGGTGGCTTAGTCAGTTAAGCATCCAACTCTTGACTTCAGCTTAGGTGGTGATCTCAGGATTGTGAGATTGAGCCCCGTGTCCAGCTCGATGCTTCCTGGAGCCTGCTTGGGATTTTCTCTCTCCTTCTCACTCTGCCCCTACTACTGCCCGCTTTGACCCCCATCCATGCACTCTCTCAAAATTTTTTTCTTTATTTAAGAAAAAATTTAACAAGGATTTAAGAAAAAAAATACTAACAATTTAAGGCAGGTGGCTCTACCAAAGCAAGCAGAATCCTTCTAACTGTGACCTTTGTGACTGCTTTAGGTTGACACCCATGAAGCTGGCCCTGGGGCAATCCACAGTGTCAAGGATACACTCTACCCAAATACTAAGGGTACTTGTGGCCTGAAGTGTTAGAAAGCAGGGAGAAATCGTTAGAGCTAGGACCACCCCCACCCCCCCACACACACACACTCCATGTTAAATATGGTGATGTGTATCCTAAAACATTGATTTGTAAAAGCAGATCTGCTTTCCGTTGCCAAGCTGTTTCTGTTAGAATCTTAGGGAGGAGGTCATGTTGTTTTTATTTTTTTAGTCTGTAGAGATTCAGATGAAATTTATGAGGGTTGAGGCACAGGTAAGATACATTTTCAAATGCCTGCCATGTGATTCAGTTACCCATCTAAGTTTGGGCACCACAGGTTACAATTTGAAATCTTATGAATCTGTCAATTTGAATCTACTCAATATCCTCAATTTGTCATCCTCCACTTCCCTGGTTTAAGGCAGGATTTTATTTGTAGAAGATATTTCTTTAGATGAGGTTTGAGAATGTTAGTAAAGGCCAGGCCAGAAAAGAAAGGTCTAATAACCATTCTACAAAATTAATTATTTAGGATCTACTTCAGCTGTCCTTAACCTCCTTCAGAGATTATCTCCTATGATTTTTATCCAGGAATTATCGTCTTGTTGTTCTATCTGCACTTTGCTCCATCAAAACTATTCTCGGGGAAGAATCTAACAAGTATGTTTATATTAAAACATAAAAAACACATACAAATTAATGTATCAACTCCTTGCAAGATCTTTTCATTTCAAAAGATAAGAAGATTTAGGTCAAAGTAATGAATCTCTAATTGTGGAATTTCAGGCATTGATGGAATTTTAATAGGTCAGTAATAACCAGGGGTATATATCATAGGGTTTTTCATTTGTCCATTCATTGATTCATTTATATTTTCAAGGTGTATTTTGTAAAAGTTATTTCATTGTTAAGTAATCCTTACATTTAAGTAAGAAAATCATATTTTTAAGGGCAAATATATATGTTAGAAGATTACTAAAAGAAGATATGAAAAGTCTTATAAGTATATGAGAGAGAATGCTAGGAAGACCCAGGGGAAGGAATAATCAATTCTGTCTAAATCCAGCAAAAAAGGAATATCAGATAGGTGTGGTTTGAACTGAATCCTAGGGCAACACGTAGACCTTGGGTAGGACAGGAATGTCTGCCATTTGCTTAGCATATTTGGGGAAATGACTAGTTTAGTGGTTAAGGGTATGGGCTCTAGAGTCAGATTATTGGATTTTGAATCCCAACTTCATCACCAGCCGTATCACTTTGGACAACGTATGTAACATTTCTGCCCCTTATTTCTTCAATTATGAAATGAAGATTGAAAATAAATAGGCCCTGCTACATGGATTTTATGAGCGGATTAATGGCTCATTGTAGGCAAAGCACATACAATAGTGCTTGTAACATTAGTACTGAACCTCATTATGCCTCTGCTTATTCTTGGTGAGATGAGAACAGTACAAGCCTCTGGGACTGACCTGAGGACCCATCTGAAGATTACATGCAAAACATTCAGCCAGGGAACTTCAACTAGTGTTGTGGACCTCACAAACATCGTTCTTTCGTTGCCTCAAAATACATTAATGCAGATCAACTCTATATAGATTGCCTTTACCTATATATTGATTAATTTAACTTCATACAGATGAAGATTTGAGTGGTAGATTTATAAGGGAGCATAGAGCATATATTTAGTGGTTTCAAATTTTATAATTAGTTATTTTGTTTTTCCTTTACACGACTAGAATCATACCAAACAATTCAAATTAGGGTGTGTGAATCAGCATGCTATAATTAAAATACATGTAAATATTTCCTCTCTCATTAACATCCTTTGCAGTTTTTAGCTGAATGATATACTGACGCTTAAAAATGTGATTAATTGCTCTGAGTGAACAGGTGCAAAAAATTCTACAGTTCTCTTTACTATGCCTTTCTCCGAATTACTTTAACATTATTACTTATGTTCCACTTCTCCTAAAATACATTTTTAGGTGGCTTAAAGAGATACATAAAAGAAAACAAAAGCAAAAATAAAACACAAAAGAAAGAGTAGATGAAGGGAAAATAAAAATGGCAAAGCAAGAAAAAGAGGTTCCACAAATATGTCAAATTTATACAATAAATTTCCAAGTAAGTTAGTCACTCAGAGTATGACTAGAGGTGGACCACAGAGATTGGTTCTGAGCATCCCAGTAAATAGACCAAAAAGGGAGAAATGATCAGGTTTGACATTCATAGGGCTTATTAGATAAAACCTAGTATGCCCCCCAAAATCACTTTTTAAAAAAAGATTTATTTATTTTTTAGAGAGAGAGTGTGTGCACATGTGAGTGGGGGGAGGGGCAGAGGGCAAGAATCTCCAAGAAGACTCCCTGCTGAGCACAGAGCCCTGTGCTGGGCTCCATCCAATGACCCTGAGATCATGACCTGACCCAAAATCAAGAGTCAGATGCTCAACCCACTGAGCCAGCCAGGCGCCTCTCAAAAAAACACTTTTAACCAGTCTTTTAACATCTTACCATTCCTTGAACTCCTTTTCTGCATGCATCTTTTGAACTTATTTTTAGCTATCTTTATCCATTAGCAAACCATAAGATCCACTAAGAAGACTTAGCGTATTAATTTTTGTATAACACTGTACCTCAAACATGATAGAACTTTCATAAAATGTTTGCACAATGAGTTATTAATGGTACCTTAAGACATATGTCAAAAGAAAGAAGCTTGTTTGAGTGAAATTCCCACTTTCAAAGTAAACTGGGTGGGACAGCAGGAACACTGGTAAACTGTGTTGGGAGAGATGCAAGTTATATGTGGGTCTCCCTGTGTGTCTAGAAATAATTACTATGGTGATTTATTATCATAAATCCTTCATATGACAGGATAAGAGTGGCAGTGTTGAAGATAATGGCTTGCCAAGAAAGGAGAAATTATTGAATTCAAATTCCACATTCCAAATATCAATCAACATCTAAATCTCAATAGAATAATAATCTGACTTGACTGAGCAAATGGTCTTCATTTTTTAAAAAACCAATAATTGTATATTTTATAAGTTCCCTATTAACACAAGGATCTTTAAGTGTATTTCCAACAATGTATAGGATTCCCTAGCATTTATTATTATATCCAAAGTTTAGAACTAGCTAGTAAAACTGCTGCATTTATAATATTGCAGACAGTATTATTTTGGTCTTTAATTCCCGAACTCTATGTAATGGTTATCAGAGTTGGAGTTACTTTGAGTACTTCATCCAATCTCCCTTTCATTCATCTATCTGCATTCAGAAAGCACTTACTGTGTGCTGACAGTGTGCCAGGCACTGTGGGTGACAAAGAGACACGGTGCCATCAACAATCAAGGAGCTTGTGGTCAAGGAGGACAAATGGACACTGGTGAATGCATAGTTATAAGGGCCATGTAGTGGTGCGAGGTACACTGGGAACCAAAGGGAGTAAGAGGAGAAGATTCAACTTCTTGGATTGATCTGGGGAAATACAATGGATGAGGTGGCATTGGATCTGGTCTTAAAGACTATGAAAAATCTGGATTCTTTTTGAGGAGTACATGTGAACAAAAATGTGGAGGTAAGAAAATGCAAAATTGTTGGGAGGATGGAATTTAGGCTAAAGGATCTTAAGCTCAAATGAAGAAACTGGGACTCTACCATGCAGACAGTTGGCAGAGGGAAGGTGGAAAGGAAGAGAAGAGGACATAAAAATCTTGATGGAGAACAAAACCAACATCATTGTAACATCTGAGAATTAACCAGTGGAGGTATCCAGGAAGCTACGTATTCCATCAGTATCTTTAAATACATTCAGCAGAACAATGCCAACCAGAGGTTGAAGCACATTGTCCATAATAGGCAAAGCACTGAGACGGAAAGTAGTTTAGTGTTTGCCAAGAGTGTGTGTGGTGGGGAGGGGGGTGAGGGGAACAGGGAGTGACTGCTAATGGGTATAGGGTTTCCTTTTGTGGTGATGAGAATGTTCTGGTATTAGATTGTGCAGATGGTGGCACAACTTTGTCAATATACTAAACACCTCTGAATTGTATGTTTTGAAATGATGAATTTTATGGTATGTGAATTACAGCTCAATTCAAAAAATAATTTTAAGGAAGCCATATATCCACCATTACTTTTTTAAGATTGTTTATTTATTCATTCATGAGAGAAGCAGAGACATAGGCAGAGGGAGAAGCAGGCTCCTCGCAGGGAGCCTGATGTGGGACTCAATCCCTGACCCAGGGCTCACGCCCTGAGCCAAAGGCAGATGTTCAAACGCTGAGACACCCAGGCATCCCTATCCACCACTATTTTGAAATAGTTCCAACTTAAGCTTTTTTGTATGTATGTAGATTTTTAAAAAATTTTTATTTATTTATTCATGATACATAGGGAGAGGGGCAGAGATATAGACAGAGGGAGAAGCAGGCTCCCTGTGAGGAGCCCGATGTGGGACTCAATTCCAGGACTCCAGGACCATGACCTGAGTCAAAGGCAGATACTCAACCACAGAGCCACCCAGGCACCCCTGCAGATATTGTTTGTTCATCAGTCCTTCCTGTTTTTGCACTACATTTTGCTTCCATATCTCTGACCCTATCCTACATTGTGTGTCCTCTTCAGATTAATCATCCTGTGATTGATCACAGCTTGGACAGTGGCCTGGCTTCAGCTCACCACTGCAGATCTTGCTGACTCAGTGTGAATGATGAGATCTCTGTCCTGACAGGCATGACACTGCCACATGAAGCTCTCCTTAACCTGGCTCCAAGCATCTCAGGCTTAAGCTAGGATGCAGCAGGGCTAAGAATGGAAGACGGGAGGGAAAGGAAAGAAGATCCTGGGCAAAAACGGACAGGGAGTGATTCCAGACTATATTTCTGGCAGAAAGTCAGAGCAGCAAAAGCAAAATCATATTTTGAGTACCAACTGGCACCGCTTATCATCCAGTTCCTTGGAATTTCTCCTGAAAGGTTATGTATTACGATAAAGTACTTTGCGTGGTACCTGGCATATAGTAAATGTTAGATAAGTTGCAATGATTTTTGCTAGGATTCTGTGTTTGTGTTTTGTTTTTACTTCTTCCCAGGAGACTCTTGATTCCAAGCTGCTTCATTAATCATGATCATTATCTTCTATGAGAGGTAGAAATTAGTATCCTCATTTTACAAATAAACTACTGAAAGATGGACAGCGTTAAATGACTTGCCCTAGGTCATAGTTAATAATAAGTTACTGTGTCTTGGACTGTGATTTTGTACAAAGAACAAAGACTGTTAGCCAGAAGCTGAGAGATCATGGACAATGATAGAACCTAGGAAAGCAAAATGGAGAAGAGAATTTTGAGGTAGACATGGAAGCAACGAGAATGCCAGGGAAAGCAAGGTGAACTGAGGAAATCTCTGCAGAAATGAGATGGATAGGAACAAGAGCAAAACCTAGCTTTGGGGACTTGAAACTACAAGACTGAGCCCACAAACTAGCCCAGCAAGTAGGGCAGGTCACCTTCTCCGGATGCCAGTGCTAGAGCTTGGATGGGGGAGGCTGAGAAACTCCTGGAACCTAAGCAATAAAGAACAGTGGGGTAGCATAGGGCAAATCCCACAGCAACAGTGTTTCTGGAAGTGTGTTTTTTACCTGTTGCCATTGGACATTGTCTAGACATTGTCATCATGAGGTATGAAGAAGCAGAAAGGCTGTTTGGAATCAAGCTCATCTATCTGTAGGGTGAGGACTCTTCATACACTGAGCTATTGACCTAAACAGAGGAATAGCCTGAAGGCAATGGAGGGTTACCTTAACCCCGTTGCTCCCCAAACAACCACCCACTCTCTTGTCCTTAAAACCAATCTTCCCTTGTGATAAATCTCATATCACATAATCCTTTGATGATTATCATTTATTATATAATCTTATGGATTATCTTTTTATATATCTGTACTATCTACCCAACTCGGCTATCAACTCTTGCCAAGATAGATGTTGACATTATTATTTTCTGAGTTTCTTATGGCTACTGCTTACAACATTGTACCCATTTATCAAACATTTGATTGATTGAATGCTTGCATCAAACACAGAAATGACTCCCCGACATGGGCCAGGTTGGAGCCGATGTGTCAAAATTGGACTCCCTGGGAAGCAGATTTCGATGGAAGTCAGGGGTTAGGATGTTTATTAAGGTTTACCCCTGGGATCTATACCAATGGAGGAGAAGAAGGCAGACTGGAGAGAGGGAGAGTGGACTCCCCAAAACAGTCTTTTGGATCCCATTGGACCTCTGGAGCTCTGGTGACCCTCTGGAGTTCTCTCAAGTTGGCTTGATATGGACAGGCCCATACATTTCCTCATGAGTCAGTTACTGGATATGGTCCACCTAGGAATGGATTTGGGGTAAGGAAGCTATTTGTAACCAAGGCAAAGGGCCCTTGAAGGGCTAATGGCTTATGGTCATCAGCTGACAAAACCCTCAGCAGCTGAAAAACAACCAGAGTTTCAATGAAGGAGGACTTTTGGGTGGTGCAGCCCAGTGCCCACTCACACAAAGTATCTCCAAGTAGATGGAAGTTTGTGCTTCAAAGTGGGAGCCCATCCCCCATCCTCCATCCCCCTTCCCCTCCTCCGGTGGCCTGTCTCCTACTTTTCAGTAGCCCTACCCCCCCAGTCCCTCACGATATGGTTTTTACTTATGCAGATTTAATAAAAACTTGACCGGTTTAAAAAAAATAATAATGAAAGTGAGAGTTATCCATATCCCCTACTTTGGACGACCAAGATGCTGCACAGTCTAAAGAAATACGGACCAAAACGGCATCACCCCCAATTGTGATTTTTTGCTTTCTTCTTCTATGAGAGCTTTGACAGAGTTCGGGACTGAAAACCCAATAATCCAAGACCCGGGAGAGGGAGAGAGAGGGTCTGCTAGGACCCTTTGCTGGGTTCTCTGGAGGAATCCCCTTCTGCCCAGATGCGACTGGCTTATGTGAAGCCAAAAGTGCTGAGACTTCACAGTAAAAGCTAATGAAAGGAAACACAGGGTTCCCAGGGCAGGTGCTTGGCACTTCTCCGGGAATAGGTAAAAGGGAAGCGGCAGATGTTCAAGGGAAGGGAGCAAACAGCAGGGACAGAGCGTCCCTCCCTCCCTGGTGGGAATGAGCAGAGCACACCTGCTGCTGTGCAGGCTCCCGCTGCCAAGCAGAGCGGCACAGCTGTGAGACCCTGCTTCTGGCTGCTTCGCCTGTCTTCAGGGATGGAGCCCCTCCCAAGCAAGGAGAGTTCAACTGGGTTCTTTGGCAGCCGAAGTCTACACGGACCCTGCAGGGAGCGGTGGAGAAAAGTGAGTTTGACGTGCTTGGAAATATTTAGATCTGGGATGTAAACTGCAAGGAAAATATTTACTCTGTTTGTTTTAATACCACAGAGGTTTGGATCCAGGGAATCTTCAGAGATGTACAAAAGGCTCCTGCCAAGGCACCAATTTAACAATTTGGTCAGTGACAAAGGGCATCCTGTTTAACTAGTCTGAATTTAAATAGCATGTTTCCAATCAATGTATTAACATGTCTGTCCCGCCTGTTTACAAAGCTGTTTCCTTTAACCCGTGAATTTGGGGGTTTGGTTTTTGAATTTGGACGGAATTAAAACACTTTCCTTTGGTAGGAAGTAAGCAAGCAGGTCCAAAATAGCTGAAGGGGGCCAGAGCCTGAGCATCAGCTGTCACTGCAAACTTCCCATAAAAACACGGCCAGATCGACCTGTATCCCCATGCTCGTGGCCCTTGGTGGAAAACCTCTCACATCTAGTTGTCTGGGGCTTGGATATACTGCAGAGTGCTAAAGCACTAGCTAATCCTCTTCTTGGTCTGCGAGTTCTAACCAGGAATTATGACGAAAGGGAAGCCTTTGTGAAGGTGATCCGAAAGTTGCAGATTTTTGTCTTTGTCCTTCACGGAGACCTCCTCCATTGGGCCAGAGCATTCAGAAACAAGATTGGCACCAGAGTGCTCCCCACAAGACTGTCAGAGATTGACTGGGACATCCTTCTGCCATCAGATAGCATACCAGGCAGAGAAAATTGTAATCACTCTTCAAATTTCAGAAAGGTAGATTTTGTGATTTATTATAGTTTCCTATTCTGTTATCTACTTGATCCCCCCTCCCCCCACACACACACACTTTGGAATTTTTTTTTTTTTGGCAATTTTTCTTTGAATTAAACCCCGTTTGCTTTACTGCCAATTCCTCCTGTATAATCGACGTGGAGAATGAACAGCTGCTTCTCAATCATTGGCCACTGTTGTATTCCTAGGCTCCTTTAACAGCTGTGAAACAGAATTCCTATTCAGAATTTTATGACCGTCAACCAAGCAGAGAGACTATTCTCCTCTCTCTCTGGTGATGGGGATTTTGTGCTCCTCTTCCTTTTGAGAACTCTTACCCTTTCTCCATCCTTCCTGACTGTTGTTCCATGTATGTGGGATTCCAACTACATCTGATATCTGCTGATGAAACTTCAAGTACGGAAGATCCCCTGGTCAGTTTCTCCCCGAGTCAAAAAAGAAAGTTCCCCCATTTCTCCAAACCACTTCACAATTAAGTAGAGAAAGTGTTGTAATTCCCAAGTGGTTATTCTGACATAACCACTGTTTGCACTTTTCTTGTTCGTTGCCAATTAGTCATAGGAACCACTACAATGGGAAAGATTCAAACATGTAAAAATTTATATTGCCTAATGGGCTAATTTGCATGAGAGCTATTAGAGAAATAAAGGCTCATTTGATACGTAGCAGCTTAGAACAAAGAGGGATCTGAAGATTTGCCTTGCTGATTCCTTTCATTTTGGAGAAAGAAACCCAAGCTAGACTGGTGAAACACTTTTTTTGAGTCTGATAACTAGTCTCTGGTGTAGCTTAGAGCTCAATTCTCCATTTTAGCAGCTTTCTTGCTCTTTAACTAACGGTCATCTGAAATCAGGAAAAGGAACATTGGAAAGTGACCTAGAAATGCTCCATGTTGTCATTCTGTGGGCCAGAATAATAATTCTCTTTCTAGAGATCTCTTTCTAGATCCCACTAAAATTCATCTGGTAGAGATTTATCCATTAACTATAATACTTTGTTCACCTCCAAGGTTCAAATCTTTCTGGGAGGTATCCACAAATAAAAGCTGTTTAGGCTCTAGGACTTAGTATGCATGAACAATCTGAGAATAGGTTTGGGTAGGGTGATGGAAAGAGATGTGTGAGGAATTTTTTTTCAATGTCCTTTAATTCAAACTTAATAATGTAATGTTAGTGACTGTGCATGAGTTTACTATTGGTGCTGTAGCAAATTGCCACCAACTTAGTGCCTTAAATTATACAAAGGGGTTAGTTTATAAGTCTGTAGGTTAGCAGTCTAAAATGGGTTTCACTGGGCTAACATCAAGATTTTGTCAGGGCTGTGATCCCTTCTAGAAGCTCTAGGGAAGAATCCATTTCTTTGATTTTTCCCAGATTCTAGAGGCCACCCCCATCCCTTGGTTTGTATCCCTTCTTCCATCCATTTTCAAAACCAGTAACTGGGAGTCACGTTCTAACATGGCATCATTCTGACTGCTTTTTCTCTCCTCTCTTCCACATATAAGGACTCTTGTGATTATATTGGGCCCACCTATGTAATCCAGGATCATCTCCCTGTTTAAGGTCAGCTGACAAGTGACCCAAATTCCATCTGCAACCTTAATTTAAGGATGAAGCTGTAAACATTGTCTCGCACTTTCTTAAAAATTATCAGATGGTAGGAGGAAGACAGAGGTGTAGACGAAGGAAGATCAGTTGTAAGTTAATAATTGCTGACAATAGACAATATACATGTTGGGGGATTCATTATTCTCTCTAACTTTTTAATTTTGGGATATAGTTGAAATTTTTCCTACTAAAGTTTTGGAAAAAAAAAAAAAAACAAAACCAAACTGTCTCTATTCAACAGTTCCAGGGATTAGGAAGTAGATGTATTTGCAGGGAATCATCCCTCTTGGAACATGTTTCCAAGTGACTAGTCAGGGACCCAGGCTTCTCCCATTTTCTAGGTCTGCCCTCTCATAGGGTTTCATGGTCTTCTCCATTCAGTTAACAAGTGGGGAAAGAGTGAGAGGCTCTTGTGTGTGCCATTTTATGAGTCAGGCCTGGAAATGGTGAACATTATTTCCACCCATATTCCTTTGGCAACCCTCCATTATGTGTCTATACTGAGGCTACATTTTTCAACTTCTATTGTTCTTATCTATGTGACTGAGAAAGAAAGGAAATGTATTTGATGACAAGCTAGCCAAACTCTGCCCATCTAACTGTAGTCACCAAACATTCATTTCACCCTCCCACTACACTGTGGAAGACATTTGCCTTTTCTGAAGGAAGAAGATCCAAGGTCCCCACTACTCATTGCATTAAACTCAAAGTCCAAATCCTTCCATGATGTTCAGACCTCTGAATCGGAACTGAAGGAGGTTCCTTGAACTTATGAACTATCTTACTCACACACTCAATATCCAGCGGTGATTTTATACACCCACACACACACACACACACACACACACACACACACCTCATATTTGAAACTCTTGTTTGGGAAAAACACACACACACAAACCAAAAACAATGAGAAATGTGTAGCTATTACCAGTCCACAGCAATTTTTACATACTTCTAGACACAGATTATGAAGGGCCTACTCTTTGGGTAGGGAAAATTCATTTAGTCCTGAATCATGCTCTCTAGAACCTCACTTCTCCATTGTTCTTGATGGTTCCTGCCTCAGGCCTTTGGGAGCTCTTTTTTCATCCACTATCCCTCATGGACCTGAATGAAGTAGGTATTGGAGACTGTACTTGGCCCGGTGAAAGTCAGGGGGCCCAGCACTAATCTTAAAGATCAAGAAGTCAGTCTTTTTAGTCCAGAATCACAGTTTCCTTAGTGATACTATTTTATGCAAAATTACTGTGCCCTTTAACCTTTTATTTCTAGACCATTCCAACTGATAGTAACCGCATTTGAAGTTTCTTCATAGCTATTTCCTTTAGTCTGATTTCATTTGTTTCCTCTTCCACCTTGCTCCAAGTCAGTTTCAGCCTCCTCCAAGCCATGGGAAAGAATATGTTTGAAGGTCATACCCTTGATCTGATCTTCATCTATGGTTGTATCTATGTGTTTCCCAAGAATCTTGCTGTACTTTTGTCATTCAGAGCCTTCTTCAGTTTGTCTCTATTACCTGGCGTACAGAAGTGTATTTTTCAGCCTAAAAGTTTCTGATCTCTGCATACTTTATCCACCTTGATTTCTGTTTCAAAACAAGCTAGTTCTTTATCTGTTCTCAATGATTTCTTGTTTTAAATTGCTAAGAGTAGGGATCCCTGGGTGGCGCAGCGGTTTGGCGCCTGCCTTTGGCCCAGGGCACGATCCTGGAGACCCGGGATCGAATTCCACATCGGGCTCCTGGTGCATGGAGCCTGCTTCTCCCTCTGCCTGTGTCTCTGCCTCTCTCTCTCTCTCTCTCTGTGACTATCATAAATAATTAAATAAATAAATAAATAAATAAATAAATAAATAAATAAAAATTGCTAAGAGTAGCCAGTAGTAGGAAATGGACACTGTCAATTCTCATTCTTATCAATCTTTTGTGTAAGAACTACAGGCTTAATAGTTACATGAAATCTAGTCTGCCTTTCTAGTTACTGTAGTTCTACCATTTGTTTTGATAATGGAAACCAATGGAATACCATGGAATACTATAAACTGGAGCTCCACCTTTCCACCTTCACCTATTGGTTTCTTTTTTGCTGACTGACCAGTAAGCCAATGCCATGAATTTCAGGTGTATGCCATGTGAGCACCCCACTTCAAAAGACTGATTTAAAAATTAGTTCAGGCAATATTAGATACTGTAACTAACAAACCTTGTAATCTCAGAATGTTAGCACTATGATGATTTATTTCTAGCTCATATCATGGCCCTGTGTAGTGCCTAATTGTGGTCAGGCAGCTTGACATGTGGTCACTTAAGGCCTCAAGTTCCTTCCATTATAATTCTACCTTATTATAGATTCTTAGATCCTTGTCATTTCAGGAACATATGGGAAAAGAGAGCAAGGATCATTTGTGGGATTTTATTATGACCTGAGCTGGAAAATGGTTACTATAATTTTTGCCCACATTCTATTGGCCAGAATTAAGTCATATGGCCACATCTGACTGCAAAGGATGATAGGAAATAATATATTCTTGTTGTATGTTTCCAATGGGGAAAGGTAATGGATTTTGGTGCATATATACAGTCTTTATCACACCAAGAACACAGATTTGAGTCCATGAGTACACCAAAAGTCAGCTGAACTATGTTCAGTAGCATTGCTTAGGGCTTTAACTATTATTGACAGTCATTGAACATTTAGCAGCAAAAGCACTGTTGAGAGCATGACATTGATGTGCAAATAATTTAAAAATCTTGAGGTTTTTAAAGTATCCTAGATAAGAAGTTAATCATTTATACAAGTAAATTATTGAGCACTCACCAAATACCAGACATTGTGTTAGGTGTCAGGCAAATGGAGATCAAAGAATAAATTCTTGTCCTCAAAAAGCTCTCCAGTATTTTGGATGAGACAAGCACATACATGTGTAATTAAAATACTATTTTTTCTATAATAAGATTATAAATGTGCTATAGGGTCACAGAGAAAGGAACTGTTATGTACTGATCTTATAAAAAAAAGTCAACAGGGACAGTGAGGAAACAGCCAGGAATTATTAAGAATATCTTTTTTGGGTTTCTTGCTTTGCCATATAAATATCCTATCTTATTAAATAAGGAAGACTCTGAGTAGTAGGTTATCAAAATGGTAAACGTGCCTCACCGAAGAAATAAAAAAAACAAAGGTGTTAAAAAAGGTCTGTGGTTTTTCTAGTTCATTGTTTTGAAGAGAGATTCTGAAATCTCAAAATCTAGAGTAATGTTCAAACTAAGAAAATTAGCAAAACCTTTTGGTGGTTGCCACTGTTGACGTTGAAGAGGAACTGGAATGAATAAGTGAATGGTCCAAAGTTTGTTTTTGAGATGCCTGCAATATGGCACTTGGGCAACCTCCCATGATGCTAGGTCCCTGTTGGGTCTGACGAAGGCAGATATTCATTAAGCCCTTCACCACCAGTGGTTGGAACCCATCCACTTCATGCGAGTAGACAACCACAAGCATTTCATTCTGTATATCAGTACCAGAAGCTAGAAGCATGGAATGCACACACTATGCTTTGAACCTCATAATTGTTCCTTGTAATAATAAATTTTACATTTGAACCTGTGAGTTATCAAGGAAAAAGAAACACAAAGCCACTTTGGTTAAAGGATAGACTTAAAATAACAGGAATTATGGAGATGGAAAAATACCACTTTTCTTTGTTGGCCCAAGGATTTATGTTTGGGGAAAAAATGATTCAGAGGTGATGGCCTTTCTTGGATATTAACAAAGTGTAGAGCAGTTTGCATCCCTGACAATGGATGGTGTGTAAATTCTGGGAGGGGGAAGTTGGGGGACACAGAGGCAGGAAAAAAAAAAGAATTGAACTCAGGCAGCTTGGTATTTATAAAAGGGAAATTCTGGACTCTTCTTGTAAGGAAAATTTATTATGAAAGTCTCTTCAGTTTTTACTAGAGAGTGAGAACAATTGTTGTGCTTTAAACTAGAATATGAATACGGCTGAAAGTGATATATCCATACAAACAACAGTTTTTTCCCAGCCAACTTATTAGACTCAACTCATGCTTATCAGATTCTGAGCCTTATACAAATGAGCTCCAGATGGGAGAAACAGTCAAATATTTAAACATTAGAGATCTCATGACAAAAGAATAAAGAAAAAAAATATTTCCCCCCCCCTAAATTTCCAAAGGGGAGAAATTAAAAGGAAAAAGTCAACAACTGGAGCTTCAATACATATTTAAAACTTCATATGTAAAAAAATTATTTTACACTGAAAGACAAATTACAGATGACCACAACAGTTGAATCAAACAGAGAAAGGAGTTGGGCTCTTCTCTTAATGTTGCATGCAAATTTAGGAGAAAATAATTAACTAATTATATATGTTAGATATGCTTGCTGGTCAATGTGACAGCTAATTTGTAAGTGAACAAATATAAATGATAGATATACAAATGAAAAATGGTCAACTATGCTAATAAAAATCACTTAATTGAGGTCACATTGCACATATTAAATTATAATACGCATCAAATGAAAATTGTTAAAGCTAGCAAGAGCATTATGGTACTGATTTTCCTTCAATGCTGATGATGTAAATTCATAAAAATGTTTTGGAACACAGCTTAAAATTTTGTGTGCTTGTTGATTGAATGAACTGGGTTTAGAGGTGTGAAATTATGAAATAACTGTATTTTTCTTCCTTAATAGGCTGTTTACATTCTGTGCTGAACCTTCCTTCCTTATCCCTGGACAGGAACTTCTTATAAATCCATTCTAAGGTGTTCAAAAGTCCAAGTTGAGCTTAAGAAACAAAACAAAACACAAAATCCTTCACTATGTAATCTTATTTATTTATTTTCTTATTTGATTATATTTATTTTCTCTACCAAGCTGTACAGTAAAAGGGAAATAAGTCACATCTGGTAATCATATTTTTATTATTTTTATTGTCCTTCTGTAGAAGACAAAGGACACATCTGAGCATCTCAACGTTGTGGAAATCTACATTTGATATGTTGCTTATAGTCCATTTCTCTCCTTGTCATCTTCCTTTTCCTGATTTTTGCTTTTATTTTGCTTGAGTTTTTCCCTGAAATTGTAAGCAAAGAGGTGTCGATCTTCATCACACATTTTTCGGTATACATCACACAGGCTCTTAAAGTGTGGGATGGAGGGAGAGAGCACGACAGCATGAATGTGGTGGGGGGAGGGGCAGAGGGAGAGAGAATTTTTAAATATAATATTTTAATGATTTATTTATTTGAGAGAGGGGGGAGTAGAAGTGAAGGGGGGCAGAAGGAGAGTGAGAGAGAATCTCAGGCAGACTCCCCGTGAGTGCAGAGCCCAACATAGGGCTTGATCCTATGACCTTTAGATCATGACCTGAGCCAAAATGGAAAGTCAGATGCTTAACTGACTGAGACACCCAGGTGCCCCTATATAATCCTATTTTAAGCTTCTCTCCTGGACTCATAATTTGAGGCTTGAAAACCTAATTGAGAAGGTGGATATTCCATTATTTTCCACCTTATTCTTCCATTCTTTTTTTTTCCTTACCCTGTAGTTTCTTTATTTTTTAAAAAAAAAATTTTATTTATTTATTTATTTAAGAGGGAGAATGAGAGCACAAGCAGGGGGAGTAGCAGAGGGAAAGGGAGAAGCAAGGTCTCTGCTGAGCAGGGAGACTGACACAGAGCTCAGTCCCAGGACCCTGAGATCATGACCTGAGCTGAAGGCAGATGTTTAACTGACTGAGCCACCCAAGTGCCTCTCACTATGTAGTTTCTTGGTCCCTTCTGTGATTTGGAATCAGAGAGGAGAAATCAGGGCTTCGAAGTTATTTATCAGTTGCTGAAATTGTGATCTGGGGCCAGTGCTGTATGGTGGAGGCAGATACCTAAATGGTGGTTTTCCTGCCTAGTGGTATCTTGTGAGTTCTTCAAATAACCCAATGATTACTAACCTTGATGTACTGACTTGAGTAAGGCCCCAACTGGCTGGCTATGTGTGACACTTCTTGCATTTAGAATTTTCAGATAGGAGCCAGCTTCTTTGTTTTTCAAATTCCTCACATTTCAAATTCCTCAAATTTCTTCACTTAGCCTGAGGTTGGTTAAGAAAGCATAGAGAGGGGGCACCTGGGTGGCTCAGTCAGTAAGCATCTGACTCTTGATTTCAGCTCAGGTCATGATCTCGGGGTTGTGAGATTGAGTCTCATGTTAGGCTCCATGCCCAATGTGAATTCTCTCTCCCTGTCCCTCTGCCCTGCCTGCCCTGCCTCATGCTTGAGCATGCTCTCTCTCTGAAAGAAAGAAAGAAAGAAAGAAAGAAAGAAAGAAAGAAAGAAAGAAAGAAGAAAGAAAGAAAAAGAAAGAAAACATAGAGGAGGAAAGAAGAAATGCCAGACTTACTGACAACTGTTCTAAAACATTATCAATCTGCCTAATGCATTCTTAACTTGTGTTCTATAGTAGAAGGTAGGTGGTGATAGGTTAGGAAAAGTTGACCTGCTTTTGGCAACCTCCTTTGTAGGGTCATGTATAAGTGATCATCTCTCTCTACAGAAAGTCGTTGCTCTCTAAAGGGTAGGAATATTCGTCATACAACTTTTCAGTTTTGATAGCCCAGCCAAAATTGAAACAATGGAAGAAGTCCCACTTAGGCCTTACACATATAAAAAAATTTTTTCAAGATTTTCCAAGCACTGTAAAGTATAGCAGAAATAAACCCCAAGGTATTAAAAGTTGTTTGCATTAAGATAGCCATTATAGTGTTAATTATAAAACTATAAAATTCCAAAATGGTAATTTGGGTGTAATCCAATGTCCTATGATAGGAAAATGGTGAAAGAGGTTGTAGTATATCTATTTTAAGAGAAACCATGCTATGGGAACAATGGTAACAGGCTGTTTTCTCATGGGAAAGGAGAATTTGAATTCAACATGAAGTACAAAATGCAGGACACAAAATCGTATTCACACTACGTTTACAACCATATAAGTTACTTCTTAAGGGTTGGGCTAGGAAATTAAACAACTAGTTTTCTAATCATGCCTCTGTGACTTGTACTTCGATAACCTTGAGGAGGTTATTCAAAATCTTCAGCTCTTCCCTCTAAAAAGAGGAAAGTACTTGCTTTGTCATGGGACTTACATGAGCTAATGCAAACCAAGTGTTCCGGGCACTTCGTAATTACTCAAAAGGCTCTATTAAAATCCTGGAAAGGACACACAGAAATGAAAACAGGAGTGAGGTTAAGATGATAAGATCTTTTTTACTTGATTTATAATCTTCCTTAAGTGATGTTATATTGCTTCCAGGATTAAAAATAGACTCCAAGAAACCAAGCAGTAGGGGGCCAATATATTGGTGATGCCAGCCCGCAGAGTCTAAGGACAACTCCTGAATAAAAGCTTGCAGCAAATGGAGGCTTCATCCCTCCTTGTGGACAAATCTCACCAGCCTGTGTTAACCAATTTGAAAAAGATTTTGCTCATTCCAATCAATGGACGTTCTTTAGCAATCTTTGAGAGTCTGGGTCTCTCATTCCCTTAGGCTTCAGATATACGCTACAGTGGTTCACCTTGCTTTCCTCCCAATTGGTAGATGTCAAAGTGATAAAACCCCCCCCAAAAAAAATATTTCAGAAACAAATCAAGGCTAATATCTAGTTTGTGATCATTTGATAAAAGAGAGAGAATTACAGTTTCCTGAAATATGGCTTAATTCAAACAAGAGAATATATCTTGGCACACATTTCAATGATTTTTATTACAGTTTATTAGGTGCCCTCATTATCTGGGCTATAATCCGCATATGTTGGGTTTTCAAGTAAACTACTTCTGAAAGTTTGCAAATAAACTCTCTCTCTGTACTTTATCATGCTTTTATTTACTACTATTTGCCCTAATAAAAACACTACATGCATTATTTCAAACTAAGAAGAGAGCCAGCAATAAATAGCATTTTAAAGAGGATGAAAACATTGAAAATTTAAAAAGCCTTAGCTGAGTGGAGTTTGGACTAGGACCTTGACCCAGAAACATAATTGATTAACTTAAGCCAGTTTCTTAAAGACTAAGTGAAACTAACTTTTATATATTTACTTTTTACATAGGTTTTTGCTGCTGCTTCTAATAAGAACTAGTCAACTTGCCCAGTCAATAATGAAGAGATTCATATTCTCCTATTTGATGGGAAGTTTGAACAATGACAACTCCATGTCTCGCTTCACAGTTACACAAGGATAAATGATTAAACATAAGCCCTAAATTAAAACAGGCCAAACCAAATATTTAAGAAATCTCTTCCATCGATCTTTTATTATTTAAAGAAAAGATGGTGAGTTTTGGCTGGAACCTTGTGGTCAACTATTTTTTAAACGAATATAGAGTTGGGATAGCAGCTTACTGATATTTCAGATTTTTTGAGATCTGAGTCTGGTGGTGTATCAATCAACTTTCCTTAGACAAGAACTCAGTGGCACGTATCTGGAAGCATTTCTGTCTCACTTATGTGTCCGCATGGCAGCTAAGTGGGGTGGGAGGACTCTGCTGGTCTTGGCTGGGATCAGCTGGACTAGGGCTCCAGCCATAGATTCAGATCAGGTTTGTTTCATGTGTTCTTATCTCCTGGGACTAGTTAGGATGGATGGGGAATGCCCTCAGGAAGGGAGATGGAACATCTCAAAGAGGATGAGAAACAATAAAGGAAGCCTCTGGAGCCTAGGTTTGGAGTTTTCACCCCCATTATTGTAAGTTACATGCTGTCTGGTGGAGAAATACACTGCTCCCATGGAGAGTGGGTAAGAGGGGAGTGACTGCTTCTGACTAGCAGTCTAACACTAGCCAGTACGTATTGTACTTCACACTCCTATAATGACGTCACTGATACTGCAGCCTAACCACTAAATTCTCTTGCTTTTTCCTCAATATCACTTCTATCTCCTCACTGCTCTCCATTTCTTTGCTTACATGTGCAACAGATCTTCTTTATAATAATGGCCTCCTTCTCTGTGTCCCACAACATAACTTTGTCTTCTGTAACACTTTCCTTGTTAACTTTTTAAGGTAAATTTGGGCATATTGCTCCTCCCCTCATAATTCAATGACTCTCTAGCATGACAGGTGGGCAGATTTTCTTAAGATGGAATAAATGAGTCTGTCGGTCTAATCTCCTTCCTACTCACCCCCGTCCCTAACCAATTTCCACATTACATTTTAGATATTCACAATCCTCTCACGACCTCTTATACCACCATGCCCCTGTATGTGCCATACCATCTATTTGTAGTGCCCTGGTCCATGGATCAGAGTCTTCCCATTTTTCAACTTTAGCTCTTGTCTGTTGTTGTATCAGTCAAGCAAAGCCAATTTATAAGGCAATAACAAACAACAGTGGCTTATAACCACAAAGGTTTATTTCTTGCTCACAATATACATCCACCGTTGGTTGACTTTGGATCTCTTTATTGCAAGGCCCAGATTGATGGAGTAGCTATCTGAGATGTTTTACCATTGGGAAAATAAAAGTGGCAAAGCTTGTACTAGCTCTCAAAACATCTGCCTGGAAGTGATTCATGCCTCTAGTTCAATGAACTCCTAGTTCATTGGCTAAAGCAAGTCACATATCCATGTTAGAGTTTAATCAGATGGAGAAGCAACAGTTCCTCAGAGAGGAACACCTCACTATGAGCCAAATAAGTATTCTGAAGAAAAAGAAAATATACCACAGAAGCTGTTCTTTTATCTTCCTCCTAGACTTACAGATTCCTTCCACCAGGGAACAACAACAATTACTCTATCATCTCTATTTACTTAAAGAAATACATGCATATACAATATACATCTTCATCAATCACCTGGCTTATTGGGTACATTTTCTACTTTTCATATAACTCTCGGCTACTGTGTTACTAAACTTTCAGCCATAATATAATAAAGATCCTTCTTCTAGTTTCCAATAACATTCACCTTCTTTGCCTGCCAGCCATCACCTGAAACTTTATGAATGACCACAAGGCTTCTATTGGCAGTTTCTTCAAGGCGCTCCGGCTATCACTAACACTTTTCTCAAAGTCCACTGTCTAGTTCCAAAGCCATTGCCAAATTTGGGTTTGTATTTTGGCAACGTCCCACTCTTGATATTAATATATGTGTTAGTTATGCATTGCTGTGTAACAAATTACTATAAAACTTAGCAACCTAAAACAACAAACACATATTATCTCAGTTTCTGGATGATCTAGCTAAGAATATTTCCAACTAGTATGTTGAAATTGCCACCTGGTTTCTTCTTTTTGTTTTTATTTAGTAAGATACAAGAAGAGAGAGAAAAACTAAAGGAAAGACTATAAGATTTTTTTAATATTGTTTTGAAGATTCTCAGGGTCTAGTAGAGGGTTTAACACATCGGAACAAGAGACTTGCATAAGAATATCTAACTAAATAAATCAATGTAAATTTAACCAAACTAGTTAGGGCTCTGAAACTATTCTATGTGATACTACAATGGTATTTATATTTATCAAACCCAATAAAATACACACATCATGAGTAGACCCTAAAGTAAACTATGGACTTTGGGTGATGACTATGTCAGTGCAGGTTCATTGGTTTTAATAAGTGCACCACTTTGGTGGGGATAAGATAGTGGGGCAGACCATGCTTTTGTGGGGATGGGGGGATAGCAGCACTCGCCATCCCTTCAGTTTTGCTGAGAGTCTAAGACTACTATAAAAAATAAGCCTATTATTTTGAAAAAGAGTACAACTTTGGGAAAAAAAATTTTGTCAGTACGTAGGCATTTAGGTACTGAGCATTTGGTTTTGACTCTTATCACTGCGGCCTTTGTTCCTGACAAAATTTAGATGACACTTTGAAGAATCTACTGGGGACAAGTTTAATAATCGGGACAGAAATAAGAACGTAGAAACGATATCCTCTGAAGCCCATGCAAAATGTTTTCAATCCAGATTCTATGATCCTAGATTGAATCTTGGAATTTGGCTACCATGTGTGCATTTATCAGTTCCTGGGACCCTTTTTTATTAATTTATAATAGCATAGTACCACTTAGTATCTCCCATGGGGTGGATTCATTTGGCCCTCTCATGCTTCAAAAAAGATCGTTTGAGTCACAGATGTTCCTATGACAAATTTGTCAGTTCAAGAGACTTGCATAAGAATATCTAACTAAATAAATCAATGTAAATTCAGTTCAAGCTCCCTTGAAGAGAAATAGGAATCAACCATTCAGGAAATGTGGCCACCCTTTTATTCCTTCCTGCCCTGTGAATTTCTGCTAGTAACTGCCAGATTTCCAACTTGTCCCAACTGAGATGCAGGAGAGCAGTGAGTCTGCAGGACCAAAAGGACTAAGGGGTGACTTGGGGAATATTTCCATGCAAGAGATATCAACAAAGAGAAGTATATGACTCCAGAAATGTGTACAAGTAGGGGGATTTAATCCTTTGGCTACATCCGAGATGGTCTTAATTCCCTGGAAGGTCAAAGGACAGCCTATAAATTTGACTTAATGGAAGTGAATGGAAAACAGGTCATTAGATAACAGAGAAAGAAGGGACTTAGTAGTATCTGGGGTGACTCCACTGAACCCTACAGTTGTCTACCTCTTTGCCTTTACCCCAGGCAATTGGAGCTAGACTAGAAACTGGACTGGAAACTGTGCTGATTCCCTGGTTGTGAAGGAAAACCTCTGGCTTCATCTTTACCTGATACTCTGTTAGCTATGGCAATGACATCAATTGCAGGTGTGGGTGAAGGAGGGTGAAAGACAGTTTTTGAGACAGGGAATTCCATTATCTATTTAGATGAGCACTTCTGATTGCTTTCTTATTACCAACATTTGAGCTTATGAGGGAGTCAAAGAGAAGCATTCTTTCTTCTTGTAAAACAATGTCTTTAATTCTTTAAAGAATATAAATGAGAAGGAAAATCACCTACTGCTTGATCCTTTGTTCTTGTCAAAGTAGCAGAGTCTAGATATGATGGAAAAATAACCATGCTAAAATTCTCGTCTTTCTTATTGACATATAGCCTAACTTTGTCATATTAAAAGAAAAAAAAAAAAACAGAGACACTGCAAAGCAATTGTGATCATTCATTCTAATGGACCATCTCCTAGCATGACCTCAGTTACAAGGTCATGAAATGTGCTAGAGTTGGTGGAGAAAAACTTGTGTCTTTGAAATTTAAGAGCATTTTTTATTCCCTTTGGTAGTCTTTCTGAAGTTCTGTGAGAAGAACTTACCTAGTTTGATTCTTCATTACTTGGAAATCCTGAATAGTTTTTCTTGGAAGTGACTAGTCGGAAAAAATTAAAAATGTTTTAGGAGAGCTATTAATTCTGGGTGGATTTTTTTTCTAGAAGCCTTTTATTTTTATTTAGACTTAAATCAAGAACATTTATGAGATTAACATTAGCTTATCCAACATGATAGAAATTGTTTTTGTTAGAAGTTTAAGCTGTAGCTATATATATGATGAACCTGACTCTGTGTTAATGACTGTCTTTATATCTCTTTAATTTTCAGAAGCCAACAAATTGGAAATTTTCCCCTATATTTTGCTTTAAGTGGAATGTTATTGCTTTAGAAATATAAACCTGAGGAAGCAGTGATATTGTCTCCAGAATCTTTTTAGAAAGGACATTTAGTCCCATTCTTATTACTCTTAATGGATGTTCCTTGGTAAAGAACAAGTACCAGATGTGTAATGGGGACCTCATGAAGAAAGACTACGTTCTGTTTTTGGATTTCTGGAGAGAAAAAAAAAAGTCTTACAGGAGAATAATGAGTAAACCCAAAGAAATTCTTTTTCTTCTTAATATTTCATAATCACATGCCATAATCCTATCTACGATTAAATGAAGTTTAGGTGTTGAAATTCTCAAAATATCCACAAATGGGAAAAATATTTTATAAATTTTCATGGTGTCAACATAAATACCATGGATTGGATAAAGGAAGAGCATACAAGCTCAATAACTATAGAGACACTGTTATCCTCCATGAAGAATACAAAGAACTTAACTAGGTAAATTTTAACCTATCTGAAAGTAGCTATGAAATAGTGGAAAATGCAATAGTCATGCAATTCTAACCCTAGACTTAGCCTATTACCTTTTACCTGGCAGATCCTTAGTTTCCTCATTTGTGTGATGAAGCAGATGCCTACCTGGCAGGGAAGATCCGACAGTTTAGTGAGAGAAACAATTCAAAAGTGCCTAGAACATAGTAGATGCATAATAAAAGTCCATTATGGAAAATACAATAAAAATTATCACTGAGTGAAAAAGAAGGACATCCATCCTCCCAATACGATTTTAGCATAGCAAAGACACCTTAGCACTTTGGTGTGCCTGTGCTCTTTTTCCTTGATTATATGAATTGCCTATTCTTACTTTTCCTAGGATAGTATATTTTATCATTGAATTATTATTATTTTTTTATAGTATTGGCTTGGTACAAGCATGTTTACTGATTAGCTCATTACAGATTTAAAAGTGGGTGAATTCTGTCCAATGTCTTTGATACAATAAAGTGTGTCCCAACATGTTTTGTTTTTCTTTTTAAGTTGCTAAATGCAAATCATGACCTGTTCTCTAGTTAGCATGCCCCTGCAGGAAAGGGCTTCACCAGTGTCATCAGTCTCAATATCAGATTGATGTGCTATTTTCCTTACACAGAGATGATGGCAGGTACCCAAATAGCTCATGATGCATGATTTTGATTATTTTTCCAGGAGTGAAAACATGTTTTTGGATGAACAATTCACATACGCTCAACCTGCTGCTCCTTGCGGCCATACCTTGAGATGGAAGACACATTTTTGAGGGAGATGTTACAGGTCACATGTGGGGTAAGGGTCAAGTTGACATATCTTTGGAGTTCATGCAAAAAAGTAATTATTTGATTTTTTTAACTCTGATATGAACAATTCTTGCAAAATTTATTCTCAGTTGGCTTGAAATCAGTAAGCAAGATACAAATTATATAGGAACGGTCCCACAGAAATAAGTTAATAGTAATAACTGTGAATATAATCTTTCAGTTTTTGAAAAATTCTAACAGAAAGCTTCACTTTCATATTCCATCATGTTTCAGTCATGAAAAAAAAATGTTATCCTTTAATGGTGAGCCTGATTTTGTCCCAAACCTTGGAAGGATCTGAGTTGGTACCCTGTTGTGAAATCTGAATGAAAAGAACCCCATCATTATAAAATGCTTTTCACATATTGTAAGATGTGGTATGAAACATAGATAAAAAAATAAGTAGCAACACCAAAAATAGTCAATGATTTCTCTACTCTATTTGTTTATTTCATTTTCTTCTAGCAGTTTTTTTGTTTGTTTTTTAAATGAAAACAGAAAAGATGTTAAGAGCAGGTCTTAGAGTTTTAGGACCCTGAATCACTCCCATTTCCAATCCATTATAGCAGTAAAATTTCTTATGTTGTCTTTACAGTTGAATCCTTCCTCTCATACTGCTACTATGACTGTAGTGGTTGATAATGGAACCTTCATATGGTTTCTATTGGTATAGGGTCAATCAAAGTGGAGTGCTCTCATTATTATTTATTAAATTCAAATATGACATAAAGCTTTAGAGCACCAAAGCTTAAGTTGAATCAGGGGAACTAATTGTTAAAAAGAATTGTTAAAAAGCAGCCCAGCCAGAGGACTATTTGCAGAGTATCATACACAGGGATATTTGGCCCATGTTGAGTACCTTCAACATTCCCAGATACTGAGTGTCAAGTAGCCCATTTTCAATTTTTTTCATGCTAATTTATAGAGATTGGCATGTTTTGTTTGTTTGTTTGTTTGTTTTAGTATTACCCAAATTTTTAATTTTGGAAAAGCAAATAAAATTGGATGCGTTCCTGGAACTATTCTTTATGTAGCCTCAATGTTCGGATGTCCTGGATGTGGTGAGGTTAACAAGTGACTTTCAGAGTTGGAGACTAGCTCTTCTGGTCCAATCTTCCCATGGATAATGATACCTGGAAGCAATGAAGTTACAAAGGATATAAATGATCTGTTCCAAAAAAATAAAAAAAAATAAATAAAATAAAATAAAATAAAATAAAAAAAAAAAAAAAAAAAGATCTGTTCCAAGGTTTGAAGACCATCTGGTACTTTTTCGTTTTTTCTCTGCTTTCTCTGCTAATATATTTTTGTGCAACGCAGAAACACCTTAGGATATAGGCTGATGACAGTATGAAAGCTGTTTGGAGCTGTAAATACGGATTTTTTCCTCACTGCTTTTCCCCCGTTTACATGTAAGTGATAATGCCTCAGAGGAAACAATTAAAAATAATGTCTATTTTATTGGAACTACATTTACAACTTTTCAGCACAGTAACTACAGCAAGACTTGGAGAGACATCCAAATGACTCATGAAATGCCCTTAAATATCAGTTTGAAAGTGAGTTTGTTTGTAGCCTTTCAGTTTTGCCAAATAAGGGAAATTTCCTGAAATGTTTGCCGATTTTTCTCAGACTTGGGGTAAAAGGTCCTACTTACTGAGATCCCCTGGAAATTATTGAGACAACTTGCAACTTTCTCGTTCTCACTCATCCAGAAATGAAATAAACAAGCATATCTTTTATGATGTAGCAAATGGGAACACTGCAATGTTCTGACTGGTCTGTTAAAGAAGTGAGGTGGCAAGAATGTCCTTGTTTTCAGCTGCCAGTATCTGATATGTCCTTTCAAATAAACTTAATTATAGACCTAAGACTTCTTTAAAGTTCATTAGTATGCCTGAATGATTTATTATTCTAAATCAAGTTTTCTCAACCTTTGCTCTATTGACATCTGGGCTTGGATGATTCTTTACCGAGGCGGCATATGTCTTGTGCACAGTGGGATGTTTCATAGTATCCTTGGCCTTTACCCACTAGATGCCAGTAGACCCCTCCCCTACTAATATAACAACAAATGTCTCCAGACATTGCCAAGTGGCCCCTAGAAGCAAATGGCCCTTGGTTGAGAACCATTGCTATAAATCTTGGGAAAAAAATAAAACAAAAACCCTAAACTAATACTAAACCAAAGAGAAAGATATTAATACTTCCAAGGCTTAAGATACTATCTTAGATAATCTATCTATCTGTCTATCTATCCATCTAGATATAGATTAAAGTATATACTATTATATAAACTATATTCTTTCAGTATTTATCTATCTATATATTTAATGTAGATGAATATATAGTATGTCTTTCAGATATAATTCTCTAAGCTCTTTGGTTTCCTAAAAGAAACTGAGGATTAACTTAAAAATAGTTTTCTTCCCTGCCTTATAATTCTTGCAATATGTAAGACATGTGTCTACTTTGAAAACTGATTTTAATATGTGGGCTGCCTGTTCATTATTGACAGAAATCATTTTTGCTTTCTACCTATCACCCAGGAGATCTCAGATCTTAGTTGGGGAACACTATTGCTGGGCTTGTTTCATGTATACTCTTATCACTACTTTTCAATATATTTGCTGGTAGTACAACCTTACGTACAGCTGTCTCCAAGAGCCAGCCAACAAGTATCTCACTGGGACAGGTTTTCCATCTTCTTTCAATGCCTTGTTTTCTTCCTTTCATGCTACAGGCGTATTGATCTTGATGAGAAAGCTCACTCAGAGAAGTAGTCAAGAAAGCAATATATTGAAAATAAAGCCATGTATGTAGCAAGGAAGGTATTCAAGGTAAGTAAGAAGATGGGGTTGCATTTTTATTATGTGTTAGAAAAAGTCATCCTTGAAAAATCTGGCTCTGGAAGCCAACCATTATTCACTTTGGGGGAATGTATCATGCAAAAAAATCTGATTTTAGGAAATTTCCCAATGACCTATGTTGTCCTGGGTGCATTACTCAGAATGTGAACCAAGTTTCAATCTAAGAAGGAATGTTGATTTAATGTAGCAGCTTTCTCTGGGCCAAGTTCCCTTCTTCGTAATATCCCAAGTGTTATATTTAACCTACATTTGAAATAGAAAATATGTGAACATGGAATTTGGCACACAGATTAATTATTTGGGTTTTCTGAATTCAGGAGAATTTACTTGTTGAAGCAGTTGTCCCTGAATTTTATCTCTTTATTGAAATTCCCTTTAGACCGCATGATTGAACAGTTTGATAAACTGAAACTAACCATTGAATAAAGTAACTGTACTTTTTCTCAATGTTTCTGATCCTGTATTTTTATGAATCGAAGTTTTATGACTGAGATACAGGTCACTCCAATATTTAGAGTTCTCTCAAACAATTAAAGAAGAGTTAGTGTGATTTTTAAAAATCTCTTCCAGAAAACAAAAGATGAAGAAGTACTTTCTCATTCCTTTAATGAGGCCCAAATTACCTTGATATCACAGCTAGACAGTGCAGGTGGAAAAGGAAAAAACAAAACAAAACAAAACAGTATCTCATGTGAACTTAGGCCTAAAATTCCTTAAAAAAATTTAGCAACCTGAATCCAGCAATATATAAAAAGAATTACGCACCATAGTCAAGTGGGGTTTATTCCAGTTATACTATGCAGTTAAATATTTTTAAATCGGAGCATTAACCCTATAGATCAAATTGGAGAGAATTGGATTTTTATTGAGTTGAGTCTTCCTGTTGATATAGTTGTCTCTCCATTTATTTAGATGTTCTTTTCTTTTAGCAGTATTTTATTATTTTTAGCATACACTTAACATTTTCAGTAGTTTGTAAATCATAGGTTATATATATATATATATATATATATATATATATATATATATATATGTTAGATTTAGACATAATTATTTCTTTTTATGAGGATATTCCCCTCTATTTCTTGTTTTGGGAGAGTATATATAATATACATATATAACAAATGAGTGTTAAATTTTTCATATATTTGATCTCTATCAATAAGCTAAAGAAGAAAAATTACATGATCATATTCATTGGTATATTAGAAGAGAGTATACATATATTCTCCAGAAACAAGAAATAGAGGGAGAATAACCTCAATTTGCTAAAGAGTATGTACAAAACCAAAGATATGGCATCATACTTAACGGTGAAAAGCTGAATGAGTTTTCCTAAGATCAGGAACAAGGCAAGAATGTTTGTTCCAACCATTCTTATTTGACAGAATGTTATGCTGGAAGTTCTATCCAGTGCAATAAGACAAGAAAAAATAGGGGGAGGGGCATAGATTGGAGAGAAAAAATTAAAATTGTTCCTATTTTCAAAGTATGAGATTGTATACATAGAAAATGCCAAAGGACCTGCAAAACAAAAACAATCCCAAACTAATAATGGGTTTAGCAAAATCATAGGATATAAAATCTCACAAAAAGCAACTGTATTTCTATATATTTGCAACGAATATATGAAAACCAAAATTAAAATACATAGCTATTTATAATTACTCAAAAAGAGGAATTTTTTAAAAAATCTAGAAATATATATATATATGACCTGAAAACTATAAATCACTGGAAATGTCAAATGCATGCTGAAAATGATAAAAACACTGATATAAATCAAAGGACATCTAAATAAATGGTGAGACAACCAAACCAAGGAAAGGACTCAATATAGTCAAAATACCAATTCTCCCCAATCTGATCTCTATGGTAAATGCAATTCATATAAAAACTCCAGTAATATTTTCTGCAAATATGGAGAAGCTCATTCTAAAATTTATATGGCAAAGCATGGGCCCAAGAATAGCTAAAAATAATTTTGAAAAAGAATAAACTGGGAGGGATCATTCTACCCAAAGTTAAGACTTCTGGTCTGTTTACAACAAGAAAAGAATGTGGTATTGAGGGAGGCATAGACATATAGGTCAGTGGAACAGAAGAGAGAACCCAGAACCAGACAAATATGCCAACTGATTTCTGAAAAAGTTGCAAAAGCAGTTCAATCAAAGGCCAGTCTTTTCAACAAATAGTGCTAAAACAAACATTGAAAGACAAATGAATGAATGCTAATCTAAATCTAATACTTTATAGAAAAATTAACACAAAATTAATGGATTTTAATGTATAACTAGAAAACCTTGAGAATAAACCGTAGAAAACTTATAGAGCCTAGGGCTAAACAGAGTTCAGAGGCATGACACCAAAAGCATGATCCATAAAAGAAAAAAATTATATTAGATTTCCTCAAAATTAAATTTTTGCTCTGGGAAAGATTATTTTAAGGGGATGAAAATTTAAAGACTAGGAGAAAATATTTTTAAGTAACAATATCCAACACTGGAGCTGCCTGGGTGGCTCAGTCGGCAGCATCTGACTCTTGGTTTCAGCTCAGGTCATGATCTCAGGGTGGTAAGATGAAGCCCAGTGTCTGGCTTTGTGCTGCTGAGTGTGGATCTTGTTTGGGATACTCTCTCTCCCTCTCTCTCTGTCCCTCCCCTTTTCTCTCTCTCTCTCTCTCAAAAAAATATTAAGAAAAAACTCAATATCCAGTATAGGACTTGTACTTAGAATATAGAAAAGAAACTCTCAAACCCCAACATTGAAAACAAAACAAAACAAAACAAGTTCACTTAGAAAATGTGCAAATAAAATGAACAGAAATTTTATTGAAAAGGAAATATTGCAGCTTATAAACACATGAAGGGATGTTTGTCATCATTGCTATTAGCAAAGTGTAAATTAAATCTCGATGAGATATGACTACACATCTATTAAAACAACTTTAAAAAACCCAATTATTATATAGTTAATGGCCAAAGTTGGAATGAGTTGAGCCACAAAATATGCAGTGTAGTGTTGAATTATATCCCAGAGTATAAAATAAATGTACATGGATCCATACTGATATAAATCAATGATGGAAATAAATAAACAAATGGAAAAAAGACAAAATTTTCCCCATAAAATAATTCCAAACATCACATGTAGATACTCTCCCTTCCAGGAGGTGAATCTTACAGATTCATTTCCAAAGAACAGAGAGTGAGAGCGAAAAATATTAACTTTATACTTCTTTGGCCAGATGATCAAGGTTAACATTATGGTGATGTCATGTGGAATTCTTGGACCCAATGATATTATATGATGATAAGAGTACTTTTTATCTTTGTGGTATTCTTTCTAAACCTCATAGCCCAGGTCCAGCTATGAAAAGAAACATTGGGTAAACCTAAACTCTAGAGCATTCTACAAAATACTTGACCGATACTCCTCAAAACTATCAAGGTCATAAAAAGATGAGGAAAAGCTGAGAAACTGTCATAGACCAGAGGAGAGTAAGGAGATATGACAACTAAATGCAATATGTTATCCTGGGTGAGATCCTGGAACAGAATAAGGACATTAATAGAAAAAACAAACAAGTGCTGAAATCTGAATAAAGTTTGGAGTTTAGTTAATAATAATGTTCCAATGTTGATTTCTTAGTTCTGACAAATATACCAGAGTAATGTAAGATGATAACTTTATGGGCACTGAAAGTATGAGGGGTTCTCATAAGAACTCTCTGTACTATCATTGCAACTTTTCTGTGAATCTAAAAGTATTCCAAAATCAAAAGTCTATTTAACAAAGATTATCTTATGATTTAAAAAAGTATAAGGTTCCCAAGAATAAACAAAATAATGTCTAAGAGCAAAATATAAAAATTTATTGAAAGATAATAAAAAAGATAAAATGAATAGAAAAGCGTAACAGATTCATTCATTAGAATAAATATTATAGAGATGTCACTTCTCCCTAAATCGTAATGATGACAGCAAAAATGTCATGATATGGCTAACTTGTTGACCTTTGAATAATAAAAAAGAAAACTAGGCATTTAATTTAAATTACATTATTAATTGTAAAATATTTTTAATAAAAGATGTAATGGTTTAATGTACTGGATGCCATGGTTATTAATTAAATGTGTCCATTTCAGATATTTATTCATTTCATGAACAAAAATGCACTGAATGCTTTATGTACCAAATGCTTCATAAAACACTCTTCAAGAATGAGCAAAATTAGGGGCGTTTGGCTGGCTCAGTCAGAAGAGTGCATGACTCTTGATCTTGGGATTGTGAGTTTGAGTCCCAGGGTGGGAGTAGAGATTACTTAAAAATAAAAATCTTAAAAGAAAGAATGCACAAAGTTGCTATCAACTTGCTGCTCTACTCTGATAGCAACCCTCAATATTATTTTGAAGGTAAATGTGGGGAAACCAATAAAAATATACCTACATTTCAAAGCAAATAGGTGACCAGAATAAGCTGGTACTTCTCCAGCTCTTTACAGCTCCTTTGACTATGTAGACCCCCCACAGGTCAAACAATAATGAAAGCAAACCAGAGAGTTGATGGAGCAATTAAAACAGCAATCAGAAGAAAGCACGAAGTTTTTAGTTCTGAAATAATAGCTAAATAATAGTTAAATAATAGTTAAATAACTCCCTATGTTCTGGATGGGGTAAGGGGAGGTAAGGAAAGCCTTGGATACTATTTTTCCAACTCTTCTCCTGGCCTCAAGAAGCCATGATTAGTAAACCTCTATTACAGATTAGGAAAATAGACTTGCAGAGGTTATTTGATATATTGAAACCCATAGAACTAGTAACTGGTAGTTAGGATTAGACTCCAAGTCCATACCAGCTGCTTCATCCTACAGAACTGACACTGTTGTAAGAAGCTTCCCTGTTGGACAACAAGCAGTGGCTAATCATTTCAAATATTTTGGTACCCAGTGAGGCTGTTAGTTTAAGGGTGAAAATGGGACCTTTCTCATTTTCTCTTGATAATAAATCCTTAAGTCATACAAACTCTGAATATAAATGCTTTGGAATTCAGTGGAACTGTGTTTCCTTATAAAAAAAAAAAAGTAGGGGGGGATTGAATTTCAAGCCAAGTGATTTCTGGAAAGAGTCACGCATGTGAGGCAGCTCTAGTACTCTGGAGGTCCCGCCATCTTGGGACAGGTCCTAATTGGCGGAAAGAAAGGGAAAGATTCATAATGAATATAATAACAGGGAGAAATGGAACAAAAAAGACTCCCTTCTCTTCTCCTTCTAATCAAGGGCCCTGATAAAAGACACGCAGACACATAGCAAGAGCATTCCAAGGTTGAATCACATTTATTTCCAAACCTGCTGTCATTTAAAATGTAGGTTCAGAAAAATAAGCAACCAACAATCATACAAAACCCTCTCATCTTGGGCCAAATTCTGAGCTGAACTAACACAGGATATTTTCTAGAAGCTTATTAAATGTTTGGCAAACATTAAACAATCCTTTATTTGTTATAAAATTATTCTTAATCTCCCACAGCTTCAGTGATACGAATAGGTTTAAGTAAAGAGATAAATGTGCGGGAAATGTTAATGACCACTATTCAAAGGGACTAATGTGAAACACAAGGGTGGGACCACTTTAATCACTCATTTATATTATTACAGGTGCCCACTTTGATGACTTGTACTCGTGCCTTTGATCCCCACTGTAGAAAATGCTCTGCTCCATTTCAAAAGAGATTGCCTTGTGCCCCATTTGTTGGCCTTTGGATCAAACCAGCAACAGACCTCACAGATAGAATTCCACCATTAGCCATTCACAAAGAGGTAAATTCTAAGTCCTTTGCCTCACTTCCAAATATTTCTCTCCAGAGAAAAGCTTTTTTTTTTTTTTTTAAATCTATTTGTTAATATTGCCATCTGTTTTGGTTACTACTAAGGTTTAGAGTTGGAGCCTTCTTATAAAGTGTTTTGCCAAAACCCTTTTATTTTCAGCTATTTAAAAAAAAAAATTAAGCCTGGGTAGGCATTGTAATACATATTTTTAAATGTTGGCCTTATGTCTTTGCTGCTGATGATAATAACACTCCTATCTGCAATTTAAAACCTGATCTTAGATAAGGATGCTGCTACTGAGCCATGATTAGCAGAAGGAGGCCTTTGAATTTTCCATGCGCTTATCCCTGCTGGCATACATTTTTACTCCTGGGCCAGTAATACATGCATTTTTGAGGTAAAGGGAAGACATTTTGCCATCATGGGGAACAGAATTAATATAACTGGCCCTTATAAAGATAGCAAGTATGGTCCATTTGCACTATGCTTTAATTATCTAAGACAAAAATAAGGAAGATGAAGTGTAGAGTAGGATGGTCTGAGATTTATAGTCAAGGTCCTGGCACCAAAACCAAAATTTGCCATTTAGTAGTTGGTTAACCTTGGGTAAGTCAATTCATACCTTACAGACTCTGTTTCCTTGTCTCTTATCTAAGACTAATAACATCGGCCTATCTCAATGAACACTTGATTGGATGCTTACAAGAACAGCTTATAAATGATAAAGCCTACACTGATTGATTAAAATAATGAATGAGTCACAAGGCCCAAGTTGTAGGGAATTTGGGAGAGTATTATAAGGAACTAAAAAATAATACAATATGGAAAAATGAAATACGTATTTATTATTCGTTTTCTATCAATGCATTACAAATGGCCACAATTCTTGTGACTTAAAACAACACACACTTATTATCTTACAAGGTTCTGTGGTTCAGGAGTCTGGACATAGCTTACTTAGCTGGGTTCTCTGAAAAGCTACAATCAAGGTGTCAGCCAGAGCTGAGTTCTCATCTGGAGGCTTGACTAGGGATGGGTCCACTATCAAAGCCACTCAGATTGTTGACAGAATTCATCTCTTCGTGGTTGGAGGACTGAGGTCCTTTGCTGCTCACTAGCTATTTGCCAGAGGCTGCTCTTAGCTACAAGAGATTGCCACAGTTCTTGCCACGTGGCTCTTTCACAGAACTCCTCTTCCAAAACCAGCAAGTGAGAAAGTCTTTAGCAAAGTAAAACAGCAAGTTAGTTTTATATAATGTATTCATGGCAATGACATCACCACCTTTGTCATATAATTGACATAATCACAGGAGTGACAGCCCAGCCACGTTCTGCATTTTCTGTGGTTAGAAGCAAGTCATAGTTCTTGCCAGTACTCAAGGGAAGCAGATTTTACAAAGGCATGAACACCTAAATGCCAGGGTCATGAGACTGCCTTAGACTCTGTCCACCAAACTCTTCATTTTTAGGTTTCTAAAGGTTAATTATACACATCAGAGCATTTCTTTGGTTCATAGGATCCAGATTTTAGGCATTGTTCTCCCCTCCCCCCTCCCTTTTTTTGGCAGATCCTGCCATGGAAACTAGCACATCATACAAAAGGAGAATATGCCCCATCCCAGGAGAGTGCAAAATATGCAGAATATTCTATTCATAAGCCCAAACTGGGTATCTGGACTTACTCTACTACTTAAAACAAGATGAGGTTTTTGTTCAATGAGAGTGGAGAAGCACAGTGAGTGTTGCCTCTTGGGCCACTTATCTTATGGCCGCCTTCTGCAAGCACTCTCCACCCTTCTCCATGTTGCTCTGTGCCCTGGGAAGCTGGCCCGTATAAATTCTATCAAGTCCTCTGAACTCCATTTGTGTTCAGCCAATGGGAGGCCACAGCAAGAGTACTGTGGTCATTTTCTTTATCCCTGAGTGCCCTCTCTATGGGATCTGTCTCAACTGCATGTGCCCCTCCTCCCTCTACCCCTCAACATCATCCTCTTCTGGCAGTCCTTATGCAGGATGCTCCTACCAAAATTCAGTAATTTGTCTCATCTCTCGTCCATTTAGGCATAGATAATAACAATTTGGATATTACTAGCTCTGGGGCACTACCCTCTTTCTGTGTGTGTGTTTTTCCTCTGAACCTTCCCTACAACTTTGCTAATAATTCCTTCTCAAATTACTATAAATTGAGTGTGACATTTTTTCTCCCCGGGACTCTGGCAGATGTATCACCCAAAGAATTTAAGTTTCATGAACACAGGGGTTTGTGCATAAGGGGTAATCAAAAAATTATTGTGGAAAGAATGAGAAAAAAAATGGCTCTTTGCTAGTGAATGCAGCCTTTTTCCCCATTTGATAATTCAGTGTTTCTTGAGGGGCTTCTTCTGCCTTCTAGAGTTCCCCCAGTAAGGACCGTCAAGATGATGATCCATATTTGCTGAAAAATCTTCCCAGTGGCCTGACATGATAAATATTGGCTGTTACATAAGAGATAGGGTGTTGACTCCCTCCTTTCTCTCTTACCCTTTTCGAGGAAACAGGTATATATAGCTGGGAAAATTTTTGCAAGCTATGTATCTTTGCAATAGAATCTCAGTGCTGATTGCTATGTTTCATGATGTCATGATCCATATCTGTCTTTGGTGGAAAAAGCAACAATGCAGAAACAAAGGTTATAATATTAAATGAGAATATTATAACATGGTAGAAGAAAGTAAAATAAGTATGAATATTGGATAAAGCTAAAATTTTAAAAAAGTAGTCACTCTACAAGGAAAATCTAAGTTCAAGAGATTGTGAGATTGTGGGATAAACACTCAAGGAAGTATAAAGTGTTTGATTTTTTAAAGATAATTAAAAGGAACTTTGGCTGGATATCCAATATTACATTGTGGATGAAAATTGGGAAATGCTGTGGAATTGAATCAATAATTTTGGAGGCTTGTTATGGCTAGATCATGGGACTATTTCATCATTTCTGATGTCAATATTTGCTTAGTGGTGTCTGATCAATGAGATATCACTGAGAGTTCTCAAACATTTGTTTTAATCACGCAGATAGGAATTATCATAGCTTCAAATAGGAAATAAGCAGCTGCCAGACTTCTGGGCTTTGTCTACATTCTTTTCTCATATTAGTTTTGACATTACAGACACAAGATATCCTGGATGGACCAAGGACTTTAGAGTTTGAAACCCATTTCTAGACATAGAGTCATTTTGTTTGTTTGTTTGCCAGCTCATGGGCCCCACAGAGTTTCTTTTTCTTAGTCTACTTCCTGTACTACTAGAAAAGTAGGGCACAGCATGTGAAGACCAAAAAATCTGCTACTCTATTGAGGAAGCAGTCTGAGTTTTAAAGGAGTAAGGACCTGGCTCTGGTGCTCTTCATAGACACCCTTTGTTTAAGCTATACTCTGTATACTTGGCTTTATATACTTTTCCATAAAGGCAGTTTATAAGGAATCTATGTGTCTACTACTTCTACTGGAACTCAGTTAGTTACCCAGAAGAGTAAATGTGCATATTCTATTCTCTGTGTGAACGTCTTCAGAGGACTTTACAAACTTTTTAATCTGACTTTTGAACTCTTGGTTGGAAAACACTGCTAGCAGTTGTGGTAGAGGTTCTGGAAGGGTCTCGAGACTTGTGTTTCAATCCCAGCTCTGCCACCCACTGACGGTGGAAAACTGTGTCACCATCATAGGAACTGTGACCCATACAGTTTTAAAATTCTCTAATGTGTACTTGTATTTTAACTTGCTCAAAATATACTTCCATCTCATAGCTCATTTTCACAAAATTTCTGAATTAATCCATGTAGAATATTTGTTGAACATTTGCTCTATTCAAAGTTAAGTGTGTAATATAAGCAAAATAAAGTAACTTAGTTACTGAGCTTATTTTGTTTGAGGGACTTATACTCTATTAAAGAGAAAGGCCATATTCACAAAAAACCCTGATGCATAACAATGAGTAAAAAGGGAAGTATGGACCAGAATCTAAAGCCATAAAAATCATTGCAATCTAGGAACCATAATAAGAAATACAATACTAGGTAATATGTAATTATTTGCTCTGTGCCACAACCTGGGCATACTGCTTCTCCTATGTCAAAGCAATGTTATTAGGGAGATGCTATTATTTGACTCATTCTGCATATTAGAAAGGAGTGTCTGAGGCATTAAGTGATTTTCCCAAGGTGACATAACTAAGTAGTGATGACATCAGGATGCTAACTGAAGCTGCTGTGTGACGGAAGATCGACTTCTCCACAGATAGAATAAATGCTTAGCATATTCCCATAAAAGTAAAATATTTTCAACAAGTGGGAGGTTTTTACGTATTCTGTTTTTTTTTTTTTTTCAGGGCCTTATAATGTTTCTCAGAGTTTTTTGATCCCAAGATCATCTGTATGAGAATAAGTTGGATGAACTTGTTAAAAATATAGATTCCTGGCTTCTATTATAGATCTATTCAATCAAAATTCTGGGATTGAACAAGGAAGTATAATTTTTAAAATCATCATTTTAATTTACCCTGATGTTCACTAAAGTTGAGAATGAATTCAAAAGAGAAGGATTAGATTTCAATAGGTAAATATGTTGAACAGCAATTCATGATGGAGAGAATACGGACAAAGGTGTGGTATCCAAAGATAAGCCATTCTGGGGGGTTGAAAGCAAACATTTAGTAGGTGTGTAGGGTGTATATAAGGAAATGGAAGGATACAAATACAGGTCTTGATAAAATACAAGTTTGGAATAAAAGGTACAGCTTAGGGAATATACTCCGTGGTACTCTAATAATGTTGTACAATGATGGATAGTAGCCATGTTTGTGGTGAGCACAGCATAAGGTATAGAGTTGTTGAATAACTTGGACCCCTAAAACAAATGTAATGTTGTGTTTCAACTATACTTCAGTTGAAAAAAAAAAAAAAAGAAAAGAAAAAAACACAGGTCCATCTGCTTTCAGCCATGAGAAAAGGTCCTAGGGCATTGGACTTTCCTGAAATTAGTAGCATATGGATATTCACATTGAGCCACTTGGTATTTCGGATAGGAAAATAGTCTGTTAAAGTAGAATTTTAGACAAGTTAGTCTAGTAGTCATTGGGATGGCTGGGATGTGGATGGACTGACGAGAGCTTACTTAAGGGAGGCTCTTGATGCCCAAGTGTGTGAAATAGCACTCGATGATATTGAGTGCTCAGAAAGGAAAGGAATAAAGTACACTGTGCGTGGGGAGGGTGGGGGAATCCATATAGCACAAAGGCATTTCCTGAGTTAGATGTTGGGAGAGGTTCAAAAGACAAGAGGTTGGCTTTCTGAGTTTCTGGAATGATGGGGCATCCCAAACAGGAAGAAGGGAATCAGAATGAAACAGTGGTTTCAAGACACAGATCTTTAGGTCCAATAGGCAAGTAGAAATCCAAGATGGAATTAAAAGTAAAATGTCAGAGTTTGAGGCATAGATTTATATAAGTGTTGGGCATTATTAGAAGGAGAACATTAATGGTGAAGGAGCGGATGAGAGAATATTGGGAGGATTATAGAAATAAACACAAGACAGCACCAAGGAATACCTTCACTGAAACTGTGGAGAAGAAGTTGAGAGGGGAAAAAATGCAATCTATTCTCAAGGGGCATTGGACAAAAATATAGCCTGAAATTAATCTTAGATATAATCTCCTCTTTAACAGAGGTGAGAAAAATGCATACATAAATATCTCAAAATATGACCAGTGGCCACAACTAGAAATCTGCATTTCTAGAGAACTTACAGCTAAAATGAAGATCAAATAATTTCCTGCTATTCCACGAAGGTGGAATTGGGTTTTATCCCTCTTAATTATCACAATAATAAATCAAGGAGCACTTTAAAACATCTAGGGAGGAAAGCACACATCTGATCACAAGTATTTTTTTGTTCCCCAGGGTGCAGTCTTGACTTAAAAGGTTCTCAGCACATTCTCACTGATGGAGATGAGCTCTGCCTGAATCAGCTCCTACTTGGGACAAGCACGAAAGGGTCAAGAGAAAAGTTGCATCTTTCTGAATCATGAGTCTCCCTCTGAAAATATCTGCTCATCAAGAAGTTTACTAGAATTTATTTTCAAGCCCAACCTGGGAGCAGAACAAATAAAGCAAGTAAATATCATGAGCAAAGGGGAACTTGTCTATCCAAAGAAGAGCAATGGCTATCCATATTGATGGCAATGTCAGAAATGCCAAGTTCAGATGGATCCAGCTTTGGGGGGAGGATGCAGGGAGGTCTCTTTCACCAGAACCAACTTCCCTTTCTTAGTTTCCCCCTTTCACTGACTGTGCCTCTGGGCATGCAAAAGTGTCCTTCCGTGCAATGGGGAGTTAGCTTATTTGTGCGTGGGGGTAAGGCAGCCTTTGATAAATATAAAACCCCATCATTATCTCATTTTGGTATATTCTAAGATTTTCCTAAACAGATGTCATGGAAAATTCATTGAGAAAGAACATAACTTGTTACAAAAGTAACCCACAGATTTTATCTTTCTCTTTTGCCTTAAAAGTTCAAAGCTGGGGGAAAATGACCTAATTGAGATAGGCCTTGTAAGAGAAAGAACTGAAGGGTAATTCATGTGGCATTGACTATGTAGTATTAAGTGAATTGTGTTGGATGGAAATTTAAATGCCCTAAATGCCTTGTGATCATGCTTGGCACTTAAAAATGTTCCATTTTCTAAAGCCTTCAACCATTCGCATTTTCAATGTTGCTGTTTCTTCATATATTAAGAGAATGCCACAATGGATAGAAAGGTAACATTGAGTTTGTTTTTTTCAAAGAATGGACTAGGTTTCCCAAGAACAATCAACAGAACTTCCTAATGTCCCTGATAACAGAAAGGATGTATTTGCAAATGGGAGGCTAGGTTCAGGGCTATGTCAAAGGGCAAAGAGATGATAGGTGACCATTCAAGAATCAAATCCTTGATTTTGATCATCACTCAAGGGCTATTTGGACTTGCCACTAAAATGAGGAAGTATTTCTAAAGGCCTGTGTCCTGGAGTATAGTTCAGGGCAAAACTGCAACCATAATTAGGGAGTTACATCTAATCCTTTGAGACATGTCTTTTGAGATATGCTTTCTCTTAGAATCCAAGCCTGGGTGATCTTGCAAGCTACCTGAGAATCAGCTAACTTATTTTTATTTGGAATTATCTAGAGAAATGCCCTTATTGCTCCACTTATTACAATGGCTCCTACAAACAAAGAAGCAAACATGCAAACAAAAACTGATAATGTTGAGGCATGGTGAGACTGTGGGATGGTGGCAACCCTCCTATATTGTTGGTGGGAAAGCAAAATGATACAGTCACTTTGGGAAATAGTTTGGCAGTTTCTTATAAAGTTAAACACACACTTGCTGTATGACCCAGCCATTTTGCTCCTTATTTACCCAAGAAAAATGAAAGTTTAGGTTTCCATAAAAGCCTCGACCTGAATGGTGATAGCAGCTATATTCATAATCGCCAAAACCTGGATGGAATCTAGAGGTTTCTCACTTAGTGACTGGATTAGCAAACTGCGGTACCTTCAGGCACTTAAGTTGATTTGCTCAACAACAGGGGTGAATCGCAAATCCGGTTTCCTGTGTGAAGGAAGCCAGATCCAAAAGCCTACATGTATACTGTGTGATTCGATTGATACGCCATTCTGCAAAAGACGAAATTATAGGGAAGAAGATCAGATCAGTGGTTGCCTGGGGTTGTGAGTAGGGAGGAAGTGACTCCAAAGGGGCAGTATGAGGGAATTTGGGGGGAGGGCTGAAACTATTGTGCATCAGATCCCGTAGAACCATGCCACCGAGCATGAATTTTATTGTATGTAAACTTACAAATAAAATTATATATACATAATTCCACTACAGACCAATTCCACAGTATCTCTTTTCCAAACTGGAGTAGAAATCCAGTCACATCGGGTCTGCTAACATGTCCCCCAAAGAGACATTAATACCAGGAACTGCAGAAGAGCACTGAGCTTGCTTCTTCCTAAATGTGTCAGTCTGAAACAACATATCCTTTTGGCAGGGGTGGGGGGCGGATTTTTCTGTGTATTTGGACTCTGGTTCTTGACCCTATTTTTTTGTGTCTCCTGCCTCACGTACCTCCAGTTGCTTTATCTCTTCAACTTCATGATGGTCACTGAATCTCCAGATCTCCAAAGACAAAGGGTCAAACTTCCTTATTTAATTCAGCAAATATTTATTGTGTCTGCCATGTATCTAACACTCTTGGAAGCACCAGGGATTCATCAGCTTAAATGTATAGAATTTATCTTCCACTCGGCAACTTTGATTTGGTGTCAGTGGAGTCAAAAATATTCGCCTTCAGCTGGTTTATTTACCAGTTGCTGCAAACTTCCAGATCCCGCTGAATTTCAACTAGTAATTAAAGTTGACGTCGAAAGCATCAACAGATTGGATCAAAACAGTATCAAGTCATTGGCCTCAGTCACTTCCAGTATTGTTCTGATTCATCATTTGAAAAAACGTGTGTCCTCTGCAAGCTCAGATTCTGGAAACTAATTGGGATTTGCACTTAGCTGTAAAATTTTAGGTAACAATTTGTTTACTTGAACATAACATGGAGAAGTGAGAGGTGCCACCCAGGGACACTGGGTGAGAACATCCTGTCCCTTAGGAATGGACTCTGAATATGGGACAGATACGGAATACACTGGAGTTAGGAGTTTTCTAGAACTTTGAGAAAGGACCTACAGTAACAAGAAGGAATCTTTCCATCCTAGATGAGAATGTGTCCAGGGATTGATAAAAACACCAAGAGGATTTATTAATTTCCTCTTGCTGCTGTAACAAATTCCACAAACTCAGTTGCTTGAAACAACACAAATTTATTATCTCACAATTCTGGAGGTCAGAAGTCTGAAATGGATTTTAGTCACTGGGCTAAAATCCAGTTGTTGGCAGGGCTACGTTCTTTTCTGGAGGCTATAAGGGATCATCTGTTTCTTGCCTTTTCAGTTCCTAGAGGCCATCTGCACTCCTAGACTTGTGGCCTCCTTCCATTTTCAAAGCCAACAATGGCTGGTCAAGTCTTTCTCACGTCATGTCACTCTGATGCTGACCCTTCTGCCTTCCTCTTCCATATTTAAGGACACCCTGATCCTAGTAAGCAAACCCGGATAACCTTAGATAATGAACTGAAGAGCAATCTTAATTCCATTTGCTATCTTAGTTTTGTTTTGTCATTAATGTAACATATTTACCAAATTCTAGGGATTAGAACATAGCCATATTGGAAGTGCATTATTCTGATGACAACACTCAATTAAAAATTGCCACTCCTAGTGAATAGCCTGTAGAATTGGTCAAAATCCTAATCTTAGCCACAGGTAAAGTTAAAGTCTGTGTGTTGACTGACTTCATGAGCACTTTTTGTTTTATTTTATACTCTACTAGATGTATCTTAAGATACTTTCCATGTAGGTCATCCTTCAAAGAAGTAAATAAGTCAATGGACAGAGGGATACAGCCTAAAGCTGGTTATCTATTCTCTCATCCCTCCCAGGCAGCTCATCCTAAGTAGCATCACCACCAAAACAAGACTGTTGGCCACAAGCTCCATTTTGTTCTCAATCTAAACCATGTCAATGGGTGTCTTCACATGTGGAACCACTATTTCTTTGTGTTGATACTGATAAACATGTCTAACACCTTTCCTGTGAGAATTTCAAGGACCTCTAAATCTAGGAGAAAACATAGTTTTGCAGGATTCACGGTTTCACCCATGAATGGATTTCCTGGTTTGGGAGAATTTTGACCAGATTTTGCTTTTTTGATCTTAATTTTTCTAAATAGTGATTTAGAGCAACACAGATGAGACCCATGAGCATCTCGCTATTTTACCTGCTGTAAAGAATGCACAAAAAGATGAAAGCTTCACAAGAAAATCCCAATTACTTAGGTTTCGTGTGGATTTCTTAGCCAATTACCAGTTTCTCTCATCCTAAGGGAGACCACTTGAGGGCCTTTAAACTGTCGAATTGTTTAATGTTGTGATTTTTAAAAATTCAGCAAAGAGAGATCTCATGCTTTAAAGATGTAAAATGTTTTATGAAATTAACTCAAGGTTTTTCAGACATCAAACAGTTTGGGCTTTCCGTATCTCTGACCTCATAAATATTCTCATATGCTAAGTGAGATGGATTTAAAACATACAGATTAAAATAAATATCCACTATTCAACAAGAAAAGAAAGGGCTTGGCAAAATGAGATGACTAGGAATTGATGAGAGTAGTGAAGATCACCACGGACCACCAGCTTTGAAGCATGTGTTCTGAAGTCTGACAGATGTGTTTGAATGCTGGCTTTATCAGGACAGATACTATAATTTAATCACCAAAAATATGGGTTTTTTTTCCCTACTTCTATAGAAACAAAACCTATGTACATATGCCAGTTGTTTTCTCCAGGCTCAAACATATCTAGAAAAACACTACCTTTCTAGGATTTCCCTGCAGTTCATGTGTCCTAGTGGACACATTTAATGTGGCCCCCAGAAAAAAGATCCTATTCCTCTCTTCTCTTTTCCTCCCTTCTGGAGCTGGAACAATTATCTTGGACCAAGGCGTAGAGAATGGTAGTATAGGAATGTTGGTATACTCTATCAAGTTTGAAGGATCTTGAGGTGGTGATGATTCAAGCCACTATCTCATCTTCTGTTACTCAAGGCCAAACCTAAGCTAATTCTAATTTTTGAAACTAATTTTGAACCGGTGGCTATGAGGATTCAATGAGATTAATGTATGTCAGTCATCTAGTACAATGGCTTGTCCATAGAAGGTAAAAATAAGTGTTATTTACCTTCTTCTTTCCATGACAACTAAACTTCTAAAGCCCTTTATCCATGAAAGCATCTCAGTGAGTTTGATCTTCAAAGTTAATGGCAAAGAAACATTTTTGACTATGAAGATGAGATGCCTCTAGAAAGACAATAAAGGGATTTCTGTTTCCTAGTTCATTCTTCCATAATTAATTTATGCAACATGTCTTGGGTACGGATTATGTCCCCTGCACTGTACTCAGGATTGTCAGTGTAAGTAAGATTGAGATTTTGCCTGTGGTGAGCTCAAATTCTATCAGAAAAGAGGCAGAGAAGCAGTGATTGAGATCTAGTGTGATGAGTACTACAGTTTAAAATATTTACAAAAATATTATGAGAATAGAGAAAGTCGTCTTGGTCTGCCTAAGGAAGTTGGAAGATAGTGAAGGGAAGGAAAGGTTTTTAAATAGAGAGAACAGCATGTCAGGGCAAGAAATGCATAGTGTATTTGGTGGGCAATTGAATAGTTTTACACGAAGTTTCATGAGATAGAGCTGAAGAGTAGTAGGTTAGCCTCCGAATGTGACAAAAGATAGTGTGTGTGAAGGATATAACTATTTGTGATCTATTTTGAACTATTTTTGCATCTAATATGATGGAAGGCTTGGGATTCTCTATCTTCCTGTTTTTACATAGATAGCTGGTTGTTCCAGCATAATCAATGGGAAAGAACATTTTTTTCCTCCAAAGAATTACTGGGGCTTTTTTTGCAGAAAATCAATCAACTATATATATGGATCTATTTCCGGACTCTCTGTTCTGTTCATCTATTTGTCCTTATGCCAATAACACATTATCTGAGTTATTGTAGCTCTATATCTGACATAAAATCAGATAATTTAAATATTTGAACTTACTTTTTTCTCTTCTTTCCTCCTTTTATTGTTTGTTTATTATTCTAGGTTTTTTTCAAGCCCATATGAATTTTAGAATTAGTTTTTCAATTCCTCAGAAAAATCCACTGGGGTTCATATTGGGATAGCCTTGAAATCTGTGAATCAACTGAGTGTAAAATTGATATTTTAATAATTTTGAATCTTCTCGTGTATGAACATAGAATAATTCTCTATTTAGAGAATTGATAAATAAAATGATTTGAACCTGGAGATTTCTTTATGGAAATATTTTGGTTAGGAGCTCAATTTTTTTAATAGATGTATGGTTAGTAGAGGTTTATTAATTTTATTACTTTTTCAAAGAACCAACATTTGGATGTCTACTTTCATTTTTTCTTTTTTTTCTATTTCATTGATCTTTATTCTTATATTAATTATGTCCTTTCTTCTGCTTACCTAATGTTGTATTTCTTCTTATTTTTCTAGATTCTTAAGCTGGAAGATACATGATTGATTTAAAACATTTTAATGCTTACACATTAGTTTTAATGTGTTGATTTTAAGCATTTAAAGACATGCATAAAGAAGTTCTTTAGCTGCATCTGTTTATTTTTGAGGTATTATGTTTTTTTTAATGATCAGTTGAAGATATTTTCTGATTTCCTTTCTTAATTTTTATTGGATCTATGGGATACTTAGAAAATTATTGATTAATTAAAAACATTTTTATTTTGATTTGTCTCAATTTCTACATATTTTATCATTATGCCTTTCAATTTGGTTTAATTGTGGTCACAGAACATGCAACGTATGATTTCAAACCTTTGAAAGATATTAAAACTAATTTTTCTGATCCTGCATATAATTTTTTGGTTCATGTGGGTCCAATATACAGTTTATCTGGTAAAAGCTTCATGTGCACTTGAAAATATTGTGCAAAGGGAAATCATAAGGAATAATCATGGAATATCATGAACAGCTTAATGCCAATAAATCTGACAACTTAGATGAAATGGATAAAGTCCTTGAAGGACACAGACCACCAACACTAGTATAAAATAGAATAGAAAATCTATGTGCATGTAAATAGTTCTTTATCTATTCTGCATTTTTTACATAGTGCTTTCTTTCAGATAAATGAATCATAAATGTTTTCCCTTGTACTGTGGCTTGTGTTTTCATTTTTTTTCTGGTGTTGTCTGAAGAGAACATTTTTACTTTTGGAAGAAATCAATGATTTCTTCTTTCGTGGTGAATGTTTTTGGATCCTGTGTTGTGACCCTAAGGTAGAGAAGATAATCTCCTATGCCTCTTTCTAGAGCTGTGTTAGATGTAGTTTTTATATTTATGTCTGTACTTTACCTCAATTTAATTCTTGCATACAGTGTAATGAGTCCTAGTTTTCTTGGACTCGTACAATGAGAGGTATGCCCTTGGGGAAAGATGCTCTGTCAATGGGGGTCTCACCCCATGAAGTTTCCTTCTTTCAAAGATCCAGTCCCTCTGCCTGTCTGCTCTTTTCCATTACCCTGCAGTGCCTTTAAAATTGCTTCTATAGGGGCAGCCGGGATGGCTCAGCGGTGTAGTGCTGCCTTCGGCTCAGGGCATGATCCTAGAGTCCCAGGATCGAGTCCCATGTCGGGCTCCCTGCATGGATCCTGCTTCTCCTTCTGCCTGTGTCTCTGCCTTTCTCTCTCTCTCTCTCTCTCTCTCTCTCTCTCTCTGTCTCTCATGAATAAATAAATAAAATCTTTAAGAAAAAAAGTTGCTTCTATATTTTGCTCAATTTGTAATTGTCATCAGCAGGAATAGTAGTCCATTCCACCACTGGACTCAGGGCTCCCTGAGTATCTTTTGAGAACCACATGCCCGACTATGCTTTTAAAATGGAAGGATTCAATCTCTCAGAAATTCTGGAAATGTTTCAAGCTACTCATTTTCAATATGTCTTTTATTTTCTATTCTATTTTCTTCTTTTGTAACTCCTACTAGACATTTTTATACTTTCTTATTCTATCCCTATTTTCTCTCTTGTCTTTTATTCTGATGTATTATATTCTGATTTCTCTTTCTCTTTGTGCTGCATTTAGGATAATTTCCTTATCTACCTTCCAGATGACTAATTCTCCTCTCAACCACAGTTCAATTTTATCCAATGAGATTTTTCCTTTTTCATTACATACCTTAGTTGCGCACTTCCTCTCCCTTCCTAATTCTGCCTATTTTTTTCTCACATTTCCATTCTTCATTTTATATCCTTAATTATTTGACATGTACGTATTTTATTGTCTTTTTACACTATTCTGTCATTTCAGGTCTTCAATAATCTTGTCTGCTGACCCCACCAGATAAATTGCGCAGTGTACTATTCATGATTGTGGGGACATCTTCAACAGAGGTTGGTTTTCTTTCTCAGTGAAACTGTCTGCTTTTGGTTTGCTCTACAATTTGTTTCCAGAGTTTCAAGGGCCAGTGACCTGCTTCTACATTGATTTCTCATCTTGGGGAGATAAGCACCATGTAGGTAACATACATTTTACTCCATGTCAATATGTAATATTAGCCTGAGGTATTTGAATTCCAACAGAAGAATATTGTCTCCTGCCATTAAGAGGAACACAGGAAGAGATGTACATTCTTATTGCCATATACACAGGCCAGTGAATGTACTTACCTAGCACACCTTTTATAGAAGAATCAACACTAGACCAGTCTCCACCTGACGTAAGGATTTTAGGTTTGAATCTCAATCTAACCCAAGCTCAATGCAGCCTCTCTTGTTCCTGTATATAAATGAAAATGTCAGTCCTTAGTTGCTATGGTCTAGCTCTTCTGGTGGTTCTTGAGCTTCCTAGGTCATCTACTTATATGCTTATGTCTCTAGCTTAAGTTTTCTCTTTATTTCTGGAACTTGGGGATTTTCCTTTCTTTTCTTACAATTCACATATACAATGAATCAAATATTTCTGCTGTAGTGAGAAGAGAGTTCCTAATCCCCATTATAATTTAAAATTTCTATCAGCTTTTATTAGGCATTTTTTTTATTCTTGAAGGCGTATAGAAGATGTGTTTTACTTATATGTTTATTCTTTGTAGTACTTAGCACAGTGCTATAAAAACCCTTTGGTGCTTAATACAAATAGGCAGAGTGAATTTAAAAATGAATGAAAGGAAGCAATTTCAAATAATAAAAGTTAAAAGGGAGAAGACTTTAATATTTTAAATAGATGATTCTCTCTCCCCATCTCAAGTGGCTACAGGAGTTAGTTAGGGGCCAGGAGATGATGGAAGACATTAACTTTCTCACTAATGTATCAACAAGCACAATGTACTGGTTCATTTCAAAAAGAAAAAAGTACCAAGCTGGTTGCTGTCCACAGAAATTCTGCCAACATCCTGGTGGTTGCTGGTTTATAATTTTATGGGTTTACAGAGGATCAAACACTGTATTATTATGTTTGGCTACTAACTCAGGTCAGCAGTTCAAAAGTAGAAGAAAGGGGAGGGGAATGGGTAGGAGGGGAAGGAGGGAGCATGTGTAAGCTGGTGTATTTAAGACAATAGATTTAATTTTGCTGAGTGTGAAGCAATCTTTACCAAATCTTAGTGAATTTCCTTTCCACAAAAGATAGTATGTATTCAGAGCTCTGCTTTATAAGAATTGAAGATTTTGCAGTTATGTACTGTTTTAATTTTGACTAAAGAATAAATTAATAGGTCATTTACTCCATGTGTATCCTTTTACAAAGATTTGAAATGGAAGATTTTTATATCAATGAAGATAAAAAACATATTATCAAACATATCCCAAATCCCAAATCCCCCTCCTTTCAAAATATCTGTATTTACCTAAATACAATACATAGCAATATTGGTATTAAATATTATAAGAATAACTTTAGGCATTTAAAAATGACATTCAATAATTATGGAGTGATCACAATACCCAAACTATTTTAAGACCTTAAACAATGTGCATATTTTCTCAGAAAATGAACTTTAGATTATTAATGTAAGAAACTTTGCACCTTGACCATAATATCTTCTAATGGAGCCAAGTTTGACTTCTTTGCCACAGTTTCTCTGCCTTGGATTCAGAAGGGGCTAGAAGAGGAGTGGGTAAAACAGGATGCCAATTTTGTTTAACATACAACAAACTAATTGTTCCTGGATTTTCTGCCTCTCTCTCTTATTCTTTATCACAATAACTGTTTAGTTGTGTTAGGTTTATAATTAGCTGGCTCCAAAAGAAATGGGAGAGGATTGTGCACTGACAGTAGAAAAGCATAGACACAACATAACCATTTATCATTATTATTTAAGATAAAAGCACATAAGGGTGCCTGGGTGGCTCAGTCTGCTAAGAATCCCAACTCTTGGCTTTGGCTCATGTGGTGATCTCAGGGTCATGAGATTGAACCCCATGTTGGACTCCACTCTCAGCGAGAGTCTGCTTGAGATTCTCTCCCTGTGCCTCTACACCTCCCCTGCTCATACATACTCACTCTCTCTCTAAAATTAATTAATTGATTAATTAAATTAAAACTGCATAGAAATCAATATGTTTCATTTGTCAATTTATCCATTACATTATACAGTCTGTTATTCTGTCATCAAAAAAGTATTTAAGGGATACTTATTTTGTGTTTCTAGGCACTAGGAATGCAACAGTGAAGAAGTGAAGGCAGCACTTTTGGTTCCAAGGAGCATACATGTTGGCAAGGAGGTGTCATAAAGAAGAGAGCAAATCATGTGAGTGCTATGGCTAATAGAGAGGAGATAAATAGAGAGTGGCTGGCTTGTACTGGAAGAGCTATGTAAGGCAGGGGACTCAGAGATGGTCTTTCCAAAGACAACAGTTATCAGCTATCTGAAGAATAAAAAGGAGGCACTTTGTGAAGGTTGAGGAGAGGCATTACAATAAGTAAATAGGAGACTCTCTGCTAACATTTTTTTGTGTTCCAGGACAACAGTACAAATGGCAGTCCATTTTCCCCCTATTTAAATACCTAAAAATTATAAATTGAGCTAACAAACTGTTAATATAATATTTTCTACCCTCCCACCATGACAAATAATCCTTCCCAACAACCTAGAGGGGCCCTTTCTTGAATTTCAAATTCTTGGAGTTCATTGGCATGTGGCCATGTAGGGAAGGCCAACCATAGGTCCATTTCCCCTTCTCTTCACACCCCAGGCTGCCTCCCACAATGTGAGGAGCATCCCCATGCTCATGTATGGTTCCCCCAGTGCACACACATAGGCTCTGCTCAAGTTACCCCAGAGAGTGCACCTCAATATTTTCAACCAATCTGACTTTACTAAAAATATCCTGAATCCTTTCATTGGGAAAGAGTCCAACAATTCTGAATGTAAAACTCTCAAGCTGTGGCTGAGATTGAGACATTCAGAAAAATCAGAAAGACCAGTAAGCCTATAATGAAGTAAGAAGCAAGAAGCACAGTCACAGTAGATAAGATGGGAACATAGGAGAGAGAACACACAGGGACTTTCAACCATGCTGGGTAGTTAATTTTTCTCTGCTGTGGTGGAAAGGTATTAATTTGAGCATAATCTGCTATGCTTCATGTATGTCTTACACTGGCATTTTTATCTGTTCCAAAAAAATTTTCCAAAATGCTGGACTAGCTTGCAGATTTCAAGGTTGAGTTTCCAGTCCAGTGTCTGGTATTATTCCTCTCCTCATCCTTCTCCACCAAAAAAAAAAAAAAAAAAAAAAAAATCCAACCAAACCACACCTACATGGGGAAGGTAAAACCAGCTCCATTGCATGGGAAAGAAAACTGGAGCTCACTTTTTGTAGGGCAATAGGATAAGAAATGGCTAGGGCCACGGAGACCAATTGGGGTCCTGCATCTCCCACATGTTGGCTATGCAACTTTGGTTGAAGTAACATCTTTACCCCTGGTTTCACCTAATAAATAGTGATAATAATAGTATTTACCACATAATGTTACTGAAGGAATTTAAATGAGGTAATGCATGTAACATTTAATGCATTTAACAGAATGCCTGACACATAATATACCGTCACTAAATGTAATTAGTACTGCCATGACTATCACAACAACAACTATGTCCACTATGATAATGATTTATGCCTACAGTAAGCAGTCAAGATAATTTAAACTCAACTTTTCTGATTCAAAGACTAGTGCCTCGGCAGCCTTAAACTATGGTCATTTCAGAAGGAAAAAAAAAAAGGCAAACAAAACTCCAACAGCATCATTATTTGCAGACAACCAGCCTCATCCACCATCAGAATACGAAAGGAGATAAGTGAGGGCATCATCAACATCTCATGATTTTGTAAAGGCAAAACTATTTCCTTTCCTGTATAGAAATGGTCCAGGGAAGCTGGCCTGGAATCAGCAGCTGGAGGGAGCTCTCGAGTGTTCACACAAATGGAGTGTGGCACGTTTTGAAAATATAAAACAATGAGCTACAAAAACTAAGTGTAATTTGGTTTTTGGCTTTAGGGTCTGAGGTTCAAAATCTCCATCTCTCTTTTCCTCTCTCCTTCCCTCTTTTTTTTTCTGTCTCTCTCTTTCATACACACACACACACACACACACACACACACACACACGAGACATGCACACGATTCCCAATATTGTCCTCTTCTTGCTTAGACCCACTTTGGTGCCCTACAGCTACTGTAGACCATCTACTCAGAATCAATAGTTAATAATATGTGAGTGAGTCAGACTTGCAATTTCAACATGATCTTAAATAGCTTGCTCTATTAAACATTGTATTGCATCAATGACAAGCTCACTGGGTTAGGAAACCATAATAAGGTGGTTTTGGAGAATAAATTGTTTTGTTCTCAAACATTGTACCTGGACATTGTACGACTTCTAGGAAAACTTTTGCCCATTGTGTGTGGTGCTCAGGCAGACTGGGATCAAATCCTGGCTTTCTATAGGGTGTTCCTAAAAGTCTCTCTGAACAGAAAAAAAAAAAAAAAAAAGTTCCCTTTTCTGTAAGGAAGACTACCATCAGATCACTACTTTTGTTATTGTTAATATTTATTATTACAATGATTACTTGAAATTAGAGCTGAGAGACTCTGGGGAACCCAGAATAATTCACATCTGCTACTCAAGAGGAAAAGCTGACAAAAATCTTAAAGGGCAAGTTGTTAATGTAGCTTCCCTGAGAAAGAAAAGCTGGAGGCCAGGGCTGTGTGTCAGTAGATTATTTTGGGAAGAAATCTCAAACAGGAGGGTTGGAGGACTAGAGAGCGTATGACAAGAATGGCAGGAAAGCCAATTAATAGGAGCTGTCAAGCCGGTCTCCCTTGAGCTGAGAGTTTGATTGCCTACCCCCACAGGGTTCCTCTGAAGAACTGGGTTTCATGTGATTTCCAATTATCCATCTGAAAGAAGGAAGAAGACTTTTATTTACTATCTTCCATCCTCCTGGGTTTAAGTGTTGACCCACGAGATAGTAATTCCTTAGAGCTTCCAGGATGCACATGTTTGAGTGCCCGGAAGGTTCCTGTAATCATTCCACTGTGTGGGTGTCAGAGAGGCCCCAGGGCAGAAAGTGAGAGATCCCATCGCAGCTGAAGCAAGAGGCTGTCAGATTACACTGCTGGCAGCTAGCAGCTGGTTGCTGTAGCAGAGTCTTGGCAAAAGATGGGCCAAGAGAATATGAGGTCCAGCCCAAGGGGAATCTTCTACAAGCTTGTTCCCTAACAATGGGTTAGTAATAGTGGCGCGTTAATAGCTGTCCTCTAGTAGAACTCAAAACAATATAAAAAGTGGTTATAAAAAAAAAGTGGTTATAAACTCAAATAATTGTTAATTTTTGGGGGGTTAGGAAATGGAGGCAGATGCCTTCTTTTCCCTTTTCTATCTCACAGGGACCTTTTAAAGCTTGGCACTGTTCCCATTTGGGGTGAGATACGAATTCTTTGTTGGGAGAGAGGCTGGTCTGTGCACTAAAGGAGTATCTCTAGCTTCTATCCACACAATTCCAGTGCCAATCCCCATCCACTGTCCCCCGCTTCTCCCCAAGTTGTGACAACAGAAAATACCTTCAGACATTGCCGAATATCTCCAGGGGATGGGCTGTTGCCCCCAGTTGAGAATCACTGATCTAATAGAGTTGAGATGTGTTTCCTGTTTTCCCTTTCTCTCTACCCCCACGACCCCTGATCACTGACCTCCATGACTGTCTATGGCCCATGAACACAAGTGGTGGCACATACCTATGACCTACACCCCCCATCCTAGTGACCTGCACCGACCAAGATTTTTTCTCTGCAGCTCTGTTTACTAGAAGTGCTATTAAAAGCAACTTGATAGGGCCAACGCAACTGGATGTAATTAAGAGCAGTTAAATAAAAGAATCTTCTGAAAAAAGTATAAAGGGAGTACTCAGTTTGCTACAATGAGGTATGTTTAAAAATATTTTTTATGTGTTTTTCTTCATGTTAAAATGCTACTCATTTAAAAAAAAAGAAAAGAAAAGAAAGAAAACGGTTTAAAGAGTACTTTAGAATGTTTCCTTTGGTAAGTGTACACCAGGCCAGCAAATTAATGAAGATAATATAAGTCTGTCCAGGAACAATTTTTTTTCTTTCAAATGTTACATCTTTTTTTAAAAATAAACTTCTAATTTTAGAATAATTTTAGATTTACAGAAAAATTATGAATATAAGACAGATGGTTCCTGTATACCACACACCCAGTCATTCCAATTATTAACATCTTCCATTAGCATTGCATATTTGTCACAATTAATGAAACAATGCTGATACTTTTTTTTTATTAACTAAGATGTATACTTTCTTCATATGTCTTTACTTTCTCCTTAAATGTCCTTTTTCTGTTCCAAGATCCCATTGGGACACCACATTATATTTAGTTATCAGTCTCCTTGGGCAACTTTTGATGGTGACAATTGATAGCATCCTTTCTAGTCCTGGACTCAAATCAACAAAAAAATGGGTAACCCTTCAGGACAGGGCACCACGTTGACTTACGGATGAAAAACTTTTCATTCTGGTTGCATGCCAATGATAACAGCAATAATACCTCATCATTTCATTTTACCATGTATCATGGGCAAGTGCTCTCCATGCATTATTTCATTTAATCCTCATGACAACCCTAGGAGGTAGGGACTAGTTACCCCATTTTACAGAGGAAAACATTGAGACACAATGCATTTAAGTAACTTTTTCACGGTCTCATAGCTAGTAAGTAGGACTTACTAGTAAGCAACACCTGGAACCTATCAAGTCTCTTGTGAGGTCTGATGTTAGTGCTTTTTTTCTTCTTATTGTTTTTATTTTATTTTATTTTATTTTATTTATTATTTTATTTGTGAAAGAGAGAGAAAGAGAGAGAGAGAGAGAGAGAGAGAGAGAGGAGAAGGAGAGGAAGGAGAGGGAGAGAGACAAGCCGACTCCATGCTGAGCTCGGAGCCTGGCTCCATCTCCCAACCCTGACCTGGGCGGAAACCAACAGTCGGATGCTTAACCGATGGAGCCACCCCGGTGGCCCTCTTGCTGTTTCTAACATATCCCTATCACCACCTTCCTTGGTGAAGCCCATGGCTCCTCATTCTGCCATAGCTTGTAAGTTACTTGGAAATAGAGACCCATTTTATCCATGTCTCTATCCACAAAGCACTTCGTTCAATACCTTATGCATTAAAGGCATTTGCTAAAGGATTATTGAATTGAATTTTTTTTTTAATTAAAAAAAGTATTCTGGCTTCTAAGCTTGAACCCAGAAGCTCTGGACATGAGCAGAAGAATGCTCCTGGGAGGCTAAGAACTAAAAATACCTTCTTGTTAAAATAATGATCAGAAATCCCAGTGAGGTCTGGGAAGAGAAATTCTTCAGGTCCTCTGGCTACATACAGCCTGGGGCTGAGGTCTAATTGTAGGAAACAGTGTCCTGTCCAGGGCACTTCCCTTGCTGGTGCTGGAAGATGACAAGTTGTGGTGGAATGCGTTCTGTTCCGGGATGGAGGAGACCAGGGGCCCAGGGCTGAGCCTGCCAGGCCGTACCTTTGGGACCTCCAGAAAGCTTCTTAATCTCTCAGGGGTTCAGGTTGCCTCACCTGTAAGATGTGGTGAAGGATCTTCAGCAAGCTCTAAGGATTCCTCCGGCTGTGACCTTCTATGGTTTTAGGTGTGATGATGTGAGTCCTGGAAGCAGTGCTCATCCACGCAACCTTTTTGGAAAAAGGGGAAGGAAAAAGGAAAAGAAAAACACTTCCATAAAAGTATTTATAGCACAGCCAGTGACTATGAATCACGGCATAATTAATTCTCTTTTATAAAGTTGCCTTGTTTCCTAACTTAGTCGCAGTAATTCCCAAGGCCTGCTCAACAGCAGCTCCATTGACAGATACGGCATTTTCCTTGTCTCTTTGCACTGAATAAGTTCAAAGCACCCAGCCTAATCTCCAATTTCCACCAGTCCTAAATTTCAGTAACTGCATGATGCTAATCTTCTGTGACTGACTGACAGACCCAGTTGCTGAAGGATAGAAGATAAATGTGATCTATTTTGACTTCAATAAAGCTTTGGATTAATTTCCTCACATCAGTTTTGTCCATCAAGTTTTATTATCGAGGTTTTTACAATTTAATTATGATTGGCCTAGAAAAATTAGCCATGGGCTGGTTTGAAACTGCTGTGTGCTGATCCCCTGGTTACTGTAGATAATAAATACCCTGTTCTGCAAACGTACTTGCCCCTCCATTTCTTCGATCTGATTTTTCTGGCACGGCTTTCTGATGATTTGTCTTCTTAGTGACACCTTCTAGGAGAACAATGTTTTCTCATACAACACTTCTCTCTTGTCTCAAACTCCACTCTGGGATTCTTAAAATGAAGTTCAGGGAGCTACCTGTAAGTATTCATGCCAGAGGGCTCGATATCAACTTGATTATATTTCGCAAAATTTGTTTTTATTTACTTGACATCTACTTCCAATATGGAGCTGAGAAACCATTATTTCACTTTCCTCCCCTTGAATTAGGGAACTGAAGGACTAGGATGAAGCTAACTGTAGCTGATTTTATGTGGACAAATTCTACTAAACAGCCAAAATGAGAAAAATGATATTCCTGAGCAAAATATGCATGAGTATTCATTCTTCCCATTGAGTCTTATCTCATGTTGTGTTTGACTTTTGATGGGAACTGTGTAATAAAAGGTGGGCATCAAAAAAAAAAATAAAATAAATAAAATAAAATAAAATAAAATAAAATAAAATAAAATAAAATAAAATAAAAGGTGGGCATCCACCGTGTAGATTATCTCTTTGGCCTTGAGCAAAGGAGGTTTATCTCATGATACTGCTGCCTCCCATGTAGGTTAAAGAACTGGAGCTGGCTGACTTTTGATGCTTTGTAAAAATTGTTCATTGGGAAGATTCAGGGAAAAATCTGGATCAATCCATTTTATTACTGTCTGACTTTGGTTCATGTCTTGAAACAATAGATAAGTATGGGTCAGGTTGAAGTTTCCTTTTATTTTTAATCTTAATTTTTTTGGAAGGATAAGCCCTTGGTGTAATATGCTATAAAAGGTATAACCACCAGGGTGGTGAATTTACCTGATAGAAGTGGCATATTGCTTTCATCACCTGAGAGAGTAGCAGAAATTATACATGCTGAACTAAAAACTTAAACATTTTGGAATCAGAATATAATCAGCCTGCCATAAAGTTCTTGAGAAAGATAGTAGCAAGCCAGACAAGAAATGTATTTCTTGGCAGAAAGAATCACTTTTGTGAAAGCTGGGTCCTCAGCATCCACTTGACCCCAAATTGAACAGATTTAAAAACACTCAGGGATCTCTAGCCGTGTCTGTTGTTTCATTGCCTTTAGCCAATACTTAGCCTTTAACGTGCCCTTTTAAGAGTTGTGTCTTTCAGTCATATTTTCAGTTTGTAAGCAGACAGAGATATAGCTACAGAAAATGTTTGAGGCACTCTTTCTTGTCTTCATGACCTTCTGTTATGTGAGACAAAATCTCTTTTTTTCTATTTTACATCTGATAAAGTGTAGCTTATACATTTATGAAGAAACTTTAAGACTCCATATCAGACAGAAATTTAGGGGTGTCTGGGTGACTCATTCAGTTGAGCCACCATCTCTCGATTCAGTCTTGGGTCGTGATTTCGGGGTCCTGGGATCAAGCCCCATGCCAGGCTCCCAAGCTCAATGGGGAGTCTGTTTGAGGATACTCCCTTTCTCTCTCTCTCTGCCCCCCCCCATTCATGCTCTCTTGCTCTCTCTAGAATAAATAAAAATAAATCTTTAAAAAAAATTAAAACTGGGAATCTCCCTGATTATCTGCAACCTTGGCTGTACCTCAGGAGGGTATGCCCTCATCTGTAGCCAATCTGATTCCATTATGTAGCTCAAAGTCCAAGATCTTAGAATGTTAGGGGGAAGGGGGAAGGGACCCCCAAATGTTACGCATAGAATTACAAAGGAGTTGGAATTACAAAGCAGCCCAACTGTCCAGGGCAGCCGCCCAGGCCTCTCATGCCCTGTCACAGTCATTGTATGATGGAAGAGTCATTGTATGATGATTTCTGACCATGCGATTTCTCTCTTGTGGTATCCTTATCTGCCGTGATAAGAAATCTATCAGGGAGAAGCTATGTGTTCAAAGGAGCAAGTTTTTGATTTCTACTCACTACAAAAATGAACCTCAAATAAGACTTGTGAAATAAGATAAACATGAATTTGGGGCTGGTTTTGCCTACTGTGCTAGCTGATTCCAATCTTTAGTCTTGTGCAGTTGCCCTGATCTAAAGGAGATATCATTATTTACCTCGGGAGTATTGTTGGTTCTAGTTACTTTTTCTTTTTCTTTCTTTCTTTCTTTCTTTCTTTCTTTCTTTCTTTCTTTCTTTCTTCTTTCTTCTTTTTTTCTATCTTTTTAAAATGGATTTTATTTACTCGACGGAGATAAAGTACAAGCAGGGAGAGTAGCAGGCAGAGGGAGAAGCAGGCTCCCCATGGAGCAGGGAGCCCAATGTGGGGCTTGATCCCAGGACCCTGGGATCTTGACCTGAGCTGAAGGCAGGTGCTTAACTGACAGAGCCCCCACCCCAGGTGCTCCCCAGTTGTCTTTTCTATAATGTATGCATTGTCTTCCTGGAGCTACAGAAAATAAGAACAATAGCATAGAAGGAGAGATAAGGATATAGCTCCTGTCTCAAAAAAACAAAACAAAACAAAACAAAACTCTATGAATTCTAAAACTAAACCAAGTCAAACCAAACAATCTCTCCTTTTGCAGGACAGACACATGATTGGAAGCAGAATGAGAATTGTTCTCATACTGTGCGCCACCATTGATACAAAAATAGAGTTTGCTTCATTTATATCCTGTGATTCTTTAAAATAAAGTTTTTATACCAATAGGTCTGTTTCTAATTCTGTTAATGTCACATTGCTTTAAATGGTTCTTACTTTCAGTGGATTCCCCTTTATCAAGGCAGGGCTTCATTATGTGGCATTTTCCATAAGAAAACAATTGCAAGTACTGCTAAAACCTGTACATTTATAAATGAGATTGAATGACTTGCATGCAGACACCCAGAGCACAAGGTTATTCTAGAACTTCCCGTTTTTTAATCAGCAGATGACTGCCCACCCTACTGAGTAATGAAATCATGGTAGGAAGAGAATGGTTAAGAGTTCTCTGATTCATCCCCTCATTCTGAGCAAGGTTATATGCATCTAAGTTCTCTTAGAGAGATTAAAACCTTCTTTATATTAAAGATTCTATGGAAGAAAAAACATTGAGTGCTATGTTCTAGGAGAAAGACCGTGGCCTTACCTCTTTTTGAATTCTAGCTTCTCCACTAACAGGCTGTATAATCTTGGACAATTATATGACTTTTTAAAGCTGAACTATCTGCCCCCAGTCCTCTCATCCCAGAATTCCTCATTATTTGATGTTGGCAATGATTTCTATGTATATTTTTGTGAAGATAAAAAAAGGATAGCATGTATGGTGATATACCCAGTGAAGATTGGAACATTGATCTCAGGTAACCATCATGTTTGGAATTTATACAGGTTTCTGCCATTGGGAATGATACCTGTTGATCTGAGAGATTCCCTAGAAAGGTGCCAAAGATTCATACAGGTATCAATCTACTATTCTTAATGAGGAGAAACAATTGAAGTTTGATTAAACTGGGATCTGAGCTGCCTGAGGACATGACCTTTTCATAACCATGGGTGTAATGAAACCCTGTGGGTTGGGTAGGGCTATGTGGAAAACTTGCATGAGAAAAACATAGGGGTATCCCAGTAACAAAAGGAAGGACTGAGGATTTAGCTCCTCTCTGAAATTACCAGATAGTGAAATTAGCTGGTTGGACCAAGATGGATGGCCTTGATTAATGCTTCATGTCAGGGAAGGATGAAGTGGTTCTGGATCTGTGCCACAGAAAGCTCAGGTATTTTCAAGAGAAGGGTGTCAGTCAGTCGTGGCTGAGTATTTCTCCAGGGTACTAAGAATCAACTGATCTTGGTTCATGATCTAAGGGGGCCAGTCTTTATGGATTCTCCACAAACTATGTAAAATTCCATTTCTAATTTCCCAAAACCCATTCTCTCTTAGAAAAGCAGACTATTACTTATAAATCTTATTGTCTGTCAGAGTGTTCTTAGCTCCCGACCATTTGCAATCAGCTTCTAGCTTGTTTGGAGTGGGCTGAGAAATTGAGAGGTTTCTCAATTCTGGTGTGGGAAATGGAAAGGATTCAATTCTTGGTGGTCAACAAAAGAAAAAGAAAAACACCAAAAACTGGGGAACAATTCTCTTCATATCGCTGAGAAAAACACTGGCCTGGTTCTCTGGCCTCTGATTTCATAAATAAGCTTCTGAAGGATCCAAACAGCATCAGAGCCCCTAATCCCTGGGAATCGTGTTTTACTTGACTTTATTCTTACCATTTTAAAATGGAAGGAATTGGCGTTTAGGGGAAGTGTTCAGTGTTTAGGGGAAGTGTTCCCCAGTTCATCTCTGGCCCAGCTCACCGTCTGATGTGTTCCAGAGATACAGTTGCACAGGTTCCAGCTTTTTAAATATTTCTCCATCAGGAAGACACTGTAAGGCAGAAGCTCTCCCTTGAGTCTTCACTGCTGTACTCCATCTTTCTCAAGCATGCTGACATCTTGAAGACATATTGGCCTACTGCCAGGTAAATAAGATGTGTTGGTGTGGAAGGATGAATGTCTCTTATCTTGCACAGTTACCTTGGGGATGATATTCAATGTTCTCCACATAATTCTTATCTTCTCAGACATGGATAACACTTTAAACCCCTCACTACACTTCCATCTACATTATCTAAGTTGCTTCTGGACGACCTTATACAGGTGGTGGTAGTATGGCCTTATTATAGATTTGTTATTGGTTCTCCAAATAGAGTTGACCTATGCTATGCTAGGGATTGAGGACACCGTTTTAAAGAAGCCATATTCTTTGCCTTAGAGAAGATGATGGGCCAGTGAAGAATAAAACTAAGTCAATGGGCAATTGTATTATAGGGAAATAACTGCTATAACAGGGCTCTATGGGAAGGCATAAGAGAGATAAAGTTTTGAGACTGTGGTAGAGACCCTGTTGATATAAACCACTTGGCCTGTACTATATCAGTGCATGCTGGTCTATGTTCCACCTGCCAGCACTTTTGTCTCTTTAGCTAAAGAGGCTTTCTTTGGTCCCTCAGGCTATTCATCCCTTGATCAATGACTGGTAGGCATTAGTTTACAAATATTCCAAGTCCCTTGCTCTTCAGATAGCTTGGTCTAAGTACACGCTTCCTCCTGTTTTCTATACTTTCCCAGTTGGATCAAGCTCCATAACCCACAGCGATAACTGTCTTCATAACACTCCATTAGTTCCCCCTTGCATCTCACTTTGGCACTTTCTATATTCCTGGCATCGCATTCCAAATAAACTATTTGAAGTCTAATCCATGTCTCAGAGTGAGCTTCTGGAAGAAGTAAAGCATCTTTTAAAGATAAAATATATATTTCTATTTAGAATATATTTTTCATTCTTTTTTTCCTTGCTTTTTGTTTTTGTTTTTGTTTTTATTGAAGTTCAATTTGCCAACATATATATGTTTTGTTCTTTAATCCATTCATTTCTTTAACAAAATTTGAGTACCTCTTGCATACTTGGCAGGAGTTTCTGAATATCTGGGAGGAGGAAAATAGACATAATTTCTGACTTCAAGGGGGTCAGAGTCTAGTGGCAGTTTGCCAATAAAAATATACGTATAGGAAGAATCTTTGATAACTTCAATAAGTAAAACAAAGGAAAACACAGCTTTAGGAGTCATTTTGAGAAAAATAAACAATTTTATAAATGTGGGCACCAGTGTAAAGAGAAGAGAAGAGGGTCCAACCCACCTGGCTAGTATGGGGCAGAGCAAGGACAAGGAATACTGGTCTCTCTAGTCTAAACGAGTATTCTTCCTACCATACTACATTGTCCCTTACTCATTGGAAAGACAGGAAAAGGTTAAACTACTTAAATTTTGTGACTCTTGATTATGTCTAGAAAGGTATGTGATCACGTGGTAATTACCAACTTGTTTCAATTTTTTAAAAAATATTTTATTTATTTATTCATGAGAGAGAGAAGAGAAGAGAAGAGAAGAGAAGAGAAGAGAAGAGAAGAGGCAGAGGGAGAAGCAGGCTCCGTGCAGGGAGCTTGACGCAGGACTCAATCCTGGACCCCAGTATCACACCCTGAGCCAAAGGCAGGTGCTCAACGCTGAACCACCCAGGCATCCGTGTTGTTTCAAATGAGGTTTAGATTAACTAGAGGAATAAGTAGGTGAGGTAATGACTTCTTCCATTTTTTAACTCCCCTCATGGGACAAACTCAGAATTCTTAACACCAGTCTAAAAAAAAAGAAAGAAAAAGAAAGAGAAAAAGAAAGAAAAAAAGAAAGAAAGAAAGAAAAGAAAAGAAAAGAAAAGAAGAAAAGAAAAGAAAAAAGAAAAGAAAAGAAAAGAAAAAAGAGAAAAGAAAAGAAAGAAAAGAAAAGTCCTATTTATGTAGCTATAATGGGTTGGGAAGGAGCAAGTGGTTTCAAATGCTTATTACTTCCTTGTCTTCTACCCTTGGTCTCAGAGCAATCTTGTCTCATGACTCAGGCTTTCTCCCCTGAGCTGGATATGATATGCGATGGCAGGAATGTTCAGCAATTCATCTGGGACTGTGGCTTGGCAGCTCTTGGTCCCCCATCTTCAGTAGCTATTCACAAGACAGAAGCCAAGAGGTGAGATGGATCCTAAGTTGTCATCTGTATAAGCAGGAGTATCCTAAGGTGATCCACAGCCAAGTCCAGGGCTTTTTAGTGTCACTGTCCTCAAAAACAGACCCTGCTTATAAACGGTTTCAGCCTCCTTCATGTTTGTTACAGCAATATTGGGTTATTTCTGATGATTTATTTACCCATAAATCAAATTAATAGAAGTAAGTTCAGATTCTTACTAGCCCAATTGAGGCATTCTGGTGATTGCTTCTAGGCATAAGGTTGTGACTTTTGCTCTGTTATTAAGGTACCTGTGGCCTGTAGAAAGGAACCATGTGCTCTCCTTTCATGTTCTCTTAAATTAGAAAAAAATTCCTGAATGCTTTATATACCTCCATCCCAATAAATATTTATGTTCCTTAGATGTCTAGCATCCTTTACATATATCCCCTCCCCTAGGCCTCTAGCAATTATGAACTCCATTAGCTATAATTACAAAGCTCCATTATAACTTGATATACAGAGCCATTAATATTCACAATCTGTAATCTCCCAAATGAATATGTATTTCAGTATTTCAGCTGCAAAATCTAAAAATGAAGGTAAATAATTTGACAAGGACCTCAAACGCCTGGAATATTTTCTTTCAACTGGGAAGTATGTGACTTCTTAAAATATCTCAGGCTCTTTTTTTCATAGAACTTATATCAATGCCCCTATTGATTTTTCATGAGATTGGAAAGGGAAAAGATTTGGATTACAAAATTATTGGCTCTTTTTAGAAAGTATTTATTTAACAATCAAAAGATGTAGAATTTTTTCTTAAAGGGAATGCTGTTATGTTGTCAATGTGATCACTAGTTAGTAGTTAAGGTACTCACATTAAAACAGTGATCATCATCCAAATAAAATCATCATCATCATCATCATCATCATCATCATCATTGGAAAATAATACTGTACTGGATCTAGTCAGAGTTCTTAGTTAAGACAGAAATGAACAAACCAATTCTGGATAACTTAAGAAGAAAAATGATAGTTCATTGGGTCTGTAATAGCTTTTGGATTCAAGCTGGAGAATCAGGCTCAGGAAGAAGTCAAGGATGGAAAGGCCCCTCTAAGATGTCCCAGTTGGACTTTAAGATATCATTATTCGCCACAGCTGAGCTTTGTTTTTACAGCTACCAGTGCTTCATCCCTGGACACTGACTGCTACTCTGCTGCACTGCACTGCGTCTGGACATTCATGCCTATGCTTTTGGAACCCCCACATGACATTGAAATTTTTCTGACTTTCTACATGTACTTCCTTTTGTTTTCCACTTATGGATCAAATGTAGGTCACAGCATCCAATTGGCTGAGCTAAGTAACATTCCCAGAATTTAGCTTCCAAGAGACAGACAGGATATATTTGATGCTTCATTGTCTAAAGTAGAATTCTCTCTCTTACCTGTCATTTGGGTCACCATAGTCCTGGTTGCTGAAATAGTCATGATTTGAGCCTATTATTCAGACATAATGATTAATAGTGGTCCCCTCATTCTAAAGTGTATCCAGATTTGGATGATATTATGGAATGAATGTTTGTGCCCCCCCACCCCGCTTTCATATGGTGAAGTCCTAACCACCAACGTGATAGAAGTGATGAGAAGGGTCTTTGGGAGGTGATTGGGTCATGAGGTTGGCTCTCATGAATTATATCAGTGCCCTCATTTTTTAAAAACAAAAGACCTCAGAGAGTCCTTTTGTTCTCTACCCCTATGTGAGAAGACAGTCCTTTATGAACCAGGAAGTAGGTTCCCACCAGACACTAAATATGCTTGCACCTTGATTTTGGACTTCCCAGCCTCCAGAACCGTGAGAAATCAGCATTTGTTGTTTAAACCACCCAGTCTATGATATGTTTGGGACAGAAGCTCAAATGGACTAAGTCAGATGATAAGTGACATGCTTGCTCTACTTATTCTAGGATTTCCCTCCATATTAAAAGGGTGATTAGACGCTAGAAAATCAGATTTTGTACTCCTTGTGTTTCACTAAGACATAAAATGTAACCAATGGTCCCTTCCCCTTTTCTCACAAAGAAATGGGGATGGAGACATGCTTTTCAATATCACTATCTTCTGAGGTACTCAAATTAATTCCTTTGAGAAGACCAAATGTCAATGTAAGTGGAAAGATTTGCTCTCTCCATAGTCCTGCACTGCATCTCATTTATAGGCATTTTTGTCATCGATGGGCCACAAAGTAGAGAACATATGAACCACTAGCCTCCCATACAAAACTTTACAAAATGAATTTACCACACATGTATCTACTGTTAAGTAGCATCATTGATTTGTGTGCCCAAAGCAAGATGTAGTCAGATATGAAAAACTGCTAGAAATAGAAGCTAGAGTGATTTATGATATATACTGATGTGAGCCTAGTAGGATCAAAGGATAAGAGGAATTTCTTTCCCTCCAATCAATAATTGGAATGACGACCAAGATAAACCATTTACAACATAGCTTTAAGTGCGTCTCTTTCCCTTTTCCCTGTTGTTCTAGGCTTTTTATCTGGGGCATTCACTGACTTTTATTAACCACTTGTCCTCCCTAGCTAGATGACAAATTCTCTGATGGTCCAGACAACTTATGTTGGGTACTTTTTGCAGTAGGAGACCATAACTCAATCATATTTGTTTCTCCAGTTGCACGGGACACGGTGCTTTGTTCTCAGTAGGCTCAAAAAATCACTTGTCACACTAGAATTAAAATTTCACAACATGCAGTGCCATGCACATAAAAAGGCTCAAAATGTGTGTTGAATGATTGAACATAATTCTGAGAAAATAGAACCACTTGGAAATTGTATACATTTCTGGATGTGGGGTCCTTAAGAGCTTATTAAGCTAAATTCCACCAAGAAATAGATTGAGGAAACTTGAGAGATTTATTTGTATTTTGTCCTGCTACTATAATGCAATAAATAGGGAGGAGAACAACCTTCTTCCCAAAAAACCTGACTAGCTCCCTGGGAGTTACTATTTTGAATTTATTTGGTGACATTATATCTTATGCATTTTGACTGTCAAAGATGAAAAACTGTGGTTATGACTTATGTCGGTGTTTTAGTTCTCTGAGATGAATTTGTTCATCATGGAGAAGTAATAGACTGGAAATAGATGCTTCCACAGAGATCATAATAGGTGAGTTCTTTCAAAGGGGAAATTGCTTTTGCTCGAAGAAATGTTCTCACCATTTTACTGTTTTTGATTGTTCTTTCTCACCTTACTTCACATAGGAAGACATTTTCTTTAATTACCGTAATCAAGTATGCAGCTTATAGGAAGTGACTCAAAGGAAAAAGGTGTAGACTCCTGCAGGCTGATAACATAGAAGCTGGTGACCACACAGGAAGGCCTTCAACATGGAAACACAATGTTAGTTTTGTGACAGGATTCCATGGCCATATTCCCTTAATATTTATATGACCTTACGAAGTTGCTTTCAAGGTAGGGGTTCAATATGCATTACCTGTATGGAATTCACTTATATGTCATTATGGTGTGTTATTGATTCTTGATGAAATGTATACTATCCTAGCTTTGAGTCTGAAATGAAGAGGTGGTTATGTGTTCATTCACTGAAAAAATATATACCAAGTCTCTACTATGGGCAAGACATTCTGCTCAGGTCTAGAGATACAGAATTGAGCAAAACTGAGTTCATTTTCAGTGCTGGGATGTTATGATAATGGGGAGAAAATGAGGTGGAGACAGATAATAAATAAATGTAAAATATAACAATGTTATAATATAAAAATATAATATCAGGCCATTATGAATGCTTTATAAAAAAAAAAAAAAAACCAAAAAACCTGATGGGCACTGAGAGGGGCACTTGATGGGATTGAGCACTGGGTGTTATACTATATGTTGGCAAATTGAACTCCAATAAAAGAAATATACAAAAAAAGAAAAGAAAAGAAAAAAATAAAAGAAAACCTGAAAGAGGAAGGGAAATAATATACTGTTAGTGTAGTCAGAGAGTTCATTTTTAAGTGGGTAATCAGAAAAGTTGTGAAGAGATACTCTGTTATCAGAGGCCAGATGTAGATTTAATCCAAGAGAGGCCACGTGAACAAGTGAAAGTCACATTTTCCAGACAGAGAAGTCCTTGAACTTGCTGTCCTGAGGAATAGCCTCTTCCAAAGGAAGGCAGAGGGCTCAGGCAGTGAGGACGAGTGGTAGAAGATGAAGTAAGAAAGGTAGGAGAGACCAGACCATGTGGTTCTGTTGGGTTTGATAAGACCTCTGGATTTCATTGCAAGTGTTTATAGTATGTAGATAAGCATGAGATCTCTGAGACACCAACTTCCATATTGCATCAACTGTCTCTTCTATCTCCTTTCCTCGGCTCCTTCCCCTTTCCTTTTTGATTGAACCATACTTGAAGTTTTATTTTACATCTGGTTTTTACATAGAAAGGAAAAGCACCCTTTTCCTGTATCAATATGTTTATTGTTACTATGACAGCTTATTGTTATTATGACAGCCACTGCACAAAGAATATCTCCACTTGATTTTTACAATTACCCTCTGGGATTCTTCTCAGGTTAATTAATTAGTCACCAAGTCAAAGAACTGGGACTCTAGGTTAGGGCTGTTTATAGGCTGCACAAAAAATTCTGTGCCCATCCAGGTCTGCCACACTCCCAGCTAGATGCTCCATGGATCAAGGATGAAGTGGATCCTTTTACTTGAAAATTATGGGATAGACTTCACACTAAACTTCAAACTATAGCAAAGACTCATGTCATAAAGCCAAGGTCACCATCTTCAAGCTATTTCTAGCCCTTGCTGTGGGAGCCTCGCTATCTTTGTTGACTGACGCCAGGGAAGATTTAAAGTAAGTGGTTAGAATTGGACCTTCAAAGTTATGGTGAAGATAACATCCATCCAAGAAAGTTAGCTTGGTCTATGGTCTTTCAGTTCCCATGGTCCTCACTCACAGGTGAGAGTGGTGTGGCCATTAGTGGAATGGAGAAATGTGCCTCAAGTAAGAAAAATATAAATAAACCGAACTATGGAATTTCAAGGTCTTTCTACCATGTCTGAGGCTCAAAATTAAATTATTCAACCTTATTTCCTATAGGTCTGCTAGTCCCCTTTTCATTTACATATTACGAGAGGAAAACAATATGCTGATATAAGTAAAGGAATCGGCACATTCAGGCTGGGACATGAAAATATTAAATCTCACTGTCTTTCTTTCTTGGATTTTGGTCCCAAAATATTCTCTTAACAGCTAAGGGGTTTTAATGAAAAGAAACATCTGCAAGAAATGTTTCTTCAATTGCACCTCTTAGAGATGTAATTGTTTGTTTTATGTAAATGTTTTCCTCAACGTGTCTAATTAGTATTGATTTGTTCATGTAAAGCATCTTTTTAAGAACTCTCCGACTCATGAAACCAAAAGATGTATCTCAAAAGTGTGTATTGTTCAGAATCAAATGAAGCCAGGTTTAAACCTTTGCTCCCTCACTGACTAGTGGTATTTACTTGCCTCATTGAGCCAAGTCTTGATTTTGTGATCTGTAGGTGGGCACAATAACTTTCATAATTATGCAGTGAGGTATGCATCATTCTGTGAGATAATGTATATGAACATATATTGTACATTGGAGAAAGCCCATAGATAATAAAACTAACCATCAAGCTATCCACACATGACATGTATCGTTATTCCATAAAGCCTGTGATTATCCAAGTTGGTGACTAAAAGAGAAACTAAATTGTCACTATCACCATTTTTATTATATTTAAAAAAATATTTTCCTTTCTGATATCAATTATGTGCTCCTTTATAACATCAGGCCAATTAAATAATGAGGGAGACTTGCCAGGTACAAAAGAAAAGTCTTGATATGACAAGGCCAAACTGACATAGAGAAAAACTATATTCTTCCAAAATTAGAATTAATCACTACTTCTTCCTACTCTTAATGCACTTAAATATTGATCATCTATGAATGGATATCACATGCATATTAGAAGCTGACTAAGATCATCAGAGTTTTAGGGAATCTAATTTAGCAGAATCTTGGGCATATGGTTAACACTGAATTACTTAAAGATTAGTCTGTATCATTGCTAGCTATTATTTGATAGTGGGCCAAATTAATCTATAAACTTTTATAATTATATTTAATTATATATATAATTTATATTCGTATCTTATGTAATATGCTGTGTATACTAATTATTGCTTTGTAGACAAGGATGGATTTGGGGAGAGGGGATATGATTCTTGGAAGACAGAAAAATTGCACATTGTCCGTTGCTTGTCCTCTGCGGGTTCTCCTCATTATACATCAGCTGCTATAAAGCACTGTGTTCTGGACTGTGTGTGTAGAAATAAGATTGGGATTGGAGGGGAGATGTGCAAGATGTTTGCAAAAGTACTGTCCAATGGACAGTTGTCTGTTAACATGAAGGACCTTGAATCATAGCACAGAGACTGATGACACTGAAGGGATCTTCTATGTCTTCTAGTTCAATGTTCCAAATTTGAGATGTACTGTTCTCTTTTTTTCCCTCATGATTTATTCTTTTTTATTATTTATTCTTAAATACTAAAGGGTCCATCTGGTTGAACAAGAACAAACTTATTTAAGTTTTTCAAGAATAATTTATCTCCAGCTATCTCTAATTTAGTCATATAATCAGCCAACAATATTTATGGGTTGCTGACTGTATAGACGGCATACAAGACACTATTCTACATTGCAGACACAGTTGTGAGAAAATTTGACGTGTATGCTTCCTCCTGCCTTTTCTTCTATGTTATATTCATTGTGAGTCATTAAGAACATCCACACAGGAGCAGACACTTTTGAAGCTCTGCGCAAAAACAACACCTGACCTCAAAGATTAAAAAAATAGTTTCCTTCCATCAAGAGAAGAATTCATGTTTTCCTCCCTATTCTGTTTTGTGAAGAGGAAATGGGAATTTGAGAAAATCTAAAGTCTTTTATTTCCTCTAAAATATGGATATTAAGTGAGAAAAACAAACAAAGAACAAAGCCACAATAACAGCAACAAACAAGGTGGGAGTCTTGTGGCTCAGTCCAACGCAATAATCTAGAAGATAGGCAAAATGGTGATGGTTCCATCTATTCTCTCTCTATTAATAGAAGAAACACAACGAAAAAGAAGTGGTCATTGTCTCACTTCCTTCTAACAATTGTGAGCATACATGAAAGGGAATTGGAGAAGAGAATAATCGTCTCATTATTTGTTTGATTCATATAAACATTTTTTTAAAATTTTCATCAAGACACAACAGAAGGCATTCCCCCATTACATTTGAGACTGTTACTAAATTATCTAGATAATCTCTTTTACTCTATTTTGCTGTTGGTGAGTGTTTTACTTATTGTCCCAAATAATTGCACATGGCTGCGTTCCAAAGATAAATACAAATAACACTGAGTTTATGCATGTTTTTTAATAGCCATATTCTAAAAAGATCATTTTTTCCAAAACAAGTTTTGCAGTTATGCTTTCTATTTTTAATTTGTACTTAACACTCGATTTCAGTTCTCACCATTCATGTGCTCTGTGTTTACTTACCTCACTCTGACAAGTCTGTTTCCCTTTCTGTTTTATGGAAACTTTCACCATCTGTTCCTGATGCTATAATAGCCTTCCATGAGGTTTAGGTTTACAGCAATACTGACAAATTGGGGGGGTAGGGGAGGTGGGCGGGCAGGAGCAAAGAAAGTAAAGGAAAAGAAACAAAAGTGAACTGTGCCAGTTGAAATTTAAGTTAATTAATGGAAAACTTTTAGGGCAGCGAAGCATTTTTATTACATACTGTAAAATGAAATTTGCATTTCCTTAAAGAGTATTTACTGCTTTATCTACTATTAATGTTATTAAGTCCTTCTCTATTTGCAGAGTGTTTGGTCTTTGAGAGTTTTACATTGTCAGGACATGCATAAGTGAGGTCACTTTGGAGAGAGAAGCATTAAGACCTAACCCATATGAAACATTGCACCAAGAAAATACATGAATGGGTAGTAAGCACATGAAAAGATTCTCGATATCATTAGTCACTGGGGAAATGCAAGTTTAAGCCACAGTAAGAACTGTTTCACACCTACAGGATGGTGGTAAAAAAAAAAAAAAGGCAATAATAAATGTAGAGAATCAGGAACTCTCATACTTTCCTGCTAGAAATGTAAAATGGTTCAACACTTTGGAAAACAGTGTGACAGTTTCTTAAGAAGTTCAATATAAATTTTTCATATAAACCAGAAATTCTACTCCTTGATTTCGACCCAATAGAAATGAGAACTTATGGCCACACAAAATCATGCACATGCACATTCATAGGCACATTATTCATGACAGGCAAAAGCTGGAAACAATTCAAATGTTCATTAACTCGTGAAAGACCAAAGAGAATATGATGTTTCCATACAGTGGAATACTGTTTGGAAATAATATGATAAAGGACTGACCCAGTCTACAATGTGGATGAAACTTGAAAGCATTATGCTAAGTGAAATGAGCCAGGCACAAAAGACCACATGCAGCTTGATTCCACATTCATGAAATATCCGGAAAATACAAATTTAGAGAGACACACAGACACACACACAAAGATGAGTGGTTGGTTACTTGGGGCTGGAACAAAAGCAGGGATTAACTGCAAAGGGGCAAAGGGATCTTATTGGGGTGATAGAAATGATCTAAATTAGTGACCTATCCTTTAACTGCATATATTTGCTAAAAATCATTGAATTACACACTTACAATGGGGCTGAGGACTGCAGTGGGTTTTCTGTGCAGGTGTTCTAATATGGTTTCAGTATGGAGAGGGAGGTTGCCCTCACATCTAGGCAAGAGACTTGCTAGGAGTTAGTCCATTCTGCGTCTCTGAGCCACCTGCTCCCACTATGAAACCTTTATGACCAATAAAAACAGGAAGTAGGCCATTCCTGGAGCTCAGGTTTTATATTTTCCTGCCCCAAAGGACAACATAAAATCCATGTTAACCTTAGATTTTATATACTTCAGGTGTTCAAAACAGGGTACGGTGTGACGCAGGGAACTTAAAAGGGGGGCATTTGACCTTGGCATCCTGAAATCAGGTGTGGGCAGAAGAAAACAAGACACCTGGTAATTAAAGCAAACCCAAGGCCAGATGAATAATAAATACAGCAGAGACACAGAGGGGGAAGTGTCACCGGTGAAGGCCAGCAGTGGGTTTCGATGGGTAACCCATCATACCTGACGGAAACCGCGTATGTTAACATTCAGATGAAATCCGAAAAATTAAAATCATTCTGCTTTCACTCTGTGTTTATTATGGCAACAATTTTGGAATCACTTTCTTGATGATAAGTAAGTCTTAAAGCAGCAACACGCCATGCGTGTCACTTCTGTGGGACACCTGGATAGATGGAGGTATGCAAAAGTATTAAATGTCATGGGGCCCCTGGGTGGCTCAGTGGTTGAGCATCTGCCTTTGGCTCAGGTTGTGATCCCAGGGTCCTGGGATCAAGTTCCGCATCGGGCTCCCCGCAGGGAGCCTGCTTCTCCCTCTACCTGTGTCTCTCTGTGTCTGTCATGAATAAATAAAGAAAATATTTTAAAAAGTAATAACAAAATAAATGTCATTGTTCTTTTTAATGACTTGCAGTTTAGTGGAAGACACGACAGCCAAGCCTATACAAAGACAAATATCTGTAATAAAATGGGAGAGCAGATTCTAACATCCAGGGGAATGATGAGTGGCAGTTCCTAAATGTCTATCAGTTAACTGTCCCAAGACGGTTGCATTTAAGTCATTTGGAAAACAAAATACAGCTTTTCATCACTCATGCTAGGCCCTTGCTTCTTGGTGTGGTCTCAGCCCTTGCATTATCTGGAAACTTGTTAGAAATGTTAACAATTCCAGTCCTACCCTGAACCCACTGAATCAGAATCTGCATTTTTAATAAGCTCCCGGGGTCATTCGTGTACACACCAAAGTTGAGGAAGTGCTGGTCTGAACTATAGAAGGAGACTATTCCAGGTGTGGGATCCTGGGAACGTGTGTTTTTGAAAAGCTCCCCAGAGGGTTCTGGGATCTGATCATTGAGGGGAAGGTAGTTGCTCACTGGAAGCTTGGGGCAGCTCAGAGGCCCCATACACAGGTGGGCTGGAGATGAGTCTGGATGGTAGGTGAGGAGGGAAATGAAGATAGTTCTGCATAAGCAAGGGTGTGGGGGCATTACTGATTGTTCCCTGGAAAGCGAACACTCCTGTGCCCTCCTCATCCTTTCTGCTTTGCTAGAAATGTTTAGACACACACATGCAACTTTTTTCTTATTCTCTTGTTTTAAAGATTTTATTTACCTATGAGAGAGAGAGAGAGAGAGAATGAGAGAGAGAACAAGCACAAGCTGGGAGAGGAGGGGAAAGCAGAGGGAGAAGCAGACTCCCCTTTGAGCAAGGAACCTGATTCTGGCTCAATCCCAAAACTCTGAGATCACCACCTGAGCTGAAGGCAGATGTTTCACTGACTGAGCCACCCAGGTGCCCCATGCATCTTTTTTCTTAACAGAAAAATAATTGTTCCTGTTCTGGGTTGTAGCGATCCTTCCAATTGCCCCATTTGTTGTTAGATTCTATTCCCTCTGCTTTTCCTCTAAGACCTTGCCCCAACAATGACCCCCTTCTTCCCATATCTTCAGCCTTTCCTTCTCTACAGGCTCCTTCCCCTCAGTTATAAACATGAGCAAATTTCTGCCATTCCAAACAAAACCCACCTTTGACCTCACATCTCCCTCCGGCCACCGCCTGTCACGCTCCTACCCTCCACAGCTTTGAGAAAACGAAAACTAAGGTTTTTTTGGTTGGTTGGTTGGTTTTGCAGAAATGATACATCCTCATCATGTACAACAGAAAAGAAAATAAAGAGGGAAAGAGAAGCTATGACCATAAGATCAATAGCTAAAGATGTTAGTGATCAACTTGTATGTATGTACTCCTAACACATTTCTACTCACAAAAGTACTTTAAAGGCATAAAATGTATCCTGAGTTCACACTGTTTTATAATGTGAATGTTGCCTTTTTAATATTGTACACCTTGAAACTCGTTCAATGACATTGTATTAATTTACAATGTCATCCTTAGTGGCTGTAGTGTGTTCAATGGTATAGCTGAATATTATCTTTTTTAAAAAGATTTTATTTATTTATTTGACAGAGAGAGAGAGTGCAAGCAGGGGGAATGGCAGGCAGAGGAAGAGGGAGAAGTAGACTCCCCACTGAGCAGGGAGCCTGACATGGGGCTTGATCCCAGGACCCTGAGATCATGACCTGACCCACCCAGGTGGCCCTGGAAACTATCTTGAACTTACAAAGCCTGTGTTTCTCCCCATGCACACACATCCTCCTTGACACCCTCTCCTACTCTTGCACCTGCTTATTAGAGCTCTTTCCCCACCCCTACCTGCCAAAGGATGCTACATAAACCAGGGTGAGTGTTCCTCACCAGGGTTTTTTACTGAGGAAATGAAGACCGAATTTTAAAAACAGACTTTCATGACCCATGGTAGAGGCACTAAAGATGCTAGAAAGAAAAGCTTTGTGTGCTTAATGGCTTGCAGGGATCTGGGAAGATTTGTGCCACAACTGTGGGTACACAGGTCACCATGACTAGGATTCATAAGGTAGAAAGGGGAGTTGGAAATGATCGGGATTGGCACCTTTTGAGGTAAATCTAGGGATAGAAGAGATGGAGAGATCCTTGATTCTATGATCTGAGAGTAGAGGGGAACTGGGCTCTGTGTTCCTAAAGGCCCAACACCACCATGACACAGAGGGTGGAGCAGAAATGGGAGTGGTAGAGGCCACAAAACTTTCTATGGCCCCAGACTGGCTTGGGAGGGGAGTCAGGTTTACCTGAGATTTTACAAAGGACACGAGGATTAGATGAGCAAGAAAGTGCTAGAGAACTGAAAGGGCTGAAGCCAAGGGCACATCACATGGGGGGTCTGCATGGGGGTAGCAGCCAGACCCGCAGGCATGTGGGCATCTCAGGAGAGGCGGGGTGGAGGGGCAAGCACAGCCACAAGTCAGGCTGATGGATACATATGGAAATTCGAGCATGAGCAAATGCTGACCTACTTTTCACCTTCACCCTTTCCCACCTCTCTCAGCCCATTTGCCTGAAGCACTCTGCAACTTAGAAATTTCCTGAATAAATTATTTTCTTCTTGAAAGAAGAAAAAAACTGAGAAAAATACATCCCGAGGAGTGGCTTGTAAGAGTTGTACTTGCCTATTGACAAGATTCTACCATAATTTATTTAACTTATTTAACTTGTCTTGGAAGGTTTTCTTTGCTCCCAGAAAGTCATTGTTGTAAACAAGGCCTAGCCAAGCCTCCTCATTCATTCTCTCCATTGCTGGCCTTCCTTTTTCAAGCTGGAGCAACTTATTTTTTATTCTCTCTAGGCTAAGAAAACTACTCTTAGGAAGGCGATCAATGAACTCCACCTTGTCAAATACAATGGACCACGATCTCTCCATATTTGGCATTGATCCCCCATTTCATGCTGGTTTATAGTCCCTCGTTCCAAAATTCTTATCTCTCTTGAATTTCTCAGTTTAATTCTTTTATTTCTTCTACTTGTCTGACTTTTCTTTCTTAGCTTCCTTCTCTATCTCCTCTTCCTCCAAAACTCACTTAAATGTTGATGCTTTTCAAATTACCCTCCTCCTTGTTTCATTCTTATTTTCCATTTTGTTCATATGGGTTCTCAGTCAATGTCACATATTTGGCTGTCTCCTAAATATGGTCACTCTTCAATCTTCATCTCCTATCTGAAATTTTCACTAGATTGCTTTATTGATGGGATCTTCTTAAGGATGATAATCCATCCGACCATCCATCCAACCACCCATCTATCCAACCATCCATCTATCCATCTATCCAACCATCCAACCATCCATCCCCCACCCATCCATCCATCCATCCCCCACCCATCCGTTCATCCATCCATCCATCCATCCATCCATCCATCCATCTATTCATTTGCCCATTACATTCATTTTTCCATTTAACATTTATTGAGTGCCAACTGAATGCCTGCCAGATACTGGTTTAGGACAAAACAGACAAAAATATCTGTGCTTAAAAGCCTTTCACTTTAGTTCAGTATGATAGAGAGCAAACATATTAACAGGCACAAATTGCATTTTTCAGTCAACAACTCTGAAATCATGCTATCTTCCTTTCTATACCTATGATCCCTCCACCAACTGCCATAACAGTGAGTGGTATGATTACCCATTAGCTTTTGCATGTTACAATCAACCTCAATTCCTCTTGCACTTTGCTTTAGGAAGCAGTATAGTTTAGTGGTTAAGAGTCTGGGCTAGACTGTCCCATAGACCTTGGTTCAAATTTTGTCACTTACCAAAACTATGTGATTTTGGTCAAGTTACTTAACCTCTCTAAGTTTGTTATATTAAAAAAAAAAAAGAAGAAGAAGAAGAAGATGAAGAAGATGAAGAAGAATCCTACTTCACAGGATTGTTTGAGTGTGGGTGAAATAATATATAGTTATTGTTCCTACCTCTCTGTAATAACTCATTAAATAGTAGCTATTGTTCTTTTACTATTATTTACCCAATTGGTGAATGAGCCTTGCAGATTTTATTTTCTAAACCTGCACTCTTCAAACTGGAAGCCACAAATGCATACGGCAGTTAAGCACTTGAAATACAGTTTACCAAAATTGAGATGTGCCATAAATTTAAAATACATACTGGGTTTCAAAATAGTACCCCCAAAAAAGTGAAGAATATAAACTGTCTCAGGAAAATTTTTATATTGATTATATGTCACAACGATAATATTTTTGGTGTATTGGGTTAGATATTATTAAAATTAATTTCATATGTTGGTCTTATTTTTTAAATGTGGGTATTCAAAAATTTAAACTTACATATGTGGCTGTCACTTTATTTCTGCTCTACGGTGTTCTCAACATTTCTCAGTACTGTTCCTCTGCTTCGTGCACCCATGGGCCTTATCATTTCTCTTCTCTGTTATTGCAGTAGTGTTCTACTGGCCTCTGTGTTCCTTCTCCCTCTGAACTTTTAAATCCACCATCTACACTGTTGCCTGGCTGATGTTTCTAAAATGTTAGAAAAACTTTTTCTGCTACCTGGAGGATAATTCCAGTCTCCTCATCTTGGCATACAGAGCTCCCAGGGAGCATAGTTTCTATCTCTCTAGACTTTCCTTGGATTCTTTCTCACTTTCCCCATGGGATCCAGCTGCCCAAAGCTATTCATGCTTCTGTGCTTTTGTACATAGCTTTCTTCTACCTGAAAGCAACCTTGTCTACCCAAAGAATTCCTCCTTTATCCTCAAGAACCACCTTGTCACCTGCGTGAAGTTTACATCACTTCTTCTTCTAGGTTTGTTTACACAGCCCCTCTCATTCTCTTTCTCAGTTAGTCACTACTCTTTTTGGACTTTGAGTTTCTTAAGAACTGGGATTGTAATTTATTAACTGTCTGTACCACCATATGTATCAGAATATCTGTAACATATTGAGTCTGCAAAATATTTAAAGATAGAAAGAATAGATTAGGGGCTTATTTAAAAAATGAGCAAGCACACCATAAAAACAACTAAACATTCAATATTGTTTATTTGTATATGTCCATATGTATTTGGAAAAAGAACCATGTCTGAGACATACCAATTGCCTAAGTAAATAATATAACATCTTTCCCAAAGATGATGAGTGCATTTTGTATCAGAAGTAGTATTCGAATTAACAGCCAACTTTGATTTTCCATTCCCTAGTTCAGCTAATGGAAACTATTGTAAATAATATACATACCTCTTGAAACAGGCAATTCTTTAATAGAAACTCTAGAACTTGACCAATTTACTCTTTGGCATGATCCTATCTTTTCTAAATTAAAACACACACACACACATACACACACATATACACAGTAATTACTTATCCTTGTTGGAAGTTCTATTATTGTATGATTTCCACTATGAAACTCTCATGAGTGAGTCTGTCTATAAGGCCCTGAGGTACACTCTTTGAAAGTTTGCAAGACTCTTTCCTTCCGAGGTATTGTCTCCATAGATTGTCTCTTGTCTGACAGAAACCTGGCCTGGGAAATGCCCTTCCCCGTTGGGAGAGCATTGAAACCACTATCAGGTGCTAATGATTTCTGAACCAGACAAAAACAACTGAGAGACGTGAACACAGATTTCTGTGCTGTCATCCCCTTCCTGGTGATTTATTAACTGGAAGGCACTGCTTGCTTTCAAAGGCGGAGAAGTTAGGGAAGGTCTACACTCATCTTTGCAATTTTTTAAGATCCTAAAAACAGATATAATAGTATACTGACCTAATTTTCCAGGCGAGGGTTACCCAATAGGTCAGTCAGCTAATTCCAGATTTTGATGTACTGTGAAAAAGTATGGTCATTGGATCACGAAGTCAGCTGGGGGGGAGGAGAGGAGTTGGCCCTTAAGGGGAAGATAGATGACAGATGACATCATCATTGGCAGTGGCCTTGCTTGCCTTTGGGGACTGAAGTTTCATAAATTATCGCAGATTAATGTTTGTGCAGCACGAGTTGTATAGAGGCAAAAAGATATGATGCACTTTGTAAGAATTACTAGTACTCGGAAAGAATTTGCCACAAAAAAAAAAAAAAGATATTTCTGTTTAAATGAGTCTAAAATCATAGTTCAGATCCAGTCCATTTTAAAACTGATTATTGTGACATATCAAGGCCAGAATTTTATTATAATTAGCATCGTTATTGGTGATTAAATATTGTGCGAATAGATCAGAATAAATATAATTTCTTTTTCATTAAAGACTGCCAGTTTCACATTTAACCTTGTTAAAAAAAATTCTGTATAAATGTAACTTAATTGGCTGGCTATTATAGGCAAGGGCGATCTTTTGTCTGTAAGTGGCTACGTAATAAATATTTTAGGCATTGTAGGCCATAGAGTCTCTGTAGCAGTTGTTCTTGTACCATGAAAGAAACCATGCACAATATATAAATGAAAACATGCCTATGTTCCAATAAAACCTTATTGACAAAGGCAGGAAAAAATAAACAGGCAGCGGGTTGGACTCAGCTCACAGCAAGAGTCTGCTGATCCCTCTGCTGTAGTATCACAACAGTATAATATCTCCTAGATACACCTTCATTTACGTGACCACTCTCTTCTTACATTTAGATTATTCCCCAAATCTCCTTACTCTAATAAAAAAGCTTCAAACAGATGTCTCTATGATTAAAACTTTCTCTGCATTTCCAAAGTTGCCCTTAGAATAGATTCCTAGAAGTGGAATTTCTAGGTCAAAGGCTATAAATACTTTTAAGACTTTCTATTCTTTTGCCACTTGTGGGAAGTGTGAATTGGTGTGTCATCTCTGGAAAACAGTTTGGCAATGCTTAATTGATGCCTCCCCGAGATCTCACTAGTTCTAAATATGATCATTTGTAAAGGCAAAGAAAGATAGCTGGGTGGATTTTATGTTTAAAAGAAAAAGAAAGAAAGGTATTATCCATTTGCTTTTATTCTACTACAAAGTTTTCATTTATATCTTGGCCCATTTGTTTCTTTTCTTTCTCTTTCTCTTAATTTTATCTTTTCCTTTCCAATTTTACTTCCATTAGATACATTTTAGGTGCTAAAAATCTAGGAGCACAGATTCTAGAATCAGATTGCCCAGACTCAGACTCTGACTGCCACTTCCTGGGTGCGTAACCTTACTTACCTTATGTTGTTGCTCTGAGAAAGGAAAGTAAAACACTTTATACATTTATACTTAACAAATAGTAAATCTTCAATGAATACTACCTATGACAATGATAATTGAAGCACAATTCTTTCGTTAGTTAAATGTTCATTGTGTGTCTGGTAATCAAATGCATTGTCTTATAACTTCATTATGGTTTAATTTTAAAAATGTCCCTCAGTGTTATTTAGCTGTAAGTTATGAAGACAGGCTCTAAATTGATTGGTTTTCCAAATAGCTGGCCAATTATTCCATTTTTTTTTTTTTATTGAATAGTACATTCCTTCTTCATTAGTTTGAGCTGTGACCTTTATCAAATATTTTGCTTTTTCTCATTTTAGTGTCTGCCCCTGGGAAACCTAGTGTCTTAAATTTATCTGTTGGTTTATTCTGGCTTTCTCACCATTGACTTAATAATTGTGACTCTGTAACATTTTAACACTTGATAATGCGACTAACTTGCATTACTCTCATCAACCAGGTTTTTTTTCTTAGACATTCTCAAAAGTGTATTCATCCTCCCAGTTGCATTTTTAGCCATGTTGTCAATTTCCAACAAGAATTGCAGTTAGGTGAATTCGGATCAGAAGTACATGCTACTTATAGAATAATTTGAGAATTGACATTGTTATAATAAACATTCTTCCCATCCTGGAGCATAATGTATATTCCTGTTTATTCCATTTTTCTTTTATATTTTTCTTGTTAAAAAAAGATTTAATTTATTTTTGAGAGAGAGGGAGAGCACACAAGGGGGAAGGAGAGGGAGGGACAAGCAGACTCCTCACTGAGCATAGAGTGGAAGCGGGGCTCAATCTCAAGTCCCTGAGATCATGACCTGAGCTAAAATCAAGAGTCAGATGCTTAACTGACTGAGCCACCCAGGCACCCCTCTTCTTTTATGTTTTTCAATGGAATTGTGCCACTCCCCTTACCATGTAAAAATAATGTTTATTATAAATTAATTGTGTGCAAGGCATTGCTCTAAGGACTTGCCATGTATTAGTATTTTTAACTCCTAAGACTATAAGAGAAAGATTTATCATTATCCCCATTTAACATTGGTGACATTGAGAAACATGGAGGGTGGGTAATGTGTCCCTGATCACCGTATGCCCAAAGTCAGAACCAGAATCTGTCTCCAAAAGCCCATGTTCTTAGAATCTGTGGTATACTCATCATGTACATTAAATGTTAAGAAAAATTTTAGATATATTATAGTATTGTGGCTGTGTGAATGAGAACCTTTCCCCCAAAAAATATTCCTTTTAATTGGTTACTGCTAACATAGAGAAGAAAAATAATTGCCTATTATTGATAAGCCCTTACAATTTGTAAGCAAAAATCTACTTCGAAAGACTTAAATAAAACCCAGAAAATTGGATGCAGATTGTATTTCAAGGAAAAAAGAAAGCAAGCTAAAATTGAGATGTTTCCACTAACAAACTTAGTTTTGTTGTTGTATTTTTTCCCCTGCAAATTGGGAAAAGAACAATTTGAGTGTTGTAGCAGAATATCTTGGTTAGTTTGAGGGGGAAAAAACTGTCTTCAGAATAGAGTTGGAGAAACATGACCAGTGATAATTCTATGTTGTGAAAAGATCCATGGACACCCAAGAGATGAAATTTGAGTTTTCTTGCAAGTTAGCAGTCTTTTCTGTAGCTTCCTTGAGATTTTTTGCTCTGTTCTCCATATGAAGAAATTAATAAGATAGTACTGGCTTTTAAATATTTCACTACATCTACTAGAGTTTTTCATTCTCTCAATACCTTGTCCTTCCTGAATGTTATAATATCTGTCTGTACCACTTTATGGACAAATTATACAACTCTATGCCCCTCTGATATATGTGTGCAGCTATACAGGTGTGAAAAAGTGTAATCAACTGTTGTCAATCAAATAATAGGCTATTCAGAACAATTAAAACATCAACCATTTGGAAATAATCTTGCCAGAAAATTTCCTGACAGTTTGCTATTGCTACATGAATGTCACTCTCAGGAAAGGGAGATGATTTCTGATTTGAAGTTAGAGCTTTAGAAGACAAAGATCCCTACACAACCAAACAAACTATAAGAACATGTGGTTTTCTAGAATGCAAGGTGATCCATTGGCCCATCAGTCTCATTCATGGGACAAGAGTTCTCTCTCCAATCCTGGCTGCTACACTGATAGGTTAAGAATGAAGTGGATTATGTTATATCCAGGAGCTACAATGAGAAAGACACAATATGGACAAATCTGACAAATCACCTTCCTTGGATTCCAGAAAATTTATGTATGATTATGTTGTTAAATATAAATCCATCAGCCAAATCGAATGGCATTTGCTATTTGTTGTTGCTACTTCATTTGTTCTCCTTCTTCATCCTCATCTTTGCTCTTTATAAAGCATTTTATAAAATATTTGCTTTTTATAGAATTTCCCCATATACCCAGCATTTTCTTCTTTTTTTCATAGGATTCCTCATCTACTATACTTGACTTTCCTGTATCACTTATCTTTCCCCACTAAAATATAATACTTCACAGAGCGGGGAGTTCATCTATTTTTTGGCATATTCACAGAGCCTAAAAGAGCATGGGGCATTTGGTAGGTGTTCAATAAATATATGTTGGATGGATAATACAACATTGCTTGGAAATTAAGAGTGAATTGCCTTTTTCCCTTTCAAGGTTTTTCTGAGTAGAGGGATCTGTGCTTAACTAGTATTTGATGCATTAATTACTCCAAAAATATCTTATTTGGGCTTCTTATGTCCTAGGCCCTCTGATAGGTTCTCTGAAAGATTTAGAGAAAGATGAAGCCATGGGTCTTGTCATGGAGATTCTTCTACTCTATGAGCAAAGATAAACCTGTAAAAATGTGAGTACGTTACAATATGGTAAGTGTTAAAATAAAAAAAACAAAAACAAAAACAAAAAACCTTAGGAACAAATAGTTGGCCCATAATTAGCAGCCATGATACAGAGACAATCCTTCCAGAAATGGTGGATGATTAAACCAAGCACCAAAATATAGATAGGAATTTCCTAGGATTCTGAAATGGTAGAGGACATTATGAGATTTTTCAGAGGTATGAGGGTGTTAAAAAGCACAGTCTGTTAGTCTCCATGAATCTGGGATTCTGGGCAATCCATACACTTGAGCCTGTAAGTCAACCTGAGGCTCAAAATGAACCACAGACTCTCTACCAGTTACACAGCTGTCCCCAGGCTGTGTTGGCAAAAGGGGTGTGAATCTCCAGAGCGAGCCAATGATGAAGTGATAAGATGCCCTCAGGTTTTTCTCTAATGCTTCTATCCAATAGGAGTTTCTCCTCAAATATTTGGTGACCATGTGGTTTGGCTGAAGGGAAGAAGGTTTATGAACATAGCATAATATTGGCGTCAGAATGTCCTAGATATCTGGGTCCTAAGGGACTGACTGGGCTGGACATCAAGCCAAGATTCTGATAAAAGGAGATAACAGAGATTGGCCAAAGCAGGGAAGGTGCTTTCTTAGCCTGAGTCAGAGGTAGCAAGAGAAGCTTAAGAAGCAGCTAGCTCAAGAAGTTTTGAGCCCATGAGTAGGTAAGTCAAAACTTTAAACTTCAGTAATCTGTAACAGTAGAAAATATTTTTTTTTCTATTGCATTAAGTTAATGCTGTCGCCTTTGATCTAGCTGGTTCTGCCCTAAGGATATTGCCTTTAATATTGTCTCTAAAATGAATGTTAGTAAGAATTGTTTAATGATAATTTAATTTTTATAATCATTTATTTAATGTTGAACTATATTGTAATTAAAGATCATTTGGGATCTTTTCATTTCACACATGAAAAAACTGAGCCTCAAAGAGAAGAAATGTTTTCTTTTGAGTAACACAATTAGTCAAGGTTTGTGATGGGAATAAGTATCTTGACTTTTAAGCATGTAAGTCTGAATTCTAAGTCCTGTACCCCTTATTTGTGTGAATTTAGATAAATTACTTTATATTCTGAGCCTCAGGCTTCTCATCTGTGAAATGGGAGTTAGAGGCCAGGGAGATAAGAGAAATTATATTTGTAAGTTCTCTAGCCCAGGGCCTTTCTCAGTCCAAACAGTAAGTAAATGTCAGCTGATGTTATAAGTGCCTCAAATCACAGGTTGGGTTTTGCTCTGAAGATGTAGTCTGGTATTGCAAAACTGCATTTTGGATTCTATAACCATAGATGGGAACTCTCTAAGTGAATTTCAGCTGGATTTCTGTCTTGATGGTTTTGACATAAAATAAACACTCATGTTCCCTTGTCTTTTGAATGGCAAAGAAGACAGTATAGTTAATTGCTTTTCAAAATCTAGTGATGCTTCTTCCCACTGTTTCAGATCATCAGTCAAACAGTGATACATGTATTAAGCTTTGTGATCGGCAAGAGAGTAAGAGACACCTTGGAAACCATTACAATGAGGTATTACTTCATACCTGTTAAGATGTCAATTACCAAAAAGACAAGAGATAACAAGTGTTGGCAAGGATGTGATGATGATGTGGAGGATGCAGGGACTCTTGTGTCTTATTAATGGGAATGTTAGTTAGTATGTGCAATGTGAGAAACAGTATGGTGGTCTCTCAAAAAAATTAAAACTAGAACTACCCTACGACCCAGCCATCCTAGGTATATACCCAAAGGAATTGAAATTAGAATCTTGTAGACATAATATGCACATAATATGGAGTTTTTATCTCTCAGACTTGTGCAGGTGAGCCTCCAGCAATTATCAAAAACAGATTTTTCTACCCTGGCACTGCTTCCCATAGAAGTTTCTGCTCTGGTAACTTGTGACTCTCTGCATTTCCCTGTATGTGCCTTCAATTTTGGTGGTGGCAATTTGCCCTGGTGGATCTAAGAAGAGTTGTTGATTTTTTAGCTTGATCAATTTCGTATTTATCGTTAAGATGATGGGACGATTTCCACATCAACATGCCAGACAAGACGCATCAGTTTTTTTAAATTAAACATTTTATATGCATTAATGAGGGAAACATTCTAGAAATACAAGACTATGATATAGCGTATATGTCTGCTGCTTTTAAATTACCAGACGTGGGAGCTCATTCTTTGATTCTAATCATTTTCCAGGTTATCATCTGATAAAGGAGTTAATCAATCATGTTATTAGCGATAAGTTCCCAGATGCACCTATGCAGAGTAGATCATTTTAAATGGTTAATTCCTAAAGACAAGGATGAAAAGAGGAAAGACTATTTGGAAAATAAAGGTTTCTAGATAATTTAAGTCAACAGAAACAGACCTTGAATATTCTACCTAAATCTCCAAGTCATCCCTAGTCTTCAACCTAAATTTATTTGAATTAAAGTTCAAATTTTGTCTCCTCAAGAGACCCTTCATATGAGCTTTGGTAAATTTTCAATTATGTATCAGCCCACAGTGCTTACTATGAAAGGGGAGTGCCCACAATGCTCCATTTCAGTCCTGTCAGTTGTAGAAGAGTTTTGCAAAAGGAATTAAAGGGACATGAGTGGAATAGCATTTAAGGAATCAGAGCATAAAACATCAACCCAAGTAAGTGAGGTCTGTGGAGCCACTATTTGTTTTGGGTAGATTTACCATTACTATTACTATCCTTTAGTGATGGAATCTATTATTTTTCCAAAGTCTCTCAGACAGTCACTTTTTTGTCTGGATATATTTAGGTCCTAATATTGCAGAAGACCTGGTAATGTGCTGGTAAGAAACCTCTAAAAGCTCAGGAAGTCCACTTCTCCTAAACTTTTTTTTTTTTTTAATTTATTTATCCATGAGAGACACACAGAGAGAGGCAAAGACATGGGCAAAAGAAGAAGTAGGCTCCCTGCAGGGAGCTGGATGTGGGACTCAATCCCGGGACCCCAGGATCACGACCTGAGCCCAAGACAGACAACCACTGAGCCAACCAGGCATCCCCTTCTCCTAAACCTCTAAAAGTGTTTCTTAATTTGCAGAAGATTTCTGGAGTTGTAAGCCCTAGATTCATGGTTTCCTCTTAGTTAACAAGACTCACTTACCTTGAGGCAAATACTTGACACTTTTTTCTTAAACGCAACACTGGGGGAAGCCAGTGTATCAGTCAAGTTTCGCCTTTACCTTGCCAAAAGCGGATTTCTTCAGATCTGAGATGTGTTCTCTAAGTTTTCACTGCTGAATTTGCTGGGCCACGCATGTGGAGAAGCTAAAGCAAAACAAAACAAAACAGAAATCCTTTTTTATATTATACTCAAGGCCTTTTGGCAGTACTGGAGCCTTGATTTATAATTTGGCAATTAAATTTTCTTTTGTACTTGGAGAAAATTTTAGACATGGTTTCACAGTGTCCCTCCACCCATTGGTGTCAAAAGACTTAAAAACAATTATTATGTAAGCTTCAAAGGTGTGAAGGCCATTTCATCTGGGGGTTTTGTTTCTCTTTTCCAGCTGACTCTCTGGAAGGCACATTTCTTCTCCAGGGGCAAGTCTCTTGTTGCTGGATATCACATGCATGGGGGAGCTTTGAAACTGGATCTGTGGACTTCTCCTTCCTACCTCCAAGCCCTCTGACCTCTGCTGCATTTTTCTTTCCCAGAAATTCTTGTGAAAATGGGAATGAGTGACTTTGAAAATCTAGGCTATCCAGTTCAATCATCTTAATCACTACCACAAATCATGGCTGCAGTGGGAAATGTTATTTAAGATATATTAGCCTATATTCTAAAGGAAATTTAGTCATTTATTTAAAAAAAAATTATCTTCAAAAGTATCTAATGACTGTGAACAACCATTGATTTACTTGTCATTCTGTTTCTCTGTCTGAGTCCCCACATTGAGTTCACTTGCCTTCAAAACACATTAATTTTGAACAGGGTTGATGAAGGACAAAGGTCATTTTTAACAGACTAGAAAATGTGGATTCTCTCGGAGCAGCGCAGCCACACCAAAGTATGAAGCTGCATTTCTGGGTGAAGAGACTCACTGAGGAACTGAGAGCAAGCTAGAAAAAAAATGCACCCAAAGGCAAGCAGATTTGCTCTTAGCAAACAGGAAGCCTGTTGTTGCCTTTCCTTCAGACTATAGGAAAAAGAGTAAATAAGATCAAACTGAGGAAGTAATTCGTATCTCATGGTGCCTACCTACTCTGTGATAAAGAGTAGTAGTAACGAGAGCAAAATAACAGAGGCCATATTTTTCTTCAGGGTCAAGGCATTCTTTGACATGAAGGTCATTTATTCATTCACTTTTATGTTTATTTAAGAAGTCAATATGAAATGCCTACTATGAAGTTACCGTGGAGAGTTAAAGAGACAGAGGAGGGTGGGCAGTGGCAGCCAAAATGATGGGGACAAGGCCTTGAGAGGTTTCCAGTATGATGGGGAAGGGCACTGTGCATATACATAATCATAATTTGTAGTGACAAGTGTGATCAAAGAACCTTGGACAATGTGGTATGGAAGGACTCGCGTAGCCTAAGAGGAAGGGAAGATTTACTGAAGATGCATGGGCCTTGGATAGGTCACTGGTATAGGATATCTAGCTGTTCTAGGCTTTAAACTTTCTCGATTAGACAAATAAAACCAATCCATTTTCATACTACAGTTGTGAATGGCCCTGTAAGCAAGTCAGGGGTAGGATTAAGCAGCTGAGGCTTGAAATGCAAAAGCAGGAGACAGGAGGTGGTGTGGGGCTTTCATGGTCAAAGGTGCCCTGAGTTTTGGTCTCTGGTGGTCTAGGCTAATCAGGTGGTATAAAGGGGAGTCCGTTTGTCAAACTGTACCCATTGCCCTTCAGAAGTGGGCAGTTTACCAAATAAACCATCATGTACATCTTCCTCTTCTTTTTTTTTTCATTTTTTATTTTATTTTATTTTATTTATTTTATTTTATTTTATTTTATTTTATTTTTTATTTATTTTATTATTTTATCTTTTCAGAACTTCCTTTTCTTGTTATGCTTCTTAGAGGTATAAAATGTGGACGTTCCCACCTAAGTGGTTACTGCTACGTGTGTGTGCACGTGTGTGTGTATGTGTGTGTGTTACAATTCTATCTAGACCTTAGCCAGGAGCTTGGGGAGTTTAGAAGGGAGCACCGAGCAGGGGAAAATGAAAAACAAGATGGAAAAGTTCATTTGAAAAGGAAAGGGAGAAAAGGGCCAGCTCTCTAGTGTAGAGCAGATTCTGTTTCCTTGATCCTCCATGATGACTTCTTCCCCAGATTTGTATTGCTTGGTCCTGATGACTTCTGGAACCCACCTCCCTGGAGTGTCATTGGTCAAAGTACTATACATTGGCAGAGAACAAAACTGAAAGGCAGTTGGAGTGAAACCAGATTATGCCTATGAAATGGTAGCTTGGGACAAAATTGTATGTTTGGTTTTCTGACATTTTGCTCTGATGATCCCGAATAATAGATAATAGATGGTATAGACAGAATTTGACCAAAAAAAAAAAAAAAAGAAAAAAGAAATTCTTAGTGGCTCTTGTGCGCTTTAATGGGTTAACATAGGAGAGTCCTTTGTATTTTTAAGACAACCTTGATGTGTAGATTTCAAAAGATTGTAACTAATGTCTGATTAGAAAAACACTATCACTTCTTGAGGTGCCTGGGTGACTCAGTTGATTAAGCCTGGACTCTTGATTTCAGGTCATGATCTCAGGGTCTTGAGATAAGCCCCATGTGGGCTCCATGCTCAAGATTCTCTATCTGTCTGTCCATCCCCCTGGCTCTGTCTCTCTCCCCATCTCTAAAAATAAAATAAATAAAATAAAATAAAATAAAATAAAATAAAATAAAATAAAATAAAATAAAATAAAAAAATAAAAACCACTATCACTTCTGATTGAACTTAAGTAATTACTTTGACTTGTAAATGTTAAGTGTGTGCCTTACTTTCAAGGTGACGATAAGTTACTTATTTATTTGTAGTTGTTTGTTACTTATTTATTTAAAACTGTTTATTTTTTACTGTTAGGATATTGACGTGGCTAAGTCTTTAAGGTTTTCCACAATGGTGGCTGTTATTTTTGTTTAATGATTAAGGAAGGTGCCCCGTGACCAGGCAAATCAGATTTTCTATGGCAGTCTGCCTATGTGCCTTTATATGCTTTTCAATAAAGGCAATCCATTAAAAGGATAATCAAATTTTGTTTATTTGGAAATAAACTCATAAATCAAAAACATATTCCCCTGGACCATATATCCTGATTTTTTTCCCCACAAAATTTGGTCATTTTACCCATGATTCTAATAACATGAAAGGGCATAGCTTGGAAAATAGAAAGTTAAAGGAAACTTTCTAGTGAGATTTAAAACGTGAAGTGGATATCGTTTAAATGGAAGTGAGCCTCTGGGGGAAGTCACTTAACAAACAGATGGTTAAGCATTAAGTCTCATTAAAGACTGAGTAAAGCTGGGTAACTCCTGTAGATTTTAAAGTGAGGATGATCAAATCCTCTTCAACTCTATAATTCGTTGTCTTTACCGAGATTTTGTCAAATTCTTGAATTTCAACTTGCTCATTATCATATCGAATGAAAATCCCATTTGGTTAATCCCAGAGAACCAGTTTGCAACCTTCTCTTTCCACAATCCCATTGTGGTTTGGGTGTTTAGAACATCCAGGAACTTGCAGATCAGTATCAGTTTCAAGGGCTTAAGTAATTTCAGGAAATGAATGAAGTGCCCCATCTGACCTCCAGTATGTGTGTCTGGTTCAAGAGAGCCTGGTGTTTTCTCAGGATGACCCTGACAATCACTTTTGTGACAGTGTGAGCCCTATTCTAACAGTCAGAGGAAGACACATATTTTTTAATGAAGTAGTGAGAGTTCAAGGGGAAAAAAGTGACTAACGCAACGTATTAGACCACTCTTGATGAAGAGGAGTCCTGAAAAAGAGTTTGGTATATGCTACTTCGTATTTACTTTCAAGAGAGTTGCAACATCCAAGACAGTTAACATTCAATCAATGGCTGGGTTCTGCCAATGTGCATTTTCCTTCTTTCTAGAATACCCTGCAGAAATCTGTTTTCATTCAAGAGGAAATTTCTCATTTAGATGAAAGAGGCTGACAAGTTCACTTCTGCCCCAAGTGCCATAATGCAAAAGCCCAAGTAGAAGAGGAAGGCCAGTGATGAGGAGAACCTGGGACGCTCACTAGCTTATGTGACTTTGAGGCCAACTTTTTCAAGGCTCACATTTTTATTTGTAAAATAGGAGTGATAATTTTGTATTGACACATGAGGTTATAAGGATTAAGCAAGATAACATACTTGAAGTGCTTAACCTAGTGTCTGACCTTTATAGCAAAGGCTACACAGGCAAAAGCTGCTATAAATAGCTCAAGATGGTTGTTTCCCTGTGAGTTTTTCTCTCTGTGCTCATTCTCTTTTAACTAGTTGGCAGTAATGGATTTGTGGCTATTCTGGGGAAAAATGAGGACATACCGAACAAACCTAGTTTCTATTCCTTTATCATGATACAAGCTTTTTCTCAGAAAATGCCTGAAACAAGTGCAATTCAAATGTATAATGAGAGGGTTCATTATTTACTAATAGTTATGTAACTAAAGTAAAGGCCAAAAGGACCAGGGCAGGATGTCTTACTGCGTTTCTTGGTTTACTAGGCTTAGTGGTGAGTTCTCATTTTTAGAGTCTGTGTCATTAGTATAGAATTTGTGTAATCACGAGAATGAGCCCTCAAGGAGAGATTTCTGCTCCCTAGAGAATGGGTACCCTGACTTAGCAAAAAAAGAGAAGAAGACACTTCATGTGGCTCTGCAGTTCTGTGTCTCATTCTGTCCACCTCTGCTGCTGACTGAGGCTGGCTTGAAGTAAAGAGATACTAATTCCTTCCATACATAGAGCAGGTGCTCTTTTTTGAAATTTGGATGGATGACAATTAATATTTTGAAGTCCCTGTAACGCATAGTTGACACTCCTGTGCTTTGGGGAGTTTTGACCCGTTTTGGCACTGTTACCTGCTGCATGTGGCGCCTGTTCAAACAATTCTCGGGTTTCACTGAGCTTATGGTTTTCCATCTGGTTGTTTTGGAACAACTTCCTTTTGTCCACTGACCAAACCAACAAATAGTAAAGGATCAGGAACAAGAATACTAGGATCCAGGTGCCAGAATGGATGTATTTCTATGACAGGATCCTGCTCCATTTTTAGTCAGAGCACACATTTTTTCCATGGCTCTGAATCTGAATACCACCATCACCATCCCAAGGGCCAAGCTAACGAAGCAGCCTCCATGTAAAGATTCTATACTCCACTCAAAGCCATTTGTACTCAAGCATGAGACATTTCTAACTCACTTCATCAAGAAACCACAGTATTTGTGATGGGGGAAAATTCTGTGCCTGAATTGCAATGTATGTATTTGTAGCTCCATTTTCAGAGATAGGCCTGATTAGCATATCATAAGCCAGCAATATTACTGAACATCAGAATGACACATTATACAGTCACCTTTAAGGTGAAATGCTTTGGCTGATTTCATTCTAACCCATTAAATTAAAAACCATCTGAGAGTTGGTTTGCATGTTAAAAAGAAAGAGCAAAGGAGGACATATCTAAAGTTTTAGCTTATTCTCATAGAATAGTGAATTACAATGAAACTATAAGACAAAAGCTTATCCAAGGTCATGGAATTTCTAGTCTGGAAAAAAAAAAATCTAAGGTTTGACTTTTGGCTATCTCAACTTTGCCAATAAAACATTGAAACGAGGGGAAGTGAAGTGGCATCTCAAGATCACAGATGAGTAAGTGGCAAAGTTGAGACTACGAGCTAGATCTCTCAATTTTAAGACCAGTTTTTTCAAACTATGTAGTCACGTTGTGACTTCTTTTCAACATCATACAATTCAATTTTATGTGATCTAATAAATACTTACTATTTTCTACACCTAGTTAGTGCTTATCATCTCATATGGATACCCTCTGAAACAAGACTCAACTGGTTAATGAGATTTAATGAAATGGTCCAGAACTTACTTATTATTTTATTTCAGAAATCATCCCCCCAAGAGTTCTATTTCTGTATCTCATAAATATATATGTGTGTTTTATATTGTTATATATATTTACAATATCTACTATATATATAATTATATATATATATAATTTTTAAACATTTTTTGAGGATAACTGTTTGAATGATGGGAAAGGTCACGAGTCATAACCACCTATCATAATGTACCACAGAGGTGAAATACCTGCTTTTTTCTATGCACTTTCTTCTTCACAGAGGCATGCTAGGAAATTGTTATTAGTAGAAGCTATTTTGTCCATTCCTGACTAATTTGAGAGAACTGGTAGCAATCTGCTTCCCATTATATGCTGATGCATGGAGATTGGCGCTGTCATAGCACAAGCTATGTCTGCATGTTTAGATGACTCAACAGTTTGACTTTGCCAAGTCAATTCATTAACACGTTCTTTTACTGACATGTGCAGAGTGCTGGCTAGGCGTCAGGCATCCAAACTGTGTTCCCCAATCATGCTAGGATTTTCCTTTCATATGCCCAAATGGAAGTACAGAAAACCACTAATGGACTTGCACTGAGGAGTTAACCTGGCTATGGGACAAACCTATTTGAAAGAGAGGCACTGACCCCAAATATAGGTAACCAAAGAAGGACAGAAAATCCACACTCTCTCAGGACAAGTGGTAAAGTACCAGGAGACCAGCCAATAGGTTGGAATGTCAGCAGGTTTCAGGTAGTAGATTCAAGCAAATCATTCAAGATCACAGCATCCAAGACAGAGCTCAGAAATGCTTACAGATTAGACGTATCAGTACGCGAAGCTGAGTGTGAGTGAGGAAATTAGCAATTAACAAGAGCATCTATGTCCAGCTAAACAAATAAAATACATAATAAAGTAAAATAAATAGTAAAAATCTGCTGGAGTAGAAATGATGAGAAATCCTGGATGTATTTTCTGCACAATGGTTATACGCTATTTCTTTATCTTTTTTCCTTTATACTTAAATCATTTTGACCCACATTTAGGAGTGGCTAGTCCCACCATTAGACTCTTCTATGTCTTACCCCCTCTCCTGGAGGACCTAACTGTACAATACATTACCTGTCACAAGCTTAGAACTGATCAGACAGGAGTGCTTTTGACTGATTGCTGTTCCTTGCCCTCCTCCAGTTACTGATACCTGAGCTGGGCCGAATGAGCTGGATTTGGGACAGTGCTGCTGAAGTGCATAACTTGCACAATTCAGTTTCCTACAGTTCATTCATCTGCAGTTCTTTCTCTCCCTTTTAAAACAAATCACCTTAGGCACTATTACGGGCAGGCCCTGATGCCATACTCTTAATAGCTTGGTTATGTTGGTAATTACAATCATATGAGAGAAGTCTCCCATGTAGAATATGACAACAGCAACCCAGTAAGGGCAGGACATTGGTAATTTGAGTTCCCACTTTAAAAAGAATCTGATTTTTTAAAAACGTGTTTTCCTTCTCTGCTTAAAACTTCAGAAATTTCATGAGCAATTTTGGAGAGTTGGGGTAGTTACAAAACATTCAAATTTCAAGCTCTGATAATCTCTGATCTCTAGGAAAAAAAAAAAAAAGAGAAGAAAATAAGTGACTCACCAGCCATCTATGGTTTATGGAATTGTGTTGTGCTACTCTGAGAAAGCAAAATATATTGGCTCCATAAAGGAAATGGAAACATTTGTCTTCAAAGCGATGTAGGTAAGATGGTTTAATACTGTCCGTGAAGTCATGTTCTCTCTCTGAAACATCTGCTGATTTTCTATTAACTGGAGAAAGCAAATATTGTTCTCACGTGGTATCCCCATTTGATGATTCAAGCCAAGTTTGCCCCGGAAGGGGCCTGTGATTGATTGATTGGTATTTGCTTATTTGTATTCAAGAAAATGAAGAAACACACATCCCTAAATGTGAAGTTTAAAAGGTTCTCTAAGATTTTTACTTTATTTACAATGGCAAAGAAATCCTGTTTAGTGAGTTTATTAGCATGGAGAATCCAACTCCTCTGTTTTGTTTTACTTTTTAAAAATTGTGATCCTAAGTCTGGCTCTTTCCTGTGTTTCTCATCTATCATCCTAGCTGATCAACACACAGCCTCTGTCCCTGTATGACACAGTTACCTGTTGCTTTTTGTTTGTGTGGAGGCTTTCGGATAAAATATCAAGAGATTGAGACTTTCAGTGAGTCTTTCCAAACTCGGCTTTCTTTTGTTTCCAGAAGTCTGCATTCTTTTGATTCTATAGAAGTGGTAGGGTTTTACCCTAGTTTAATCTTGGCTCTGTTTCTGGTTTGACATAAACGAGGTCTTCTTAAGTGGCTATAAAACTAATGCATATTATTAACACAAAACATTCTCAGGGGCACAGGAAGTTTTGAAAGTGACCTTTGGTACTGCTTGTCTTAACCAATTCCTCAGGAATCAATTTAATCACAGAAGGGATGTTTACAAGAAGATCTGCAATGTACATACGTGTGTGCATATTTTACAGGCTGTTTTCTTGGATTAGCATTAAAAACATGCTGAAAAAGAGGCCAAGCATGGTGTGGGTGTTCCTGTTATTTTATATTTATGTTGGATCCTTGTAAAATCTTTTCCAAAGAGTGAATAAGATTCCTAGACAGAGAAGATTCTGAACTCTGCACACTATTGAAAAACCAGATGAGATATAGTGAAAAGCATTTGCTTTGGGTATTTTGTGTGAGTGGATTAGTGTCACAGACTTGGAACAACAACAAGACAACAAAACAGTAACAACAAAACCCAACTGTAAAGGAAATAAGAAAAGAAGATTTCATGGATAAGAAATTTTCAGAATGTAGCAATGCTAAGTTGATATGCTATAGAATACTGAGATTAAGATCTGGAATAAATAGAAGAATTATAAAAACAAAAAACAAAAACAAAAACCAGCAGGATAGAAGATGGAAGAGGAGTTGGAAGGATAACATAATCCAATCAATCCGATCAATTCGGCACTCCATCATGCAAGAAGAAAGGAAGCTCTTGATCAATTTCTTCAATTCCACCATAATTATGGTCCTCTAGCATGAGTAGGGGAATGGTACCATTGGGGCCAATTAATGACTATAGAGGTAGAATAATATAATATGTCAACACAACCCTGAGCAGCTACCTGGAAATCTCCACAAGGATGAGAAAATCTTGAACTCTTCATTTGACTGTTTAGGTACTAAATAAGTATAATGTGAGAATATATAGTCAGTCCTGCTTGTAACACATGTTTTGAAAATGTAAGTTAGTTCCAGTGCATTTGCTATACAAGGAAACAATGTGAGCATAATATGAAATTTGAGCCAGCTGTGTGTTTGCCTAGATGTGATTTTGTCTTCAAGAAACACTAGGTGAGTGAAAACAACTGTACTACCTGGTCTGAGTGGCACAGAAATACACAAAACCCACCTGCACAATCCTTGGACATCTACCCATCATTTCAGGGCACCACATGTGTTACGGACTCATGCACCCATCCCTGGTCTTACAACTTTCCATCAGATTTCAGATAATCTTCCTTCTACCACTTTGTAATAACTTATAATCTATGAACCTTTCTTCTGATGCCCACGGCCACAAGGAAACCTCAGGCCTTTCTCAAGGCAAATACCATATTTATTGTAGTATTTATGCATTCCTTAATACTGAGAAGTATAAAAAAAATTAAAACAAACAAACAAAAAAACAAACAAAAATACTGAGAAGTGTAAAACTTGGCCATTCCTTCTGTTAGGGTTCTACTTTTTTTTTTTTAATTTCATTTTTTAACATATTACTGACCAAACTTTTGAGTATTATGCCCCCACCCTGTTTTCCTCTAAGTCCTTCTTTTCCCCCTAGATCATGTGTAGCACGGTGATCTTTAAGAACACTTATGTCATGTTATAGCAGAACCACATCAGAGAGGAGAACTCATGGGTGATGGGAATGGGGGAAGGGGGGAGGCACAAAACACTTTCATGTGTCAGGACTCCATGCCCAGAAAGTGCTCTTTCCTATGAAATACGAACTGTTCACTATCCTCACTACATTAGCAAGAATATCTAAACATGTTACTTTGTCTTCATTTGCAAATTTGCCCTCTGGTCATTTTATTCCTAATTCTCCTGTGGCTTCATTTACCTGGGATGAACCTAACCAGTTGGCAGTGCCTCACACTTTGAGATGGGTTTTCCAAAGACCAAATGGACCATTTTCTTGTCTTTTCAAAGAGAGCCACACAGGAAGGAAAACAAGAAATTCAACTTTTAAGCTGGGCTATTCATGGCCTTTGCTAAATCCTGGCAAAGAATCATGGTTTTTCATTACGATTCATCTCACTGATTTCCTAATGGAATGAACTGGCCTTTTCATTAAGGCCATAGGAGAGTGAAGTTGGGTTACCCAAGTCATTAAGTGCTGTTATCTGATGAGTGAAAAATGGATTACTTTTCAGTATGCATTTGGGGATCCCTGTGTTTTCTTTCACTGGGTCCCATTTTGTGAAAATTGGTTCAAGGGGAACGAGAAGGTCAACCTTGCATATTCAGTCCTGCCAGAACAATGTATGTCTTTCTGCTCTGTGGGCAGGCGAAACAAAATAGATGGGTTCAGTAATCGGAAATGTAGTGCTAATATTCCTATTTCCCATTATTAAGAGAGCGTAGCCATCTCACCCGCTCAAGAACATTTTATTCCTGTAAACAACAGGAATGTTACTTCATTAGTTTCTTCGCTCTTCCATCAAAGCAGACAGACACACATACACACATGTACACACAGTGACATCTCTTTCTTCTACCAAACCCCACTTCATAGAGATTACAGTTTGCATAAGAGAGGAGAATAGTTTCACTTAAACTTCCTCCTAAATTCACTATTAAGACTATAATGCTAACACTGAGCTTATTAAAATACTCTGGATAAACAATGTAATTACATCTTTGCTGTAATGTGAGTGCAAATCACCGTAAAAACACCTTCTGTGATTCATAAGTTATTGAAATGAATACTCTACATTTACTTATTTGGGATAATATTAAATATAATCTTACAAAGCATTATTTTATGCTTACAAAGTATTATTTGGGGTAATATTAAATGTAATCTTACAAAGTATTATTTTATCTTACAAAGTATTTATTATTATTGTTTTATTTTATCTTATGAAGGTCCAATTTTTATCTTATTATACTTTTAGTCTATAGCATAGACTAAATGGTTTGCATATCCAATTTATTATATTATTAAATTTCAAATAAGAAGGAAAAATAGCAGGGATTGGGATTGGGATAAGGTAGCACATAGGCCGTTAGATACAACTTCCAACATCTTCATTACATTCAATCTATCATCTAGGTATTTTGTATATATAGTGTTAAATATTAAGATATTTTGTAATGCGTGTTTTTGTTGTGGGGAAGAGAATGTATTAATACTTAGCAACCTGCTTTTGAAACTCATAGATCAGAAAAGGAGAAACTGTGAATACACTTTCTAGAATAATTGTGTGCAGAGGTTTGTCTACACAGTTCTGCTGAATTTTGGCCTCTTCATTCTTTGTCCTTGTGAATCGATACAATAGTTCAATGTGAAATATGGTGCTTTCTAAGCTGGATTGTGATTTACAAGGTACCAAAATAATGGCATTATAAATAGAGTCAGTCAATTTATTGTAGGAAAAAAAAAAACATTCAAGATGTATTTTATCTTCAAACAGCACTATAGAAATCTACAACCAAATGCAAGATTTCCAAACCAGTGAAATTTCAAAGTAACTCCTTCCATCTCAGTCTCAACTAGATCTCTATTTTATATAGTATTAGTAACCTGTAGAGATAACAATGGGAATAAGGGATCTACAGAAATGTACAGAAATTTTCCATTTTGAAGAGTAATAATGGCTGGAACATTAGCTATACGAGCCATAGCAAATAACTTTGAAGACTATAGAAGTGTGACTATAATTTTTTGGTGTCTAATCCAGCTCTAATACTGAAGCTAAAGCTTCATGTGGCTACTTTGACTTAAAAACAAAAACAAGGGGTGCCTGGGTGGCTCAGTCGGTTAAGCTTCTGCCTTTAGCTCAGGTCCTGGGATTGAGGCCCACATTGGCTACCTGCTCAGGGGCGAGTTGGCTTTTCTCTTTCCTTCTCCCTCTGTAATCGTTCTTGTTCTCTCTCAAATAAATAAATAAAATCTTAAACACACACACACACCCCAAAAAAACAAAAACTGAATTGATCAGTCCTTTCATCTTGATATAAACACACAGTCTTTTGTTGATTTATTCATTCATTCATTCATTAAGCATGTATTTATTTGAGCCCATGCGACAGTGTAGGTACTAGTGTTAGGCATTGATTTTGCAGTGTAGACAAAACAAAAGACAATCCCTATTCTTACTTATGAAGCTTCATTATAATATGGAACAAAGAAATTAAATATTTAGAAGAAATAATGGTGATCATCCAACCCTACCTTGCATACCAGAAAACAAAGCTGCAAAAACATAGTGTCTTCACAAGGGTCATAACTGTGGTTTATTTTCAGTCCAGAGGTAGAACCCAGTTTTCTGACTTTCTGGTAATGTTGCTCGTACATTGGTTGCTTGTACTTAGTTGATGCCATTGAAAAATATTCTTCTCATTAAGAAGCAAAGAATCTTCAGCAGAATTCTTCCCACATACTCAGATCATCAAAAATCAGAATTATCTTTGGCTCTTCTCTGCCTTATTGCTTAGTTTTATCAACTGCTAAATAACATAAAACCATTTTTATTTGGTTTATTTTTGCCTAATCCTCTCTCTATTCACTAACTTCAGCTCTCACTAATAAATGACTACTGATTTGTTCAACCCCCTTTTTTTATGCGCCTCCCCTACGCATTGTCTTTTTCTACTCAAATTTGTGAGCAGATTCCCATTCTGACTCTGGCCTTTGGTTGGCCCCACATTGCCTACCACAGCGAACACAGGATCCTCTGTGAAAGATGAAATTCTCCCAGCATCTGGCACCGCTTTTTTCAGCAGTTGCTTCATAGGAGGTGCCCCAAACCACATCAACCTGTAACACTGTTTTCTCCCCAATAGTTTCTCTATTCTGTCTTTGTTCATGTTTTTCTTTAGGTTCAGAATATGTGCATAAACTTTTATACCTCTTGAAAATATGAAATTACCACTTGAGTGCAACTTTTGCTGATCACCAGTGGATTAAATTGTCCCTATGTTGATCTCATACCAGTTGGGTTTGTGCTTCTTTTAAGCATTCATATTACCTAAAATTCAACCTTTTTTAAAAAAAGATTTTATTTATTTATTCTTTCACGAGAGACACACAGAGAGAGGCAGAGACATAGGCAGAGGGAGAAGATATATATATATATATATCTTGATCTAAACCTATTCCAAAAGATGAGGATGCTTTCCTATCTTCTGCCTTATTCCTTTTTTCTCCTCCCTCCTTCTAGAAAAATTCAGAAATTCTAATTCTACATTTGCTTTATTACATAACAGGTGTGAGATTCAGTGAAAAGATTCAAGGAGTTATAATTTCGTGGTGTTTCTTTACTGGTTTGTGAGTGATCCAAAAGTCCTAGGAATTTGAGTGTATTCAAACAAGTAAACAAGTAAAATAGGCAGAGAATGGACTTTATCACAAGAATACGAGCTATAATATGAAACTCAAATGAAACGTGGTCAGGGTTTGAAAGGACCCGAAGGAGCTGGCACTGACCTTCACATCGGATCTCTCAGGGAATCTAGAGGTCAGGCAGGGGCACTCTGCAGCTGGGTACTGGAGGCAGGCTGAGAAGTTCCTTAGAGATGAAAATCAGTCTGAGTTGGGTGAATTATTTAGCACACACTAAATAATCATACAAAATCTTATGCTAAGAAATAAATTTACCCAATACATTTGTCTTACCTTGAACTTTAAGTCTGTCAAAAAGAGACTATCTAAACCAGATATTGAGATTTTCCTTATAACTTAGATGTATTTGCCTATTTTATTAACTGTATTTAGAACCAGAGATGCAAAAACTGATCTCTAGTGACTATAATTTGAGATGATTTTGCTTTCATCTGGGGGGGTAGGCGAAATTCAGTCCAGGACTCCTTGTTGATATCTAATCAAGACAATATAATTTTTAAACTAAAGAAAGATTTGCTCGGCTGATACCTAGACAAAAACAAGTGGTTAAGATCTCTGGTTCTATAGCCAGACTTCCTGGGGCCATTATTGATTAGATTGGGGTCTTGAGCAGATATATAAGACACGGGTGCTTTCCTCAGCTTACCCACTGGTTAAGTGAGAAAAATAAGTGAGTTAATACATCAGAGGCGTTGAAAGAGGTCCCTGCTACTATCATGCACTCAGTAGGTATTTATTTCTTTTATTTAGATACTAATTGTTATCGCTTCAGTAAAAATATGCACTTGGAAATTTTTTTAAAAATTCAGAAAAACAGAACAATGTTAAATGTGATTTATACAGAATTTAACATGTTTCTGTAGACATCATCTTAAATTGTTTCATTTGAAATGATAGCAACTTACGTGAATATATTTCTTTCATATCTTGTACAAATCACCCACTTTGGGAAACTATAATTTCATTATTAAAAAAAAAATTCATTGAGGAGCATTTGGGTGGTTTAGTCAGTTAAGTGTCTGACTCTTGATTTCAGCATAGTTCATGATCTTGGGGGTCCTGGGATGGAGCCCTGCCTCGGGCTCTGTGCTCAGTGAGGAGTCTGCTTGGGATTCCCTGCCCCTCCCTCTGCCTACCCCCTCCCATCCCCACCCCCATGCATGCATGCGTTCTCTCTCTCTCTCTCTCTCTCAAATAAATTAATAAATCTTTCTAAAAATCATTCATTGGAATATCATACATTGGCTTATGAAAATGCTGAAATGAGTTGTTCCTTGACGAAACAAATTCAAGTCAACTCTTTCCTTGACTCTTTCCTTTTTCTTCTGCTTCATATACATTCTGGAATGCTTGGAACATATAAAAATGCACAGAGCCCTTTAGTATTTAAACAGAAAAGAAAGAAAGAAATGAATAGGGGAGGGAGGCAAGCAGAGAGAAAAGGAAGGAGGAAAGGATGGAGAAAGGAAGGAAGAGAGAGAAGAAGAAAGGAAAGATGGGAGGCAGGAGGAGAAGGGAGGAAGGCAGCCCAGAAGGGGAAATAGTTGAGCAGAGACTTATTTCAGGAGTCGAAGTTGTAGTTCTCATTACAATATGAAGCATTTTGATGTGTGGTTTGGGGGACTCGCTGGGTGAACTTTATCTTTACAAAAGCCAAAATCCCGTTTGCATAAGCAAAGGAATCCCATTTCAGTTATATTCCCTCTGGAATTTCAAAAGTTCTCAAGTTCTCCTTCCTTCAATTACAAACATCAGTTCAGTCAGGGTTTTCATCGGCGGGTGCAGAAGAAGTTAAAGGACATGTGACTCCAGGAGACCAAACAAGAAGATAGACAGACTCACTGGAAACGTCTAGATTTTGAAAAGTACCTGATGTGGAAAAAAATTGAAAGGGACATCGGAATGGAAAATTGCTTTGCTGGCTTCCTGTTCTCCTTCCTGCTAAGGTGGGATTAGTTACCAGCTGTCAAATGAAATATCACTTTTAATTCTTACTTAGGGGGGGTGGGGGGGAGGAAAGCATAGGAAAAAAAAAACTGACTTGGAAGGGAATGAGGCAACAAGAACCTTCCTTTCTATAATTCATCCCTGAAGTTTGACAGAGGACAAAAGGGCACAAGCACAGAAGGACAAGACTCTGCCTCCAATGGGAAAAGTGAGGAAGAAGTGAACCAACTGGGCAGGTAAATGGGTCTCCCTCAAGTTTTTCTCCTAATGAAGTAATCGGTGTGGTAAGGAAGTCAGTTAGGGGATTGGGAGCTTGAAGTATCCAGGTAATTACCTCAAATCTTCCCGAGGACAGACAAAGACAGGATTAATAAAAGCAAAAATTGTCTCTCTCTAAGAGGAGGGTGTCTTTGGAAATCCAGTGAGCCACCTCTGATGTAATCCTCATTCCCTCAGAAGCACGCTTCCTTGAGGAGAGTGACAGCTTCTCAACATACAGGCGCTTGTTGCACAGCATCAGGATGTACCTAATGCTTGGGCATGCCTTCAAATGTTGCATCACATCTGTGGCATGCCTGCCAGTTTAGAAAGCTCTCTGCAGGCACGGTTTCAGTTAATGCCCACAGCACGGTATCAACCTTACCAGGAAATATGGGTGGGACGGGGGTACTGGGAAGCCAGCACACAGGCCTCCAAAGACCTGCTTGTCTTGTATCTCCTGGATGTTGGGAATTCCAAGGTTAAGGGGAATGCATTCTCTGACATCAAGAGGTCCTTGACCAAGGTTAAAAAACAGGAATCAAAACTGCTAATACAATTTGAATCTCAATTTTATCTTAAAACAATAGGGGAAAAGAAGGCAAATCGTCTTACCGAAGGGCAGTCAGGCTTGTGATGAATCTTTATTGCTTTGTTTGCACTCTTCTTCATATTATCTCCGATAAACACATATATCACTTTAATATCTGCGAGGGATTTTTAAAGGTATTCTTCCCATTTTTTCCTCCTCTAGGAAGGATAATGCAGCTGTTAGCCTCTTTGCATGATTCAATATATCAGGCTTTTTTTGATACAGTCAACTTCATCATTTTTATTTAAATCATTTGTTGAAATGTAAGACATCATCATATAAAAATGCTGGACTGGATTGCTCTTTAAGAGAGCAAATTCAGGGATGCCTGGGTGGCTCAGTGGTTGAGCATCTGCCTTCAGGTCAGGTGGTGATCCCAGGCTCCCAGGATCGAATCCACCATCGGGCTCCCCACGGGGAGCCTGCTTCTCTCTCTGCCTGTGTCTCTGCCTCTCTCTCTCTCTGTGTCTCTCATGAATAAATAAGTAAAATCTTTTTAAAAAATAAAATAAATAAAATTCAATAAATGAAATGAGATTTGTAACAAAGGACTGTAATATATAAATTAAAAAGAACGGTGCCTTTTGAAAGTTTGTTCTTTCTTAAAATCATTTTTAAAATAAATTATAAATTGATGTTTACAGTAGACAGGGAAGGAGTTAATAAAAAGAACTTGAAGGAAAGATAGGATTTTTTAAAAATTTGTTTAAAGATTTTATTTCTTTATTTGACAGAGAGAGAGAGAGAGAGAGAGAGAGAGAGAGTGCGTATGCACTGGAGAGAGGGCATGAGCAGGGGAGGAGCAGAGACAGAAGAAGTAGGCTCTCCACTGAGCCAGGACCCTGGGATCATGACCTGAGACAAAGGCAGACACTTAACTGACTCAGCTACCCAGGTGCCCCAAGATAGGATTTTTTAAAAAGATTTTTCAGCTTTTTATAAAGCAGTTGTAGGTTTTTAGTAAAATTGAGGAAAGGTACAGATTTCCCATCTAGTCCCTGCCCCAACTCATGCATAGCTTATTCCATTACCAACATCACTTACTAGAGTGGTGCTTTTTTTTTTTTTTTCATCAAGAGGGAACCGACAGGGACCCATCACAAGCACCACACCTATAGCTTACCTTAGGGTTCATTCTTGGTGTTGTATATTCCATGAGTTTGGACAAATGCAAAATGACATGAATCACTCATTTTAAAACTTTAAGGAGTATTTCCACTGCTCTGAAAGTTCTCTGGGCTTTGCCTATTTTCTCCATGCTACCCTTCCCCAAATCTTTCCACTATCTCCATAGTTTTGCCTTTTCTGGAATGTCGTATAGTTGGAATCATATGGTATGTAGCCGTCTCAGATTGGCTTCTTTCACTTAGTAATATGTATTTAAGATTCCTTCGTGCTTTAACCACAGTTTACTTATCCATTCACCAACTGAAGAACATCTTGGTTGGTTCCAGGTTTTTGGCAACTGTGAATAGAGCTGCTCTAAATGCCAATGTGTAGGTTTTTGTGTGGGCAAAGTTTTTAACTCTTTTGGGTAAAGACCAAGGAGGATTATTGCTGGATTGTATGATAGAAACATATTAGATTATACAGTCGACTTGGCGCTAACCCTGTATTAATCATTAATCAGAGAAGAAGAACATTGTCATTGGAGAAGCATGAATTGTGTATGTTAGCAAGTGTGGAGATTGGCAAACATTTTTCTGTAAAGCACCAGATACTAAATATTTTAGTCTTTGATGGCTACATGGTCTCTGTTGAGGCTCTGAGGGCCACCGGACTCTACTATTGTAGACTGAAAACAACCATTGACAATATGCAAACCAGTGAGTGTGGCCGTCCGTATTCCAAAAAAAACTTGATTTATGGACACTGAAATTCGAATTTCCGATAACTTCCAAATGTCACAGAATCTTCTTTTAATTGTGCCCTCACCATTTAAACTTGTTTTTAGCTCACAGGACTTAAAAAAACAAAAACAAAACAAACAAACAAACAAAAAAAACCAGGAATCGGGCTGACCAAACAAAAACAATTTTTCAATGACAGAGTGATAATACCACACTTCTACATAACAAGTAGCCTCTTTGTATAATCGAACTCCTTTTTTTAGGCCATTACTAAAACCATTGAATGGCAATAAAGTACAGATTATGGAAAAAGAGAATTTTTTTTATCACTTAAAGCTTTTACACTTTATTCATGGATTCTTTCATCCTCTGGTTACTTGACAAATCCTAACGCCCACTGGCCCCTTTGATTTGCCTTGGTATCTCTTTCTGTTTCAGGGAGGATTGCAGTTCACCAAAGCTGAGCTTCAGTGAAGTTAATTTTCAGTTAAGGTAGATTTAGGAGGCATAGACACGCAACAGAAAAGCCAACCCAGATATCATTTTCCTCTGGCTTTAGAAAGTGTTTTTCTACTTACATGTGAGTATGGGTGTGTCTGATGTTCTGGGAATTTACTTCAAACAAAGGAATGAAGCCACGCTGTGATTTTCTGACTCAGTTGGAGTTGGGAAACCATCCAAGTCCTCTATCTTGCCTGCTGTCCTGCTCTTCTCTGCGGTCTTTTTTAGGCTGTGTTTAGATGTCTCATCTTCTCAGATCAATCCAAACACTCACCCAAACAGAGCTACCTTTCCTGAAATGGTCCTCGCGGAGTGGAGGGTGTTACGTGTACCGTGGTGTTCTTGTAAAAGTTCTTTCAGATGGAATGCTAACAAAGGGAGCTCAGCTTTCAAACAAGGAAGGAATCAAGCAGAGAAAGTGATAAAATACTCACTACATGACCAAGTCAGATTTATTATGGATAAACCACAGTGGAAGTTGCCTCAGTTAGTACAGACGTGCCGTGCCCTAGTTCCCTGGTATTCAGATTTCTCTGCAGAAGAGGCAACTCTGTGTCCATCACCTCCCTAACATTTACTGGTAATTGAAAAGATCCATCCTTTAGAGGGTTCAGACTCTTACACCCGGTGCTGTGTAGCAGGTTGCCAATCAGTGCTCCTGTTAAAATGTCAAATCCCTGATGACAGCGAGCAGGTTTGGGACACTAATAATCTTCCTAAGGTAGGTCTTGTGTTTGTTTTTATCATCCTTATTTTACAGATGAGACAACTGGGATGCAGACAGGGTACGTAGCTCCCACTATCACAAACCTGGTAATAACACTAACATTAAAATTCATATCATGCTTCCTCAGGGATTCATGCTTTTAAAAATGGGGGGAGGGGGAAAGCCCAAACCTCAAGATGCCAACTATGGTCAGAACCCATAAATGACCCCCTAAATTTGGAGGGCTGAACAAACCGGATGGGGCCTCCTGGGTCTCCCAGTTGCCAGTGCTCTTTGGAATAAAGACATGTATTAATTCCTTGTCTGCACAATCTTCTTTTTGAACTTTTCTAGATACAGCTCCCCCAGGTCCTGAAGAGCTTGGGATTGTTATTTCTTTAGTTTCTTGTGGCTGCCGTTCACAATTTTCTGGACCTTTCTCTTGGCTCTAGCCATCTCTTCACTTCTTCATTCTTCAGTTTTCGGACCTCTGGTCAGCTAGCTTGACCACACAATCACTCGCCATTTGCTGGGGCAGAGTAACTCTAAGACTGTGCATCCTGGATGTGAACCAAAGACTGTGTTTTTTATTAATCATTTCTGTCCTAAGCTCTGGTCCTTGTGGTTGGAGGAGGGAGGACCCTCCCTCCATCTCCATCTTCCATTTATCAGTCTTAGTCAAAGATGCTAGTTCTTTAGAACTGCGCCGTACAGTGTAACTAATCATTAAAGGCATGTTGAATAAAGGAATGAATGGATGCTTAGCTATTTCTAGTTGTCCTGTCTCAGTTTTCATTGGGATTTGATCTCAGCCTTCACTTGCTAAGAGGTAGACAGGAGTTCTGGTAAAAAGGATTTCTTTGCATTGAGTAGAAGCATTTCCATAGGTTACCTCTCAACAACCCTGTTTTGTAAATATTTGTTGAGCATATTTATGGCTCAGGAAATCTTCCTCCTTCATATCCCTGACCTCATGAAAACTTAGTCAGGGTTTGCTTGAATGCCCTTCACGCTGTACCTCCTCCAGAGGGACGGGGCAGTGAGGTAACCTCTGTCTCAGCTGACCGGCTATCGCTTGCTTTATAAGATGCCAAGGGCTCCCTGTGTAGATTCTCAGGTGGAACTGTAGGAACAAACCTGTGTCAATGGTTAACTCGGGTTCTTGGTGTCTGGAGTTTTCTTTCCTTTATTATTAACTAAAGAACATTTTTACCATTGCTCAGCTGGGAGCACCCAGCTCATAGATCCTCTGTGGGGAGAGTGAATTAAAAGGTAAGCATTGCTCTATTTTGTTATTATACAAAGTCATTCAGCCTATGCTTTGCTCTTGCTGGCCTCTGTTTAAGGGGCAGCAATGCTCTGTGTCCAGCAGTGTCAATGTCAATGTTGAGTTAAATGCAATTAAGATAATTTAATTTCCTATGTGAGTGCTTTAAGCAGTGTGTCATATACCTTGAGTTCTTTTGAAATTTTGGTCAAAAGTATTCTCAAAGTGTCAGCTTTTACATGACACTATATATGTAGATATCTAAAAGTGACTTTATCATATTCCATATTCAATACCAGATGGAGCAGTTTATAATTTCTTTTGAAAGCAAATAATTGCATATATAAGTGTATATACATTCATGGGTATGTAACTTCAAGCATTGAAATGTGCTTTTACATACCCCCTCAAAAATTTTCAAGAAAAATAGGTTAATTTTTTCCAAGAATTGTAGATAATGATATGAGAGGAAATAAAAGTATGCATGTTTATAGATTTATGTTAAAATCCTCCTCTTTTTTTTTTCCAATCTTATGTGAGGCTATTTTTTTTTTTAAGTAAGCTCTATGCTCCTTGGATTCATGACCTTGAGATCAAGAGTAGTGTGCACTACTGACTGAGCCAGCCAGATGCCCAGTTCTAGACTTATTTTAACATAAGTTAGAAGTAGAGAATTTTATTCTGTTGTGTTCACTTTAATTTCTCTAAAGCTTTTTTTTTTTCATGCATTAAAATCTTCGAAATTTTGTTCTTGAGTATTTACTTAGACAGGTGTTGACATGTTGATCTTCTTTGCCCTCTGGAAGATGAATTCTCTATCATATACAACTGAATTGTTTCTGTTGGCAGCAGATACAGGTGATAAGTACGAACTTTTCTACAAACCAAGTGGATTTTGATCAGGTGCATTAAGCTCTTAGATGATCATATGAACTGAAAGGAAAGCTCCTTAGGAAAATAGAACTGGATGGAGTATTTCTCCTAAGTATTAATTACAGCTAAGCAAGAGTCAGAGCCTTAGGAAGAAAGAATAATGTATCTTTGCCACTTTAATTTGGAAACTGTAGGCCAACCACTCTCTATGTCCAATCTTAACCAGTAAAGTGACACAAAGAGCCTAAACTGCAGCTGTTTGGTAGAATGCCATTTAAGGAGTTCTTGAAATGAAGCTAAAAGGTTTAAAAGTGTACAGGATCCAGAATTCAAGACCATTCAAATCAGCAGAGGGAGAGAAAGAGGAAGAAAAACAGAGACAGAGAGAGAGAGAAGGAGGAAGATACAGTGAGGGACCAGAGGTAACTAATATATGTAACTCCTGCTTATGATGATTATTTTTAGAACATGAGAATTGTGGTAAATCTAAGACATTAGTTTCATACAAAACAAGACCATGACCACACTTGACACTGGAAGAAAAGACTTGAGTAGGATGCTGTTTTAACACATTTTCCTAAATAAGTCTATTTTGACTTGCAAGAGAACAAGAGTTTTCAAGGATATTGAATAACTAGGTTTCTTCCATTATATATATTAGTGGTCAGTCCAAGTGAAGGCTTAGATATCAGTTAGTTAAAAGTTAGGAATTGGCAAAAAATGTAGTTCTAGGGAAGATGATAGACATATGAAGGATATTTAGAGCAAATATTAGGTACCAAAATAACTTATATATTTAGGTGAACCTTTTTCAAATTTGTAAAACCCATTATCTGAACAAATTGTCCCACTTTTGTCCCATACGAACTTATCCCCAAATATCCTATGTTACCTCCTTGTTCTAGGAAGAGTGGACTCAGCCTAACTTTAAGAATAAAATGTGCATGCTTCTTATTACCACACAATACCGTACTTTCTCTAATCTGGTGAATATTGAGAGTTAATAAGCTTGATACAAAGGACAAAGAGGAAATGCTCATAAAAGATCTCTCATGTGTGGTCCTTGTGTGTGGATGTGGTTGAGAACATGTAGGTCACCAACACTCTCTTCCTATGAGCCCGTGAGTGATGTCTTGTTCATGGATATTGTTTTAAACATACCTGGGAGTCTATCATCATAGCTCTGTAACTCAACATGACTGAAGCCTTAACTCTCAAGAATCTACCTTGATTCTTTTTACAAAGTGATGGCTGGCACTTCTCTTCCTTTCTAGGCATATGCAATTACTTATGTCACATTGGTAAAAGCAGGTCTTCCAGAAAGGAGGAAATTTTATTTGTTTTTTCCATTAATAGATTTTTTTGGATAATGGAAAAGAAATAAGTTCATTTTCTCAGGAAGGCAATGACCTACATATTGTTTGTAGAAAAGCAAACTCCAGAATTCTCCCTCTCTCTCTTTCTTCTTTTCTTTTTTTTTTAAATTTGTTTTTGTTTTTATTTTACCATTATAGCCTCAGCTCCTTAACCCTTTTAAGACACTGACATTGAAATAATGGGTCATCCTGTCATTTCCCTGATTTAATTGGTACTGCACTTAGCAAGAGACATTTTCCCCTGATTTATTCATTAATTGATTCTCTGGGCAAATATTTATTAAGTAACAAAAAAAGTTCTAAAGCTTATGGGTTGTATGAGAGATTGTTTAATGGGTGAAACCACTTTCTTTGGGAATTTAAGACTAATGAAAGAGGAAAAACAGATGATTTGTCAATGCATAATATATCATGTATTCATTCACCAAATATTTATTGACTGACTATTCTGTGCCAGGCATTGATTAGACATATATTGATGAAAAGGACATACTGATGACTAGAAAAAGACAAAAATTCCTGCCTCTATGAATCTTACATTTTAGGAGATGTTGCGGGAGTCTACCAAGAAGTAAAATTAAAAGCATGTTAGTAGTGATAAGCAGTATAGAGAAAAACATGGTGGAGGAAGGAATTACTGGGCGTTGGGGAGGAGGTAGAGGAGTGAGAGTGCTGTATTTGTTATCTATCTATTGCTGTGTAACAAATTTCCCCAAAAATGTCTCAGAACAACAATCATTTGTCATCTCTAGTTTTCTGGGTCAGGAATCCAGGCTCATCTGGGTCCTCTAGATCACATGCTGCAGTCAAAGTGTCCATTGGGACTAACCATCTCAAGCGCCTTGCATGGGGGAGGATTCTCTTCCAAGCTCAATCACATGGTACTTGGCAGGATTGGTTCCTTTGAGGCAGTTGGATGGGGGAGGGGGGGGCTCAGCTTTCCACTAGCTGTTGGCGAGAGTCCTTACTCAGTTCCTTGCCATGTGGGCCTCTCCATAAAATATCTCAAAACATGGCAGCTGGTTTCCATTAGAGCAAGCAGCAAGTAAACAAGACAGAGACAGAGTCTTTTTCAAACCTAATCTTGAAAGTGACATCCCCTCAGTTTGGCCAACTTCTATTCATTAGAAGTGAGTCACTTATTCCAGCCAAGACTCAAGGGGAGGGGATTTCACAAGAACATGAACACCGGGAAACAGGGATCTTAGGGAGCCATCTTTAAAGCTGTCTGTCAGAGGTTTACATTTTTAAGTAGGATTGTCAAAGAGGGCTTCCCCAAGTAGGTGATATTTGATCAAAGACCTGGAGGCTGTGAGGAAGTGAGCAATATAAATACCTTGGAGAAGCACAGTGCAGGTACATGGAACAGCTAGTGCAAGGTTCTGAGTGTGCCTGGCAAGGAGATTAGTGTGCCAGAAGCAAAATTCCAGGGGGAAGAGTAGTTGTAGATGAGGTCATGTGCCAGAATTTTTTTCCAAAATGGAGAGGATTCTGCAGCCTAAATGTGTCAGAGATGGCTTTTTGAGAAATTTTAAAAGACCATAGGGAGGTATAAATTTGAATAAGTAGAAAGATGGTGAGGAAGAGCATTGTAGATGGTAGGCAGGTGATGTAGAAGAAAATACAGAAGTGGGGATGAGGTAAATAAAGACATGGCTCCTCTAGTTTGATCACTGGAATAATAAAAAGGTATCTTAATATCAAGATTGTGTTGAGGCCGATGATGTGCTTATGAAATAAGACTTGTAAGGAGCACACAAATTTCATCACCATAGAAACCAGGCCTTCTTTGGCCAATGCCAGCTGTTGCTAACAGCCAGGGGGCTACAAAGCAAAAATAGTTTTCTTGGGCAGTAAACAGCATTAGAAGGCTTTCTCCAAATGCCTCTCCCCTAAATAGGATGTGCTCTTCTCTCAGCTTTTAACAAATAATGACCAGCAGTTCGTCCGTCTGTCTTAGCATCTTCAAAATGGTCCCTTTACTGGAAACCATGGGAATAAGGGCTCTGAACAAAGAGTCCTTCTCAGATGCATTTTATCTTAGTCCATTCAGGCTTTGTATCAAAAATACTACAGATTTGGTGGGTTAAATAATAAGCGTTTATTTTTCATAGTCCTGGATACTGGAAGCTCAACATTAAGATTCCATATTGTTCAGGGTTTGGTGAGACCCATTTTCTCGTTCACAGAGGATCATCTTCTCACTAGATCCTCACATGGTACAAGAGGCAAGAGAGCTTTGTGGGCACATTTTCTTTTATAAGGGCACTAACCACATTCATGAGGGCTTCACCCTTATGACCTAATTACCTCCCCCCCAAAGTCCCACCTCCTAATACCATCACATTGGGGATTAGGATTTAATGTATGAATTTTGGGAAGGTATGAACATTTAGTCCATCACATCTATCAGCATTGAAATAAACTCACATATGTTGTGTTTTGGTTAAGGTTGCTAGGCTCAAGAGCTCAGCTTCTGGGAGGAAAAAAGTGGCTTGTCTGCACTCTGAAATGCATTGCACTGAAAAATTCTGATGCAGAGACAGTTGCTTAGTTGCTTCCTGCCTTCTCAGCTGGCCAGCCTCAGAGAACTTGGAGGGGAAATCTCATCATCATCTTTTAGGCTGCACATACCCTGGACTTTGTGGTTATTAAAATGTAAGGAGTGGATGGCTTTGTTTTTTTTATAGCTGCTCTTGCATGAAAAAGATGGGATCTACTATTTTCTCCCAGGGTTTTCTACACTAAAATAAAGGATTCAGATATAAAGTGTACAAAAAGAGGCTTCTCACTTTTAAATACAACTTTTTCCAGTTACCTTGGCTCCACATTCACTCTCAAAAATAGGCCTGAAACTGTCCACAGATGCAAAGGAAATTTGGGAAAAGTTAATCATCTGCGTAAGAAACAGCCCCAAAGTAGATTTACTTGACACTTCCAAATAAAGGTGATTGTTACCTTAAATATGGTCCAGAAATATCACCTCAATTCTTAATTTTATTTTACTTATATGAGTACAGTTTAAAAGACTTCAGATAGTTAAAGGGCTTTAGATTATATTCCATAGATTTGTTCTTTTCACTTAAAAGCAAACATTCAACTATTTCTTCTTCTTTTTCTTTTTAAAGAAAAAAGTATGTTCAAGCAAACATGACCAAAATCATATTTTATTATGGTGAATTTTAATTTTCCATTATATCCCATTTTAAATTAGAACCATGTTCCATGCAATCAATAATCTTTTATTCAATCTGGATACAAAGATAACAAAAACTTGGTCCCTGCCCTCAGTCTGGCAGAAAAAGACAGGGTCTGTACATAATTAAGGACAATTCAATGGCCTAGGACCATGATAAAATAAGATAGGATTAGCACACCCACCCATTGAACTTTTTTTCACAAAAGCAATAGGGGGATAGCCTTGTTTGAGGCATGTGGGTATTTCTCAGGGTGTACTTTTAGAATTTAGAATGTTTAAACACTGAGATTTTTTTTTAATTTATTTATTTATTTGAGAGACATCAAGCACGTGTGCATATGTGAGGGAGGGGAGGGTCTGAAGGAAAGAATCTTCAAGCAGAACCCAACCTTGGTTGGGCTCGATCCCACTGAGATCATGACCTGAGCCAAAACGCAGAGTCAGACACTCAACCCACTGAGCCACCCATTTATCCTTGAAATAATTGTTTTTACTATGAACCATTTTATATAAGATTTTTCATTGCCTTACATTTGTGATCTTCTTTCCCTTAGTTTGGTAATTCTATTACCAAATTCCAAAGGTTCCAGGGTTCTCCAGAGAACCAGGACCAATAGGATATATAGAGAAGAAGAGGCAGAAAAAGATTTACTTTTAAGAATCGGTCATGTGATTGTCAGGGAAGGCAAGTCTCAAAACTGTGGGGTTAGGTGGCAGGTTGGAAATTAAGGTAAGAGTTGATATTGAAGTCTTTTAAAAAATATTTATTTGTTTTTATTTTTTTTTTATTTTTTTTTTTTATTTGTTTTTAGAGACAGAAAGAATGCAAATGGGGGTGTGTGCAGAGGGAGAGGGAGAGTGAATCCTCAAGCAGACTTCCTGCTGAGTGAAGAGCCCATTGTGGGGCTGGATCCCAGGACCCTGAGGTCATGACCTGAGTTTAAATCAAGAGTTGGACACTTAATCAACCACCCCAGGTGCCCCAATATTATAGTTTTGAATCCAAACTTTGCTAGTTAGACCAGCAGGCAGGAAACTTAGGCAGTTTCTTACGTGGCAAGTCTTAAGGTGGAACTACTTCTCCTTTGGGAAACTTCAATTTTAGTTCTTAATACTTTCAACTGCATGGATGTGGGCCACACACATTTTGGAGGGTCATCTGCTTTGCTGAAGGTGTACACATTGCAAATGTTAATCACATCTCACAAATATCTTAAAAAAAAAAATCTAGAATGATGATTGACCAAAGAACTGGACAACATAGCCTAACCACATGTATACATAAAATTAACCACTAAAGCAACATAAGGCATTTTCACCCTGATTGTATTTTGTCATACAGACATTATAAGTTGGAAGCTTCAGTTTCTATAAAAGACATTAAGAACTATACTTTATTACTTATTTCATTTTTAATTCCACAAAATAGATATGCCAAAAAATGTGATCATTTAGGGTGCCTGAGTGGCTCAGTCAGCTAAGCACCTGCCTTCAGCTCAGGTTGTGATCACAGGGTTCTGGAATTGAGCCCTATATTGGAGTTCCTGCTCAGTAGGGAGTCTGCTTCTCCCCCTTCTTCTGCCTGCTGTACTCTCTGTCAAATAAATAAATAATCAATCTTTAAAAAAATAAATAAAAATATGATCATTTGGGTGTAGAAGTATCCATTAATTTAATGCAGCATTTTCAGTGCTATAGTCTTTTAACCGTGTAATTTGGTCAAAGAGAAAGTAATTTCTCTTAATTAAGACAAAAGAACAGGTTACCTTAAAAGACATCCATAGTCTATCCTAATGGCATCGTCTCCTCTTCCGTTAACTTCACATTCACACAAAATTTTTTAGCTACTATATACTGTCTCCTATATTTGCATGTAATCTATCTTTTGCATGTAGGAGTGCTGCTTCCAAATGACTATGTACATGGTAGTAACAATATGCCAGGAACTACGAGAAGCCACAAGATAAACATGGTGTTTTCAGAAGCATTAATTTAACTCCAGAATTTGGATTGAGAATAAGAGGAATTAAATAATTGAACTGATAAGCAGTTTAAAGAATTACTTTTATAATTCAGGTATTTTGAGATATATATCCAGCATTCAAAATGAGCATAGATAAAAAAAAAAAAATCCTAAGACTAGAATATTTTGAGCTTGAGCCCAATCCTTTGTGTTATAATCTCAGATCCTCTAGGATCTGGGGTAGGGATAAAGATAACATATTCATTTCTTTTGTTTTTTGTTTTTTTTTTTCCAGGTTTTTCTTTTAGTGGAAAATTTTGAGAAGTACTATTAAAGGATAATTTTTGTGAGACCAAATTCTTGGGTTAGGTTACTACTTGATTAGTTAGTTGGCTCTGCCCCAGAAAAATATCTACTCACCCACAAACTTGGCCAGTCTTTTCACGACTATGTACTCTTCACATCTCATGTGAGACTTTTCCAAACAATGGGTAATTGAGGACATTCTGTCTCTACTTTGGGAAAATAATCCAAAGTAACCTCACAAAACAAGGCACCTAGCATAATGGCTGAACCACAAAAATTGTTCAGTAGATCTCTAATTCAAGGCTTTCCTAGACAGAAGCCAGCACATCAAGTCTGCTGCACAAGAGCAAAATAGCTGTCTCCAACTAGCATTTACCTGAAAGACACACTCTTTGATGAGCTATTAGGTTATTAACTGACCTTCTAGTGTTCTGGTAATGTACTATTGAGTTCTATTTATAGATGGCACAGGAAAAGCCTTCCCTGGACTTGCAACTAAAATTAAGAAGATGCCAGAGTATTAAAGACTATGACCAGGACTGTCACAGCAAGAAGCCTGTTCCTTTTGTGTGTTTAGCTTGCCTTTTGTTTGGGTCAGAATTGAGCCAACTTGTGGGTGGTTAGATAACACTCAAGGAGAAAGTGGTGTGACTAATTTGAGCTAAGTTACACATATTTAAATTTAGGTTTTGTGGGAATAGAAAGCGGCTTCATTTCCTCATGACTAAAGTTTTATTTAGCTGTATTCGATAACAACATTATGCTGATGATAAGATTGCACTATTTGCATCAGGAGTTGAAAAGCTAAAGAAACAGTCAGAGAAATAAAACTAAGGAAAGCAAAATCACCAACGAGCAGACCCAAACCAAACCAAACAGAAGCAAAATGTACTGTGCTTTACACTCACGGGAGTTAAGTATGATGGGAATTAGGACAAGGTTTCCATGCATTATATTACTCTAGTCAGATTATTTTGTGTATGTGTTTCTCCTGCACAATTGTATCAAATAATTCCTGTTCTTTGCTAGTGGAAAGAGTGGACACCATTTCCCATTCGACATGGAATTTGGTCATGATCTGCTGTAGCAGCTCGCAAAACGACGCATGAGAGTACAGACCGAGCAGAACTAGGAGGTAAGTGGAAGTCCAGCGTTGGGTCCTGTAGACATTAGCTGTTGAGAGTCACCTTGCTTCCTTTTGTGTGGAGAGTAAGGGACTATATTAATTACACACAAACTAATACCATGGTAATCACTGTGCCATCGGTACAGTTTTGTAGACATGTTATGGTAGGCATCAAAATAATAGCATTTGGTAATCCCATTGCCATTCAATAGACAGAATGTTGTCATCTTTTGCACTTTGGTTTCTTGAATTGAACACATGGCACCTGAATTCTTCTAAGTCAGTGTGCAATGCTTATTCCACTGGGCACTCGGTATATAAAGATAAATCTATCAGTTGCCTCCTCCTGGGAAAGTCAAAACCGAGCAAAGGAAGACACGGGCAGAAAAACCAACTGTGCCTGGGGAATTGAGGGAAGCTGAAAGAAAGAAGAAATGTCTGCTCGATTTATAGAGAACCTAACTTTTGAAAAACAGGAACTTAAGAATTTCTGAGTGGTTGATACACGGGGTTTTCAGAGTGTGGGTGAGGGTGGAGTGGAAATAAATGGAATAGAAAAGTGGGTGTAACCTAGGTAGTAGCTTGCATAGGATGGATATTTACAGTGCCCAGCCTTCTCTCCCAATTTACTGGGGCCTATAGTCGTTAAGAATGAACTAGTTCCCCATTACTGTGGACTGGTTCTGGGAAGGGAGGAGGATTTAATAGGAGATGTGGAAATGGAGAAGAGAGAAGACAAACTAATTAGTGATGCTTTCCTACTTTATAGAGGACTCCAGTTTCGTTGCAAGGTAGATTTTTTTCGATAAGAGAACTGTCTCTAACCAGAAGAACTTGATTAAGTGTTTATCAGGATTCTACTTTCTTCTTTAAAAAAAAAAAAGATTTATTTATTCATGAGAGACACACACAGAAAGAGAGGCAGAGACACAGGCAGAGGGAGGAGCAGGCCCCATGCAGGGAGCCTGACGTGGGACTCAATCCCGGGTCTCCAGGATCAGGCCCTGGGCTGAAGGCAGTGCTAAACCGCTAAGCCACCTGGGCTGCCCAGATTCTACCTTCTTCTGAAGTCCATTAACTGTGCTTTATTGCCCTAAACTGCATGGATGTTAACTTGGTGCCACCCTGTTCATGGAGTAGGTGGTCAGAATCTCTTTTTACATTTTAATGGTGGGTTTAAAGTGGAATTAGGAATTCAGCCTTCATACCACGGGATGAGTAGATAGAAAAGAGCATCGTGGTGCAATGGTATAATGGGTTCAACACCAGAAGTCTTCAGCTTCAGCATCATTACATATTTCTTATTATTTGACAGTAACTAATTCTTTTTGAAAGATTTTACTTATTTGAAACAGAGCCTATGTACAAGCTGGGGCAGGGGCAGAGGGAGAGGAAGAAGCAGACTCTCCTCCACTGAGCAGGGAGCCTGATGCAGGGCTTGATCCCAGGACCCTAAGATCATGGCCTGAGCTGAAGTCAGACACTTAAGTGACTGAGCCACCCAGTGCTCCTGACAGTAACTAATTCTCTATCATTATCTTCATCTATAAAATAAATATGTGTTTTCCTAGTAGTTCTGCTTCTGTAATCAAACCTTGATAATTGAGCCTATTAAATGTGTGTGTGTATGTGTGTGTGTGTATTTATCTGGTGCCAGAGCCTGGAGCCACGAGGCAAGCAGTTGGAAAGACAGATGCATGTGAAGTGAAGGCAGACAACAGATGAGATCTAGTGAAAATGAGCTGGAAACCACCAGGATGGAATGGAGCTCATATCCATCTCTCACAATGCTTGAGCCTCCAATTAGAGAATGAGGGTGGCCAGCAGGAGAAACTAGTACCCATCCTCGTGTAACCAGGAGCCACAGAAGCTGAAGGAAGAGAGCCACAGAACTGTGGGGTGATCTGCTATCCCGTGCCGATCTCATGAGGTAGCAGACCAGTGGCAACCTGTTGAGTAACCACAGTGCCTGACACCCTATGCCAACCTTCTGACATAAAAAGAATATTGTTGTTGGTTCCCTTACATCTTACAAATCTCATGCAAAATGTCTCCCAGGGGATCCAGGCTAATCTGGAATTATGAAAGGAAGAGAATTCTGGAACATGTAGTCGCAGTTTAGCTAAATTAATACAATCCAAATCTACCATCTCTGATACCTGCCACTCAGAATATAAAACAAGTGACTGAGGCGTAGTCCCTGCCTCCAAATCGCTAACCCTGTGGTGGAAGAGAGTCTTAATTCACTCTGTTAGATGTTGTAATAGAACTGCTTTGTCTCTTTTACAAGCAAAAAGTGACATTAATGCAAGTGAATAAGTTTGGAAGTGGTACAGAGTCTCACCTTGGCTGTGTGATGTTAGATCACCTCCACCCTTAAAAGTGAACACTGGGAATGAATTCAGTCTAGATATCTTAGTAAGTTTAGATCTCCTGGTCTTCGTCTTATTTTGCTCCAGTGGTGTGGTGGTGCTGAATGGATAGCAACCAGATTTCTACAATAACCCCAATCCTTTCATTCACAAGATTGAACCTGTTCATTTAAGTCACCAACCATTTCCCCACAGAGACAATTTTTATCCTGATTCAGCATAACTTGTCTGTCTTTTAAGTTGAGAAAATGAGACACATTAAACCGGTGACAAAATTCCTTGACTAGGAATTTCTAAAAAAGCATTGAAGACTGGAAATAGCCTCAAAATGTTGTGTCAAAACTGTCCTGTGAAAACTCCTTTTTAATCAGCACCCTCTTGTGTAGATTGTCTCTGCTGGCTTTTTATTAGATTGTGTTTGACTTACACTTTCAACTTAGTCTCACTTTCTCCTCCTTTGATGCTGTCTAGTTAGGCAGATTTTGTGTCTTTCAGAGACTTCACATTTTCTCTCTATCTCAAGGATAGTGTCACAATGATGGGGTAGCCTCATTGTTTCCAAAATCCAACTGTTCTGTTACCAAAGTCATGAATAGAAGATATTTTTGTTCAATCTTCTATGAATGATAGGACACCACATGGAGAAACTATTGAGATGTTTTCCCTACCAGTAACAAAGGAACCTGTGTCACCTGACTGCAGAAATAATGTTTTCAATTTACTGATTGATTTTTGTTTAAAAATGATGCACTGTGTACCGTGGTAAGTGCTTCACAGATATTAATCCTTCCATCTCCAAGGTGAACTTCATTTTTACAGATAAGGAAACAGGCACAATGGGGCCATGTAATGTTTTGAAAATCACACAGCTATTAAATGGCATAGCTGATTTTGGACCAAGCAGCCTATGTCCCTAGTATCTGTTTTTAACTACTAATCTGTCCCCTCTAAAGAACCTCAATTTTCCATAAATGCATAGCTATGTGATTATTAAGAATGTTAAATGACATTAACACATAATTTGGATTATACACTCAGCATTTAAGAAACCTTTGTGCACAACACAAAGGGAAAGCATAAGAAATGCTCAGACATTGAAATGGTAAAATAGAATTAAACCTCACTAACAGGACCCTGCTCTCTACTCTGTAATTATCGATTTCCTTGAAGTATTCTGTTTTGCATGCAAGGCATTAAATTGTTCTTTCCCTGTCAAGGCATTTAAAAAACAAAAACAAGCCAATCAGAAACAGAAAAGAAGATGTCTGCACTCTATTTAATGGGCAGAACCACAGCCACCCTGATACAGGGATTTGTCATCTTCATCAAAAATGAGTGAACACAATCGGAACTTTAACACTGTAAATCAATAAGAATCTCACTCCATTGAGCAAGGGCAACATACAGTCTAAGGAAAGCAATATTTCATTGATGGGGGAAAATGCAATTATTCTTTGTGGTCCAAATGACATATGAAAGTCTGTTGGCTTTAATACCAAATATTGAATGAAGATCAAATAAGCCATTTGTCTGAGTGAAAAGATGGAGAGAAAAGTAGAGCCCAGTGAGTCTTGAGAGATTTTTCACTTTAGAGTAAAAATCTCTCCTTAATTAGTCTAATATAAAATAGCCCCTTTTCTTATAGTAAATACTAATTTTGCTAGAAATTACTGCTCTTGATATGCAAATATTTCCAATGACAATTTTCATGGAGAAGGAAAAAGCAGTCTTTGCTTTACTCTTGTATTAAAATTACTCAGTTAAGATTAACAGTGATGAAATCATTTATTGCAGAGCAAATCTTACATTTCATTGGTTCGGCCATGTATTACAAATGAAGTCAAATGTGTATTTTCAGAAAAAGCATCAGACAAAAGCCAACCATCATCATAATAAAACTATACGTTTAAATAAAATAGTTTCAGTATTCTATGAAAGAAAGCTATACTTCCTAAGAAAGCTGCTAACATAAATTTTTACTATTTAAAAATACATCAAATAATATGAATCAAATAACATTATATAAAAATGATCAGATAATTAACAATTACAGGATTTATTAATCATTTTTCAGTATTCATCATAAGACTGTCTCTTAAAGAAATATGATGTTTACTTTTTAAGTTGAAAAAAAACTATTAGAAAAAATTTGGCAGTTGCCCTACCCTGAAAACTGTTAGTGTGTTCATCTTAAAGATCACTGAACTCCTGAAGGTTCCAATAAACTTCTTTGTTGTATTTGGCATTTCCTTTTACGTAGTCTCAGCTTTTAAACTAAAGACCAGATCACTCAGTGGCATGTTTTTGTTTTTCTTGTTTGTTCATCTTTATTCTTTTTTAAAAAATTATTCTTCTTAATGAATATAACAAAACACTCATGGTAGCACTTCAAAGCTTAGAAAATGCTTTTACAGCCATGATCACATTTTGTCTTCAGAATATCTTTGCAAGAGTGGTGGGAATAGTAGAGAATTCTTCTGATACTGATGGAAACAGTAAGGATCAGGTAAATTAAGTGATGTGCTGGTACCTGGTCTGCAGGGGGGTTCAGATTCTGGGGTTTGACTCCAGATCCATTTCTCTTCCGTGTAGGAGTGGTTTCCTGCCTCTTCTATTGCTGCACTGGGGAAATCTTAAGAGGTTAACAGTTATCTTCGCAGTGTGGCATCAGCTTGCATTCGAATATCAGACAGACCTCGGTTTTAATCTAAACTCTACCACATGTGACTTGTAATGGTTCTCAAAGTGTGGTCCAGGACTAGGACCATCAGAATTGCCCGGGAACTTGTGCAAAATGCAAATTCTCAGGTTCCAACTCAGACCTACTGAATAAGCAACTCTGGGGATACAGTCCATCATCTCTCTTCCTCTTGTGAACCCCCCCCCCCAACTGATTCTGGTAGAGACAAAGGTTAGAAAACTAGTGGCCTAGGCTAAGGCATGTCACCATTACAGAAGTTCTCTTTTCTCCTCTAGTTGGGTTAATGGTGGCTAGGATATAGAGCTCTTATAAATGTCCAACTGCACACGGTAGATAGACACTTTAGAACTGTTGATTTTCCCAGGGAAATTAATTTTATTGCGTGCATTAGTTCCAGTCCATTCAATAAATTTGGCCCTCTACATGAGAAAAGAAGTGATCACCTTTCTTGAATGCAGCATTTTCTCTAAACATGGAAGAGGCGACTATTTCTAACTTGTGGGTAAACTGGGTGGTATACCTTGGCGATGTCTGAAGTAGTTAGTAGCTGCCATTGAATAGAAATCAAATGAAGCCAAGTGATTTTTAGTTAAAGATCAGGGAGGGACAGGGCCTGTCTTTGTCTCTACTGTTTTATTTGTTGTTTGTTTTTGTGATTCTGGCAATTGTGTCATGATAGCTTTGTCCAATGGCCTAATTTAGTCCAAAGGCTTGAATTACTTAAAATTTATAGATCTGGGAGTGCTTGGGTGGCTCAGTTGATTGAGTCCAACTCTTGATTTTGGCTCAGGTCATGATATCAGGGTTGTGAGATCGAGCCCTGCTCTGTACTCAGTGGGGAGTCTGCTTGGGATTCTCTCTCTCCCTCTGCCCCTCCTGCCTTCTGCTCATGCTTTCTCCCTCTGCCAAAAAAAAAAAAAATATATATATATATATATATATATATATATATATATATATATATATATATATAATTTAAAAGCCTTAGTTTAAAAAAATCTATAAATTCAATTTTGAAACTCAATGAAAAAAAATTTCAGCTTGGGTTCACCCAAATATATGAAAGTTGGTCTTCGGTAGCCATATGGAGTATATAGATAAGAACAGGCAAATTAAATCAGTTTTGCTTTGATTCCCCTGTTTGTCCTCTTCCTGGATCTGTGAATGCATAAAACATTCATTAAATACCTCCTGTGTGCCAGACATTATGTTGCATACTCAGGGCTTGTGGGGGGAGTTAGATAGGAGATGTTCTTGAAACTGTGGCATTCAAGCTACGTCAACTGGGCACCTAAGTTCTTGGTTTTAGATGGAATTAAGAGCCCTGTATAATTTGTATATGAATTTTAAGTACCAAGAAGGGGGCAGCAGGGGCACCTGCTTTCAGTTTAAATTCCTAAAGTTTAAAGAAAAACATGTTTTTTGTTGTTTTCTTTTCTTTTCTTTTCTTTTCTTTTCTTTTCTTTTCTTTTCTTTTCTTCTTTTCTTTTCCTTTATCTTCTTTTCTTTTCTTTTTTTTTTGGTCAATAGTTCCCAAAGGTGGGATTCCTAACTTGGCGAGAGGCAGTGAGAAAAACAAAAAACCAAAAACCTAAAAATCCCTTTGGTTACTAAAGTGTAAAATGACAGAGTTTCCATCATTGGGATAGTCTGTACTCAGAGGACACATTAATAAAGAAGCTTAACTCATTGGGAAGAAGGGGAAATATTTAGCTATAAACTGGACTTACAAGTGCATGTAACATTATTTCAGAAAGTTGCCCTATCTCTGTTTACCAACTCCACATGTCGATAAAAAGATTAAAAGCTAGTTACTCCAGTATTTACAGAGAACACAGGGCTCTGACTAACCCCGCTTAGAATCTCTGCTTACATCACACTGAGAGGCTCTGCCAACATTTCATGATCCTTGCCTTCCCTGCTCCCATCGCTGGGTCTAGCCCTCATGTACTGGTGCTTGCAACAAGGACATCTCTAAGGGGAACTGGTGGTGGCTGCTTCTGTTAGGCCTCAACTGTTTCCTTGCCCAGGAAAAAAAAAAAAAAAAGCTATTCAGTCATTTGCTCAGCATTTATAGTTTTAGGCTCCGCCTTGGATTTAATCACTTACTTATCTCCCTGCCAAAGTATTTGTGCTGGTTAAACAGGGCAACACAATCCAGGGAGAACCTGCTGTTTCTGGTCCTGTCCAAAGGGTCAGCATTGGAAAGGCCGATCACAGTGATTCTTATAGTTGAATAGGGTCGTTGTTCTGGGTTTTTTGTTTTCCCCTTGAAAGAAAATTCTAAGGCTTGAAAGCTCTAAGATAAGGGGGAAAGTCTACCTAAAAACACTGTGTGCCTTCTCACCCACCTTTCGCTGGTAGAAAACAGATCATCTTTGTTACACTTTGGCTGGATAAAAATGCACACATTATATGGGCAATTGAGGTTAATGAAAACACTCGGATGTCATTTTCCCTGGTCCTTTCTTTTTCTGGGCTGAATTATGGACCTAATTTAGGTACATAGTCCTACTTACAGATTGAGTTGAATTCATTGGGGGCATTTAGCATATTCATGATGCTAAAGACTCTTAAAAGTCTGTGGCTGTCATTTGGAACGATCAAATTCTATCATCTCCAATAAGCTGTGATTCATCTACTTAAGTAATCAGAAATGTATATTGTATAATTTTGCAAAGTTGGTCAAACACAACACCTGAAGAGTAGAAGTGCCATCTGTTACTAATTGCTTTGATTGCCAGAAATGTAACCAAAACTTTGTTCAGAAATATAAATATTTTTGGAGAGACACGGTGTAAGCGGTTTGGGGGCGAGGGGCAGAGGAAGAGGGAGAGAATCTCAAGCGGCCTCCCTGCTGAGCACAGAGACTGACACTGGGCTCCATCTCAGGAGCGTGAGATCATGACCTGAGCCGAAATCGAAAGTCAGACCCTTAACTAACCGAGCCACCCAGATGCTCCCAGAAATGTTCTTTAAGGGGCACCTGGGTGGCTTAGTCGGTTAAGCATCCGCCTTTAGCTCAGGTCATGATCCCAAGGTCATTCTGGGATCAAGTCTTGCATCCAGCTCCCTGCTCTGTGGGGAACCTGCTTCTCCCTCTGCTGTTCCCCCTGCTTGTGGTCTCACTCTGTCAAATAAAAAAATAAAATCTTAAAAAAAAAAAAAAAGTAGTGTTCTTTAAGAGATATATGGCTACTAAAAAAAGAAAACCAGGAAAAAAAAAAAAAAAAAAAGGATTCAAAGTCCTTAGCCAAGCTGGTAAAAGCTTTGTCATTTGGGGTCCAACATAACGTTTTGGCATTCTGTGCCACGACTTCTCTTTTATGAATCCAGCTTTCTCATTTTACAAAAATGCTGTGTTCTTTGCTCCCATCCGGGGAACGTAAGCCTTCTCCCATTTGACTCTTATTTATCCAAGCATGTCTCCCAAAGTTCTAACCAAATCCACCTCTTGCATGACACCTTACTGGATGAATTTGAATTAAACCAGCAAGGAGCCTGCCCTCCTTTGAGCACCCACTTGACCTTCATCGATGACCTTTTCCCACTCATCTGACTGTTCACCAAAGCAAAAGTGAAATAAAAATACAGTTCAAGTGGTCATTTTATGTTTCTTATATCTTGCCTTCTAAATAGCTTACTAACTTCTTGTGGACTGGCATTATGTCTTAGAAGTCATACCATTGCAAACAACCTGTTACCTGCCTTGAATATCAGAAGTTGGGAAGGCCGAACAAATAGCATTTATTTATTGGAGGCAAAGAATAAAAAAAAATTAGGCTTAGAAATGAGATAGAATAGAATTAGCCCCTTGAGCAGATATACTGTGCACAAGTTACATTATGTTAGTTATTTTATTTGGGATCCTCCTTCCCCATAGGAGCTCACCCTATCCCCCCAACATGTGCATGCATACACAAACACACATGTGCGCGTGCACGCACGCACCTCTTTCTGATGTTTTAATTGTATCTGTTCTATTGTTTGCTGGCCTAGGTCCTTGTTGATATTCTGGAAAGGTTTTCAGGTCTTTGCTTCATCCACACAGGGCTTTCTTTATCAGATACACAGGGATCTCTATTTCATTTAGATTCTACTCTCAAATCATCCTGACCTACTCCGTGAAGAGATATTTCTCTCTTATTTTACCCTCTCATGTAATATCTACATTTAATTTGAGACTTCTGGGTGCACAGAGCTATATTGTGAATAACATTAACATGTCAAATACCATGGTGGGGTGGATGCCAGGTTAATTTGAAGAAGATTGGGAGGGGTCACTTGTGCTGTTTAAGCAGATCTTCATTCATAGGCCAGGAAAACAGGTGTTCTATAATACCAAAAGGTCTAAAATTTGCTCTGCCTCATAAATAACAAAAACCTAGAATATCTATTTGAAAGCACATTTAGGTGAAGCAGAGCAGGCTCTGCATATTTTTTATTTAGTTTTTATTGTTTTATGAGTCTCAGTTTCCAGATAGAAGCCAATTTATTTATATGATATCTTCCAAAAATGTGCTTGCTCCCTTTAGCCTGTCTATTCAAAATTATGCGATAAATTATATAAGCAGACCCACCCCTCTACCTCCCCAGAAATAGATGGCTAGCGATCTATAGATATCATGTCAAGTTTGAACAACTAAGATTTCCATCAGCTCTTGGGAATGTGATATATCACAACCAGAGAGTAAACTTAATATCTAGAATGGCACTGATGGTAAACTGCCCTAATGACTTAGGGCAGCTGGTGTACAGTTGGAAGTAATTGAACTGCTTACTAGTGCATCTGTGCAAAGGTCCTAGAAGATCTCTCAGAGACAAAGGAACAAATGAGAAAATCCTAAAAGGTGTAAAATAACCTTTCAAATGCAAGTATGGATGTTGCAATAGTTTCTTCAGGCTGCTGTAACTGGGCAGTTTAAAACAAAAATGTCTTCTCTCACAGTTGGGAAGCCAGAAGTCAAGGTTACTCTCCCACCATGGCCTCTGGGGGAGACTCCTTCTGTGCCTCTTCATTTGCTGGTAACCCGAGGCTCCTAGCTTGTGGTAAGGCCATTCCAGCCTCCATCGCTGTCTTCACACCTATGTTATTCTCTCTGGGCAGGTGTTCCTTCTTCTTAGAAGGACACCAGTCATTTTGGAGGAGAGCCTACACTAATGACCTCTTTTCCAGTTGATCACATGGGCAAAGACCCTATTTCCATGTGCCAGAGGTGAGGACTTCCCCAAATATCTCTGGGAGGACACAAGCCAACCCGTAACAGCCAATGATGACAGAAAAATGAGAAACCCCACCCTTTCCTCAGAAAAGAGGAGAGGAACCCATGGAAATGAAGAATGACCTTACTTTCCTTTTCCTGCAATTCTTTCTATTATTTTACTTTTGTTTATGTTGGCCATTATAAAATGCTTAGGTAATATTAGATGGAAGCATTTATTCTTCTACCGATCGTTTTGAACCTTTCACCCCTTTGAAGAGGCACAGTCCCACTGCTCTTTTGCCATGAGTTGCAACGATCAGAATTTGATTTTTGGGGGCAGCCCCGATGGCTCAGTGGTTTAGCGCCGCCTTCAGCCCAGGACGTGATCCTGGAGACCTGGGATCGAGACATCGGGCTCCTTGCATGGAGTCTGTTTCTCCCTCTGCCTGTGTCTCTGCCTCTCTCTCTCTGTCTGTCTCTCTGTCTCTCATGAATAAATAAATAAAATCTTAAAAAAAAAAGATTTTGATTTTTTTCATCAGTAGGCAGGCAACCTTAAGGCTGATAATGAACCAAACAGAAGAATGTGTTTCACAAAGGGGAAAGAAAAGGCAAATAAAAAGGGAAAATAAAGAAACAGTCAGCTGTGGATTGAGGAAAGGTGAAAGACATGAAGTATTCTCAGAAATAGTTATCCTATAAACATGGAGAAAAGAGGGATTTGGGTATTGACGCAAGAACTCATGACTCAGATTTTCTGCCATCACTTCTCTTGTGCCCCAGACGACTGTGTGTTCTGCAGCTTCCTCTATATTTTCCAGATTTCCTAGCCTAAAGAGAAATAACAATAGTAACATTTGCATTTACTTAAGGCTTTGGAAAAACCAAAGTGAAAATAAAAGTAACCTTCAAGAAGCATCTGTACGGAATAATTGACCCAACTCTTTCGGCCAAGCCTGTCCTTTGGTCTTTATTTTCAGGGCAGCAATTGCAATACTTTCAGCAGAGGGTGGACGGGTAAGAATATCAAATAAATGGTTCTGTAAGAGAAAACATCCAGGAGCTGAAAAGGCTGTTGATCGGTGAGTGTTGGCATTTCTGGCTTTGAGAGACTGGTAGAAATCGAAAGAACTTGCCTTGCTAACAGTTAGCAAAAGTGTGCATTGTCCACACAGACACCATCTAGATCAAAAGAAAGAATGGGCTGGCAAAGTATGCAAATTGCCACACCCATCCAGTGCGCTTTATTTGCCAATGTTGAGAGAAGCCACAGAAATAGAGCCAGCAGAAGAGGTGGGGAAGATGGGAAAGTATGTCTACCTTACTTTATTTGTGGCTAAGACAAATTTGATTTGGTAGATTTAAAAAGGCTGAGATTTATTATGCCCTGGCTCCCCCCTGTACCACCCAGATTTAAAATAACTTTGGACTGTTAAAATAGAGTCACATTTTAAAGTGAACGCAAAGTGGACAAAATGCCATGTGTCTAGGAACATGATGCACCCAACATGTGAGAGTTCACCAGTCCTGATAGATGGCAGGAGTTGTTGTTCTCAAGATCCTTTACTGCAAGATGATGCAATTTCTCCACAGAAAAACCATCATCATTGAGTATTTGTTATAATAGTTTTCATTAAGATTGGGGAGATTCAATTATAATTAATCAATCCAGCTTTAATATTTAGCTAATAGGTTTCTAAGAAAGCCAAGCTGTGCTTAAAAAAATTAAAAAAAACAAGAATGATTAAATGCATTTTTTTTTTTTTTTTGTCCTGTGATGGAGAGTTTGAATACTTTATTCTGGAGGTTTTAATCCCAAATGATCCAATCTACAAGTATTGATGTGGAGGCTATAGTTTTAAGAAGCATATTTTTGTTAAAGTAGCTGTCCCACATTTCATTTGCCCCCATATTGTGGTGTTTGCTTTGGGAGGCTGGATAAGCAAATGGATGATGGCCAAGACCATGTACGACAATACAACTCTGACCCATAACCTTTAAAACAAATAGCTAGGTGACAAACCACAGTCTTTGGAGCAGTGAGCCCCAGATGGTCAAGACTTGGTCATTGACTTCCAATGTCTCAATCTTTCCCCCCGCTTCTGACTGAAATCCAAATCAGAGAAAACAAAACATGCTTTCCAAACCAATCACAAAGAATGTCCTGCTTCCAGTTAATCTGATTTTAGGTTCCCATGTCAGAATCCTCTGGTCATACCTTTAACTTGCCCGTTTTCACTATAAGCTTCTCTGATCCCTTGTCTCTCTTTGAGTCTCTGCCAAACACAAGTGAGATGGCTGACTCCCTTGCTATAGTAAATTCTAAATGGTACCCCCTGCTTGATTCTCATTTGAGTAGTCTTTATTTCTAAAATGTTTATTATAATTTCTATATAGAAACCTTTCAATGTCAAGATGAGCTATGCCCAAGTTCAGAAAATCATTTAGGGCCACTGGATATTAAGTATAGTGCCAATAATTCCGAAAGCCAGAAAAATTATTAGAATTGGTTCACACTTGGGTCAAGATTCTTTCAACCTAGCTCAGATCTGTGATGATTTGGCATTTGTATTACTCAATCTTACTTCCAAGTCTTTACAGCAATTGTCTCACTGCTTGTGACTCTCTTGCATACAGTCTGGGTTGTGTGGTTGTTTTCTTTGTGGAACTACTCAGGTGTAATCGATACCCCCTGTAGTTGGTTCACATTGGCTCTGTTTTTGAGGTTGATTTTGCCTTGACTAACTGAAATGTGTGGTCTGATATTACAAAATTTCAACTCTAATCCTGCCAATAAATTTCATTTATCATGTCACTTTGAGGAGAGTCTTTTAACATACTTAAGGCTCAGTTGGTTTATTTAAAAATTGCTGATGACTCTGGTACCTACCATATAGGTTGCTTAAGAATTAAAATAGAATTTCTGTAAAACAGTCACAAAAATCCCAATAGGTAGTATGTATTTAATAAGTGATAGTTACTATTATTCTATCAAAATAGATGTTCATATTTCCCATGAACAATCTTTTTATCTCATGTGACAATGCAGAACAGGCTTTTTTTTTTTTTTTTAGATTTGTTTATTTATCTTAGAGAGAGAGAGATAGAGAAAGGGGGAGAGAGAGAGAGAGAGAGAGAGAGACTGAGGTGGAGGAAGAGTAAAAGGAGAAGGAGACAAGCAGACTTCCCCAGAGTGAGGCTCCATCCCAGGACCCTGAGATCATGACCTGATCTGAAATCAAGAGTTGGACACTTAATTGACTAAGCCACCCAGGAGTCCCAACACAATATTTCAAGCAAAGATTTGGAAATTGCTGACAACTTGCTAATTTTTCTGATTGTATTAGGTATCAGATAAGCACTGTTACAAGACAATATATGCGTAACGTCATATGGAGAATGAAGGCGCTTGTCTTTATCATTCATCACATCATGTCTTCATGATGTACACCTTCTGTTGTATTAAAAACCAAGCCTCTCAGAGCTGGGCTGACTTGGCATGAGGCAATCAAGGATGCTTTGGCCTTTGCATTCACAATGGCCTCTCTTGGTTGAGCAGGTTATAGCTAGTAAGTTAGCTAAGATTTTTGGATATAAACTTTGCTTTTTAGAGTGTAGACAAAACTTCATTTAAAATATGTAGCTCCAAAGATGCAGCAAGACACATGGCACAGCTAGCCAAAGGAGGTAGCACGTTCTCTTCCCCTTTAACATCCTATCACAGTCAAAGAAAGCGTCTGACATGGTGAAGTGTTCATTTTGCAGACATGACGTGTGCACTTTTAATTTCTGAATCAAACAAAGGAAAAATTCCTGGGCATTTTATGTGCATTTTTCTTAATACGATCGCAGAATCAGAGTTAGCCATTTAATCCCAAACGAGACATGACTTCACTGGGGTTTGTTCCTTGACTAAATTTCGGAGTTCCTCACAAGGACAGCAAGGATTGCATTGCCTCTGTACTCCTGTCTCCTGGCTGATGTCCGGGATTTGTTTGGAGGGCAGGTGGGGGGTCTCCAGCAAATGTTTTCAGAGCAAATACTTGTGGGAATTTCACTGTTTTTTGTCACAAAAGCCAGTTAGTGGTCAATCTGGAAACAAAGAGTGGAATGAGTTACCTTGTTAAAATTCTTCAATCACAAAGCATTTGCTATGTTTGGTGGGTTTCATTAGAAATTAGAGGGACAGGTCATTACAGGGAAGTGGGATGACCCATTGGAAGCATCTGGAACACTTTTTCACAATATTATGCATGTTAGTAGATTCTTGATGAAATGTCACTAAGAAACGGGCCCTCAGTACAGCTCCACATCACATGGTTTGCAGCTTCCCTACAGTGGCTATTTCAAATGTTTTCCATTCTCTTTAAATCTCTAATTCTATCTCCTCTCCCCATCTTCCCTTTACTTAACCAGGGAATAAAATCACAAACGTGTTACGACCCAAGCTATAGGCTTGAGCTCAGCTGCATGCATTCTTTCCTTCGACTCTTCCCTGACTGTTCCCCATTCTTCCACTCTGGGGTTCCTCCTTTCCCTCCGTCTCCCTACCAACGGATTTCTGATTATTGTAGATTCAGACTCCCAAGGATCTCTCCGATCTGCTCCTTTTGCTTTATTCCCCAGGGTTATGCAATATCTTTTGTACTGCCCTCCCTATCAGTTGTCTAGCCAATCCATTCCCACCACCACAGCCAGAATATCTCCTCCGAAATGCTAATCAGATTGGCTTACTCCCTTGATCAAAAGACCTTTAATTCTTCCTTAGCATAATCAACATTCTTTAACCTGACTTACTAGGTACTGCTCACCACTCCAGCTCCATCTTTCTCATACTCTTCGCCATCCTAGATCTCCGGATTAAGCCAAATAAGCATTTTTATTTTTCCTGCTAATACTTATTCAGTGCTAACATAGTTTGTCTCAACCAGTTGCAGTCAGTATGAATAGAGTAAGGGTGTAAATTACACCCTTGGGGAAATGTGACTCACGACTAACTACTGCAGAGTGGATTCACTAAAGAACAAAAACAAACACATCCATGGCTTTTAAGAAAGCAGGAGCCTATCCAAGAGTGAAAAAGCCTAAACATGAAAACAAATTTATTCACTGTGATGATTGTGGTTTTTTTTTTTTTTTTTTTTGGAGGTAGAGGGAAGGGTCAAGGGAGAGAGAGAATCTTAAGCAGGCTCCATACCCATCACAGAGCTCTGGGTCTCAGGACCCTGAGATCATGACCTGAGCCGAAGTCAAGAGTCAGATGCTCAAATGACTGAGCCACCCAGGCGCCCCTCATTGTTGAGTTTTAAGTCAAATATTTCTAGTTTCCTTAATGTGTGATAAGGACTTGATACATGCTACTGAATTAATGTAAACATTTAAAACTTTAAATCATGTTTTACAGTATCCCTTTTAACAAGCCAGCAGTTTTAGTTCCAGTGTCTTTTCCATTCCATAACAAAACCACACACACACATACACATACACACACACACACAACTTAGTGGTACATCTAATTAGGCTTAGGGTATATAATAATTGCTTAGTGGTCTATCTAATTTAATAAGAATAATCAATTTTGCAGTTGATTTTATGTACAGGACTATTTTATTTCCAGTGCAAGTACCAATTTTCCTTTTCTGACCCAAATAGTAGAAGCTAAAGGGTTTGTCTGTGACAAGATATATTCTCCCCTTCATAGATGCTTTGACATTGAATTTTGATGGAACTGGACCTTTGAAGTAGAATTTTTTTCAAGTGGAATCTGAGGCTGGTTAAACATCACCTCAGTAATTATGAAGTAAAATATATCACATGTTAAAAGAGACCTTCAAAGGAGAACAAGCAGGACATTGAGGAAATACTAAAACCTGGCTGATTTATTGGACAGTGTCCTGCATGAGCAGCTCAGATCAGCTCAGGAGATCCAGTGGTGTCCACCTCTTACCAAATTCGCGTTCTGAGATGTCAAATTAGTAATTTGAAATCAGTCATGGTTGGAGTATTTACACTACAGACAGAAATTGGCAAACTCTATCAGGCAGTCCCCCCGCCCACCAACCCCTTGAAGGCCTTGTTAAAATTTTCCAGCACATCATTGCTTATCCTTATGTTGACTAAATGTCCCAGCAGTCCTGGTTGACATCTATTGTCTTAGTCACTTGTCATTTTGCCATTTGTTCCTACCTTTTACGCTTTCAAGAGTGACAAATTAAATAAGCACTATGCAGATGAGGAATGATTTGAAGGCTTTGAAGGTTTTTTCGTGGAAGAAGTGAAGACTGAGTTAGAAAGAAGCAACTAGAAGATTCTTATCTTACATTGTCTGAAGAACTTGCTGTTGGAAGTAGTACAAGACTCGATTTTCAGAGGTACAGCATGAGGACAGAAAAGCCTTCTGAAAGCTATGGGGAGACACATTTTGATCTGAGTTTAAGGAAGAACTTCCTCATTGGTAGCGTTGACTCATCATAAAACAGGAATAGAATACATGAGGGTTCAGAGGTCCTTGTCAAAGTCAATGCTCAAACAGAGCCTGAGGGCCAATGTGAGGGAATCTGGTAGAAAGACTCAAGCAACGATTTCTGTATTAATCGTATTGTATTAATACCCTCTTGAGGATTCCTATTTTGAGTTGAATCCTCCTCTGACAGTACTTGACTCAGACATTTTTGGCAATTCTTAGGGGGTCTTTGCTTGGTAACACGTGTTTTGTGACTGACACAAAAACCAGCTGGAAAAATAACTCCTTCAAATTCAGAACAAAAGAACAACCCAAAACAGAAACCTTATTAAATCTCATGTTCAGTTTCAAAATTAAATAATTATTACTAATTTGGGAGGAAATACATGCTAACCAGCTTACACTGATTTATTTCTGATTTCAAAAGTCTACTAGGATACTCTACTTTGGCACAGTTTGGCCAAAGAGAAGAAAATGAGTCAATGAATTTCAAATAATTTTAGTATCATATGTGTTGGAAGAGCTGTCAAAAGTAGTGGGAGAGGAACACACTGTTTAGTAGCAAGGATTTCAAGCACTTTCTCTGTCCCTATGGTAGCCTGGGGTTAGAATAGCAGATAGCCCTCAGGCCAGCAAAAATGGCACCTGTGAAGGTTATTTGGGTCTCTGAGGGCAAGGTTTCAGCAGAGGCTGAGGCTGTAGGAAACAACATAAAATTGTTCACTAGGTATGGAAAACCAGGTTAAAATAAGTAATTTTGTCCCTTACCTACTACATAGTACCTACTATACTGTACCACATGGGAGTCAGACTATTTTTTCCCTATCTCAAATGACTTTACTGAATTAGTCAGTTAGATTATCACATGGATTATCATAAGAATAGTTTGTAGGGATTTTCTCCTAGACCAATGCCTTTCCTTTGCATATCTTTAAGCTTACCTCAAAGGACTCTGCCCATCCCTTCAGCCTTGCAGATTCCTTCCAATGTTTTCTATATTTTGTTTGACTTTTCGCCAACCAGAAACCTTTTGGCCAACCAGAAACTCTCATCCACCAACGGGCATTCATCCCTCTTCATAGTCTCCCAATCGGACTCCTATGTAACAACACAGGCAGCAAATATTATTGCCTGATATTTTGTAAGTGCCTCACAAATATTAATTCATTTACTCCTGCTGAGAGCTACACAAAATAGGTGTTTTTATTATCTTTTTTTTTTAAATAGATGAGAGCGTTGAGACACAGTGTGCCTAATAAAGTAGGTGGAGACAGTTTCTAATCAACAGTGTTACAAATCTCAGCTCTTAATCGGGATGTTGCCTCTTATTGTAAAGATAAGAAATTGAGCCAATCTTAATATGATTCTCTGAAAACCAAGTTAGCACTCATCCTCCCATGGAAACGTGTTTTACCCTACCCATTCACGTGAAGTCTACCTTTCTTCTTATGAACGTACCTTTTCCCAAGCTTTGCGATGCTCAAAGTCAATGTTAAAAACACTGCATCCTTTTATACACATTTTATGTGTGTACCTTCTCCTTAAGGAATTCACATTTATTATATTTTGTGAAAGAGATTACATTCACATGTGTTTTGAGTTCATATTCTGTTACAGATTCCTTTAACTAAAAACAAAACTCATGTACTCAGTTCTTTGAGTCTAGAACAGTTATTCTTAACCCGGAGTTGATTTTTTTCCCCCCTAAGGGACATCTGGACACATTTTTGACTGTCACACAGGGGGTTGAGTCACATTGTCATCTAGTGGACAAAGTTTAAGGATATTGCTAAGCACCCTGTAGGCACAGAACATCCTCCCATACAAAGAATTACCTGGCTCAAATGTCAAGGCTGAGAAACCCAGACCTAGGATATTTTGCATATTTAAAGTGACTCTGTTGAGGACATTTTATGCACCTCCTCAGTAGTACTATAAAAGCTTTATAAAAACTATATGCATTAAATCTATCATTATTAGCATATCAGTCTGTCAGATTCTGTAGACTCAATTTATATGTCTCATATTTTATTCTCTCTTCTCAGAAGTCTGAATGGTTTATAAAGGACACAGATTCGTAATTTAGTCTTAAAATAAGTGTGACTCTTACAGAAGATGGTTATAATAGCAGATTTCTTATTAGTCATCTACTCATTCTTTTAAAGTTTTTATTTAAATTCCAGTTAGTTAACATATAATTAATATTAGCTTCAGGTGTACAATATAATGATTCGACACTGCATACAATACCCAGTGATCATCACAAGTGCCCTTTTTAATCCCCCTTACCTATTTCACCCATCCCCTCACCCACTTCCCCTCTGGTAACCCACAGTCTGTTCTCTATAGTTAAGAGGCTGTTTCTTGGCTTGCCTCTCTCTTTTCCCCCCCTCTTTGTTTATTTGTTTTGTTTCTTAAATTCCACATATGAGTGAAATCATGTGGTATTTCTCTTTCTGTGACTGACTTTTTCACTTAGCAATATACTCTCAAGCTCCACCCATATCATTGCAAATGGCAAGACTGCATTCTTTTTTATGGGTAATATTCCATAGTTGTGTGTGTGTACATACCATATCTTCTTAAAATAATGTTTTAATTTTTTTTTAAGAAAGAAGCATTAAGCCTTAACTATATACCAAGCATGTTCTAGGTGAACAAGTAGTTTAGGATAAAGCCATGATTAAGTTGTAGATCAATGTTAGGATTATTTTGATTAATGTTTACTGAAAAGTTATTAATGTGGGTTTTTTTTTATTAATGTGGGTTTTATATTTCCTATGGTTTATTTATATCATTTTACACCATTATAAAAACAGTTTTACTTAAGATGAAATTAAGCGAAGTATCTTACATAATGTAGGAGAAAAAAGAGGAAAAATATTGAAAGAAAACAGTTGATTATTCACTTTTCACCCAGTTAGTTGAAATTGGTGGCTAGTAATATATCCTGCAAAAAGCAGGTCCAGTTGTTGACCCAATAATAGTATTCCATTCTTTCCCTATGATTTTGAAAGGAAACCATGAGATCAAACAGAACACCTTCTTCAAGTTTCCCCAAAATACTATTTGCAATGGAAATGACACACAGGGCTAATTGTAGGACATTCACTTTATTAAAAAATCAAAAAGTTGGCAATATCTTATATGACAAATGAGAACATCTGCCATGTTAAAATCAAAGAAAGCAAAAACCCTCTCCCTGAAAAATAAATCCTTGCTGCTGCCTATATACCTCCCCATCCATGCCGCATTTTTTTCTACAACATTTGAGAGCAGAGCTCCCTACAGACAGTCTCCACTCCCTCCCACCCTGTTCCCACTTGCTTCTAGTCTCATCAAGCATCTGACTCCAGAACGCCACTGAGGCATCTTCCATCAGTCACTAGTGACATCACATTGCCACAACCAAGGGTCAACTCTTAGTTCTTACCCTGACCCACATTAATCTGTGACACAGATAACTCTTTTTTTCCTATCGCACTTGTTTCATTTCGTACCACATCTCGAGCTTTTCTTTCTACTTCAAACAGCTCACCTTCTAGATCCCTTTTGTAGGACCTCCCTCATCTTCCCAACCTCAGACAGTGTTGCCCCCAGAGCTTGAGCGCTGGAATCCCATTCTTTTCTAACTATTCTTACCGCCTGTCCGGTCTCACTCACATTCGTGGCTTTAAATACTGCATATGTACTGATAACTTCTAATTCTGGACCTCTCCCTCAGTTCCAGAGTAATGTATCATCCACCTGACATTTTCATTTAGTTGTCAGAGAGGATATCCAGTCAGCATAAGAATACCTCAACTTCAAAATCCCTTCTCTCCCAGCTCCATCATCTCGTAAATGGCACCATTTACCATCTCGGTACATTCGCCAATTTCTTAAAAATGTCCACATTTTCATGACTAGTTCATTGCAAATTATAAGACTTCTCAATAGGTGAAAATGGGCAATAGGAAGAAACGTAATCCCCTCCTTTATCCTTGACCTCTAAGTCAAGCAAGCAAGTTTGCTTGCTTCCTCTAAGAAGCAAGCAAACAAGCCAGAAAACAAAACCGGTTTCTCAGAAAGAGATGTAAGCTTTGTCCTTGGAAGCATTACTGAGGTTGTTAGTGGTCATCTAGGGGCACACATTTCTTTGGAACCCGAATGAGATCATGTTGGGCAAGAAGCGGTTTGCCTTAGGTTTAGGATTACATTGGGCGTATGTTTACACAGAAAAATCTTTACGGCAACAAGATAGCACCTACGAAGAACACACTTGGAAGAGGCTGTATGAGTCCTGGAGGTGTTGGTTAGAGAAAATCCAGCCTTCTGGGACAGTAAGAAGGTTAGGAGCAATCTGGGTCCATTCTATGATCTGGGAAGCCCCCAAAGGTCTGATCGAAAGACAAAGATGTAGATGGGCAGGGAGGAAGGCTAATTTCTTCTCGATGCTTGTTTTCTGTAAGCCACCATTGGCAAGACTGTCTACTACGTGTAGGCATGGGAACCAGTTAAAGAAAGTGTTGATTCACTAGAGTGAAGCTGAGAACTCACTGGCCTTTGTGTGTTGGTGAATGTGTCCGGAAAAGGCAAAGAAGAGCGAGATTCTCCTGTGGGGTTTCTCATCTCCATGGCGGTAGGTGCTGACAGCTCCAGAGAGAGCAGGAAGGAGCAGAGACAAACGAGCCTGAGATGTGCAGTCGCAGAGCTGCAAGGAGATGAAAAGGACTCAGGGTTTTGAACTTCATGATCTGTAACTAAGGTAAGACCATTTAGTGGGTTACAGAGTGATCCAAGCCTCAACTAATTGCTTGCCTGATCTCGAGCTCCTTGTTTGGGTGTGTGCCTGCTAATTGGCACCTTCATGGAGCTTCCTTTGGCTGTTTATTGCTGTACCATCTATGGCTGGGAAGAGTCTCTCTTTCTCTCGTGTAATCTCCGGGGGGGGGGGGGGGTTGGGTGAACCAAACAGATTAAGAACGTGAGTGCCATTCATAGATCAGTTAAGGGAAGTGACATTCAGAGAGAGAGAGCGAGAGATCAAAAGCATGACGACATAGCCAGAGGACCATTACTTATTGACCTGGGGACAATGTGGAAAAGGATGAGCCTTTAATCTCCCGTGGGAACAATCATTCGTCAAACCACCTCTTCTGTAGGTCGCTGCCACTCTTCCACTGTTCCCAAGCGCCAACAAGGTGGCACTGAGAATTTGAAACGGTGTGTGAGGACACGCTGTCTTTGATTCATCGTTCATTGCGTCCTTACACCTAAAAATATAGATGGAAACACAGGAAGGTCTCACTAGAAAAAAAGTTGCTGAAAGGCACCTCCGGTGAATAATAAGCTCCTCAAACAGTGAAGTCTGATGAGGTGTAAGAGCACTGGGCTTCCTAACTTTTAAAGGTTTGCTTCTACTCGTTGTTGTCTTTCGATTTGCAATCTGGACTGTTGCTAGGGAGTAAATAGCATCTGCTGTGTTCCATGCCTTCAGCTTCCCACTTCGCCAGTGGAAGGAGCGGAGGCAGAGCTAATGCAGCTCATCTACCTGGAAATTTCCAAGATCGCAGAGATGCATGGCCATGGCTTTAAACCTAAACATGTCTTACTGATGAAACTCCTTAAGCTTTTCTTCCTTCTTTCTTTCTTTCTTTCTTTCTTTCTTTCTTTCTTTCTTTCTTTCTTTCTTTCTTTCTTGATTTTATTTATCTATTCATGAGAGATGCAGAGAGAGAGGCAGAGACACAGGCAGAGGGAGAAGCAGGCACCTTGCAGAGAACCTCATGTGCAACTTGATCCCAGGACCCTGGGATCACAACCTGAGCCAAAGGTAGGTGCTCAGCCACTGAGCCACCCAAGTGTCCCTTAAGCTTTTCTTTTGAAAGCCCCTTTCCCTGGCCCTTGGGTTATTTGGTATGAGCCTTGACATAATTCTGAGAAATTCAAAGCAGCTAGGGGCAATATCCGCAGGGGTTCTGAAAGCCCATAATCCTGCAGCTACAGCCCAAAGTGGCTGCTTATCAGAAGTGCGACCTTCCCAAGTTGCCTAGCTTCCCTCTGCCTCCTTTTCAGACGCCTTTAATAATGTCTGTCTCTTAGATATCACTGAATCTCGTTTGATAGGGCACCTGACACATAGTGAGAGACAATGGGTACCAGCTCCATGTTAGAGAGGAGGCAAACTGATGTAGACTTGATAGGGTAAGGTTAATAGCTAAGCTCAGGGAAATCTCTCAAATGGCTTAACTCCAAGGAACGTACCTCTGGTTCTCAGGCTGGAGAAAACACCTGCCAATTACAATTTTGTAATAAGGAAGGTAGGCTGCTACTGCTGCATTGTCCAAGGTAATTCTGACAATTTACACCAGCCTTCACCTGCTTCTGCCTTGGTTTTCTGACCCGTGGTGTTGAACTTGCAGCTTTCAGACATCCACACTCCTGCCCTGGACCTCCCCTCTCTGATGGGCCCAGTCTCTGAAGGCCAGCGATGCTGGCGGGGAGGCATGGGGGTGGGGGGGCGGAGGGTAGAGGTCAGGGAAGATATCTTGGGCCAGCATGGCAGGTAAGGAAAGTCAACAAGAGAATGAAGGCCAGGGTTATTCTTTTGGGTATACCTAGTTTAATAAAGGCAAATTGGTCATTTCATATTTTAATATCTTACAATCAAAACATCTGCCTCTCCCATGGTCATGGTGGCTGCTTCAAATCAGCCGAAGCAAAGTTCCTGGTTTGTCCAAGTGATAAGCTTTGCGTGAAAACTACTGACATTTATGGGACACCTACTCGTTCAATGCTATCTGATTTAACTCTCTTAATTACCCTTTTTAAAAGGGATGGGGATCAAAGAGGTAAAATAACTGCTCTGAACTTAGCTAGGTACACGGTAGAGATGAGATTCAAAGAGAAATCAGTCTGACTCCAAAAATCATATCTAAATGATTAAGGCAAAGACGCTATTTTATTTTCATGATATAAATAATGTATCTGGAATGATAGGTCATGATAAGAACCTGGAAAGGCCTTTCTGCGACCAGACCATCAAAACCTGCATTTGGGGACGCCTGGGTGGCTCAGTGATTGAGTGTCTGCTTTCAGCTCAGGGTGTGATCCCCGTCCCGGGATCGAGTCCCACGTCAGGCTCGCTGCATGGAGCCTGCTTCTCCCTCTGCCTGTGTCTCTCCCTCTCACTCTCCCTCTCTCTTTCTTTCTGTCTCTCATAAATAAATAAAATCTTAAAAAAAAAAAAAAAGCAACAACAAAACACAACCCTGCATTTGGTTTACCTACAAGAGATGGTCTGCCCAGCCTCACCATGGGACTCAGGGCACCCTGCATCGCAAGAATGAACTGATCCAGAAGCATCTCCTGCATTTAGAAACTTTCCTCTCAAAAAAAAAAAAAAAAAGAAACTTTCCTCTCAATCATTATCCTGGGTTGTCGCTAATTTTTTTGCTGAGAAAAATCCACAATCCAGGCTGAGGTTTTTTTGTTTGTTGGTTTGTTTTTAGTTTAGGGTGTACAGAGAAATACAAAATGAAAATAAAGACAGATCAGCTAAAATTTAAAAAGTTAGTGCAATGAACAAGAAACATGGGTCAGTATGATCTTACCTATTGCCATAACGGTATGGCTTATAAGAATTAAAAAAAAAAAATTGGAAGACTCAAGTGTTTTTTACTTTAATGAGAAAATGAGGTCTGACGCTTTATTTTTAATCCTTTTGGGCAGTCTCTCACCACTCTTCATCTCATACAATTTGGAGTAGATGCCATTTACTAGTTAATGAATAAAACATAAAAATCCTTAAATCTGGGGCGCCTGAGGGGCTCAGTCAGTGAACCATCTGTCTTCAGCTCAGGTCATGATCTCAGGGTCCTGGGATCGAGCGCCACGTCGGGCTCTCTGCTCAGTGGGGAGCCTGCTTCTCTCTCTCCCTCGGTGCTCTCTCTCCCTCTCTCTCTCTCTCAAAATAAAAATAAAATCTTTTTTTTTTTTTTTTTTTTAATTTATGATAGTCACAGAGAGAGAAAGAAAGAGGCAGAGACACAGGCAGAGGGAGAAGCAGGCTCCATGCACTGGGAGCCCGACGTGGGACTCGATCTTGAGACTCCAGGATCGCGCCCTAGGCCAAAGGCAGGCGCTAAACCACTGCGCCACCCAGGGATCCCCTAAAAATAAAATCTTAAAAAAAAAAAAAAAAGCTTAAATCTTTGTGAACAAAAGAGACCTTCAGAGTTATGTAGTTGAAACCTCCTAACAAATTCAGGGAATGTCTATATATTCTTCAAGCTGATCATCCAAATTTTGAGTAGAGGACTCTGAATCTTCACTCAATTGTTAGAGATACTAACAATAAAAATAGTCTTCTGGGTGTAGATATTAATTCGGCTTCCGTGTACATCCCACACCTAGACCCCACCCTCCGTGGCATCACACACAGCAAACACTTTTCTCTCCAGATGGATAGAGATGTCCCATCCTGGCATTCAAGCCTATGAACTACTTGGAGCAGAGTCAAGTAATGATCTCGGCCCAAGTAGTTGACAGTACACGGGGTATAGTTGGTACTTGTCCAACACGCTGGTTTTGAACACATACGCATATATTTTCCTTCATGTTTTCTTCTTCTTTACTTCTTCCTATGCTCCACTTCTCTACCATGGTAGCCAGTTTGCTTAAAGAACAAGATACCCAGAGTGGAACATTACGCTTCAGATATGAATTGTCTCCAACTGAACAAACGTCTATGACTTTCACTAGAAATTCTGTGTGGATGAAAAAAGATTTTTGTTGAATCTTTGCCTTGGTTTTCTGGGAAAGATATGGTTTTAGGCTCATTCAAGCTTTCCTACTGCTCATCTCTGCTGGCCTTAATCATTTGCCTAAATTTCCCTGCTGTGAATTACTCAGATTCCTAGAGCTAATGGTGCTGACGCTACATGCGGGCCCCTCTGTTCCCGGTTTGGAGATGGATCAATCCATAGAGCACCTAAGTGGTTCTAAAACATACCTATGGGACTTAGCCAGTGCCTCTTGCAGTTAGCTCTGCTCTGAACCCATGCCCAGTTGTAATTTCCTCTTTTCCCCACTGAGATCAGGTGCAGAGACCCGCTTTCATCCTGATTCTAACAGCTCCTCTTCTCATTAAGGTTTAAAACTTGAGTTGTGGAATGGGATGGATCTCCTCCTGTAGTCTTCCCACCCCCACCCCCCTCTCAAGTATTTACTCTCTGTGTGACCTGGATAGATCTACCAGACTAGTTCGGCTTTAATTCTGCACCTTTAGGGGATGATGCTGATAACTGATTGTCAGAATTTGGAGGAAAATTAAACAGATACATGGACATATAGTGCCTGGCACTTAAGACGTGTTTCTTTCTAAGCTGAGGATTATATCCAAACCGTATCCTTTCTCAGTCTGGAGCCCAGATCCTAAAGCCCACTCAGCTCCACGCCCAGAGCCCTCACTTGGGCTATACCTCTTCAATGTGGAATGCTTGCCTGCCTGGGTCTCACTTTGCTGCTTGTTCTCACCTCTCTTCAATTCCCCACTTCTGTGTTTTCTCTTCCTTATTGTCCCTTGGCCTGTCACTGGGTGGCTGTTAAGCTGATTAACTGTAGTTCTTTTCTCTCTTTACTGTCCTCCAGCAGCTCGGCTGAAGTTATGTGCTTCTGCAAGTGCGTAGCTGGGCCTGCCTCCAAGCACAGCCAATGCCGCATTCCAGTGGCAATCCTAAACCTTAGCTTTGACGTTAAGAGTCTGGCCATTGTATTACATATCTCCACGTCTATCTGATTTGATAGTTAGAAAGGCACGGCTGTCTTCTCCCTAAGTGTTCACAGCCACTTGGGGTATCCCTTTCAGCCTCCCGGGCCCACATACTGAGAGCAAGAAGTTATGACCACTGCACCTTACCACCAGCTGCTTGGTCAGTCTTGGCTAACACTCTCAAGACTGGAAGACTCAGGGGCACCTGGGTGGCTCAGTGGTTGAGCATCTGCCTTTGGCTCAGGTTGTGATTCCGGGGTCCTGGGATCGAGTCCCGCAACGGGCTCCCTGCAGGGAGCCTGCTTCTCCCTCTGCGTGTGTCTCTGCCTCTTTCTCTCTGTCTCTCATGAATGAGTAAATAAAATCTTAAAACAAACAAACAAAAAAAAAACCACTGGAAGACTCAGAGCATGCTGTCATTCACCTATAATGTTACAGGATACCTCTCCATGGTGGAAGGTACTACTTCTACCTACAAACTCTGGACCGTAATGGGCAATCTATTCTTTCCCCTTGTGGAGTTTCTTTTGCCATGAAGATGGAAATGTGTTTGTTCCCATCCCAACCTTAAATGGTTTTGCATTCTTATATGAGGTGGTCAGTCAGGTGTGGTCAAAACAAAAGCAGACAGCATCGAGGCTCAGGAAAACACAGTTTATTATCCTCACAGGCCCTCAAAACAAGAGGGACAGGACCCAGCACAGGAGCACAAGGGGAAGACACCAGGGTGGTCGGAAGGCAGAGGACAGCAGGGAGGGGAGGGACTAGAAAGCCATGACCTTTCTAGGGATTTATGTGGAAGACTCAAGGCAGGGCAGGACCCATTGCTTAGGATTGGTTAGTTTAAATAATTTTGATGGGCTTTGGGCCTTGGGAGTGTCCTTAGCTGCTTGATACCTGGCCCCGGGATGACTAAGGCAGAATATTGCCTCCTTGAGTGTACGGGCCAGATGGAGGAGATACGGCTCTGCACCAGATAGCTTTTATATCAGAAGCATGTTCTAGGCTGAGTCCTTTGTTATCTCCAAGAATTCCCTAGCCCTAGGAGGGGCAGTGTCTCCCCAGTCAGAATGTTGTGCTGTGTTGTTTTGTTCTTTTTGTTCTTAGGATGTCAAAATATCAAAATACGCAGACAATTTAAAAATATTTACAATGCATAGATAGATATTCTTTCATCTCTGATTTGATCTGATGAATAGACCCTCCTCAGCCATTGGTTATGGCACGAGTTTCTCTTCATTATATTGTTATTAGGCTGCCACTGACAGAAAGCCCTCCCTGTTGTGGGCTCCTCTTCCCTACACCCACCTGCCCATATCTAATAATCACCATTATTATATGAGAAGGAAGATTATTCAATCACAGTTTGAGAGTGTCCTGAAGAGAGCAAACCCATGTCTGTCTTCCCCAGTGGAAATGGCCTTTGCCTACTTAGAGGGATTCATAAACAATCTAGAGCATGTGTGGAGAGGAGGTAGGGGTGTTGATTTTCTAACTCACAGATCGGGAACCAGACTGACACACACACCCCCTCTCCTCTCCAGCTCTGAGTCTTTATGATTAGGATTGATTCCCTTATGAGAGTCAAGCTACCGGCTGCACAAGGAATTCATACCAAAATAAGTCTGTGTTCTTTGGATCCAAGCAGTAGGAAGCGTTATCCTTGCTGCTTTCCTCAGGATGCTCTGTGACATCATCCACACTGGATTGTTTTTCCCTTTGTGTTCAAACACTGGCTTCATTCCAAAGGGTGTCCAAAGCCAACAAGTCTTCCCTCAAGCCCACCCACTGGTGGTATAATCTACAATTGGAAACATTCCTCTCTATGAAAAGGCAGTGCCCAATAGGCTCTCATTGACAGCATTCCCCAGCCCTCCCCTCGCCACCCTGGATCTGAATTTCCTTTGGCTTCTTTCCTTGCTGACACTTCTTAATGGTTTGATTAAGTGGGATTGCCCTGGTTGATAATCATTTATGCTTGTGTATACTGGCGGTCACATCAGGGCTGATCTTATCTGTAGGGTGGGTAGATATATCTCAGGAAAGCTTGAAAACAACCACAGATGCTGAAATACTTCCCTGCAACTCTGGTGTTTGGACTCATAGAGATAGTACACATTCTCCCTAATTCTAGAAGATCTGGTTCGAGTCTTATATACAAAAAACATGCACAACCAAGAGCATGGCACTAACCTTTATGTACCACTTTTAATCTAGTTATGAGATGTGGGCTGAAACCTACTTCTTTAATGGAAGACTTCATTTCTCTAAGCCTTAACTTGTTAATTTGCAAAACATAAAGATGTAATAGCACTCGCTTTTCAGAACTGCTGTTAGGATCAAGGGAGTGTGACACAGCATTGAGACTCTGAAAGAAAAGATCCAGCTGGACTGAGGGAAAGATGTCATTAAAGGTAGAAGTGAAGAGCACATAGAGAAACCTTGATTAGTATTGCAATTGCCTATTGGCTGGAACTTCAAGGTTGTACCACACTGAGCTCCTTGGTGGTACCTTTTGACTTCCTGGCCATTACTGTTTAGAGAGCTGAGATTTTTATTAGTGCTGTTCTCTTGAACTCCCCAAGGAGTAAAATTTCCTTGGGGAAAGAGACTAGGGAAATATGCCTACAGATGGGCAAGGTCACAAATCCCAGTGTCTTGTTTCCATACAAAGAATGTTCTTTGAGTCAAATGACCAGGATAGAGGACATGAATGGCACTACTGGGAGAGGAAGTAGAGATCAGTTTTGCTTGATATTGTGTTACCAAGACAAGCCTGGTACCAAGAACCAAGTGGAAGTTCTGCGCTGGTGGTGCTGGGGAGGAAGGGGTGAGGTCTTTGGTTTTCACGAGATTTTAGTGCCATTTAGACAAATGTGAATGACTAACAGGACAAATATTCCCTCAGCCTATTATGTTTCCTTTCTTAAATGTTTGTGGATATGGAAGTTGGCATGGGCATGTTCAAAAGTTGTTGAAAAATCTGTCTTTGAGGACTTGTTTGTAATTTTTTTTTTTTCAACAAGGGCATCCAATCTCTCTCTCTCTACTGGAAAGTTACATGAAATTTGGAAGTTCAAATGCCAATGATGTTTACATTTCTCGGTTAAAAAGCCAATATTTCTTCCTCTGCTCCTAAACTCTATGAATGGAAAAAGCTATTTTAGTTCATAGCATATTCTTTCCATTAAGATTTTAAACTTCTGCAGTACTGCCAAAGCTCATCTGTTGAATGAGTTTTTCATAAATGTTATCTACCAGACATGGGTGCAAAGTGGCATTTTTATGAAGTTGAAGCAAAAGATAATTATATTACCAGAGAAAGCATTCGTTTCCATCCCCTCCTCCAATCAGTCTCAAATAAAGGGAGGCCATGTTGGCTACAGTTACAATTGTATGAATAATTTTTAATAAAATCAGTAGCTAAAAATTGTTGAATTTTCAAAATACATTCAAAACCTTCTTACATATAGCTATGCTGTGTACATTCTTGGCTCAGAATGAAGTTTGATTTGAATGTGGGAAATCTATTTGTTCAAGCCAAGCACCACTTAAATTTCCATAGGCAGATTATCTGCTGGATGAATTAGCCCAAGAAATTAAAAATAAAAATTCCTAAACTGCCTTTTGCTCAACTGCCCAGAATGTTCCCCTTGATTACATCCTGCCTGTCTGATAGCTTGAATTCAGGGAACAGAAAAAAATCATTTTAATAGCCTGCAAAGTACAGAAATGGGGCATTCTTTCCAAAGCATATGATTTATTCCAAGCCAAATGCAAATCTATTTCTCATTGCTTTTCTCTTGTGACTTATCTTTAGCAACATCTTCCTTCATTAGCCTAGAAAATCAAGAATTAACTGCAAAAGTGTAATGCTGGGGAAACACCTTCGCACCTTAGATGCTGGAAGGGTCTCAAACCCAACCATCTTTCTTTTAGATCTCCAGCATCATGCCACCTTGTTATTATTTTACCATAAATGTCTCTATTTTCAGCAGATTGACAGGATGTCTGTGGTACACTTGGCAAGATGGAGGCTCCTCCAGGGCAGTAACAGTCCTCATAATCCTCAGTAATAGTCTTCACAATATCTCAGATATAGTTGAATGTTAATCGAATTGAAGAATACCCAAAGGTTATTTCCACAATTTTTTCTAGCTCATTACAGGCATTGGTATAGTTTAGCTAAATGATACAGTCTCTTAAAATGAAGGTTTAAATATCTTACCATGAGGTTTAAGGAAAAAGTGTCTCCATGTGCCCCCCGCCCCCCAAACTCCCTAGTGTCCATCATGCTAAAGATACTGGGAAGAGTATCACTTTTCTTTCTAAGAGAAGGATTACTAATTTGGATCACCTCTGTTTGTATAGGCATTCACAGATAATAGAATCAAACCTTTCAACTCAGGGTAGGATGATTCATCCTGCTTTTATAACACTGTAGTAGAGACAGAACCATAACTGGTGAGAAAGTATAAAAATGAAATGCATGGAAATTCGAGAGTCTATCAAATGCTCTAACTTCCATCAGCTACTTAAATCTTCTATTATCTGTAATAAGTGGCAATGCTTTTTTTGTCAAGTGCCCTTGAAAAGGCACAGGCTAATAGAAAGTTAATCTTGTATGATAGGCAACAGGCAGCTTAAGGTACCGCCTCCATAGGCTACCTATCTAGATCTTCCCAGAGAGATCTTTTGTCTTGCATTTTAGAGGCCTTTTCTCAGTTTATCTGTATCCACAAGGGACAATGGAAATTGAGATAACGGACAATAACAGTTGCTTTATCCACCCCCCCCCCCCATGAAGATGTCCTGAGTTTTCCTTCTGACAGTTTAAGGTAGAAATGCGATCATTTAAAGGTTAAAGAAGTAGTAGACACTATTCAGGGAGTTCCTGGTCTCCTAGCAAATCACATGTGTGAGTTCAGTGATTCCCAGAAGATCGAATAGGCTAATCAATAGATTCTCTGTCAATTGCCAAAGAGGACAATGTGCAGGCAGTTTGCACAAAATGGGAAAATGCCAACAGAGAGATGGGACTGGGTTTTCTGTTGGGAGACCATGAATACCCAACTTGAAGGAGGTCAGAAGCCACGGCACGTATGTTTTCCATAGATGATATTTGTTTTGGAATGAACAGCCAGGTTCAGCCAAAGCAACTGCCAAGCCAAACTATATGGGAGCTATTAACAGTCATAGGTAAATCTGGCATTTAGATAGCAAGGTGGGTGACTAGTACATAATGACTCCTATTCTTAATGATTCATGTGGCTTTTCTGTGCAACTGTCATATCTCCCTGAAGACAATTAGATGCTTAGAAGGGAACTTTCAAATAAGTCTGGGAAATTGCCAATCTAATAATTTCTGGTTAAAAAAAAAAAAAATGGCAGCCTCTGTCTCCTCATTCAGATCTACCCTTGAATGAACTGTAGTTACGGCTATAAGCATTGCGATTAAATACGTATCAAGTACCAGCCCCGTGAAAGATTTGGGAACACGGCTTCATTGAATTGTCATGGCAATTGTGTGATTTGCATTTTTCAGATGGGCAAACCATGCCTCAAAGAGCTTGTGTAACTTATGCACAAGTGTGCAGTCTCACCAACAAGGAAGCAGACATCTGAACTCAATCTCATGTCTGTCAAAACTGTCTCAATTCTTGAAACTCTAAGATAGTAGATCTCTATCTCAAGGACACAGAAGAATCAACTAGGGTTGGGGCAGGGAGAAGGAGGTCAGAATGATTGAGGTGAAGCCCAAGGATCTGCAGGTGTAACGTGCTCCCTTAGGATTTCGCAAGCAGGTTGGTGGTAGACTAAACGTTAAGAAACGCTGCTATGCTGTGCTGCTTGGCGAGGTATCTTAATAAGCTTCTGGAGTTCATGAAAATGAATCATTAAGAACTGGCTATGGCCATCTATTTAGGCAAATCTACATCATAAACATCTGACTGCCCTTCTCAAATTCACCCATTTCAAAGGACCATTTCCTTGGGTCTTAAAAATCTAACAATATAGGCCTCAAAGTAGTAAAGTTGCAAAATAGCACAACTTTTAACATTTTCTTTCCAAAGTTATTGAAAATATTAAGATAAAAGAAAGATGCCTAAAACAGACTTTGGTATACCCAGCCAAGAAATGAAGGTATTAACAGTTTAATATGTTTTGGAATGGGGAAGGGAGAAAAGGGGGCACTGAAAGGGAGGATTGCATTTGATGCCTGTTTAATTTTAACTCTGCTTTATGTATCCCTGATTTGTTACCAACTGCTTTCATGATTTCTGCAATTGGTCTCCAGTGGCCAAATCTGACCCTACTCCTTCTCCACCCCCCGCCCCCCCGCCCCTCTTGTTTCAAATGAGATCTGGTTTTACTTAGATGAATTAAATGTCACTATATTTGTTTCTGTGAATTGTTCCAGCAAAAATTACAGCATCAATGTCTGACTTTAAACGTCTGTAGGACTGTCTGCCTCTCTGGGCTATTTATAGTTGCCTTTTAAAGGCCCTAATAAATGCTTTTAGATTGCTATTGGTTTGTTTCCCTTTGTGGAGCCTCAGAATTGGTACACTTCAAAGTACCAACTGAAAATACCTGTTTTTCTTTCTTTGCTAAAGTCATGCATGTTCACTGTAAAACATAAATAAGCAGCTAAAAGAAAAAGGAAGAGAAAAAAATCATACCAACCGAGAGGGTTACAATTAACATTTTGTTGTATAGCATTCTGTCTGTTATAAAAAAAAAAATTATATTGTACAAGCTGTTTTACAGCCCTTTTTTTTTAAGCCTTGTTTTATTTTTTTTTCTACCAGATGATACGTTTTGTATTGTTTCTCATTCTACTCCATCACTTTTAATGGCTACATTAAAAATAACGAGTAATGTTATGATTGTACCATTACCTATGAAACAATCCCACATTTATTAGATGGCTAGGCCTTGGCCAAAATCTGCTACTACAAATAGTTGTACAAATTAGCCATGTTGCTCTACTCATCCAAGATCATTTCTTTAGGATAACTTGCCATCAATGGAGTTGCTGGCTCAGAGGCTGTTATCAAACTCGAAGACTGTTGTCACATCATGCCAACTTAACTCCAGAAACAGGCCAAATTAAGTAGTATGATATGTATTATATTTGAACATATCTTTAAAATGACGATATAATAACATGCATCAGTGTTGGGAGAACACATTCTAATCATTCAAACTTTGCTTTTTAATAAACTTTACTAAATACTTCCTTAGCGCCAAGCTCTTTTTCTTTTTCCCCAACTCCAAATTTCCAGAGTTTTGCAACATAGGTGTGGGCATTATCATACTGTGATCTGCAGTTCTAGGGAAGCTGTTAACCTGAAGTACAGTATGATTTTTTTTTTTTTTAAACTATGTTGAACTGACAGCCAGGACACAGGAGAGGCAAGATAAATGGAAGGAATTGAGAGCTGATGTTTGCAGAACTGTCAGCATTGATGTTTTAATACTTCTAGGAATGCCAATTCTTTTACTAGGACTAAAGTCTCCTGAAGGATTTATTAGTTCATTCCTCCATTGTATACTTAGTGAATACCTGCATGCCACATGTTACTCTAGCTGCTGGGGATACAGTGGCCAAAAAGGCAAGGGGATCTTTTGTCATGAGGCTTACAGTCTATTCCATAGGGCAACCCAGCCAACACACAGCTAATCAATCAGTCCGTGGAAAGCGTTTTGAAATGAAAATCATGTTTATGATACAGAAAATAATAATGTGGGGGAAGATTTTAGTTTACATCCTCATCAGAGAGAGGTCTCTCTGAGAAGGTGACATCGGAGATGATAAGAAGTCACACAGGCAGAAAAGGAAGTACAAAGGTCCTGAGGCAGGACTATCCCCTGTGTTTGAGTGGAATTTAGCAGACGTTTTCTGAGTTAGGTAATAAATAGTCTGGCTTTGTGAGTCAAGTTGTTTCTGTTGCAACTACTCAAGTCTGCAGTGGTGGCGTGACAGTAAGTTTGCTGGAGGCAATGTTTTACAAGTAATAGTCTGAATGTTATGTTCCAACAAAACTTTACAAAAGTGACCAGTGAGCCAGATCTGGCCCTTAGACTATAATTTTTGGACCTGTATGTTAGTGCAAGAGGGAGATCCAGTGATGCTAGAGAGTGAACAGTGGGAAGGAGAATGATAGGAGGTAATTTCTAGAGGTAGACAGAGGTCAGAGGTATCTGCTCTGTACACAATGCAGATGATGCAAATTCTTCTAATTGCAATGGGAAGATGCTGGAGGGTTTTATGCAGAGGAGTGACACATTTTGATTTTATTTTTAAAAGAGTAGGTTGAAGTTACAACAAGGGCAGAAAGAGGGATTCCTGAGTGGCTTAGTGTTTGAGCGTCTGCCTTTAGCTCAGGTCATGATCCCAGGGTCCTTGGATCGAGTCCTACATGGGGCTCCCCATAGGGAGCCTGCTTCTCCCTCTGTCTATGTCTCTGCTTCTTTCTTTCTCTCTGTCTCTCATGAATAAATAAATATAATCTTAAAAAAGAAAAAGAAAAAGAAAAAAACAAGAGCAGAAAAAGAAGCTCTCTTACTGGTCCATTGAAGACATGGTGGCTTTGACTATCAGGAGACATGATTAGCTTTAAGATCTACTTTGAAGGTGAGCCCACAGAACTTGCTGCTGGTTTATGTGATGGGAGTAAGGGAGAGTGATTAGTCCGTAGTCTTGCGTCTGGGAGATAGTTTAAAAATGTTAATGAAACTGAATTTTAACTGATTTTTCTCTGTTTCAAGCAATCAAAACTACCCCTGGGTAACATAAGCAGAAGAAAATATTATTGGAAAGATAACAGGTAGCTTATAGCATCGGAGGAAGCTTGACAAGAGAAAACCTGATATGAGTAGAAGCAAGAGGCAGGACAAAATGAAAATCTTATCTCGAGGACCGTCACCCTAGGAGCTGTGACTCGTTCCCTTCCCTGGAGACACTTAGATGCACCGCCACACCAGTGGCCTCTTGACGCTGTGTAGTTGCCTGGAATAATAGGCTTCGGCATCCTTGCATCACTGGCTCAAGAGTCCAAGTCTTGTTTGTGAAGTTCTGATTGGTCGCCCCAAGGTCATGTGACTCTTTCAGGTGCAGGTGAAGAAGGGGCAGGAACCACTTCCACAGGCGCCATCCTAATCCTAGCCACCATCCTCTCTTACCTGATCATCGAAATGACTTCTTGGTTTACTCCCCACGTCGGCTTTTTAATTTCTCCAACCAGTTTTCCACTGGAGGGCCAGAGAAGTCTTTTTAAAAATGTAAACTTCATTATGCTGTGATCTTAGTTAAGGTACTTCAATTGTTTTTATTGCTCTTAGGAAAAAGACCCAAATCTTAAATTCTATCTACTAGGTCACTTATGCTCTATCTCTCTCTCTATCTCGTTCCAGCCTCAACTACCACACCCCTGCCTTCAGTTCTTTGGAACCCATGCCCTAGGCATCCTTGAGTCATGGAGCCTTTGCAAATGCTGTTCCTCTGCCCGGGAAACTTCTTCTCTTTCTTCTTGTTTGATTAACCTGTATTCATTTTTCAGACTGTAGCTCAGACACCCGTCTCTCCCAGGATAGACAAAGACCCAGGACGAATAAGCTATTACAAAAGGAGTGGAGACATAGGTATTCAAGTTAAGGGTTAAACAGAGACTGTAAATACAGACAGCTTCCAAGATGCTAGCCATCGTGCTCCTTTATATTATGCCATTAGTTCCTTCGAAAATGTTTTGAGACAGTCAGCCATTGTCCCTGTGTTTTAAATAAATGAAAAGAAGCTGAAAGATATTTATTTGTAAGATGCAGCAGATCCATGCGTAGAATCCAAGTCTTTGATCCCCATACTTTTGTCCTTTAACAACGCTAACGTAGGACCATAATATGGAGCTTGGATGGGACCCATGGTCGCAGGAGAAGGGTTATTTACATTCCAGTCAGAGCTATCGCTCTAGATGAGTGACAAGAAATGAGAAGGCTGTTATGTAGACCAGGTAAAACCGGGTTTTTACCTGATCAGAAAAGCCTGATTTCAGTGATTAAATGCAGATGAGTTCCCGTAATGAGAGGCTTTGGTGAGAACTGGGCCCTTAACACTAGCTTAGAACAAAAGGTGCAGCAGCCAGACTACACCTGTACATAGCAAGAGCCTTAACAACGAGATAGAGACTGGGTCTCAAACAAACAAAATAGGGCAGAGAACAAGGCCTGAGCTGAGAACATTTTTACCAAAGGCCACAGGCAGGAGCAGTGAAGAGCATGCTCTCACTTGGATGTCAAGTCCTTCACCAAATGCTCTCCAATCACCCTGGTCAAAATGCGCCCTCCCTCCTTGCTCTCCTTGCTCTGGCCATTCTCCAACTTACTGCTTCTTTTTGCCAGCCCTCAAATGCACATTCCACGGAGGTGGGACTCTTACTCTTTCCTAAAAGTGGGTGAGTCTGGCAGAGAAGAGGAGCTCAATTTTTCGAAAAATGAAAAAAGACAAAACAAGAATGAAAAGAGTCAGCAACAAATTCTCATTGGAGAGGTTTAGAGATCACTGGGGAACCTTCCACATCAAAAGGAAATTGAACTGTCATCTTTTTTTTTTTTTTAAGATTTTATTTGTGTATTCACAAGAGACCCAGAGAGAGAGGCAGAGACATAGCCAGAGGGAGAAGCAGGCTCCCTGCAGGGAAGCCCAATGGAGGACTTGATCCTAGGACCCCAGGATCACAACCTGAGCCAAAGGCAGATGCTCAACCACTGAGCCACCCAGGCGTCCCTGAACTGTGGTCTCTAAAAGGACATAAGATCTCATGATAGCCAGCTTCTGCGACCAACCCAGATACAGTGCAAAGTAAATTCTGAACAACTCAGGCTGGCGTCCAACCAAGACAGGGATGGGCTGATTATCACGATAAGAACAAGAGAAGCCTTCAGAACCCTCTTTGTAAAACGTGCCCACACCACTTAAGACAAAGAATAAGTATGATAACCACCCTGTGAATTTCTTTAACCCATTAGCTTTGCCAAACTCGTCGGGCTTGTTTCCTTTAGCTTGGATGCTCAGAAGAAATAGCAATACAATTTTTTTTTTAAGAAATACATTTTTAAAAATGAGTTGAAAGCATGTATGTGCATATATATGGGAGTGGGAGTATGTGTGTGTGTTGGGGGAGTAGGGGTGTGCAAGTGTGTGTGTCAAGGAGAAGGAATAGGGTATTTCCCATTTGGTGACACTTGTGAAAAGGAACCCAAAATGGTCTGGTCCCTGGAGCTTTGGGAAGCTAGTGGAAAGACAGGATTGGCCCAGGTGGCTTAGTGGTAGGAATCAGTGGTGCCATCCCCGAACTTGAATAGAAATATCTACTGGGAGCCACATTGTTGACACTTCTGGCATGCAAGTGGAAAGCTCTTTGGCAAGGTTCAAGCAGGTGCTCTGATATTTTACAGAGGGGGAAACTGAGCCCTCATAGGATTCAGATTCATGCAACAATTACCGAATAATTATGACGAGCTTGGCACAGCGAAAGACGCTTCCCATTCCTTATCTCACTCAGACGCGCAGTTACCCAGTAGCATAGGTGTTCTTATCCCTGTATCATGCATGAGGACGCTGAGGTTCAGAGAAAAGTCGTGTTCCTAAGCCACTCAGGACGTTGGAGACAGACCTGGAATTGGAGTCGGCCTCCCAATTCATGATTTCTCTGCAACACCAAAACAAAAAAGCAAAGCAAAACAAAACAAAACAAAACAAAAAACCATTTTATTTCAGACTACTGTTTATTAAGGCAATTTGTTTTTAAGGCAGGCTAATTTGGAATTATTCTGGTATGATCTTGATATCCAGAAAGTGGGGAAACATAATCCCAGACTCTGAATTTTTCCTACTTCTTTATAAAACACAGCATCATTTGGGATGCTGCAGGATTTATGATTAGGATATAGATATTACTTAAGAAAAAAATGGGCTAGAAAGAGGCTCTCCAGATAAAGTTACTAGCAATGTTGTAATGCCAGATCTCTGCTTCTCCCTCCCAGCTCTGGATTCCATTCAGTTGTTTGCACATAGCCTAGTAGAGAGCCTTTTTTCCTACCACAAACTGGCACAAAACTATTTTTTTTAATTAGGGAGAGAGAAAGAGGAGGGGCAGGGGGGAGAAAGAGAGAGAGAAAAAAAATCTTAAGCAGGGTCCACACCCACCTTGGAGCCCAAAGTGGGGCTCAATCTCACAACCCTGAGGCCATGACCTGAGCCGAAATCAAGAGTCAGACACTTAACCCACTAAGCCACCCAGGCGCCCAGCACAAAACATTTCTTAAATTGATCCAGGAGAAATTGTAGAGTTCTATCAGAAAAGAGGTAAAGTCCTTTGTCACCAAGAAGTTGGACCAGGGTTGGAGGCTAGGGTCAGGCAGGAAAAGATAATGGAGAAGTCAAGGGCTGCAACTCCACTGGAGACCTGCTCTGGGGATGATAGCAGCTGAGAAGAAACACGAGAACACCATAGAATGTCGACAAAGGAGAAACTGTTTGCAATTCGAGAGACAGGGACTCTTTGGGGAAGTCTGGGCAGTATCTAGTGGTTTCTGAGTGAAGCAGGTGTTCAGTGGTTGAATGAAGGGCTCCACCTAACTGTGCCTGAATGTCTTATGAGGATTCCAGACAAGACACAGCTCAGCCATAATTCCAAGGCAACAAGTTGTGGGACAGAGTTCAAGCAAAGTAACCTAACTTGTTTGGGTTCTGTCCTGTCCCATTGACACCCCTCTTTCTTTCGTCCATAGCAACCAGGGCCCACCCACGAGTGTCTTCTGACTGCACCTTCCCTCACAGCCTGCCTGCCCCCCGCTGCTCTGGCCCCTCCACACACCATTGAGCTGCAGCCAAGCCAGTGCTCAAAGACAATGACCTGCACACAGAATCTAGGCCATCCTTTCTACTCTCTGCCTCGTCAGCTCTCATGTGTCTACTAAAATTTATCTCATCTAACAGTCACCAGGAAAGTAACTTGATTTCCAGTGACTTCCTGTAAATCATGTACATGCTAAAGCAGGTACTTGTTAATATCACAGGCCACAGGCATTAATCCTTGAATTGCGCCAAAGATATTCAGAGCGTTATTTGTGGTGTGTCCCAAATTATACAAAGACAATTTGTATTACTCTTAATGGATTTATATTAAGCAGATACTGGAGACAGGATCGAATTTTACCTTTAAAGTGACATGGGATTATGAAGTTGTAACCATTCTGTTGTCCCTTCAACACACTAATGAAATGTTTAAGTTTGAAGAACTGTCTTTTTTTTTTTTTTTTAAGAACTAACTGTCTACAAGAGTAAATAGCCGAGTTTGAGAGGATAAAGCAAAATGACAGAGGGATCACTTCAGGATGGGAGAGTCTGGGCAGCCCGGGTGGCTCAGCAGTTTAGTGCCTGCCTTGGGCCCAGGGCATGATCCTGGAGGCCCGGGATCAAGTCCCACATCGGGCTCCCTGCATGGAGCCTGCTTCTCCCTCTGCCTGTGTCTCTGCCTCTCTCTCTCTGTCTCTCATGAATAAATAAAGTCTTTAAAAAAAAAAAAAAGGATGGGGGAGTCTGACTGAGGCACTTCTATGTACTGAGAAATGGGGACAGATATGCGGGATGCTCACTGGTTTTGCTGAGCTTATTCCGCGTCCCATGTGCAGCCCATGTGCATAGCCCATTCGAAATACTCTAAATCAGTAAAGGTTTCTCCTTGAATTCATGCAACGATCTACAACCCTGAGTACTAAAAGCAGGAAAGCAGGTCTCACTAGTGAAAGTGGATTAGACAGCTTTTTTTTTTTCTTAAATGTCTAAACTTAATACAACGAGTAAGGTCTGAGAAGAGTCACTGTCAGGGTCCAGTTTGCTGATCCCTCTAACTTGCTCTCTTTGGGCCGTATCTGTGGGGCCGTACATTGTAGTGACTTTGATGGCATCCTCAGGAAACGACCCACCATCCTGACCCTGCCTTGCCTCTCACTCTTGCCACATCTATATCGGAACTCCATGTCATGATGAAGAAATTGCAGCCTTTTTTCTGTCTTTGTCATTAGTTAACCACCTGGCAAAACAGTTTGAAACTGGTACAGAAGAGGGACTGCAGATTCAACATTTCCTTGGGCACATGATATTCTACAATCTTGTCAGTGCAGTGCTCAAATTCCCATTTTTAATAAAAGAGGGAATTTTACTGCTAACGAAATAGCCACCATCAGTTTCTGGAGAGCAAGGAGAGCAACATGCACAAAAAATATATATATAGAAGTAGAAACATTGCAAATGTTTTCTCATAAGGGAATGGACGATGACAAGGTGATTATGAAGCACGGAGGCACTTTGAAAACCCGGTTTTAATCCTAAGAAACACCAATGTTACACACAGAATGTCCAGTCAGCCAGCAAGGCTCATCCTCCATTATTTAATGGCAAAAAAGGGGAAAAGTGCTCAGATTAACACAACGCACGTAACAAGAGGTTAATAAAAATTTTGTCTAATCATTTTGGCAAAAGAGCCTCTGTCACATGATTTGCTCATTGAGTAATAATCTGAGATGTGGTTAAGACTCAATATGACTAGTTTGGTTACAATCTGGCATTTAGCTTAAAAAATATCATCTTTTGGAAAATTTATCATTTACATGGTTGGAGAACGAAAGAATGGATAAAGTGTATGCACCTGAACAGAATCTGAAGGCTTATTGATGAATTGAAATTGAATGACAGGCATAAATAGAAACGGATCATCAATTCAACATGATGGCCTGTGGTGGGGACACAGGGCCTGGTGGGGTTCGGGCAGGATTCTCACAGCCGTGACTTGTATCCCTGAAACTATAACACTATTCAGAAATGAACTTTCCACATTCTCAAATGTGCTCACTTACAGCTTGCATTAGTTGAAAATTCATTCTCCAATTAGCCTACTGGGGAAGGTGGTTTTTCGTTTTTGTTTTTTTTTTTAAATGGCTTGTTTACAAAAAAAACCTTAAAAAAAAATAAAATAAAATGGCTTGTTTATAACAGTTGTTGGCACTGCTGGAATTCACACCACGTGCCATTTCAAATAAAAACCTTTCTTTTTTCTTTTGGCAGCAGAAAAGAGCAGAGTCACACAGTAGCTCTTGATTTATGAACCATGCTTTCTTATCCTCAGGCTCCCAGTCTGTGCCGTTCCCTTTAAGGAACCAGGCTGGAAGCTTTTAACAAGGGAACAATTCTCTCTCTAAATCTACTTTTTAATTTGAAATCCTCTGGGCCTTGGATTAATAATCGGTCCCATTCTCATGCCTCCAGCGATCAGGTGAGAGAATGAAGACCCAGAGACCTCGAGCAGCTTCTTGTGCTTTGTCAAGTGTTGTTCGATGACAAATCAGACAGGGACCTCCAAGAAATGGTATATGTCGTGGGCAAAAGTTGTGGGAACATTTTACATTCAGTGTTCCGGTAAGCATTTTGTCAGCCCTGGGTCACGTCCTGAAATTATACAACCGTCCCCCTACCCCCCCCCCCCAAAACCCGGTTGAGGATGAAGGAGGGGATGGAACTGCTCAAAGCAGACCTGGAGGATGAGCCAGCAGAGAGGCCGGGTGGGCGTATGGATGGACAGAGAGAAACTCCTACATGCCTTACAGGATTTTTTGGCTGAAAGCAGAGTTCATCCTTGCAGTGGTCCACCAAACAAAGTGTTTATTGTCAAGTGGGCCTGATCCCTGGAGAAGAAGAAAAATGATTCCTATTTGACTGGAAGGAAATTAACTCTTTCTTCCCTTTTTCGGGGAAGGTGTTGGATAAGTGCTTTGTGATTGATTTCCTCGGGCCAGTTTCAGGGGAGGTGGGTCTCAATGTCAGCAACCGTATTTATTCTCACTGCAGTGTCTATGCAGCCGTGGCTGGATTCTCTAATGGGAAGTCTTTTTTTCTCCCCCTCGTCCCCTCTTCCTCCATCTAGCACAGGCAGGTTCTGTGGAAAGCATATTCTAAAAATGATCAAAGCATTTTAAATTGGGCTGCAATGAGTTGTTTTTTATTTTTTGGGTTTTTTTTGTTTGTTTGTTTGTTTGTTTGTTGCATAGAAGTACCTAAGGACCACTTTTAACATCGAATATTGAAAACTTACTTTCAGACTTGAGCTGGGAAAAACCACTGGCCTATTCCCTGGATGATAAAAAGCAATAAGAACTCTATGTTCTACCTTGATCTTTTAAAGATTGAATTTGGAGAGGGGAAAAAATGATTTTGCCTACGGATGACTGTGAAAGCATCAGGGATACGCTGCAGAGCTGGAGAGAAGGGTCCAATTGTAGTATGCTCCCTTTAAGAGGGAAACAAGATTAGAACTTTGGCAAATTTTCGGCTTCTATTCAGAGGGAAAGAGAAGAGATGGCAGTGTCCAAAAAAAAAAAAAAGAAAGAAAGAAAGAAAGAAAAAGGATGCATGTCATGAGACAAAAGCAAAAGCAATCTTATACCTTATTGAAAGCTTACCTGGGCGTGGTTTTAACTCCTCTGGGGTTAAGAACATTTTTTTTTTTTTTTTTCCCTCTTAAAACTAAAGGAGCTAGGGGAAAGGACTTGAATCTGAAATAGTGTCGCAGTCGGTTCTGCTCTGTCCTGGGAAGTACAACAGGAAGAGAAACCTCCAGGGAAGAGAGAGAGGCATCAGGCGCCGAAGGGGAGGGTCTGCGACAACCAGGATGTAAGTTAACAAGTAGCATGAAGGTAGCGACGCTTCGTAGAATCCTTGTTAGAAAAACCTTCTGACTTCAACAGTTAGAAGCCTTATTACCCACCTAGACAAATATCTGAATTCTGTTTTGCCGTTTTACGTTATAGATTGCTTTGTGTTCTAGGAGCCCTCATGCCAGAAGAGTCTATAAAAATACGACTTTTGTTTATGTCAGGTCAGAAAAGGTAGTGAGGCTCCATTTAGGATAATCATAGTGTTTACCCAAGCCTTTTGCATATATAAAAATGTTATTTCCTCTAATTGCATATTTTGCTCCTATAATGACTGAGTTGAATTCTAAACTGAAATGAGTAATCAATACTGAATGTCTCTGTCGTTCAAATGAGGTCTTCGCCATTTCAGATGGCATGAAATTGCTTCAAATTTGGCAAATTGCTCTAAGGATGGAAATCAAAAGCGAAAGCTGAAGCCTATTTAATTTTCTTTTCTTTTCTTTTTTTTTTTCTTTTTTCCAGGTTTTAACTGAAAACTTAAAGCAACAAATAGTGACAGAACTATTACTATTGCAAAATCCACCTGGGTGCCTGGAGGCCAGAGGAAAGAATGAGCTATTACGGCAGCAGCTATCCGATCGTGAATGTGGACCCCAAATACCCGGGCTACCCCCCAGAGCACATCATAGCGGAGAAGAGAAGAGCCAGGAGACGTCTGCTCCACAAAGATGGTAGCTGCAATGTGTACTTCAAGCACATTTTTGGAGAATGGGGGAGCTACGTGGTGGACATTTTCACTACTCTTGTAGACACCAAGTGGCGCCATATGTTTGTGATTTTCTCTTTATCTTATATTCTCTCCTGGTTGATATTTGGCTCTATCTTTTGGCTAATTGCCTTTCATCATGGTGATCTGTTAAATGATCCGGACATCACGCCTTGTGTTGACAATGTCCATTCCTTCACGGGGGCGTTCTTATTCTCCCTTGAGACCCAGACCACCATAGGTTATGGTTACCGCTGTGTCACCGAAGAATGCTCCATGGCAGTGCTCATGGTGATCCTTCAGTCCATCCTGAGCTGCATCATAAACACCTTCATCATTGGAGCTGCCTTGGCTAAAATGGCAACTGCTCGAAAGAGAGCCCAAACCATTCGGTTTAGCTATTTTGCACTCATAGGCATGAGAGATGGGAAGCTTTGCCTCATGTGGCGCATTGGTGATTTCCGACCCAACCATGTGGTGGAAGGCACAGTGAGAGCCCAACTTCTCCGCTACACAGAAGACAGTGAAGGGCGGATGACAATGGCATTTAAGGACCTCAAGTTGGTCAATGACCAGATCATCCTTGTCACACCAGTAACTATCGTTCATGAGATTGACCACGAGAGCCCTCTGTATGCCCTTGACCGAAAAGCAGTGGCCAAAGACAACTTTGAGATTTTGGTGACATTCATCTATACTGGTGATTCCACGGGGACTTCCCACCAGTCCAGAAGTTCCTATGTTCCCCGAGAAATTCTCTGGGGCCATAGGTTTAATGACGTCCTGGAAGTTAAGAGAAAGTATTACAAAGTGAACTGCTTACAGTTTGAGGGGAGCGTTGAAGTTTATGCTCCCTTTTGCAGTGCCAAGCAACTGGACTGGAAAGACCAGCAGCTCCACAACGTGGAAAAAGCCCCCCCAGTCCGAGGATCTGACACATCGGACACCACGGTCAGAAGAAGGTCGTTCAGTGCGGTTGCCATTGTCAGCAGTTGTGAAAACCCTGAGGAGACCCCCACGTCTGCCACGGATGAGTGTAAGGAAGCCCCTTATCAGAAAGCTGTCTTGACTTTAAATAGAATCTCCGTTGAATCCCAAATGTAGTTCAAGTTGTGATGACAGGGGCTACCACTCCATCATGTTACCCTTCACCCTAAGGGAAGTAGTCATAAAAGTCATTCCTTTTAAGGAATGTTACAGCTATGTTCGATGGTGACAAAGGATAAGAAGAACAGGTGAAATCTGGTAAAATTTTTAAAGATTATCTAAAAATTACATAGTATCCAATTGTTTAAGCTTTTTTTTTTTTTTTTTTTTTTTTTGCCAGCAAATTTTGTATTAAGGATGCTATTAAGAGCCCAAGTAATTTGAATTTCATCTCTTTTTATTATATCACACACTTGGATCTCCAATTGGAAGCGTCATATGCAGTAACAGAGAATAAAGGTAGGATACTGGAATACGTAAAAATAGGAAGACAGGCCGCCAGCATGGTTAACGGATTTTTAAATGTATCAACGCTGAGGGTAGCGTCCTAGAAAAACATCATGTCATCTAACCAAGATATGCCAGATAGGCATCCAGCAGATTGTAACATTGAGATATTTAACTGAAGTCACCTGGCAGGTTCGATGTTTGCCCCTCACGGTGTCTTGGTATCAGCAGAAAAAGGCCGTGGCTGTAAAAAGTGGACACCTGCTACTTGCGCAGGTAATGATGGATGAGTGCTAGAAGTTGTGATGTTTTGTTTAGTTTTTTCCTGAGCCGAAAGGCAGAAGAAAAGTTGACATTATTCAGAATAATATTTCTCTCCTAAATGCCCTGGTTGACTGCAGCAGATGGCTTTCTAGGGAAGAGCAGAAATAAGGCAACAATGACATTTCTAATTTCTCCGGCAAGGGGGCTTCCTATATGCCCACCTCCCATCTTTTCCAAAGACAACACGAAGAAATAGGATCACAGAGATAGAATGAGGGAATAGATGGCAGTGGTAAACATTCTCAGACCATTGGAGAGAAAACCTGTGCTGTGTCCTGAAAGATGGCAGCTGTTGCTGGCTATATTTTTGTTTTTTATTTTTTATTTTTTATTTTTTATTGAGGAGGGGAGAGTAATGAGGGAAACAGCAAAGGGAAGGCATTTATTTGTGCCCAGAAGCAGTTGTGTATGTTTCCTGTCTTGGTCACTTTACAAGACATCAATGACTTGAATTCTAGATTTTAAGAAACTCTCCCATTGACCTTGGAACAATCATTCAAATGGCAGATTCTGTGAAATATAGTTAAGGGGATTCTCATGCACATTTGTTAAACGGATAAGCTAAGTGTTATGGAATTGCTTGAGTTTTAGGGGATATATTTGTATGTTCTATTTCTGTGTTAAAAGATGTTAATCGTGATGACTTTAAGCCAGATCCCCTATGAGTAAAGGCACTTTAAGCTTTATAAATTGAACAGTTATTAGCTTCATTCAGAATTATATGTTTCCTTACTTTTTAGTTTCATTCAGAATTATATGTTTCTATACCCATTTTTTTTTTACATTGTTGCTGAGCTGGCAATAAGTATACACCGCAGTTTTTCCTTTGTTTATTTTATTTAAATATATGTACATACAAATCGTTTTTTGCTGTTTCTGGAAAGGCTCCCCCCACCCCTCTCCATTTAAATGAAAGCACACAAGCAAATTGAACTGAATCATAGAGTCTGCGATTACCAAAGTAGAATATGTAGGTACGTGAAGGGTTTTTCTTTTTTCTTCTTTCTTTTCTTTTTTCCATCCTCCCTCCCTTCCCCCCTCCCTTTCTCTCTTTTTTTCTTTTGACTATGAGCAACGAAGTTACTTTTTAAAAAATGCATGTGTGCAAATCTTTTATTCCTGTCGTTTTATGGGTAAGAGATTTGTTCAGGTCCCAGGCTGTAAAACTGTCCCGAAGCTTAATGTCAGAGATCTAAAGAATGCGTTTATTTTATTTTCCTGTCTTGCTTCAGAAATGTAAAACCCATTTTTAAAATTACACATGCGTTGTAGATTTGGATTCTGTAACAGCAATTACTCAGCTAAATTAGAGTACCACGGTCTACCAAGTAGAAATCCGCCACCAGTACAACAGACCTTCATGCCTTTCCCCTGACTTTCTAAGTTTGTTTCACACACATCTAGGTTCATTTGACTTTGCTTTGCTTCCTGGACTCTGCTAATCCATAATTCTGGTTTTGTTAGTATCAGAATAGAAGCGTCAATATCCAATAAAGACATTTCACTGTGCTATGTGCTTCCACCATCAAATCCTCTGACCCGGAGTAGAATGTAAAACCCGAGTTCCCACGTAACACGTAACTCTGATTTTCTGTTTAGATTTATAACACACTTTGACACCTCGATGAGTTATTGATAATAAAGATCTTAAAGTGATGCAGAGATTGTGTGCATTGGCCTCTATCTCAGATTAGCGTAAGCCGTCGATGTGGTCAGCATTGGGTACAGGGCAGCAAAAAATGAGACTGCTGCCTCACAGGATTAGAACGTAGGCAGAATTACAAAGCATTTTTATGAGTCTTTAGCAGCTTGCAGAACAGCTATATCTGAATTAACAGTTGTGTTTCTGTGAGCTCTGCAAGAAGCCTCCACACAACACGGCATTTCTGGTTTCGAACGCTCTGTCCATGATGAGAAGTAGGTCGAGTATTTATTTTCTTATGGCAGCTATTTCCCTCTCTGTAGATGAAATTATTCAGTGGACTTAATTAGGTAGGGAAACACATTGTGGCATCAAGGTATTCTCTTCTGTGTGCTCCGCCTGTGACTGGGCCCTCAAAGAGCACCAGGAGAGAGAAGGAAATGCTTCCACTAGTTCATCAAGCACTCTTGGGTGCTTTGCACACACACACACAGAGTCCCCACAGCAAAACAGTAGGGTGGATGCTTTTAATTTCCATATCATCGAATATCTCGTGCTTTGCATCATCCTAAATAACCGATTCCCAATTGGGACAATGATGTGCAAGACCAAAATAAATAAATAAATAAATAAATAAATAAATAAATAAATAACAATGAAGCTTCTCAGGTAGGGGTGGCAGGTGGGGTGGGGGGACACTTTAGTGGCATGGGTCTAGCCCACGAGATGACAACAGAGCTCTCTGGCTGTGACCTTTAAGAAAGCTCTCTCCCTGGGTCTGAGTCAGCTGGCATACGCCCCTTGACTCCCTGCATCCAACCTTCCTCCCTAGATCTCAAACTCTCTGTAGCTGCAAGTCCTGCAACCATCCAGAGAGAGAAGGAATCAAGGACACCCCTTACAAGGGACGTCAGAGAAGTAGGAAAAAGGACAGCCCTGGATGGCCTATCTCCGGACTTCTTCTGCATGAGTGAAAATAAATGATTTGTCAACTGAACAGCACGCGGGAAACACAGTCCAGTAAGGAAACAGGGATGTGCTGATGAGTCCAGCTCGTACTTGTACTTGACATTTGATGGAGTGGGTCTCTGTGGAAAGCACATATTTTCTGGGGACTTGAGGAAATGCCACAGTTTTGTAAAACAAACACAAGAGACTTACTTTGGGCCTGGAAATCCCTGTGAGGCACTGTGGCTGAGTGACCTTGATAAGAAAAATGGACCAGGACTGCTGTGGGGCTGCCTTGTATCTCCTTCCTCCCCCTCTCCTGGAATCACATCAATAGGACTTTCACTAGGACGAGCGGCTGAAACCCATGGAGACTCAGACTCAGGCAAGCCTGCACTGCCCAGCTTGGGAAAAAAGCAAAACTCTGCTAATACTCAGCTCAGATCCCCAGGGAGACCAAACTGCATCAATTTATTCAAGTGGACTCTAAAGACACCAAGAAATCTAGATCCTTGCTTTAGATATTTGTATTGAACTACTTCTGAGTTGGCCAGGATACGTGTGAAGTCCATTCTCTGGGCCTAAATAATGAGGCACTAAATTCTACTGGGTTTAAATTATTCTGTGAGTTCCATCCATGACAAACACTGATTCTTCTGTTTTGAGTGTTCTGTAAGCATGTGTATAAGCCCTTCTGTTTGTTTTCTGTTTTTGTTTTTGTTTTTATTTTATTTGTTGTTGTTTTTATTTTTTAAGGTAAGCGTCACCTGTGGACTCCCAGAAACCACCCCTATACACCCTTGGTACCTATAAATCACAGAGCCCTCCCTCAATTCTAAATTTGGCGTGGCCTCCCTGTCTCTCTCACTTTCATTTTTAAATAAGCAGTGTGACCTACATTCTGAAAAAAAAAAAAAAAAAAAAAAAAAAAAAAAAAAAAACTTTGGGCACCACATACAGAATGCGAGGAGGGATGATGACACACACACACAAAACAGACAGGGAGGTGCTTGGCAAATTCTCGGCAGAAGTTCTCTGGGATATGAGGTCTTTGCAAATGAAAGCTGGTAACTGAGACTCCGTTCAGATGAATCTGTGGGCAAGAGAGAGCAAGCAAGGCCTCCATTTTCCTGAAAAGGCAAAATCCAAGTGTTGCCTGGAACTATCATTGGTCTGTCTTGCTTTGGAGCTTTTCTTGAGTGGAAAAAAAAAAAAAAACCCTTAGGATCAGCAGAATCGTAAGTTCTTGCATAGAGCCTACTTTTCTAAAACAACTTAACACAATCCTCCTATGACTGTGTGGCTGGGTTATGACATCTGGCTGAGGGCAAGCAGCATCCGTCCCATCAGGTCATCCCTGTGTTCCTTTCCCTGGGAGCGGCCACGCCTGTGGTTTGGGATCTTTTGTACAGAGTCAGGATATTTAAGTAGACATGGCTGGACGCTCTGAAGTTCAATAGATTCTTAGTTGCTGAATACCTAGCAAGGGGGAAAAAAAAATCTTTAAATAAACTACTGCCTTTTGCTGTTTGGTCTCATTGATTTATGCTATTTTATAAATACCGCAAAGTAAAAGAATACTCTATCTAGAGGCTATCTGTCATCCCAAGAAAAAAGCAGCTGGACTGAGATGAAGGGTCCTCTAAATTAAAAAGGCAACTTGATCTGGCCCTTGATGCAAACTTTGGAGCCTCTGCAGGCTGCAGAGAAACAGGTTAATCACTTAAACTTTTCAGCAAGCCCAGTGGATGAAAACCCAAACAGACGAAGTCTTGCTAAGTTACACGGCCAAGGGACACTTTGTCTCTATGCTATCATTTGCCACCAGGGCCTATAAAACATCCTTAATCACTATCTAAGTAACTTAAACTTGAGACAGAAAGAGCCCCAAGAGGTTTCGACCCTGTGAAAACTCCTTTACAGAAAGTTATCACAAGTTCCACATCAAATACTTCAGTCACATGCACTGTGGGTAAAGGCTCTTTGTTTGAATTAGAAGCACACATTGGAGATCGATTATTTATTCTGGGACTTGATGATCCCATCTGATACCAGCTTGCGTGGGGAAGGGAGGCCAGCAGCAGGGGACAGGTTAAGGACAGAGCTAGCCTCTGCCAGCTGCCAGTTCCAGAACCAAAGACTTTGCGGACATCAGAGAGGTAGGTATCAGTTCATTTAACTCAGATTCTATTTTACGTATGAGGAAACCTCCAACATTTCAAAATTTTTATTGATTTCATTTTTTTTTTTTAAAGATTTTATTTATTCATGAGAGACACAGAGGGAGAGAGGCAGAGATGTAGGCAGAGGGAGAAGGAGCCTCCCTGCGGGGAGCCTGATGCGGGACTTGATCCCAGGGCCCCCGGATCACGACCTGAGCCAAAGGCAGATGCTCAACCACTGAGCCACCTGGGCATGGGAAATCTCCAACTTTTGAGAGGTTACGTGCCCACAGAGACACAGCCGTGGAGAGGAGGCCAAGGAAGAAAACCTAACTGTGGATGCCCAGGGCTCTTTTGAGCAGGCGATGAGCACTTCTGACCCTGTTTTCATTCTGTTGTCATGAGATGGGAAAAGCGATCATTTCAAGGCCCTTTGTCAAAGAGAAGCCCATTCATTATTCTCTAGAAGTGCTTCTTCTGAACTGAACTGTTAATTGGTCATTGATTATTTAGACTGGAGAGTGAGCAAGGGAAAAAAAAAAATGTGGGAAACAGCACAGTAAGAGCCACGATGAGTGAAAATAATCTTCTCCAAGATGCAAACAAAAATGATTGTATTAAAAAAGGCTTCCCCCCCCCCCAACCCCGCCTTTTCAGGGCAATGCTAATGCACAGTGGGGCATACCCCTGGGCACTAATCCGCTGTCACCAGTGTCACCAGGCCTTTTGCCTTGGAAGCAAGAACATTTAGTTTGCTAGCAGGGTGTTGTTTAGAGAATAAACACAATGTGGAGTGGGATCCTTCATCCACTAAATGGACACTGTGGTTTTTGAGGCAGGACCTACAAGGAAAGGGGGTTACCCTGAGAGAGTTTCATAGATCTGGGGTGACAGCAGTTGCTCATCTTACCAACTGTGCTACTTGGAGCAACCTTAGTAGCATTTTTTATTCTTTTTTTTTTCTTGGAATTTATTCATTTGAAAGAGAGAGAGAGCACGAGCAGGGGGGGGGGAGAAGGAGAAGCAGACTCCCCACCGAGCAGGGAGCCTGACATGGGCCTCAATCCCAGGACCCTGAGATCATGACCTGAGCCAAAGGCAGATGCTTAATGGCCTGAGCCACCCAGGTGCCCCACATTTCTGATTCTCAGTTCCCCTTCCCTAGAGTGTTTCTTGCCACATTCAGCTGTCATGAAGAGTGCAGGCTTAAGAACCAGACTGCCTCGGTTTAGGCAAAATTTCCACTATTTTCTTGCTGTGTGACTGTGGGCAATTTACCTCAGCTCTCTGGGCCCCAGTTTTCTCAGCTATGGAGCCAGGAAAACAAGAGAACCCACCTCCCTGTTGCTGCAAGGATTAAGTGCACTAACATTTGTAAAATGCTCACAACAGTACCTGGCACATCACGAGTGCTAATAAAGTGCAGGCTGCCTTGGTCAGCGGCAAACTCTTCATCTCTTACAGTGTTTTGTCGATGAATTCACATTCCTTGGCACTTGATGTTGACTTAAGCCCCCTCCTTCCCCCCAAAAAAAGAAGAAAAAAGAAACAAAAGAAATTAAAAGGAACATTTGGTAGAAGGGATGGAAGTTCTTCCCAACCAAATGTAAACGATTTGTGTACTATTTTGCCCCAACCACTTTGGATTATGTAAACCACACTTCCTCTCCATTGTGTGAGGCATTCAGGATTCGGTAAAATGGTGTTTTGAGAATAAAAATACAGCTCTACTCCTATACACAGAAGGCTTCGTGAGTAGTATCAAACCAAGGAAAAAATCAGACTGCAGATCATACAGGAGGCTCTCCTGTGGAAACTGCCAACTGGGCTTTTTTTTTTTAATTTTTTAAAATTTTTTTTTTCCCAACTGGGCTTTGCATGCAAGCAGCTTTAGAAAGTATTGAACCAAAAAAAAAAAAAAAAAAAGAAAAGAAGAGAAAAGAAAAAAGAAACTATTGAACCACTCTATGTCATAATATCATGCATTGTGTTCAAACTTCTCAACTTGTTCCAGCAAATTAAAGGGCTTCTGGGAGTAGCAGGCTCATTATCCAAAAATGACCCATCCCAACCCAGTCGAGCTGTCACTAACTGAACCTGGAAACCCTGGTTGGCCTAAGATGCGTGGGCCCCGTGGGTCTGCAGAGCACCCGGAAGACTGGGAACCACCTTCATGTGCCAGAAGAGAAGTGTGTCAAACTCATCTGGGATGAAGGAAAAATGATCCTTTTTCTCTAATGAACGACGGACGGTAGTAGGATGATTGCGGACTTGAAATCAGACAGGAGTAGGTTCAAATTCCAGCCGTGCCCCTTGCAGGCCATGTGAACAAGGCAATTTTCTAGTCGTCACTGAGTTCGATCCTGCATGAGTATAAATGCAGATAACAGTCTCTATCTTGAGGGCCAACCATGAAGTGTGTACCAGGATGCTCACAGGCACACACACGCATGTACCTACATATGTATGTATTTTAAGGCATATACCTATCAGGTACATGGGATCTGCTCAATAAAACTAATATTCCCTGTTTTCCTTCAAAAAATCAGTAATAGTAGATCCTTCTTTCCTTCCTTCCTTCCTTCCTTCCTTCCTTCCTTCCTTCCTTCCTCCCTCCCTCCCTCCCTCCCTCTTTCTTTCTTTCTTTCTTTCTTTCTTTCTTTCTTTCTTTCTTTCTTTCTTTCTTTCTTTCTTTTTCTTTCTTTTTTCTTTCGTTTTCCAGAGACAGGGAGTGGAGAGGGGTATATATATATAGAGAGAATCTTAAGCAGGCTCCACACCTAGCATGGAGCCTGATGTGAGGCTCGATCTCACGACCTTGAGATGGTGACCTGAGCAGAAATCAAGAGTTGGAAGTTGAACCCACTGAGCCACCCAGGCACTCCAATGGTAGCATTTTTCAAAGAGATTTGAAAACAAAAACATTAGCAGCTGTGGGATAATCATGTATTATCACAGTTTTTTTTTTTTTTTTTTTCTAATTAGCCAGGTTTTCATCTTGGTGTCTAAAGTCAACTTTCTAGACGTATTCTTTTCCTGCTCCCAGGAGTACTTGATTTTAATGCCAGCCCTGCCACAAATTAGCTGTGCCGTTTCAGGGAATTACTCAACCTCCCTGGTCCACTGTTTCTGAGCATTATGGCAGGGATGTTGCTTTATGTTACTCCATGATTCCTTGTAACCTCAAAATGTGATGATTTTCTGTTCCTCTACTTCTCACCCTGATTCTTTTTTATTTCTTGTTGGCTTTTTATGCTTTTTTTTTTTTTTATTAGTGTACCTAATTCACTGCAGTCTTCCCTATTCTCATGATAACTGTACTAACTGAATTTTATAAGAAAGGTCTATTTCATGTTATTTTCTGTTTCTTTAAAATTCTTATTTTGGTAGGGGCAGAAGAAGAGGGAGAGAGAGAATCTCAAGTGGGCTCCATGCTGGGCATGGAGCCCGACTCTGGGCTTGATCTCACAACCCTGAGATCGTGACCTGAGCCGAAATCAAGAGTCAGACACTTAACAGACTGGGCCACCCAGGCTCCCCAATAAAATTCTTCTTTAATGTGTAACTGTAATGTGCCTTTTTTTTACTTACTGTGATAATATATGGTCAATTCAGCTACGATAATATTTGTTGAACTTAGTTCTCAGGTCTGATATTACTTTTTCTGAAATAGGATCTAATGTAAATAGCAAAATTTGAGGAATTTAAAAATGATACAAGTCTGATTGTTTTTTAAAAAAAGATAAAATATTACTTCATATTTACAATGGCAGGAAGCAAATAGTGACATGAAAAATGTGGTAACTAAAGTAGAGCATCAGAATTCTCATGAGGGCCACCTAAATTTATGACGAACTCACAAAGGGCATCAAATATGCTACTAAAATTTGTGAAATGCCAGAACACTTGATCTATGGAAGCTGAGGAAAAAATTTTCAGTGAAGGATGCTACTAACCCTTTGTATTACTACTAAGAGTTGCTTCTTCAGATCGGTGATTTACGTAGTGAAAAACTAAACAACTGTATCTGGTCGGCCTGTGTTATGTTCCCAGTTGGGCAAAAGTGGCCGCTCTTTTTTATCCTCCCAATAACTATAACTGTCTATGATTTGCACCTTGTTTCCTATACACTAGTGGTCTGTGATTACCCCAACCATGAGAAGAGATGGTCTATTCTTAGTATCAAACAATCATAAAATTAAGTGGGCGGCACATTGGAATCTCCTGGGTGTTCTTCCCAATATCATGTCTGGTGTAGGACCAGAGAAAGCACAAATTCCAAATAATAAACCTGAATTTTGTATTTTTATATTACAGATTAATTTTAAAATAGTCACAGAATGACTAAAACTAAATTGAGAACGTCATATACATCAAACAATATAAAATTTGGTTTATCCTTCTCCAGACATGTAACTTATTATTTAAGTCATTACTCTTTGCCTTAAAATTTTGGATAATTATTAAACGAAGGATCTACACACCTACTTGTCCTCCCTGGATTTGGGGGTTGGGAAAAAGCAAAATATTGATGATTTTGCAGGCAGATGGAGGATGATAAAAAAAATAAATAAAAGCACTTTATCTTTTCACCGAAGGCTAAGATGATATGTTGGTCTTCTGAAATATCGTACTGATAATAAGACACAGTATTAATAATAACAATTATGTAAAAGCCTCTGGTAATTGCAATTCTATTAGGATGTTGAATATTCTTGGTCACCATTGTGCCACCTTGTGGTCACAAGAGAACACATGTTTTTTTCCATGAAGTAAATCGATTTTTTATTCTCTCCCCCCTACTATGGGAGGATATTTGGAAGAATAAGTTGGGAAGCACATTGCCAACAAGGACCGTAAATAAAATATAATGGGCACCACTCACATTAGAAACTAGCATACACTGAAAAGCAACGAATGGTATTGGTCTAGGTATGGATTCCATGTACTAGATTTTCCCTCTGCTACCTCAATGTGAATTATATATTTAGAGGATGAGGGGTCAGTTAAGCATCTGCCTTTGGCTCAGGTCATAATCCCCAGGGTCCGGGGGATTGAGCCCTCCGTGGGGTTCCTTGCTCAGTGGGGAGCCTAGTTCTCCCTCTCCTTCTGTTCCTCCCTAGTTCACTCACTGGCCTGCTCTCTCTCTTTTGGTCTCTCTCACCTGTGCTCTATCTCTCTCTAATGAATAAATAAAATCTTTAGAAAAAAGAAGATGGGGGGGCGCCTGGGTGCCTCAGTGGTTGAGCAGACATCTGCCTTTGGCTCAAGGCGTGATCCCGAAGTTGCCCTAGGGGTGGAGTCCCCCATCAGGTTCCCCACAGGGAGCATGCTTCTCCCTCTGCCTATGTCTCTGCCTCTCTCTGTGTGTCTCTCATGAATAAATGAGTAAAATCTTTTTTTTTTTTTTAATGAAGTTGAAGTTCATGTAGGTTGCCATTCTTGATTTGCAAACATAGACATGGAAATCTGGATCATGACCATTGAGAATCTAATTATTAATCCAGCAATCTCTTTATAGTAAAAGAAAGCAGTCAAAATTTAGGTATCAATCACCAATACTAGATTAGAATAACCACTTTAATGCATATATAGGAACAGTTTAAAAAATACAATTTTTATAGTGAGTAAAGATTTGCTTTGTAAATATATTACAACTTCGTAAGTTTTACGCTTTTCAAAGAATTGTGATATTTGTTTAAATGATTTTTTTTTTTTTTTTTTTTTTGATTTCTAAATCCCACTAGGTAGGCCAGCATCCAGATGTGAAGAACAGAGAAAGACAGGATTGGCCACCATCCCACAGAGTACTTGTCTACTAGGGACGAAATAATATATTTTGTACCAAATTCAGAAATGTAACGGCCACTGATTTATATTCTCATTGCTTGTTTGATCAAGGCTACAGCTTTTATCAAGGATGAAACTATTAGAAAAAAATGAAGTTCCAAAAATCTCTCATTATAAGTAGTGGGTGTGTAGAGAATGAGAGAGAGAGAGAGAGAAAGAGAGAGACAGAGACAGAACCAGTTTAACAAATTCTCACAGATGCATTACTGGGCTAGCACATTGGTCTTCGTTTTCTCTTCATCTGACTCTTGGTCTCTTATATCTCTGTCTTCTTTTTACCTATCAATTTCCTATTTCAATCTCTGATTCTAATTCTCTGTATGGTAGTCTTTCCACACCTCTCTTTCTCTGTTACATTTTCTCATTTAATTTAGACTGAAATCCAGGTCTTCTGGCCTAGATTTGAGTCCCAGCTCTGTGGATTTCTAGTGGTGTGCCCTTGCACAAAGTACTCAAACTCTGCTTCCGTATCTGTTAAATAGGGGTAAAAGTACTTACCTCCCACAACTGTTGTGACAACTGAATGACTCATTGCATGCAAAAGCACGTAAGACCATACTTAGCACAGAGTACACGGCCAGTGCATGGTAGCCCATCTCTATTTTTATTGTCAGAAAAAAAAGTATCCATTCTTAATATTCAAATCCATGTCATCGTGTTCCAATACTGCCTCACTTAGAGGTATGATGTCACCGTAAATTAGAGATGTAGCTCACAGAATGCTAAAACAGAAATATCTCCCATGTACCTCTTCTCACAACTGTATCAATAAAATGCTAAATCAGGAAATGCCTCGCCTAGACTCATGCAGTTATTAAGTAGAAGACCCAAAATGATCCCTATCTTCTATTCATACATACTTACCCAGAGTTCATTGCAATGAACAATAATCCTCATTCTAAACCGTGGCTTTATTTTTTGACTCATTTTACTTTTTCCTTCTCTCCTTGCCTCTCTTTCTTTATTCCTTATCTATCTATCATTTTTAATCTATCCCCTAGCTATTATCACCCAGTTATTATCTATCTATCTATCTATCTATCTATCTATCTATCTATCATCTATCTATCATTTATCTACCATTACTTGTCTATCATCTATCATTATCTAGTATCTATCTTTCTATCTACCTACCTATCTAGTATCTATCTATTCATCTATCATCCATCTATTATTTGCCAGGGCTAGAATTAATACAGTCAGTGAGATAAAAATCTTCCATTGCAATACCTCATTTTTCTAACACTAATTCATGTATTCATATATTAACATCTACCTCATATCTGGTCACTCATAGATATTGTGAAGGTAAAATGAACTAAACAGAAAGAAAATGATCTTTCTAGGAACTTATAGGCTAGTAGGAGAGACAAAGGTAAAATGAACGAATGACAAACAAACCAAACATAATGTAATGCCAGGCACAGTAAATTGCTGTGAAAAAAAAAAAAAGTAAAGGAATATATTGTGCAGAGAGGGATGGGTGCCATTTTAGGTAGAGTAGTCAAAGAAGGCCTCTCAGTGGAGGTAACAATTGCCCAGAAATCTAGAAGAGAGAAAGTAAACCATGTGGCTATCTGGAGAAACAGAGTTCCAAGCCAGTGCAGAAGCCTTGAAGCAGAAACAAGTTTGAGATCTGGGGGAGAAGCAAAAACTTAAGAGTTCGGTTTTGACCACGATGCATCTCAAGTGCCTATTGGATGTACCCAAGCAGAGAAAACAGTAGGTAGGGCGTTGTGTATGTGGGTTTGGAGCTGGGGGAGGTCAGACCTGAGAATGGAAAGTTGGAAGCACTCTCCATAGATAGGTCTATAAAAGTACAGGCTTGCAAGTGGTCGCCCAGGGAACTGAGTGGGATTGCGGGGTGGGGGTGGGGGGCAGCAGGGAGGGGCAGTAGGAGAGGAGACAGTATGATCCAAGAGCCAGGGGCATTGCAGTATGGTGGGCTGAAGCTCATGAAGTCATTAAAGGGAGACAAGAAGAAGCTGCCTTGTGAGGGAGGAGAAAAGAGAGATGAGCGGTTACTTAGCCAAGTAAAAAAAGTGAGCAAATGATTGACTGTCAAATACTTCTTGGAGGTCAAATGGGAGGAAACAGAGTTGATGGGGGGGGGGGGGGGGGTGGTAAGAATGCCTGGGGGTGTGTGGCCAACTCAAGGGGATTCAATGGAGAATTTGGTTTGAGAAGACAGGAACGTCTTCTGAAACGTTTTGATAAAAAGGGGAGGAGATAAATGAAGTTAACAGCTGGAGAAAGGGATAGGGTCAAGGGAAGCTCCCCCCCCCCTTTTTTTAAATTTCCTTCTTTGTATTTTTCTTTCTTTTGTTAGTGGGAGGTAGTTCAGCATGTTTATGAGCAGATGGGAACGATCCCATAGAGAGGAAAAAATAGACAATGTAGGAGACAGGGGATAAATAAAGAAGAGGCCTTGAATAGATGAGAAGGGATGGCGCCCAGTCTACAAGTGGAGGGAGGGGGACACCCCAGCCCTAGCAGACACGGGAGGGAGGGCAGCATACCCAGGTGGGGATGACCATGTGGATGTGTGCAGGAACCTGAAGGGTGAAGAGGTATCCTTCTCTCCGCTGCCATTTCTCTCAGTGTGATGAGGAGCAAGGGAGTCAGCCAAGAATGAAGCATATGTTGGAGGTTTGGGTGGAGCTGGAAATGGCTCAGGACTCCTCTCAGAGCCCAGGAGTGTGAATGGACCAGGAAAATCTAATGGGGTTGTCAGGTGTTCCCAGTCCCTCGGAGGCCTGTGACCATGTTTAAAGTCACATCAGCCAGCGTGGCTCTGTTATAACATTTGCCATAAAACTGAATTTACCAAGAATTTACCAACTTTTTTAAAAAATCCAGATTAAAAAAAAATACACCCCAAAACCCTCTGTCCAACCTCAAAAACCCAGCTTTTGAAATGAGCACATCACATTTTTGCGAGTGGCACATGCACTCACACAGTTTAATCAAAGAGATAACTAAGTTTACCTGTCATGGAAACACGAATTGTGAAGATCTAGAAGGAAATGGCTGGATCACCATTTTGGTTCAGAAAGAACATCTGACCATGTAAATATACCGAAGAGGGAAAAAAAAAAAAAGCCTCTGACTCAACGTGCTAGCTCTCCCTCTCTCTGTGTTTGGTCCTAGATTACAACCAACTGTCGAAAGCAAATGTGTAAAGTGTGTTGGGACTCCATCCTGGCCCATGGGTCTGTATAGTATTTCACAAGCTTTTTAGGATGTGGTATTAAAGTGTAGTAAAAGAGGCTGTGTTGAGTACTCGAGCTGCAGAACCAGAGTCTGTTTGAAGCTGAGGTTTTTCTAGAGCTGCGGCCACCTGGCTACTATGCATTGGTGCTGGAGCTAAAGAGCAATCAACTGAGGGACACAGTTTTTAATCAAACATTTGTTTGTCTTCATGGTAGTTTGGCTTTTATTTTTTTCCATCCATGGGTTTGATTTTTTTCCCCCATGTATTGCGTATGATGTCAAAACTGGTCTTTCCAGTTAAAGTCAGCCCATCCCCTTGTATGTACCCTGGATTGCTATGAATGTCTTCTCCAATGAATCTTTTCCACAACCACTCTTTTTTTTTTTTTTTTTTTTGAGGAGGAGGAGGAGGAGGAGGGATTTGGTGCTGCCTTGGTTTGGGATATTGCTTGACAAGCTCTTATAACCAAGTCCTTTTAAACTTGATTTTTTATTTATTTTTTATTTTTTTTATAGAGGGGAGAGGTAGAGAGTGTGCATGCATATAGGGGACGGGGAGGGAGCAGGACAGAGAGAAAATCTTAAGCGGGCTCCACACTCAGCATGGAGCCCCGATGTGGGGCTCGATCTCATGACTCTGAGATCATAATCTGACCTGAAAACAAGAGTTGGAGGCTTTACTGACTAAGCCACCCAGGTGTCCCTAAATTTCATTTTTGAATTTACTTTTCATGCTTTTAAAATTTGCTATTACAGAGCATGTAGTTAAGTTATGCTAAAATCTAATAGGGTGAATTTCAATCATTCAATAGAAGATAAAAACTAGAGAAATGGATTTTTCATTGTAAATGTAAAGAAAGAGGGTGATGGATTCAAGTCCAACAATGGGCTTTTCAATGAACACATTAACTATTTGTAAAGCTATATTGGGCATATATCAGGGCATGCATTTTTGTATTGATCAATGAAAAATGTTCAATGTATACTCCTAAAGGTATTGAAAAAGAGGCATTTATGATGTAAACAAGACTCTGATGCATATTTTGTGGTTGTCATTGTAAATTCAACTGTAATATTTGGATGAGGGTTGTACTTACATTTAGCTTATATTAAAGTTGCTGTTTATTGGGTAGCTACAGTGGATTGGATTGGATTGGTTGACTATCATAACATATAAATAAGAGAGAGGGTAAAAGGGCAGTCCGGGTGGCTCAGCGATTTAGCGCCGCCTTCAGCCCAGGGCGTGATCCTGGGGGTCTGGGATCGAGTCCCACGTCGGGCTCCCTGAATGGAGCCTGCTTCTCCATCTGCCTGTGTCTCTGCCACTTTCTCTCTGTGTCTCTCATGCATAAATAAATCAAATCTTAAGGGGAAAAAAAAACAGGAAGAGGGTCAGAAAAACTTGTTAGAATGCTTATTTACAAGTAACTACTAAGGGAACACTCTTGAGAGCAACAAATGCACTATCTTCTTATTTTTTTGTATGTTTGCAATGATAGCTGCCATCTAATTAGCTTTTCCGGGAGACTATATGAAGGAAATCCATAATCCTGTAAGAACATTGTGTTGGAAATACAAAACATTATGGTTTTTAAACTCACAATTATTGGCTATGAAGAAAGAAAGGGCTGGTCTTTAGCTTAACATTCTCTGAACTGGAAACTATAATGATAATGATGACAAAATAGTAATAATAGTAACAGCACCTTTATATCAACAACCTTCAGAGATCAACAGATTAAAGTAACTACGCAAAAACAAACAGAAGAAATATATACTGATGTCATATTGAATGTCACAGGACTGAAACCACCCAGGCCAACGGAGAACTAAGGTAATAACTCATATTTAACTGTGTTTACATCTTAATCATTCAAATTAAATATGACTCTCAGAGGACTTACATTCATGCGGAAGTTTTAAAAAGAGATTATAACAATTTTATTTCTCATAGAGGAAGTTAAGAGGCCCAATAATATAAGGTAAAATTTCTGCCATTTTACTTTGGCCAAAGAGATCACAGAAAAATAACTTTGGACAGAATCGTAAGAAAAATGTTGTTCAACCCCCTCTTCCAAGTTCATACAATAAAAACAGGATAAAATAAGATTTTTTATCCATGGATTGATTTTTATCCATGGATTTTTGATGAATAATATTTAACCCCAAAGATCACTAACATTCCTTTTTAAAAAATAAAAAATAATTAAACTAAATATAAAGGATGTGAGGGAATCTTACAATGTTTGTTTGAGAGAATTAGCATCAGCATTACCATCTCACTAGAGTAGATTCTGAAAACTCAAAATTCCATCTGAAAACTCAAGATTCTGAAATCAGTGGGCTGGCTTTATTTCTTTTTGATGTTTGATGAATTTTCTTCCTACAATTTCTCAGGATATACAACAATTTATTAGTTTTTAAATCCCATGGGGATCATATTTGATTTTTCTCCCTGTTGCGTTTTTCTTTAATTGATTCCTAGAGGCTATTCTGAAATTTTTCTCCATGCAACATGTTGAATGGCTAATTGTTCTCTATGGAAGCACAGCTGTTACGCTACTATTTAATTGGGTTACGAAAAATTAATGTCAGGTGACAAACCTATCAGGCACAAGCTCACTGGAAATCACTACTTTTAAGGAAGATTTTCACATTAGAATCTGGTTTTCGGGTCAGTCTGTGGGTTTAGCATTTCATATTATTAACAGTGTGATGACAAACCAGAGACAGGAGAGTTAATGATAGGATGTGTTCCCGTCTCTCTCCCTTGTAAAGGAAATATTCAAAGACGCAGAAGGCCAAAGCTCTATTTATTTAATATTGAGCTTCTGATATTGCAATAAACAAACAAGGTAACTCTTACAAAATACGATTAAATGAGGCTTACAGTCGTGACTAGTTGTGTGTAGGGAGAAAAGACCAAACTCCTATTAATAATTATTAATTAATTTCTAAGAATTGCGTCCCAAAATACTGGAAACAAGTCTTGATGACGTTGTACTTCTCTGTTCCTTGAAGGAATTGACCAGTATTTGCCTTCTGTGAGGCAGGGTTGGTAAAAGGTGCACGTTGAATTATGTTTAAAATGTGCATTCTGGTTTTTATTTTTTCTCGTGAAACCCAGGGAGGAAATTACCCCTAGCCTCACCAGTGAACTTATATTGATTTAGAACTATTTCTGCATTCGCTCATTTAACAGCTAAAGAACAAGAGATTATATAAATGACTTAGTTGTGCTTCTAGACAGATATAATATTTTTTTTCCCTAATGAGTACAGAAATATGATTGCAAAGTCTGTGTGAACTGGAAGAGCATTTAACCAGTATTCTTTGTAGTTACCTCAGCAAATGAAAGATCAAAATGCTGTCTTGGTCTTACTAAAGAAGACAAACTTTTATTTATTTATTTATTTATTTATTTATTTATTTATTTATTTATGATAGGCACACAGTGAGAGAGAGAGAGAGGCAGAGACATAGGCAGAGGGAGAAGCAGGTTCCATGCACTGGGATTCTGACGTGGGATTCGATCCCGGGTCTCCAGGATCGTGCCCTGGGCCAAAGGCAGGCGCTAAACTGCTGCGCCACCCAGGGATCCCCAGGAGACAAACTTCTAATAAAAAAGGAATGGCATCTTCATTTTAGTCTTAAAATTATACGGTGTATTATGTTTTTTTCTTTATTATGAAATAGTAAATATTTGGAGAAAAATGAGAAAATGCCAATACACAGATACAAGAAAATAAAAATAGGTCATTGTTAAATTTTATATCGGGAGGCACCCAGCATATGGTCTGCAGAGAGCCCATCTCCAGATATTTTTACATGTAAGAGAAGTAGGCCTATATTTTTTGATATATTGATATTCTGAATTTTTCTATTGCAGGAACTCCAACAAATCTGAATTGCATAACAATTTTGACCTATTTTGTTTATCACGGATTATTTTGCATTATATCATATTTTTTAAATATATGCATTTAAACTATTACTTATCTTGATTCTTGGTTTTTTGTTTTTATTTTTGCAATTCTTAAAGTTCATACTTGAGGTGTGTAGTGCCTTCTTTACCACATCCAAATCCTAGTGCTGAAGACAAATATAGAAAGAGGTTTAGATTCGGAAACTGATTTAAACTTAAAGATTTTCTTTTCTCAAAGAAATGGAATCATATGATACAATCTGCATTCAAAATTCAGAGTCCTTAAACATTTTCCAGGATGCAATTTCTTTTTTCTAATATAATATATTTTCTTCTATTATTTATTTTTAAGATATTTTTCAATCACTAAATACTCTAATATGCAACACTTAATGATTGCTAATGAGATCAAATTCAACATTTGTTGAGTTGAAGCAACTCAAAGTGAAATACTTGTCTGATGGTTTCACAGACTCTCCGGTCCCTTATGTATCTGTGAGCATAAAACAGGCTATCTATGGATTTGTAAAAATCAATCTCCATAGAATCAATTTTGACATTTACTAATTTTTAAATTATTTATATTATTTTTTAAAAGATTTTTTAAATACATTTGAGAGACATTGAGAGTGAAAGAGAGTCTAGAGGGAGAGGCAGAGGCAGAGGGAGAATCAGACTTCCCACTGAGCAGGGAGCCTGATGCAGGACTCGATCCCAGGACCTGGAGATTATGACCTGAGCTGAAGGCAGACACTTAACCAACTGAGCCACCCAAGTGCTCCTAAGGATTTATATTAAGAGTAACCTTAATTTTATTTTGTGAGCCCACTTGAAAGACACTTAATTTTGACAAGTAAGTGAATTCGATCAAAATATCGAATAAACTAAATATTAGTTTAAACAGAAAATACTTATTGTTTGAATACACATTTTATAATCCATATATAGCTAATCCTAAAAATAAACCTATGAGCATTTTCTTTCCTTTTTAACAAGGAGGTGCCCACAGTTAAATAAATGCTACAATTAAATGTATTCAGTCTGCTAGTAGGAGAGCTGAGGAATGGCTTTTACACCCTTCTTACTCCACTTGGCTTAATGCCCATAGCAGTATTTTGGATCAGTGGTCAGCAAACTTTTTCTGTAACGGGCCAGAGAGTCAGTATTCTAGGGTTTGTGGGCCACATATGGCCTCTGTGTCTTCTGCTCGACTTTGTTGTTATAGCACAAAGGCAGTAGTCATAGACAATCTGTAAGCAAATGAGCATGGCTATGTTCCAACTGCAACTTTACTAATGAATGTAGAAATCTGAATTTTATAAAATATTCAAGTGTGACAAAATATTATTATTTTTTATTTTTTTCCCCAACATTTAAGAAATGTAAATCATTCTTAGCTCAGGAGCTATATAGATGGTGAGCCAGATTTGGCCTGTGGGCTGCAGCTTGCAGATCCCCTGGTCCAGAACAGTCAGTGGAAAGGGTGACCTCCTTGATTTAAAATCTCAGGAAGTCCCTGATTTCAGAAGAAAAGTTTTCATTTTCTATGGGTCTTGTAATAGAGGGACATTTGCATATGATGTATCAATCATATATCTTTGCTCTGGTTCGTTTTCTTGATGTACATACTCTCCCATCAAAATCCTCAATCCTGTATTGTTTTCATGAACAAAATAAAGGGCATTTTAAAATAAAATTCTACCCAAGGAGGGGAGCCTGGGTGGCTCAGTCAGTTGAGCATCTGCCTTCTGCTCAGGTCATGATCCCAGGTTCCTGGGATGGAGCCCCGCAACACTCATGGCATTGGGCTCTCTGCTCAGCAGGGAGCCTGCTTCTCCCTCTCCTTCTATTTATTGCTCCACCTGCTTCTGCTTGCTCGCACACTCTCTCTCTCTGTCAAATAAATGAATAAAATCTTTAAAAAAATTCTACAAGGAATCAAGTTTTTTGAAAAAATTGATATTTAGGGGGAAAAAATCTCCCAGTGATGCTATCTCAAAATGTCTCATTTGTTTTCTTCCCAGGTTGTTACATTTTTCATTGTAATTGAGCCCTTCATTAGGTTCTTCTAACAATTTACTGTATGAAAAACTGCTCAAGACCACCTCTTCCAGATATGTTCCCATCTAGATATTTGAGTTCCATTGCCAAGAAGCATCATAAAGGTTTTCCTCGAGACATTTGTGTACAAATCCCAAAGAAGGAGGAGGAGAGGGGAGGAAGAGAACAGAGTGACATGGAGAGGACCTGGCCCAAGCAGCTGCTGCTGGCCCCTCTAGTATCCGGGGGCTCCACAGGCAAACACAAGGCCACCCAGATGCAGCCATGGCCAAGTGCAAAAGTGCAACATCTCCCATCAGTGTGACAACTGATGTCCCTGCCTTCCAGCTGATGGAAAATTCCTGGAGAGAGGGAAAAAAGGAAAGGAGCCTGTTGGGATGGGGGAGCGGAGGGGTTGAGTTAGGGATCTGAGTGGTGCAGGTTAGTTCCGCCCACTTTCAATCACCCTGGACCCCCTATAGAGAGCTCAGGTAGAGAAGCTTCCACCGCAGGGTGAGGACCCAGAGGACTGCAGCATGTAGCTCATTCACTCTTTGGAGCATTTGATCTCAGATATCTCTAAAGGAAAGAAAACAAATGCATGCTCCCTGTTTTTCTCCAGGACCATTTTTTTGTTTGTTTGTTTTGTTTTTAAACTTAAGCCACTGCTGTGGCTTTTCTCTGCTCAGGATTCTTTTTGAAGCCAAGTCCTTTGGCTGTTGAAACCATGCATCTTCCTCACAGTTAGGTTAAGATCAGGACAAAACAGTCCTAATTCTAGAACGTGTCAGCCAGAATCAGACCATCACAAACCAATCACCCAAGGCTGCTCCCTGCTCCCAATACTTGAGATTATTTTTCCATGAGGTAATGAACCTTTTAGATCCTCTTGAAAGAAAAATCACCAGCAAGTACATCTCTCTGCCTAGAGATCCTTGCGAACCAGAAAGTTGTTGAAAAGGTTTTTCAGACCAGAAGCATTAGTTATGGATGTTGTCATTGTTGTTCCTTGCAAGGAAGAGAATAAAAGTGTAATCATACTAGGTCATGTGTAAGTTTATGCTGTTTTTACTGGCTCTTAACCCTTTTCCTTCCAGGAATTGTTAAGTTCCTTTGCAGTGATAGATCAGTTCTTGGGTACATTCTCACCAAGGGTGACCGTTTGACGGTAAGGTCCCTCAGTAGACCAACAGAATAGAAGTCGGGTCACATAACGGACTCCCTGGAAATTACGTAAGAGAAATAAATACCCTGGTATTTGCCCAGAGAGGAAATTAGGAAATTCACTTCGAGCATGAACTCATAGACTCTCTCAAACTCTCCTGTGAGAAAAAGTCTTCTTGGTCTGAGGGGGTCTTCAGTGGAGTTGGGGGGAGGCTTGTAGGAGAGACCTCCAGGCCCTATGTTGCTTGCAACAGGGCTGCAGGGCAGGCTGCCTTCCTTGCGGTGGAGACTCCGAAGAGGGTTCAGGAGACAGGAGAAAGGACAGGACACCTGTCTGTGATGGGAAGAGGGGGGTGGGTTCCTTTTTTCCCCTGTTCTTTCTTTCATTTTTTGGGTTTTGTGTCATGGCCTTCAAGTCAATTTACAGAGAAATGCTTGTGGAAAAAAAAAAAAAAACAATTTCAAAAACGGTTTTTATATTTTATTTTTATTTTATGCCGACTGGACTATTTTGCCTGCAGGGTATGGGTTGGTTTTATATTAAGTGTGCTTGATGCTTTTCCGGCAAGTTGCTTTGATAGGCTGTGCTTTTGTAATGGAGCCTGTGGAGCTGGAATCATGCAGATCCTGAACTGCATTTCCGAAGATGAATCAAATGCTGAATAATGCTAATAATATAATTATAAGTGCTCTGCCTGGATCACTGGCTATGTCTGAGTCCCCTTTTCTTGTAGGATTTGAAATAACGTGTGGATCGTGGAGAGGAAAAATGAGCCAAGGCGAGCAATGCATGAGGAAAGAAGATAGAACAAAGAAAAGAGTGAATTAATATCTGTGCTTAATTCACTTAGGGAAGAGCACCGATTCATTGTGAGCCCAGGATTAAGGAGACTTGCAGACGTTTCCATTATACTGCCTGGATTTTGACATTATGGATACGGCACTGGTGACAAAGTCTTTTGTGCTAAATGATGCTTTGACCAAGTAGATGTTCAGATAATCTCTGCCAGGACGTACAAATCACACTTTTACCGTGTGCTGCTCCAAGGGAAGAACTGCTTATGTTATGTGTACTTAGCTAGCATTTTGCAGAAAGATTAAAGCGGTGTAGCCTCAGAGCTTTATAGATTATTCTATTTTTGGAAAATACTGACAGAGTCACCACTATCTGATTTGAAAGTTTCATATTTTAATGCATCAGAAATATGTGTGCAATGGGTGAGTAGATAATGTTTTAAATTGCAAATTGTAAAATATGAGCGAACTCTTAAACACCATAACATCAGAATCGTGAAAGCAAGTTGCCGAGAAATTGGAGACTCAAAGCTGACTACAGCTCTTTTGTCACAACTAAGTAACTACAAATCAAACTTGAACCATCTTCAACGTCTTGTGAGGTTTTCAGATATGACACCATGAGGTCAAGAGATAGAACTCTGTGTGCGTGTGCATTTTCACTTTTATGCACTTTGAGTTTGCTTTGTGCCAACTAATTTATTAGGTACATCCCTTCTTTCTTAATCCACTACTAAGGAGGCACTATATTTTTATATAAAATTAATAGGCATTAAGAACAATAGCTTTGGGTTTTAACCGTTGCCCAAGCGGGAAATACATCATTAGTTTTCAAGGATTTTTCTTTTTGGAAAGCATTACTGCATGTGTCAACACGTATAAGTGGTTTAATATCAGTTAGTTGGAAAGCTAGCTCTCTTAGTTGGTTTTTTTTCCAAGTTGACTTCACAGGTACAGTAAGGGGTCTTTGTATTTCAGTTTACATGCAGGAAGATGACAATGAGGTGACAAGAAGGCATTATTTATAGCATCTGTTCCTGGCCTGCTAAAATTTGGCAATTCAGTTATGCCAACCATATAAAGGGATAGATTTAGCATAAATACAAGTCTTAAAATGACATCTTCTTTGCTGACAAGAAGATCAGAAGCTGCAACACTGTGACCACCGTGACAGAATTTAAGTCTGTGAAATAAATTCAGAGTTTCTCTGTTGCTAATCATAGAAACAATTTTCTGGAATGCTTCTTTACAGCGATCATTCCTTTGAATTTCTTTAACATTTAGAATGGACTGGATGAAGCTCAGATCCAAGTGGAGGAGAAGAAATATCTGGATTTGATCCTAATCAGTACATTAAAATACCCAAGTAAGCACCTATAAAATGGGCACTAACATAACTTGGGTTTTCTTTTTAATAATCATATAATGTTATTAATGCTATTTTTCCTGTTATCATGAGTCATTAGTGTTATCGGTGACAATGAGGTATAGCATTTTATTTCTGCATAGTTATAACACAAGTTGTTTGTCTGTAATTTATACACAAGGCTTTGAATGTGAAAAGATAAATTTACCAAGGACCAATGAAGGCTCTTATACCTGCAGAACTCAAGTCAATGAAGGAGGAAACCATCAGTCATCTCCTCTGATACTGACCAAATTTATTTTGAAAATGGAAGAGAGTCTCTCACAGTGAAGCCTAAGAATTAAGTCAAACATTTGGAAGTAAGGTCTTGTATGAGGAGTGCTGGGCCAAATTTTATATATTACAGTCAGCGTAGGAATAATTTGGGGGGGGGGGAGGATTAGTCACTGGCTGTGAAAATTATCAGCCTTATTCTATGATTTCTAGATTTGTCTGAGCACAGATGTCATGAAAAGTTGTTCCCTGCAGAAAGCAGAGGAAGGAATGAGCAGGCTTAGAGGCTGTATCAACAGCTTCCACTCACATGAGGAGCTTCCCTGTGACAGAATTTCTCTATTTCCTTATAAATTAAAATTGGGATTTGGGAAATCATATGAAGAGAAATCCAGAAGCCAAGATCACATGGGAGGACTCCAGCCAGAGGCAACGGAGAGAGAAATGACAATCAGATCAGTGTCCTAACAGTCCTGCTCACATCTTTTAGCCTTGCATTCACTCATCTGCAGATTGCCCCCTGTCTAAAGAATAGAGTGTCACTCCTCCTGCTTGTCTAAAAAGTCTAAAATCTGGCCCAAATTTGATGTTCAGTCCTAAAATCCCTTTATTCATGAATGTATTCAAATGCTGACCATCACCGGCAAAATCCACTCTGCTTTTCTCCCTCTAACACCAACCCATACTTCGACACAGCTATAAAATGTTCCCAAACTCCTCAGATACTTACCTCTTTGTTTATGATTTTCGCACTTAAGCAGCCACTGCAACAGATTGCTATGTTATTTAAAGGCTTATTACATATAAATATCTCTTGAATACATCTTACTCCCCCAATTAAGTTATTCTATTTATTAACCTCATCATCATTAGTAGCAGCAAGAGCTAGTGTAAATAATTCCACCGCCTAAGTGTTCATTATGTAGCAAGCATTTTTTTATTGTATTATTTCTAATCCCTATAACAGGCTTTTACAGCTAGCTGGATCAATGTCACAAACACATATCAGGCTGACCCAAAGCCCAAACTCTCCCCACTGTGCAATGCCATCACCACTGTCAAGGTCACATAACTTAGAACATCCTTGCAATTCAGTGCATCAGGATTTCACTTGAAAGAAGGCAACAAAAAAAAAAAAAAAAGTTTCAGGAGATCACACCCTTTGACCTAGTAATTCCACATTTGGAAACCTAACAAAACAGTAGGAGATGAAGATAAACAATCTACAAAAGGAGTTAATGTATCTTTATACAAATATAAAACAAAAATGAATAGAAAGGTATCAGAATAGGTGATGATTCATCAAAGCTTGGCTCAAAAATACATATAAACATTAAGACATACGCCTTCAAATGAATTTTAATTGCATGACAAATATAAAAGGTACAGTACTCATGTATCAAAAAGTATGGCACAATTGATCCTAAAAGTATAAAAAATATATAAAGATAAAAAAATAGAAACAAAAAGATAGGAAAAAGGGAAGAAATACACCAAAGTATTCACAATGGTGGGGATATGGATTTATTTTCTGTGTTTACCTACATTTTTTAATGTTTATCTTATGCATTTTCCATAGTTGCTTTGACAATAAAAAAAAAAAGACCTACATACACATACTCAACACTTGAAAGACCACACACACAAATTGTTAAAGCCGATATGCCAAACCCTAGACATGAGGGTATGTACCCTCTCTTTCAAAAGTAACATGACAAAATAAAATAACATGACAATATCATTGACATTACTCAAAATATGTTTTCCACATTCTTTGTATCTTGTGGCATATTCCTGAAATGCCTACAGCAGTGACTAACTTTGGTTGTCTGAAGTTGTTTGCTGTTATTGTTAGTTCTGGAAAAAGTCAAGTTGCAGGCATCTTATGGCAGGGTTACCTGACCTAAGCAGCTGCCATCCACTTTAAAAGAGAATGAACGGAGACTTTAGTTTAGGCTCATTACGTCTAAGGGAGCTAATGTGCCACAGACAACACAGATGAAATGGTCATCATCATCATCATCGTGTTAAGAGCCATGGTAATGGGGGTCTGGATGAATAAAGCATTTTCAGAATGTAATTGTCTCACCCACACAAAATACGTAAGGTCTTCCAGAGCATGACAGAAGAGTAATTTGCTAAATAATAATTCAGCTGCTCTGGAAGTATGAATGAAAAAAAGAATGATCCCACTTATTACTGTTGCTTTTAACATATTTGATGGAAAACAAAGATCATAGTAATGGACACAGTAAGTACTTAGATGATTCCTGAATAAATGGCTGCATGATTTTGTTGTACATGTACATATAAATATATGCATATTTGCAGACACAAAGTTACCTCCCTTACCCAGAGGTCTTCCTCAACTACTTAGTGCACAGTAAATGCAAGGACTAAACCATTTAAATGCTCTGAGAAGCTAAAATAGATGTCAGAAATCCATATCCTGAAGCTTCTTTACCCAAAAAAGGAAACTGACCAAAAAGCAAGGTAACTCCAAATTTGGCATCTGCTCATACTATTTCAAAAATATATAGCCACCTTAAGCCCTTTAGATTACATTTGCTTTCACTTCACGTACATTTTAAAGCAACCTTGGTTATATAATTTCTCAGTACAGTGCAGATTAGAATCAACAAATTAGACAGAGCATGGTGACAGCCTGATATATTTGGCAGAAGCAAAAATGAGAAGTGAAGGCTGTCATTGGTGAAGAAGAGAGAGAAAGCAAACAGACGACTTAAATAAGCTTAGTTTCTGGTCATTTAATGTTGAAGACATTACTCTTAGCGTACCCGGACAGTCCTCCTCTCTTGCAGGTAAAAATGAAATAGCTCGTGTTTATTATAATGATACGGAGTCTCTGTGCAAAAGTCGTAGTATACTCAAAAATCCTGTTGCTTTCATTCCACCCTGCATTTACTGACATTTATTCAGACTGATGTATTTCTTTGGCTGTGTGCAAGGCAATGGAGGTATAAAGATAAAAAAGACATGGCAGTGGATTCTGAAAAGCTCACTATTGGTCGGTGCAAAAAACATAGGGAGCCATAGCTGTGATAGCACGAGAGGAACAAAACATGCTATACTTGAGAGAGATACGGAGTGTTCCAGGGGCAATCGGATAGAGCTCGAGGATGCATACAGTATATTAGAGAAGATAATTCCCACCGCAAAGAAATACCAATTAGCCAGAAGAAGCTCTCATGCGATATGCTGCATTCCCAGGTATGCCAGAAAAATAAGGCATCATCACTGCACTGTGTGTTACAGTGGTAACGAATGACCAATAAAGCCCACTGCTCTAGAAGAAACGGTGTCTGTGTAGGCAGAGACGTGCAGCATTCTTAGAAGCAGCTTCTAATTTATACACACGATTACATGTATATAGACAGATCTGGGAGCCTAACAGGTGTTTTTGGGACATAAACTGCATGAAGAGGCAATCCTGTCTTCTGGCACACTCTTAGCATCCTTAACACAACTCATTATCCCTACACGGTAATGCGTCATCCATAGTAAGTAAACCCTCCATTCTAAACTCGCCCATAAATTCTAGTTGGTTTCACTCCTCAGAAACGCTCCAGGAATTTTTTGGTTTTTTTTTTCCCTTGCATGATCGACTTTAGCACTTCAATCATAGGCTGCCTTATTCTGTCATTTGGCCATTTGATTTCACTTGTGCATTGCTTGTCTTCTCAATGAGAGATTGTGAATTCTCAGAGGGAAGGAATGGTTTCACCCAGGGCTCTTAAGTCTCCCATATCACTCAGCAAACAGTTCAGGTACAAAGTATTTACTCGACAAATACATTTATTAAATTTCATATGAACATTAAATCTTACCAGTACTGGAAGTGAAACTGCCAAGGCTGCTGTCCCATTGGTAAGATTACGTTCAGCGCCTTAAAATACCATAGCCCATGGCTGGTCCTCATTGCCGCAGACTGCAGACTCATCCTGCCTGCCCTTTCAATTCATCTGACATTGATTTATTATTTATTGCTATTAGTTATTACTGTGAAGATTAGTAAGGGGTTCTTAATAGCAAGCAGTTGCAAATGACAGGAGATTTTCATTTCTCATCACTGTAAAATCGGACTGCCTATATGGTTGATGGAAGTCTGAAAATATATCTAATTGCTAGAGATATTTATATAAGTGCAAAGGAAAGACTTGTGCTGCTGGTGGAGGAATCACCTTCTGCGTCACACAACCATTCATAATCTGACTGCAGATCTAGATTGTGACTAATATTTGGCTCTAATGTTATAGGTGGTTACTGTGGAGGGAACCAGTAAGAGCACAACTGTCATTTCCTTGGAAAAATTTAATCCACAGATGGATCCCAACACCCAACTGCATTGGTGTCCAAAACTAATGGGGATTTTTGCTAAATAAGGACTGATTCAGCCAAAAAAGAGAGACTCTGACTAGAGAAATCTGTATCATGCATCACTCCCAAAAGTACTGAATGCTTTGGAACACTAGAATTTTCCTAATAGGGGCATAATGAAAAGTCACTTATTAATTAAAATGCACATTTCATTTTTTTCCCTTTATAACCCGAAGCAGTGGAGTTAATCAATGCTATCATGCATTTACAAAGTTTCATTTACTCACAAAACCTAATCCTTCATGTTTCCTAATTGAGCTAAGCAATTAAGGCAAAACTTCTATCCAGGCTGAGAAGCTGCTTATTGCAATAACCAATATTTCTCTAACTTTCTACTTCAAGAAATAAGCATTGCTGCAGATCAGCCCATGGTGGGTAGGAGGGATGTTGATAAGAAAGATTAGGATATATATATATTTATCTGCCCCCTGCCATAACTAAATTTACAAGACCAACCTTCATCTTGTAACTTATCTTTTCTTTAAAGATTTAAAGATTCTTCTATTATATGAAACTATTTCGGCCTATGGCGCATTCAGCTTATTTAGAGCAAAACATTACAATAAAACAATTTCAATCCACCTTCCAGAGAAATGGCAGCCCTTTCTGGATGACTGATTTTCAAAAAGAGCTCATTACCTGGAAACAAGAACGCGGCCTCTCTGAATTCACGTGGTTTGGAAAATTCTTAGCCATCTATAGATGCACGGATTGATTCACCATAAAAGAAGAGAACATAAAGTGATGAATTTCCTCTTTCCATTTAGGCCCAATATGTGTTAAGGGATTACACGGACCTCTCCCACCTGTTTCTGAGAAGAAATCCATGCAGAAACACATTTCAGAAGAAGCCCACTGGGGCAAGAGTGAGATGTTACTCATTCTCCTTCCTTTGACTACATAGAATCAGCGTGGCTGTCTCCACGCTTTTAGGTCTGGGCTACAGCCTGGGTTGCTATCCATCCATCTATTTTGCAGAGTCAACTCAAGTTGTCCAAAAGTAATGCATTCCTTAATAACTATTAAAGAAGACAGACTTCCCCCCAGACCCCCCACCCCCTCCCCAGGCCCCTGTAAGTGTGAGGCATTATTCCCACATGCGGGGTTTTTAAAGGCAAGACGGCTACAGGGCTCGGCGTGCTGGATAATCTCAGCAAGTGCAACGGAAGAGCGATAGGTCTGGCTCTCGGAGCAGACTCACCGCATGCACAACTTGCTCAACACTTAATTTCAGGCTCTCGCTCAGCGCGCTCGCTAAGGCAGGGTTAAGCACGCATCTGCAAAACCCAGCGCATCTCACCAGCACCTCCTAGGGGCCATGTGAGGGTATGGGGCTAGGAAGTGGGTACCCGCGCAGACCTTCCTTCAATTGTCGGTTTCACCTCCCCTACACACCACACACACACACACACCACCCCCAGTCTGTGCCGCCCCGAATACGAGCCAGACTGGCCTAAGCAGCTTGGCGACTCCAGGCCGCCTTTCAGAGGTTTGCACAAACTGCACGAAAAGACGCATTTGCTCGCTTGGGGGAAACAAGCATTGCACACACACGCAGGAATCTCCAACTCTGCCTAAGGAGGACTCCTAAAGCACCCTGCGTCCCTTCAGAGCAGAAGCTGGGTCATGACACCACCGTACTCAGAGGTATATGCACGCACTGCACCTGCACACGACAGACACACACGGACACACACGCATCGATCCGCAAAGTTGCAGGCTGCAGACGCGGTCCACACTGAAGTCGACATAGGTTTTCGGGAAAGGGTCTGCATGCTCTTGCCTGGTTGCTGGGAATGAGGGCTGGGAGGCGCTGATGCGAGGGCAGAGTGTCTGTAGGAGTTGCTGTTCCGGGGAATTCATTACGCTAATTGCTCTGGTTTTAGATCAGGAGAGCGCTGCCGGGCGGCGGTGGAGCAAGAAGAGGCTGAGGGCGGACAGTGCGAGAAGGGGAACGAGTCGTTCACCCTCCAGGGAAGTCTAAGCGGGCCAGAGCGCCAAGCGGGTTTGCATCAGTTGCAACAGTTGCGCGCGTCCGCATCCAGCCGGGGGCTGCGCGCCGCTCCCGGGTCCCGGGTCCCGGGTCCCTCCACCCCCGCCCGCGCCCGCGCCCGCGCCCCACCTCCCGCAGTGGGGTCGCGCTGCACCTCCGCGCACCGCAGGTTCTGCGGGGAAGCGGGAGGGCGCGGGGCTCTGGGTGCGAGCGAGGGGAGAGGGACACGCGCCTGGGCTGCGGTGCAAGCCTCCCCGCCTGCAAACGTGTGGAGGGGGGCGCCCGGAGGAGCGCGCACAGCACCGCCGCCCGCCGCGGAGAGGGAAGAGGGAAGTGTAGGGCTCTGGGGGGGCGGGGAAGGGGGGGGAAGCTTTCTGCCCGAGGCCAGGCTGCAAAGGGGCAGCCGCGGAGCTCCCCACCTGCTGCTGTCCCAGCCGGGGCGCGACCTCCTCCTCCTCCTCCCCGACCCGGCTCGGCGGGCGGAGGGGGAGGCAGCCGGCGGCTGCAGGTTCTCCTCGCTGGCAGCGCCGCGGGCCGCGGGTGTAGCGCGGTCCCCTCCCCGCCGCGAGTCCCGGGGCCGGCCGGGCGGCCAGGCGCGCTGCGATTGGCCGACAGGGGCCGGGGGGCGGGGCCAGGCGGGCCGGTGGCTCCAAAAAGAGCCCAGGATATTGCAGAGCGCACTGGAGCCCTGGCCAGCGCGCAGCCTTCCCCGGCGCCGGCAAGCTGGGTCTTGGGGATTCTGGTTTGCTTTGGCTCAGTCGCTTTCACAAACTGCCGGATCTCACATGCCTCTGTGCCCCCCCACTTCCACTTCATGTCCCCATGCTCCTGCGCCAGCAACAGGTAAGGGCCGCTGCGTGTTTTCTTCCCTCCTTGTCTCCCGCTGCCTGTGTGTCCCGGGGAGTGGACTCGGGCCGCGGGCCGCACCCCTCCCCTGCCCCGCTGCTCCAGAGGTGCCCAGCTGTCACGCCGCGGAGTCCCAGATCATGCCTATAGAGTTTGTGCGCGCACCAAGAACATCCCCAGAGCTAAAAATACTGAGACATGCTTGGAACAGTTGAGCAATAGAAACAGATTTTTCTCTGCAGCATCTGTTTGTGCTCATAACTTCCAGTGCACCACCAGCTGCAGCGAGATAGTGAGTTTGGAGACAAGGGGCGAGGGAGCCTGTGTCTAAGGAAGACCAAAAAAAGAAAAAAGAAAAAAAAAAGGAGGGGGGTTGGGGAGTGCTCTTAGAAAAGAGCATTGGTCTCAAACCTTTGGCAGACTTGGGACTCAGCACTAGTCTTGATCCTTGGCGTCTTCTTCTGTTTTTTTTTTTTTTTTTTCTTTTTTTTTCCCCCCCTTTTGTCATTGCTTCAAGTGTAGCGTCTCGAGTTCCAAACGGAGCGAGCGTCTCAAAGTTGCTTTGCTGGGGAAAGAGAGCGCGAGCCCGAGCTGGATGTGAGCCCGAAGACCGCAAAACTTTCACATCCTATGTCACTCTCTCCCAAGCAACGTATTGTTCGTAGTGATGATCGTATTGATACCTAAGTTGAAGACAGCGTGGTTTCAGGAAAGCACAGAGGTCAAAGAGACTTGGTTCTGCAAAGATTGCATCATAACATAGACTCGTCATGACAATTGAAAAAGAAAAAAAAATCGAGATAGGAAATGGGCAGTTTGATGTCTGTGTCTGGATGAGCCTACCCAGTGGGATGGTAGCTAGGATACGGCTGTGAATCCTGGGGATTTTCATAAACTCAGAATTTACCTGTTAGGAAACAAGGCATTGAAAACGTGTTTTGGGTATGCAAAGAATGCATATTGCCTTTTACCCCTTGCTTTCTTTTCACGTGAGTGATCAATAGGCTGTTAGATCTCCTCTCACTAACCACTGCCCTAGATCTGCTGTATCTTACCTGTGCACTTGTTAAGCTTTTACCAACTCACTCCCACCCCCACCCCCCAAGTGCTTTATTTATATTTGCCAGTAGCCGGAAAAATCTCAAGGCTCAGGAGTAAAGAGGACGTTACTGCAGGGATGGTGGGAGGGGTCAAAGCTGGGGTCAAGGTCATTTAACTTTGCTTTTAAGCCCTCTCCCTCCTGTTTTGATGGCACTTTCTTTAACGTTATCGGTATCCCGTAGGTATATCAGTACTAAACTCTTGTGAATTGGGCCTCTTTTTTCTTTTCTTTTTTTTTTTTTTTTTTTTAAAGAACATACAGTATTTCTACTCTCTTCAGAAGCCGCAGTTGTAGAATCTCTGGGTAGCTGGCGAGTCCTTGTATGACTTTTCAGTGGCATGGAAGATTGGCCACATTATTACCTGAACAGACAGACCTTTGCAGGCTTTTGTTTTTTTTTTTAATCACCAAATATGTATATTTCCCAGCATTTGCCAATGCTGAGTGATGCTACATGCACTGTTGAGTATAAATGCTAGAGCGCTCAAATAGATAAATGTGGATCCCTCTGCCCCTTCCCTTCCTTCCCCTCCCCCCTCCCTTCTGTTTACTGAGCTTCCAAGAGGTTGCTTTGCTAGCAGTTGTGCTCACATAGCAACATGTGCCCAGAGCATACTCAGGCTGGTCTATATGGCGTCAGCTGGGGAATAACTGCCCTGAACACTCATTAGCAGACCTCTCTGTCAGCCCAGCACACTTTCTTTTACTATCCTCATTTGCTATCCTTAGTGAGAAACTTTCTTATTCACTGCACACCATGACCATATTATGAGGCACATTTATTCTCATCTATTGGTCATAATGATATTTTTCTAGTTTTTTTATACTCCAAATTGGGAATATTTCCTATATGGTAAAAATGACTTCTTTTCACTCATTTATACGTGTTATCTCCTTGACCTTGAATTTTATCTATAGCACTCTCTCTCTTTAACATCTACCTAAGATTGAAATGGCTGAACTATTTTTTTCCATTGCTTATGCTTAATTTTGGCTCAGCCTATAAATAGTCTTAACATGAACAGCACCACATGTAGCCTCTCAATTTCCCAGAAATACTTTCTACCTCATTGGTGAGAGCCTGGGTAAAATGATTATTTGTATCTATTAAATTGACATCAGGCCCTTAAATATTTTGGCTGAGAGGGGAATTTACACATTGTTCCTCAAATCAAATATGGATTCTCCTGAACTGCACCCATCAAGGAGTCAGATCACTTCGTGTTCTCATCATTCTTCATCAGATGTCTCTGAAAAAAATTATTTTGAATATATGCCTAAAATAAAGTTGCACGAAAGCCCCGTTCCTAATGGAAGTTTTTTTCCAGATGCTCACGAATCGGTGTTTTTTAGTGAGAGAAAAGCAGGCAAGGAAGTTTTCTGCTTGCCTAAAGCCACTTGGGCATGTGGGCAGGTCAGTAAGGAGGGCCCTCTTCATAATGAAATGTTGAGACAATCACCCGAGCAAACTGTGGCAGGTTCCAGATTTTTGCTATGTAATCAGCTCCCCAAAACTCTAAAATACACATACCGTGTGTGCACACATATACACACATAAATCTGTTTTGGAGCATATCAGTTTGAAGTGACAAAAGCTTCCATTTTGCCAGAAAAATCTTTTTTTTCCCCCTTTCCAGGCAGAATGGTAAAATTTGTAAATGATGCTGCGCATGTGGAACAAATTCTGTCATTAACAGTGGAAATAAGACAATAATAGTCGTTCAATACAGGCTACTTTCAAAGTTCCAAATGCAGAAAGCTATTGGTAGGAAGCTGGTATTGTGTGTTTTGTGGAATTCGAACTAATGTCCTAGGGTCAAGATTTTTGGAGGGTCGTAATTCAGTCTTTAGATTTCATATGGTTGTTATGCTTTAATCTGGAAAGAGTGCAGAAATAAGTCAGAAGAAATTTGAAACTGTCTACTCATGGTCCCTAATGGTAACTCAGATGGAAGGATTGTTTTGAATCATGAAAAGGGAATTTCTTGGTGTCAGCTTATAATATACGATTCTGAAGTCATCCAGACCTCAAGGATTCAAGCACTATTTAAATGAGGCCTCCTCTTCTCCCCCTTTTTTGGAAAGTACACCTGCATCTGATGTTGTATCCTTATCTCTCTCTGGTTTTGCGTAGAAATCCTTGGCAATATCCTATGAGCCCAGTAATCTGAAAGCACTGTTGAAAAAAATTCTTTCCATGTCCAGGATCTAGAACCCTGAGGAATAGGAGTCTTATTTCTTTTGTCCAAGTGCAAACTTCATAGGGAAGCAGACAAAACATTGAAGCAGGTGGAAGACTAGGAAGGCACAGTAACTTCTTTTTATAAAGTAATTCAAAGGCACTTTCAAATCGGGCATCATTTACGTGTCAAAAGCTGCCAAAATGTAACACACATTGCAATTTTCACAGATGACTAATCTCAGGAAAAATGTGTTGGGGCACATTCTTGCATAATAACTTGGATAAGGAGAGAGAAGTGAAAAGACTGTAACAAGGCATTTTCAAAGACAATGCACCTTGCCTCTCTTGAAGGGGGGGGGTGCTCAAAAACAAGATAAATGACTCGCTTTATTTGTTGGCAGGTGGCTCGGCTGAAATTGGTTCTGTTAACTACTTAATCTCTATGCGGTTGGGGGGGGGTTGGAGAAAGAAAAAGTGGCGTCCTCATAATCAGGGCTTCAGTGACTTTCTGCTCCTTCCCATCTGTTTTCCATTGCCCCCCACCCCCACCCCTTTCCTACAGGAGATCGATTGGGTTGTTTGACAAGTGGAGAGTCGCTTCTGGGTTTTCAGTTCTATGCCGGGGTTCATTTTGTTCACTTCTATTTGATAGAGGAGACACTTTGGACTTTCTCTTAGACACTTCTGTTAGTCAAGGAAAAAAAAAATCGTTTCTTGGGAGTGAAGATGGGAAGTTCAAGGCGATGGATCGTTTTTTTTATCTGGGTTAGGATGAGGCTAGAGGAGAAGACTGCAAACGATTATTGGTTCACGTTAGGTAAAGGTGAGTGCCTTCTCCATGGGAACCCAGAGCAAACAGCAGCACTGGAAGTGAAAGTGAGCAGACTGACAATCGTCATCTACTCCGACCAAGTTGTCTCTGTTTGGGAAAACGCGGAATTGGACCCACATGAAATGAGTTCCTGCCTTATCTCAACTCGCTAAAGACCTGGTCCTTTGGCACAGAGGTGCTTACTTCCTAGCCTGTCATTACACATGGCAGTCCCATCTCCGGAGAATTTCAGGACTCATTGCTAGGCAACAGACTCGCTCTTTATCCCCCAGAGCAAACCCACGCCTTCAAGTCAGAATCACTCGCAGTAACAGAGATGTTATCGGGCATTTCTGCAAAGTGGCTGCTAGCGCCGTGCGAAGTGATGGAGCAAGCCCAAACAGTCTCCAGAAATTGGGACCGAGTTCAGATCACTCTAAGGGCTGTCTGCTCAGTTGTTGGTTTTTTGTTTTTTTTGTTTGTTTTTTTAATGATTAAGAAAAATGATTGTTTAATCGTTTAAACAAAATAGTCTGTGCCTTCTGATTTCCACCGTGTCCTCGAGGGCTCCGCTCTATTCTCCCCCAATGCACCTGCAGCTCAGTTAATATTAATATGGTGCGTTTATACGAACGGTCCTCTGGACGTGTCTGAGTTCCCAAAGCCTCGTGACAAACCTTGGCCTTGCTCAGCCAGTCTCCCTTCTGCTTGACAACCTGAGGCCCCAGCAAGCAGAGTAGGCATGAGAGAGGATAAGAGGGGTTTCTCTGGAAAATAGGATTGCCTAGATTGCTGGAAAAAAAAAAAATAAAGAAAAAAACAGGGGGAAAAGAACCTGACATTTTGATTGATTGAAAGACTGCCCCAAACTCTTCCACGTTCGATGACTTGATGCTTTTTAAGTACAATAAAAAAATACAGTTCAGGGGACAAAGCAGTTAAGAACACCTTCTAATTCAGCGCAGGGTGTACGTCCGCTGGGAAGTGTCCCCCTAGAGAGCAGCACCCCTTGCCGATGCCTTCTTTTCGGATGAATAACGCCTTGTCTCGTTGTTTCCAGGTCACGTCCTCCCCTGGATGTCAGCTGAGTTACTGAGGTGGCTCTGCATGTCCGGAGACAGACCTTGGTAGAACCCCCAGGCTCCTGGAGGCCCGCCCGCCGTCTCTCCTTCTTCTTTGGCGTGTGTGTCCTCACCGAGCATTCAAAACTGTTTCTCCAAAGGGTCTTGCAAAAACTCAGACTGTTTTCCAAAGCAGAAGCACTGGCGTCCACAGCAGGAGCGATGGGCAGTGTGCGGACCAACCGCTACAGCATCGTCTCTTCCGAAGAGGACGGGATGAAGTTGGCCACCATGGCGGTTGCCAATGGCTTTGGGAACGGGAAGAGTAAGGTCCACACCCGACAGCAGTGCAGGAGCCGCTTTGTGAAGAAAGACGGCCACTGCAACGTCCAGTTCATCAACGTGGGGGAGAAGGGCCAGCGGTACCTCGCTGACATCTTTACCACGTGCGTGGACATTCGCTGGCGGTGGATGCTGGTCATCTTCTGCCTGGCGTTCGTGCTCTCCTGGCTGTTCTTTGGCTGTGTGTTTTGGTTGATAGCTCTGCTCCATGGCGATCTGGATGCATCTAAAGAGAGCAAGGCTTGCGTGTCCGAGGTCAACAGCTTCACGGCGGCCTTCCTCTTCTCCATCGAGACCCAGACGACCATAGGCTACGGCTTCCGCTGTGTCACCGACGAATGCCCAGTTGCCGTGTTCATGGTGGTCTTCCAGTCCATCGTGGGCTGCATCATCGATGCCTTCATCATCGGCGCGGTCATGGCGAAGATGGCCAAGCCAAAGAAGAGGAACGAGACTCTGGTCTTCAGCCACAACGCTGTGATCGCCATGAGAGATGGCAAGCTGTGCTTGATGTGGCGGGTGGGCAACCTTCGGAAGAGCCACTTGGTGGAGGCCCACGTGAGAGCCCAGCTGCTCAAATCCCGAATCACTTCCGAGGGGGAGTACATCCCCCTGGATCAAATAGATATCAACGTTGGGTTCGACAGCGGGATTGACCGGATATTTCTGGTGTCCCCCATCACCATAGTCCACGAGATAGATGAAGACAGTCCTTTATACGACTTGAGTAAACAGGACATCGACAACGCAGACTTTGAAATTGTTGTCATCCTGGAGGGCATGGTGGAGGCCACGGCCATGACCACCCAGTGCCGTAGCTCCTATCTGGCGAATGAGATCCTCTGGGGCCACCGCTACGAGCCTGTCCTCTTCGAGGAGAAGCACTACTACAAAGTGGACTACTCAAGGTTCCACAAGACCTACGAAGTGCCCAACACGCCCCTCTGTAGTGCCAGAGACTTAGCCGAAAAGAAATACATCCTCTCAAATGCTAATTCCTTTTGCTACGAAAACGAAGTTGCCCTCACAAGCAAAGAGGAAGATGACAGTGAAAACGGAGTTCCAGAAAGCACGAGTACGGACACGCCCCCTGACCTAGACCTTCACAACCAGGCAAGCGTACCTCTAGAGCCCAGGCCCTTAAGGCGAGAGTCGGAGATCTGACTGCTTCCTCCTCTGGAATATTGACTTTCAGCTAACAGTCTGTTGGTCAAAGGCCCCAAGCAGTTATTCAGACGACGACGACGGTACTGGTGAAGAGGTGGGTCAAGGCACGTGGCCACAAGGGACCGAGGCGAGTACGGTGGCGTCGAAGAAAGGACTGTAAGCTCGGAGATTTAACCTTAGAGCACTCAACACGCCTCCTCTCCCCCCTCCCCCACCCCATGACCCGATGGCACATACATGTGATAGCATAAGTTATGGGGTTTTTCTGTTTCGTTTTGTGTGTTTTACAAAACTTGAACTCGCAGGCCAGCCTCGGTTGGGTATTTGACGAATCCAGAATGCTTCTCCTTAGGGAACAAGAATGTTTTTAATGGCATAACAAAGGCAAGACTCTGCCTTAATTTTTTTTTGAAAAGCTGCTAACTACATGAACACAAATTGTATTTTTGTTGCCGTGTAGTTCTTCTTTCGTGTAATTTAAAAGTCAGTGTTGAACTTTGTTGAAAGCTCATGATATGTGCTTCAAAGTGGCAAGTATTTGGCTATTAAGCTGCCAAAACGAGAGCCTGATTTTTTGAGGCCAGTAATTTGTTTGCTAGAATTGATTTTCTCTCTCTCTCTCTCTCTCTCTCTTTCTCTCTCTCTCTTTGGTTACATAAGGGCATTATGTAACACTAGCCAAATGGTAGCCTCTGGGTTTTCTTTTTTTTTTTTTTTTCTTCCATGATGTTAATGGGTTATCTCAAATTTTAAGTTAGACTACCTAAAATAAATACCAAAGATAATGCACATTTTTGCACAGTGGAGCTTATACTAAAAAGGATAGAAAGCCCCACGGCTGCCTTGAAATCAAGAAACAATAACTTTGAACCTCAGCAAGACCTTGAACTGCCCTCTCCTTTTTTCACCTTATTCAGAAAATAGAACATCCTCTGCAGAGTCTAGTAAGTGTCGTGCTTTTTCAGTTTTGCTCTTTCATGCAACTAGTGTATGATGGGAGGAAGAAGAAAGGGGAAGGAAAATTCACACACACACACACACACACACAATCAAAATATCTTTTCTTTCATGTGAGGTTGGGCTGGCCAGGCCGACGCATAAGGTGAGAGACGGTGACGGGCTCTTAGATTTTTCTGGCTCTCCCCTTTGGGCGCCTTCCAGGATTTATTCCATAAGATAAGACCTGGGTTGGAGTTAGTTGGCATCCCCAAAAGCTGAGCCATCCAACGTGAAAGATAGATAAGTTTAAACCCTTGCAGCTGAATTCATTGGCCCAACTGTCAGGACATTTCCAGGCTGACTTCGCCTTTGAGAAGATGCCACGCCTGGCCTCTAGGCTGGTTCTTCCGATCAGTGTGTCTGGAGTGAGTCCTATAGTGTCTGGGAGGCTGCAGATGCCCAAGGGGGAGCTGGTGAGGTGTGGACCGCGTGGACCGGCCACTTTGATATAGCACGTCAGCTCAAGTATTCGGGAGGGAGAGGAAAGTTATTTATTTATTTTTAATGGTAGAGGGTAGGAATGAAAATGTCGCAGTATTCTGGGGTCAACCAGAGCCATACAAGATATAACAGCCACAAGTAGAAGAGATAATGATCTAAAAGGATTATTTCTCCTTTATGTATGCACATTTGGGATTGGATCTGAGCTGATCCTTCTCGCCTATAGAGCCCTAGAGCAGGTTACTAAGGACACGTTGTTTTCCAGAAGTCTCTCCTGCCTGGCTGCCTGACTTGACTGAAACTTTTTTTTTTTTTTTTTTTTTTTTTTTTACCCTGCTCTAACTCAATAATGGAGCTCTTTTTTGGTTTAAAGTTCCTTATGTGTGAATTCTGGGGGTTGCTGACTTTTCTTTTTTAATTGGAGTCTCAAAATCAACTCTCTTATGGTATTATAACCCTGTATGCCATTAAAAAACAGCTTGTTCTGGAATCCTGTATTTCGTAAATTGATGTGTGCGATGGTCTCTGGTTCTTGAACAGCCATCTCTGAATGCCGTGCCTGCAATAATATTACAGTTTCTGCTGTTCTCAGCCTTCAGAGTCGATGGGTTTGAAAACTGGTGTTCTTCTCATGGAAACCAAGACAGAGATGTCAAGCAAGCGGATGCAATTTTAAATCCAAATTTAAAGGCAGGTTTGGGAAGTTGTTTTGAGAGTTGGAGGAATTGGGATTGATAGGACAAAAGAATTGACAGAAGAGAGAACAAGTTGGCTGTTGAGGGTGAGAGGTTACTGAGGGCTTCAGCTGCTGCTATTTCGATATTTTGCAAAGGAAAATAATCAAACCAAAGAGTATTCAGTGATATGTAAATTAAATGAAGATGCAGTGGAGCATGGGGTGACCACTGAGAGGGCTCCTCCCAAACACACAGTGCTGCCACTTAAAAAGACTTGAGATATTTGAAAGGGGGTGGGTCTGGGGGCAAGAATGAGGGAGGGAAATCTTTCAACTTATTTCTGAAAAACAGAAAAAAAATCTAAAATTTCTGGTGCACAGGTTTGTTTTTGTTTCTGTTTTTTTTTTCCAAGAAAATTTTGCAGAAGCTATGTTTTTAAAGTGTACATTTTATAAAGTTTATCAGATATTTTCATATTTAAAGCCAAATGTAAATAGAAGTCTGTAAAGGAAAAAAAAATTGCCATAGAAAGTATAATTTCAGTGCAGCAATTTCAGAGAGCTAGTACCTCTATGCTACCGGTTAGCATGGTTTTAGCAAATATTTACCAGCCTTATAAGGTTCGTATTGCTATGTTCTGTTATTTATTTCAGCATGGACTGTTCATTTGAAAGCTCTTTCTAGTTAGTATTTTAACAATTACAAGCTTTAAATGGCAATTTTTTTTTTTTTTTTTTTTTTTTTGTCAAGAGCCAAGACACAGGTAATGCACAACATTTTTTGTTGCATTTTACCTTCAAAACATTTGTCCTTATTGACTGGGTCTCCTTAATTAGTGCACATACGTCGTTAGAATGAAGTCCGAGGAGACTCGCCGTGAATATCTGGGGTCTGTCCCCAGCTATGTGTTGCTTCTCTATTGCAAGCAAACCCCCGTTGAATTTACTTAAGAATTACTCCCTTTTAAAGAATTTTTGCTCGTATCTGGATGGGCATTATATTTTTGGGAGGAGGCATAGATTCCTGGTTATCCTATTTTTAAATAAAAGATAGACAAAGTGAATTCTATTTTGACTATTGAGAATGGAATAGTTTTCTATCCCTCTAAGAGTATACTTGAATCAGACATTGTAAGGATGTCAATATAGCACTGTAGCCATTTCCAAATTCCTGGAGAAAGTCTGTTTTACCTTTTTTTTTTAAAAAAAGAGAAAAACTATTAATGCATTATTTCTTCTCTTCACTTCCTTTCTTCCCTATATTGTCTATTTGATGAGCTCCATCCCCCAAATCATGTTACCTTTGCAAATGACAAATGTCAGCTCATGTTTTATAATAAGCCACTCAGTAAAGGCAAAAAGCTTGTTCTGAGGAGCAGAGTGAGCTCTCCTTCACTCTGTCTAATAATGTTAAGGTGAAAAATAAAAGTGTTGCATAGTCACCTCCCCACTCCTGACTAGAATCTCTTTTCTAGTTACGTTGGGTTTCAGCTCTGGGCTCTGGCGAGTTGAACAATCCCGGCCTTTGACAATCGTGATAGTCATTATTTTCCCGTTTGCCGTCTTTTTGTATCTAAAAGTCTTCCTATTGTACTGCACAAACCATGGATTGTACATATTTTTATATATTATGTCTTATTTTATTATTTCTAAATAAAAAATTAAAAACTGAAGACAAATTGGTGCAAGAATCTGCGGGCTTCCTGTATGGTTACTGTAGCATCGCTGAGATGCGAAGCAAATGCTCCCAAACAACAGGACCTAAGTGCTGAGAGTTGGGATGAATAAAGCCATAGAAATTGCCTGAACAGGGAGGTGTGGTGTGGTGGCAGATTAGCTTAATCCAAGTTAGAGGAAGTCAAGCTCATATTTTGTTTTTGGATGGAGTGGCGTAGGTAGACGGAGGGTAGAAAACAAGCAAGCAAACAAAACTGATCATAAAACATATCGTAAGCTTTAGATTTTGAGTCTCTGTTTAATGATAATAGTCATCCTTTACGGAGCCCAATCTATGTATAGGGTCCCGCCTGATATGTTATCTCAACCCATCCACCCCCACCCGATTAGGATATTATTCTCCTTGTACTGTGAGTCGGGAGTTGGTAAAAGTGGAGGGTCAGATGATAAATATGTTTGGCTCTGCAGAACAGAGAGTCTGTCTCAACTGGGCCCTTGTAGTGCAAAAGCAATCACTGATAATATGAAAACAAATGGTGTGGCTGTGTTTCAATAAAACTTTACTTATAACGGGGCACCTGGGTGGCTCAGTGGTTGAGCGTCTGCCTTTGGCTCAGGTCGTGATCCCGGGGTCCTGGGATCGAGTCCCACATCAGGTTCCCCATGGGGAACCTACTTCTCCCTCTGCCCATGTCTCTGCCTCTCTCTGTGTGTCTCTCATGAATCAATAAACAAAATCTTTTTAAAAAAACAAACAATTTTACTTATAACTATAGGTGATGGGCCAGATGGGGCCATCTGTTATAGAAGAAACAAGCCAGGTTTAAAGCTAATGAACCACAGACGTGGTATTCAAATTCAAATGTATCTATCTGCCTCTACACTTAGTTTAATCCACTAAACTATAGTTTCAGGAAGCAGAGTTACTAGGGATATGCAATCTCAGAGAAAATGCCACTTCTAGCAGATTTGGAATAGCTTCACTTTTTTCATGATTGGAAATACTGAGAAAATCTGCATTCTGAAATATGGGTTGCATCTTAATGCACTTTCTTTAACAAAACTCCTGTGGCACTTGTTGTGTTTCCAGCATGGCTCTGGATTCCTCGTATGAATTAAGTAATTTAATCTTAACAGCAACTCAATGGAGTAGGCAGTGCTATTCTCCTCAGTTAAGAAATGGGGAACCAGGACCAGAGAGGTTGAGTGCCTTGTGCAAGCACACACAGCAAGCAGGGATTAGAACTGAGATTTAAAATGAGGCCAGTTAGCACTGGGTTGTGATTTTTTTTTTTTTTAAGATTTTATTTATTTATTTGAGAGAGAGAGAGAGAGAGCACAAGCAGCAGGAGTGGCAGATGGAGAAGGAGAAACAGATTCCTTGCTGAGCAGGAAGCCTGATGTGGGGCTCGATCCCAGGAACCAAAGGCAGAAGCTTAACCAACTGAGCCACCCAGGCACCGCTGGGCTGTGCTTTTTATCAGTACTCTGCTTTCCATTTAGAAGCATTCTTGGTAAAAGCCCATCATTTACCCCATGGCTTCTTAGTTTTTATTTTCCTACATGATGAAAATGCATTCTTTTTCTTCACACGGGACACATCAGGCCAGGATTTCCACCTCCTTCAAAATCTGCTCCTCCATTTCTCATCCAATTCTTAAAGAAAGGGAACAACTCACAAAAGGTAGACTGGACAAATTTAAGCACTGATTGTGGGATTTGGGTAAATTTCAAACTTCAGATTAATTTCAATTAGCTGAGAATTGCTTAGTCCTGTCTCCAGGTGCAACCACAAAGCTCCTTTACTAACCAGGTCACAGGCCCCCTACCACGTCATACACTTCGGCTCTCTTCCCACTGTAGGGAGCCAAAGGTGTAACAGGATCTCCTCGGGGATTGGTCCCACTGAGCAAAATATATAATTGTACCTCCAGGCAGTGAGTTGAATGCTATATGGGCCTCACCTCTACTTAAAAAAAAAAAAAAGTTATTAAATATATATGCAAAAAGAAAAAGTAGAGGTGGGATCTCAGAGTCCTGCTTAGGCTTCTTTTCAGTCACAGTTGGACTAAACCTCCAGATACTGGCCTTCTGAAGCGGCAGCCCACATCACACCTGCGAAGAATCAAAAACAAATTTCCCATTCGAAGTTTCCATCTTATAACTGGCAGAACAGATTAAGTCCATCAGTTTTCCTTCCCAAATTTCAATAAACAAATACCTAAATAAATGAAGGCTAGCTCTACCCACGTTAAGTGAAGAACCAAGTCCATGATCAACATATTTCAAGAAGCCAGAGCCTTTTTTTTTTTTTTTTTTTTTTTAATTTTCAAGAGTTCAGGTCAAGGACTCTAGGGAACCTGATGATTTGAGCCACTATAGGAGGATTGTGAACACGACTTTAAAAATTGCATGAGTACAAGGTAATACGTGCTAAGCACCAGTGCAATAATACTCTCACAGTGCCCGCTTCTGGAGTAGGGTGACCAACTGTCCTGGTTTGGCCGGGACAGAGGGGTTTCCCCCGATGCAGGGCTCACAGTGCTAAAACTGGGAACGTTCTGGGCGAGCCGGGATGAGTCAGTCCCCTGGTTTGGAAGCGAGAGGAGTGTTGGGGAAAGAAAGGAGAGAGACGGTTAAGAAGAACGTGGAAGGGGAGGAGTTTAAAATTCAGCACAGGAGTGTTATTAACTAATAAGAATAATAATGATGAATAATTACATCTAAGTGGTTTTTTTTCTAAATAACTGAAAGTTGTTGCCTCCAGGGCATCCATTGTTTGGGAGCAATGGTTCTCTAAAATATTACACAATTCCCTGCTTATTTAAAAAAAAGTGGTATGTGCTATTTAATGTTTCCTTGTGTCACACAAGCTAATAGGTGTCCCTCTGCCTGGTGGTGGGACGTGCTTGTGAATTTTACCCATTAGGTCATCAGCTGCTGTTTCGTCCATTGCCATGGTCCCCTAGCATCATTTAGATCTTTGCTTCCCATCTGCTGTGCCCAGGAAATAAAGAATCCATTCTAAGGACTATATGACTAATATCAGAATGCCAAGCAAATCAGGAAAGGTACAGATGAGACACAAAAGTCTGGCTTGAATGGAGGGATTTTATGGTGACTGTACTCATTTTCAGACTCCACCCCCACCCCCCGAATTTCTGAGAGGTTGAGGCTGTTAAGGGGTTTGGCTTCTAAAAAATCCTATTCAACTTGACCAAATATTTATGGAGGAATTATTATACGGTGCTGGTTATTCAGAGTTTTCTATAGGGACTTTGTCTTCATTAGATGATGGTTTAGGAAGTGAGCAGTACAAATGTATATTCATTTTGCCTTGCAACTGAGACAAACAGCTGATTTTTTTTTAAGGATTTTATTTATTTATTCATGAGACACACACACACACACACACACACACACACAGAGAGAGAGAGAGGCAGAGACACAGGAGGAGGGAGAAGCAGGCTCCATGCAGGGAGCCCGACGTGGAACTCGATCCCAGGTCTCCAGGATCACACCTTGGGCCGAAGGCGGCGCTAAACCGCTGAGCCACCGGGGCTGCCCAATAGCTGAGCTTTAGATAAAAGAAATGTATGTATAAAACAATAGCTGCCAGTTATGTAGTGCTGATGATGCACTAGGTGCTACACAAAGATACAGTGCTTGCCTTCCACATGCAGGAATCTTCACTTCACTAATTTTTTCAGGGTTGTTGCCATAGATTCAAATACTTTTACAACACCTTATTGCCAATTGCTTAAGTTGGTTTTGTAAAAACTTTGCTGCCAAGGATGCTGTTCTTTCACTTCATGCTGAATGACCACCCTGACCCCAGTCTCTGCTGAGATTAGGTCTGTGGAATCATCTACCTTAGCACCCTCCCAGGCCTGACACCTGGGCAGAAGAACATCCCTTGGGCAAGTGTCCTGGTTCACTCCTGGTTAACAAAGGAATGAACCAAGTCTCACACTGTGTAGTTTTATTTGGTTTTTGTTTTTCAAATTTTTGCTGATGTGCTTCTACATCTAAAGTCCTAGGTAAGCCACTTTTTCTTTGATCCCACAGAGTATTCCACTAAATAGCATATAAGAGTTTCTTTTAAAATATATAAATAGCTGCATTAGGTATTTAGACACAGACCCATAACAGCAGATTATTTACCAATAGTGAAATTTCAGAGGCAAGTGTGTACATATCCCTGACAAAATACTCTTGGCAAAACGCAGTCTCAGATGGCAGCCATTCATAGGAAAACGAGGGAAAGTCAAATCAACAATTCAGAGATTTTCTTCGGGCCTTTCATAAGCTCTTTGGTGGCCAAAAGATTAACAACACTCCTCCCTGCCTTTTCCAGTATCAGCCAAAAGTTGCAGCCTGCATCACTTGGGCACATTCAGTCAATGAGGCAGCTGAATTAGATACCCCAGGGTTGCCATAGAAACTGAAAGAAGCACCGAAGCACCTTCTCCTGCATACTCTTTAATTTCATCTGAGTGACTTATTCAAGAACCAAAAATAAAAAGTGCACAAGGATGTAATTATTTAAAAAGCTGTGTTCGATTATAAATACAGTATGTACTTTGGCCTCAGTCTACAGCTTGCTCCTCCCTTCTATTTCCAGACATTTGAACTATTCAAACCAGAGTCTTCATTGAAGGTTTAATTGAAGCGAGCCCAAATTTGCCAAGATAAGGGGAATGAGGCTTTCTTCTGAATTTGTACCTTTTCCCAGCTCATACCCGGCATCTGAATGCAAAGTCTTTTAAAAGAGGGTCCGGTTCTAGTGTGTGTTTGTTCCTATTAGGCCACCTGGACTCACCAGGGCCTACTAAAATTGCTCTGCTTTGAGGCCTTTTGCTGGTCTAAAACATTCTATCGGTTTATGATCATTTTGTAGGTTAATAAAAAGAAGTGGACAGGAGAATGCCAAAAAAGCAATTAGGGAAGAAGCTAGCTAACAAAATTCTTCTTCTTTTTCTTCTTCTTCTTCTTCCTTTTTTTTTTAAAAACTTTTTTTTTATCCTGTTGCTACTTGCAGTAAACAGCTCCTTTCACAATGAAGAGGTGGAGAAGGGAGACACAGTACCTTAACTCTAGTCTATTGCAATATTCACCCAGGAGAAAGGGTCAGAACTACAGAGGCAGCCCCTGTTCTCGACCCCTTCTGATGGGCTGATGGATTAAATGTGCTGGAAGAAAAAGTTCCCTCTTTCTTCTCCCTTCTCTCCTGTTCTGGAAACAAGGCCATCCTGAACCTACCTGCTGGCATGATTTGAAAAGTGTTTAGGCTGCTATTTCCTGCTCGTGATTTGCATGAAATTGTGTGTGATATGGAATTTACTTAAAAAGGAAAATGCAAAGGCACAGGGTGTGTCTTATACGCAAGAATACAACCTTAGCCGTAGTCAGGGAATATGCCTATACGTACGTTCTTTTGATCTGGAGGATGAGGTATATACCCTCTCCCCATTTTACATGGTGTGTGGACCCGACACCAAGGTTTTCTGCCAGGCAAATAAGTCCTTTGTATGAAAAAAATATGAAAGAACTTCCCCATTTTGGAGAGAGAGCAGCCTGCAGGTAAAAACTGGCTCACCATGTCCCTCAAGCACCTGCTGAAGCCAGCGACATGCTTGCAAAAAAAACAAAAAAATCTGGGGCTGAAGAATTGGCTTGAGAATCTAAGGTGGGAGATGCTTAGGTTAGCAAACCTGGAATTTTCAGACCTTTGTACCTAACGCTATGTAAGAACCACTCAGAAGAGGTTATTACTCTGTCCATCTTAGTTATTATAAAAGATAAGAAGAAATCTGTGCAACTTCCAGAGTTGCCGGCTTCTAACAAGGAGGGTCTTGCGAACCACATGGTCCATTTGTGCTGTTTAGCATTTTCATGGGCTTTGGGAGGTAAAAAGAGTCCAGTCTGGCTGGGTACTCCTAGTGGAGAGGGGGGAAGAGAAAAGATCTTCACAGAAATAGGAGCTGCAAAATGAGTTAGATGCTTTTTCCCGTGGATTGTGTGCAGAAAACCCCTACTCAGCCTCTCATATGAGATTTTCTGCAAAGCCCACATTGCTTAATAATGGATTTTTCAATTATTTGGAAAGACTCAAAGAGGAGTTGAATTCTAGCTGTGGGTTGATGTGGGGAAAACAAAAACAAAACCAAACCAACACCAACAATGGCAGCTGAAAACCAGAAACAGCCCATCTGAACTCGGAGCCAAGCGGATTTTTAAGGCTGTGTTTGAGTGAACCTCTGAGTGGTTATTACGTACCTCTGGGTACAAAAGTCTGGGAATTCTAGATTTTAGAGTCCAGTTACGTTTGACTTTCGAGCCTTGGTTTACTCAGTGGAAAATAAGAGCAAAAACCGAATTCTGTGAGATTTAAAAAGAGATCATTTTTGTAAGGGTGCTTTACGATTTGAAGTACTCTATATGTGTTCGTTTTATATTTGCATTTTTTTTTAATTTTCTAATATAGATCATCTTTATCCCAAATTCAAAGCATATGTCCATCTCCCTCCCCCACTCCAAAAAAGGAAAAAAAAAAAAAGGAAGAAGAAAGAAAAGAAAAGGAAAAGGAAATTACTTTTCCTCATTTTGGAAACATTCACCAAGCACCCAGCACCTAGAACTATGATGTGTGTTGGAGATTCCAAGGTGCTCTTTTCCAAGAGCTTGCAGCAGGGCGAGGGGGAATGAGAACAACAATCACAGTAAACTAATTTTAGACTTCTGTTTGTGCTCTGACCTTAGCAATCAAGTTAAAAGACCTCCAATATGGTATCTGTGCAAGGGATGGAAGCATAATACTCTTCTCCACCCTTGCTGAGAAAAATCCATGGCATTACCTGTCATATTATGTTATATGTACCAAATGCCAAGGTGGTGGTTTTTTTGTTTTTCTGTTTTGCTTTTTTTTTTTTTTTTTTTTTTGCACTGGGGTTTGTAAGGTTGGAGTTTATGCACCTGGACCCTGGCACTACGTGAAGGAAAGGCGTTGTTCTTGGCAAAGTGCTCAGTCACAAACCTATCAGATTACAGAGTGGATTTCCTTTATCTTGGGGCATTGGACTCTATTCAGGGGGCAAGAAGAATAGAATTTCACAGCTTGTTAGGACATGCTCGTTATTTCTTATTCTCGTTCTTTCCGAGAGAAGAGTGCAGTCTCTGGCATACCTCCTTGTAGGGTCAATGCCCAAACAAGAACCACATTAGGTGCCCCAGATGCCTTCTGCTGAGCAAAATGGCTTCACTGGCCAAAAACACAACTGCTTCCTACGTGCAAGGGGTTGGCTCTTCCTGGAACTTGGAGCCAAACTAGAGTGGCCTCGCTCTTTCACAGAGGATTGGTGACGTTTCCGTCAGGGTTGATTGTATAAGAAAGCTTCCTGTCACCATCTCGGAAGTGATTTCCCCTTATTGGATTCCAAAGGGTTCTTTCCCTATCACTTCCTTTCAGATTTTTTTTTTCTCTCTCACTGCTTTCATCAAATCATTTTGCAAGCCAAATCACTAAATTTTCATGTCACTGAAATCTTTCTGGGAAGTCTGCTGAAAGGAACCATTTATTTTCCTTTGACAAATTCTTTTAAAAGGAAAGCAGTATTCCTGACAAAGAGTTAAGAGGGAGCTCATTTTGCCCATCATTCACACCCTGCCACATGCACACACACACACACACACACACACACACCATCCCCACGCACCACTTGCACATGCACGTATAAAACTGAATATACTACACTTACTCCACTTACTCCCAGAATCCTCACTGTTAAGGACACTCTCTTGTGATATTGGTAAGATCAAAGGGGAAATCTAGCCCAGAAACTGCGCAAACATCCCATTATTCAGATCATTTGGTCTGAGTTATTTATTGTTATATGTATTACAGTTACAAGAAAGGAAAGAGTAATAACAGTGGGATTGTGGGTGATTTTCACCTTTTGCTTTACAATTTGTTTACAATTTCCACAACTTTCCAATGAAAATATATTATCACCATTTTAGGTCTTACCTAAGATTGTTGAGTTGAACACATGGCTCATTTTTCTCATTCTCTTTTTCCTTTGTTTTCTAACACATGCATTAATTTATAGAATATCAGCTGGGTGCCACTTTTGCCAAAACCCATAGGCTTTTGGATATGTAGCATTCTCATGTTTTTAAAAATTTCTAAGTAGTTTGTAATAGCTCAAAGATTATCAAAAATAATCTTTTAAAATGTTCAGTTGGATATTTGTTTATTTTTTTGTATGGTTTTATTCCTGTGGGAGGAGGCCATCTCTTTCCTTTTGGTTTTAATATCTAATTTTATTGAACCATGCTCAGAAAACACATAGTATATTATTTTCTTTCAAATATAATGATTAATTTTTGTACATATGCCACGACTATTTGAAATGAAAGTATATCTGTACTTTGTTATGTATACATTCTATGCATTTATATGCCTGTTAATGATATCATTTTATAATCCAAGTATTATATAATTCAAATATTCCATACCTTTAAATATGTTCATCTGTATAATCTCTTGGCTGCTAAGTGTGTTTAAGTCTCTTGAATGATGTTGGAATAGTCTACTTCTACTTATATTTTCTTTTTTTTTTTTTAAGATTTATTTATTTATTTGAGAGAGAGCATGCACAATTGCACTCACAAGCTGGGGGAGGAGCAGAGGGAGAGAATCTTCAAGTAGGCTCCCTTGCTGAGCCCTGAGCCCAACTTGGGGCTCACTCTCAAGACCCAATGAGATCATGACCTGAGGTGAAACCAAGAGTTGGTCGCCTAACTGACTGAGCCACCCAGGCTCCTCACTACTTGTATTTCTAACAGCACTTGCTTCCTGTACGTCTCAGTGATATATTGTTAGGTGTATTCATCTTAATAACTGTTCAACCTTACTGGCGGATTGTTACTTTATCAAATAAAATAATCCTCTCTTTTGCCGTGAATTATTTTTTTGTCAGACACTATAGCAATGCTGTTTTAGGTTTTTCAGTGTGTGGTTTCCTTCCTTCCTTTTTTTCTTTGTTTCATACTTTTTTGTTTGTTTGTTTACCCAGCATATGTTTTTTCCTCCCTGCACTGTGTATCTTTCTGTGTATTTTTATATGTCTGATTTTTTTACCAAATTTGAGAAGAATATCTGTCATTATTATGAGTACTCATGTTTTCTATTTTCCTTCTCATTCTTTCTTTCCTGCCCTTTAGATTGATGTCTTCGTCTTAACTTTTTCTTTTATTGACTTATAAATATATATTCTAGCTCTTTTAGTGGTTGTCCTTATATATTCAATAAACAAGCCATTCCGAAAATCTAAGATTGGTTCACATTTATATCAATTTTTCCAGTAAGACAAAACCTTAACATGCCTCTCTTCCCTTCCCTTCATATCCCCGTGCTTGGAATTCCTGTACCCTATTGTACATGCTAAAACTCAGAACTGAATGCATTTTCGTGGATTTTATTTTAGCTTTGATGCAAATTCATTATGCTCTCTTCATGAAGATGCAATAGACATTGTTACAGTGATTCAAGTAGAATAAAATTTTTACTATGTCAACAGAGGAATCTGGATTAAGTTGTAAATTCCAGGAAATAGGTCAAGTTGTTAATTTGATATTGAGCACAGCTGCCTTTCAGTTTGGTCTTGAGAACCCGCAATGGTTTACCTTTCATCCAACATTGTGTGTGGTAAAGGACCACTTGTATTTAAACAGATCTTCTGAGTCATTCTGATGCATGAGAGTTTGAGAACGCTTGCAGTAGACCTAACATAGATGGGCCTCACCCCAGAGTTTCTAAGTCAGTAGGCTTGAGGTGGGACCCCAGACTTTGCATTTCTAACAAGTTCTGAAGTGGTGCACAAGATGCTGGCCCCAGGGCCCCAGATGAGGTACAAAGGGTCTAGCGCAATAAATTCTGAATGGAGCTCTGAGTACTTATCTTGCCTGTAACAGACTAGTTTTACTCTTTTGGGACATTTACCCTCCCAAGATTCCAGTTTCCTCAAGCAAAGGGGCAGAGGAAGGACAGATGGCTTCTAAGGTCCAGCTAACTCTAGTTTTTGCATTTTTTTTTAAATCTCTCTCTTTCTCTCTCTCTGTAAAGACACTATGTTTTATTTTCTATTTCATTTAATAAGACAGAACATCACATTCATGCATTTATCAGTGATGTTAAGACAATTACATAAAGATTGTTGCTTTTAGTATATGCTAGTAAAAGTTCCATACAAAAATATACAGCAGATTTGTTAGAAGCAAAACCAAAACCAAGAAAACCCCAATAACAACTAGGGAATTAAAGTTCCAACAGAATAGAGAGTAGCTTGCATAATTCATGCCATTAATATTTATATGTTTAACCAGAGGGGCAAAAATATGCTTCTGTGTATATGTTGTTAGCAGCCAAATTAAAGGAAAAACAGTCAAAATAAGATAAATGGCTTAAGAAATACATATAGTGCTATTGTCAACTGAAGGCAAAGGAAAATACCTTAATTCAGGGAGCCTGGTTAAAACAGAGAGATTTTGGTAACAGAGAGGTTTTTTTGGATAAACTGAAAATGATAGTTATGATTTGAATAGGGATGGTAGGAAAGACATCCCAAGCAGAGGGCCCACTGCGGGGACACATACAGACATGGGAAACCTAAGGCATATCTTGCTAACCACAAGAGACCCATTTTGTCTAGGGCGGTGATTTTGCTCCCTGGGAACTTTTGACAATGTCTAGAGATATTTTTAGTTGTCAAAATTGGCGGGGGGTGGGGGAGAACAGTGCAACTGGCATCTTAGTAGGTGGAGGACAGAAGTGCTGTTCAACATCCTACATGAACAAGAGAGGCCCACAACAAAGATTTATCCAGTCTAATATGTCAATAGGGCCAACATTGAGAAGCCCTGGTCTAGGGCATAGCTTCTTTAAGACCTTAATGGGGAATAAGATTGGAAAGTAGCTTAAGGTTTTTAAATGATTTTATTTGAAATGAAACGCTGTGAGCGACCACTGAAGTTTTTGGAGTAAGAGAATGGGGTAGTTGTAGTGACTTTTAGGAAGATGAAATGTCAAATACATGGGAAGAGTAAGAGGTGAAGAGAGGAGCTGGTTAAAAGCCAATGGCGATATTTTAATAATAGGTAATAAGTGCTTGAACTTGAGGATGGAAAAGAAGTGGTCAATTCCAGAGACATTGCAGAAGAAGAATGTGTATGATTTGGCAACTGCTTAAGTGTCAGGAGGGGAAAAGATGGTAGCAAGAATCAAGGATTGGACACAGTATGGCTGAATTAGGAAACAAGAGTCATGAGGGAGGGCTGGTTGGATGGGTGGGGAATACCCACGGGGTCTAAAGTGCCAGCAAGACATTTATAGGTGGATATATCAAACAGGCTGCAAGAAGGCAGATAGAATCAGAGTAACACCTCTGTCTACATTCCTAAACTCTTCCAGTTGAGTTGAATCAAGTTATCACCCTCATTCACAACAATGAAATATTTTTACTCTTAGGTGTCAGGGGGCACAGGCTGGCTTGGCTTTTCAGCAATTCCACTCGAGAGGACAGTTCATCTAGTCTCATCCTAGCAGTGTATGACTGGAGTTCACTAAACACTTAACAGTAGTCCAGGGAAGTAATGGTTTCTGTTTACTAGAAATTGTGTCTGCTTCTGTGTACCATCTTCCATGATTTTAGGGTTGTAAATTTGCAAGTCACATTTGTTTTCTGGGCATGAGTTCACATTTATGTAAATCATCTTCACATGCTGCTGCAAATCCACTCAAGTCGACTGTTCAGCACATCCCAACATGTACATTTCCATGAATTACATTCTTTGTTCTAATCCTGCATTGACTCATTCCCATGTACTTGCCATCATTCCTGCCGCAACTTGACTCACGGTGCTTTGTTAGCCTTGTTATGTATGTCTTACTTTGCAGTGGGCAAAGATGCTATCCCTCCTCCTCTTACGGCATGAGTGGAAGTAGTGGAGGCCAGGAATTAATCACTGCCCACAGCTGATGTACACAGCAGCCAGAAACAGGCATTTTGATGTATTCATTAGATGGAAGCATGGCCAGTTTAATTCGTTCTGACTTATGCAAGGCACATTTGCTTTCACTTCGGGATTTCCTCATGCTCCCAGCTCCATAAAATCATGAGATGCTAGAATCTATATGTTCTATGTCTTCCAACCATATTTTGGCCATGCAATTTGAGTTCACGATTCAAAGAGTAGACATGATACAAGGCAACTAACTGTAGTCAGTTACACAATTTCTTTGTCTCTGTCCTATGAGCTTTCTATTAACTGGTGTTGTTAGTGTGCTGTCCACTAGGTGCAGGAGTACATGTATTTCATGAATTTTATTGACTGGGCGGGATTCAGTACATAAGCTCCTTGAGCTACTCCATGTCCAATAGTCAAACTCACCAAGAAGAGAAACACAAACTAGGGTGACACACCTTGAACCCTGCTGAAAGACCATCTTCCTACTACTAGGAAGGGGCAAAGAGAAGTTACTGTCTTCCAGTCTACCACCTTCCACATGCCACCAAAGAAGCAATTGCTAGGCAGACAAATTGGTCAATTCCTTCTTGCCACTTCTACATTTTTCTGTACAAACTATAATATCTACATTCCCAAAGATCTATAATAGTTTTGGCAAATGCTTTCAAAGCTGAAGGTACCCAGGTGACTTAAAAGAAAGAGAAAAAAAGAAAAGCTTAACTAACCTCACAATTCTATACAATGAGTCCTGCTTCTCTGGCTATTTTAATTTGAAGTTTGTTTGAAAATCCTGAGTTTAAAGAAGATAAAGAACCATAGAGAATAAAGAGTGGGATGATTAAAGAAAAAAAAAAAACCTTAGGAAATATGAATTCTTGAAAAGCTATGGAATGGATTGAGATTTCTTGTTTAAAGGATTTAGATGGATAAAATCATGTTTTATTTAATCATCTGAACTTCCAGGCAGGCAAACTGCTCCCCTGGGGCTCTGGAAGGGACTTCCAGAACAGTATTTGTGACAGATGAGTTCCTTAGGGGCCTGGGAAGGAGAAAATACCTTTAGAAATTCTTCTTTATCCCACATAAGACTGACTCAGTCACAATCTTTCTTCCTTCTTGGTTTACCAATCTGGAACAGTTTTTTGGAAATACCATCTTCAGACTGTAAACTTCAGCAGCAATGACATAATTTTACCGAGATGAAATGGAAAGTATGGCACTAATAATATCTCAGATTCATAGCAAGTGTTTCCCATTCCGGGATTCCTGTCAAAAACGATCACTGGGATTGAGTTGAGTGCTAATGCCCATCACTATCTAAAAACCATTTTAGTCCGACTGCTGCTGGGGAGTACCCCCTGGGTTGTCTAACTTTTAGCTCTTTATGCACCTGCACACAGACACACAGCTGCATCACTTTCCATTGTACCTTAAACAGTTCCCTCTGTCACATTCTTCCCTATGACAACCTTGGATGAAAGAGTTCCACTCGTGGAGTCACATATTCTTTCACCTGCCAATGGAGCCAGGATTTATTGATTCTATACATTTGGAAGCCCTTAGTTTTACGTCATTTAGGGTTTCGTGATTAGTAAACAATCTACCCTAAGAACTTTAAAGCAGTTCCTAAACTACCTATACTAATCCAGAAACTATAGGGAGGAAAAAAAAGTCCTTTGGGTCATTAGCCCAGGCCTTATGTGCAAGATCTGTGCCTCTGCTAATTACACCAAATGAATCTAAACTATCTGCTGTGTCTCCATTCACGATGTCTCAGGGTAAAGATATGGGTTTGCTAACTAGCCTCTGTCTCCTCTAGTCACCAGACGATGATTTAGTGTAAGTAACCGAAGACAAATATTTTTAGTGGCAAGGAATATTAGTCCTCAAGGCCACCAACCCGCTATTTGGCAACCTTGTTGTTAACTTTAGGTCTTCCTCTTAAAGAATTACAGGAAAGCTTAAATTGTTCTGGATAATTCTGGACAACCTTTGAAACTTGTGAAAACTTTTATAAAAACACCGCTTTTGAAAGGGGTCGCCATGATCCTGGAAAAGTGTGGTCAGTAATAGGTTTCTGAATTTTGGGAAGTTCTGACTATTTTCTTTTTGTCAAGTACGAAAATCCCTGAGAAGTGAATCATTTTGGCTTTTTTATAAAAACGACTTCACAAATGGTAAATGAACGATGGTGCGGGAATGAAGACAAAGCTGTGCTCTGGAAATTGCGATTTGAAGTTACCTATGTGCTGCGTCAAGCTGTCATAGCTGCTAGTGTTTGGGTGATTTTGAAGTTTGGAAGATCATGAAAAAGGAATCAGACATCATTGCTTTTATGGACTTAAAAAAATGGCTTCATCTTTATTTCTCAGACTGGTTCCACAAAAATAATGCCATGCACAATGCCAAAAATGTTAGGTTACTGCTCAGGTAGTTACAGATTTAAACAAAATAATAATAAAAAAAAAAACACCAAAATATTTTCACTGAGTTGGTTTGTAATTGGCATGAGATCTGTCTTTGCCTGTGTCGTTTTGCATCAAATAACTTTTTAGAATATAATAAAGGCAACAATAACAACAATAATAAAGGTGACTTTGCTACACACTATTAGAAGCATTTGACACCCAGTATGATCTCATTGAATCCGGGACAGCTAGGTATTATGACTATCATTTTTGTATAATCGAAGAGATTTTGAGAAACTTGCTCACAAATAAATTGCTCTAGGGTGAGTCAAGATTTGAACCCGGGTCTCTTTGAGTCCGATCGATTCTAATTGCTATGTTACACTGTACAGAACTGCCATTGATCCACATTTATTCTTCCTCAATGTGCTGTGAAACACTCATCTTCCTGTTTCATTTTGTCAGCAAAGTGCAGGCTTCCGTGAGAAAAAACTGTCCATTACCCAACTCCTGTGTTAACTCTTCCCACCCGTGCATTTTTTCTGGCCCCCACATTCCCTGGTGGCACCTTATGAGTTATACAATCGCCATTCATGTGTTTAAATTAAAAAAAAAAAAAAAAGCACAGTGAGTATAGGGAAACCTGTCAGAAGTCAATTGTCAATTTTAAAAGTCCCTAGAGATGAATGAACGGCACACTATCCGGAGACACGTGCAAAAGAAACTCTCGAACACTGGCTAAGTGGAGGTCAAAGAGAACTGCCATGTGAGGCAGTTCTAGTAGTATATCTGTGCATATGAAGTTAATGCTTACACAGTTACAAATAATTGTCATATTGATCACCGGAATGGATCACAGTATTTAGGAAATGTGCAATTTGTTCTTTTGTCTACAGTTTTAATTTTAGTTCAAATGACTTTCTGAATCTATTCTTTAATCTAGACCTATTGCATCTGTGGTAGAAAATATAGGAACCCAATCCTCAACATCCTTTGCTTGAGACTCATAATTCTCATTGCGGTATACAGTTTGGCATAGTGTCATTAATGAATTGACATTGAAGCCATCACGTTTATTTTGCTGCTGCAGCAGTCTGAGCCCACGGTTACCCTGGGTGGCTTTAAACTGCAGAAACTAATCCCATACCCATTTAATCTGCCTAACTCGGAACTTCTAAAAGAGATGACCCAGGAAAAAGCACTTTCACTTGGCAGTCCTCCACCAAAGACACCCCGCTCCAAACAACAGAATTAACAAGAAAAAGACCAGAAAAGAAATATCTTGCTCAAGGGAATGAGGAATTCACCACTGCTGCGACATTAATGGTGATGGCTATTTGTGAAGCCTACTGAACCCTCGATGGCTCTGAAGAAGACCCCTAGGAGAAACTGTATCTTTAGCTTTTGAGCAATGCAGCTAATTTTTCACCCAAAGGTGACAAAATCAAAGGTTTGACCCATGACCATTGACTTGGAAAACCAAAATGCAGGAGTCTCTGTTTCAGCTACAGAGCATCCGGAAGACAGAGGGGAGAGCTAAACAGATGAATGGACAACAAGTAGTAGGTACCCGCCTTTCCTTGTTTCCATGTTTCCACTCTTGCCACATAGAGCTGCAGCCTTTGTTTCTTTTTTGGTTTTCTACCAAACATGTAGAGCCCATGGGATACTCTGGGTAGATTTACATCTGGGCCCGAATAGAACATTGTGTTCTATCTTTAACTCACAGGACATCACAGCAGGAGTCTGGGTCTCCTGAGAAGTCCTGGAATAATCTACAGATAGAATTTCTCTTTCACACCTCTTAGAGCAGTCATTAAAAATAACCGAAGCGAAGTTAGTATCAACGAGGGGACTATCTTTGGATTCCATGAGGATGAGATAGAAGAATATGTATTTACATTTTAATGGGTGTCAAGATAAATATTTGTATTGCCATCAAGGGTAGAAACACTTTAAATTTTCAACTCCAGGAGCACCCGGGTGGCTCAGTTGGTTGAGCAACCGACTTGATCTCGGCTCAGGTCCTGGTTTCAGGGTCATGGGATCAAGCCCCGAGTCAGGCTCCAGGCTCAGCAGGGAGTCTGCTTGGAGATTCTCTCCTTCTGTCCCTCACCCCAATCTCTCTCAAATAAATAAATTAATTAAAAAAAAGATTAAACTTAAGCATTCTAAAAGTGATTTATGTCTTATTATTACTTTTTAGATTTTCTTAAAGTTTTTGGCTCAGTTTTGGCATGTATCAAAATGGTGACAATAGTAGCTACCATGTAGGACTGGTTTGAGGAAATTCAAGGAAAAAAAATTCTACAAAACAGTTAGCGTGCTGCCTAGCACATTGTACAGGTCTAGTGTCCCTCATTTTAGACAGGACCCTAATTTCATCATATTTTCTATGCTCCTCTTTCCAAGAGCATTTTGGAACCATTTTTTTTACATCTCATTAAAATACTTAAAAGTTATTAAGTAGAGAAAGTAAAATCTAACATTTCTGAAATGCTTAAAATAATCATAAATCTAAAATAGTACCTGAAGAGGAAGGGTTACCTGTCAGATTGAAGGTATAGCATGTTTGTTCTTTACAGTTTGAACAAAATCCAGTTGATTTTTTTTCTCTTACTTTCTGTACTTCCGCTTGTCAATGTCAGAGATTCAAAGACTGTGGATCAGCTTCAGGCACTGGTTAAGGCAAACATTCTTAGTTGGAAAAGTTTGAAAGTGATTTCTTGCCAAGCCCAACCCTGATGGCGGGAAAAGCTCCCTGCAAAGGGCCCTGGGCGTAGACACAGTGCTATCACCCTCACACATCGAAACTGGGGTGAGGTGACCCGGACCTCAAAAGGGAAGAATCTGACACTTACCTCTCAGCCTCTGATTATAGACTAGTTCCCACCCAGGGCAGCACCACTCTCCCGTGTTTGGGAATATATATATATATGGGTGTTTTTGTATTTCACAATAACTGGAACATATTTTTAATATTTAATACTGAGGAGCCAGGGATGCTACACTCCTGCAATGTGTTGCGGAACCTGCAAATGAAAAAAAAATCCCATCCAATTTGCATTCTCATGCATTTAAAGATATTACTATATACACATATGCTTATACACATATGTCTATATAACATAAATATAAATATTTAAAAATATATATATATATACATGCAGAACAAAACCAATATCCATCTCAAGATGCTAATGTAAATAAATGCATAGAATGGCTGATGCACTTCCTGACAGCTGAGCGGTTTAGGGATTAATCTTGTCTACCTCACCATGTCGATTCTCAAATGTTGCAAAAAGGTTGGAAATAGAATTGCATGTCCCTACCGCACCCAACTTCTGTTCAATATTTAGAATGGCAACAAGAATCATAACTTACTTTTTTTTTTTTTTTCCTAACCTCAAGGTTTAAAGATGATCCCTCAAGGAAGCCATTGTGAGAAGGCTACTTTGGGTAGGTAGTAAATCTGTGTATGAGCCTACATGCAATGCATCTTCTTTAGGAAGGGATGCTTTTTAAAGAAAGATTTTTGTAGGTGGTTCTTTTTTGTTCTGACATTGCATTTATATTGGGTTCCACCTCCACATTCTTTCATTTAGTTGCATTTTCAGAAAGCCAACTCATAAAAAGATATGTATTTTTTTCTTTGTCCTATACTGGGGTGGAACCTCTTCTTATTTATATACACTGTCATAAACAGATGCTATAGAAACACAAACTCTTATTTTTGGTGGCAACTTGTCTTTCCAACTCCATGCAGACCTGGAGGAAATTATATCCTGAGAAAATGAAAGATTGCAACATGTTGGTGAGAAGAGGATATTATTTAAGAGCTATATTGCTCAGGTGAAGTACTTTTGAGCCTTTCTTTAATGTCCTTCCTGGGTCCCTGGCCAAGGAGATTTGGGTTATCATGAATGTCAGTGCCTAATTCTTCCCAGCCAAAATTGCAACATCAAAGGGAAAAAAAAGAGTGCAGTTTTTTGAGGAATATTTTACTGGGACTGTAAGTTATAAATTGGGAGGGAGGAAGAAAAATCTGGACATGGACCAAATTCTTGCTTATTGTCAGAGTAACTATTATAGCAATTGAGTAGCTTGTGTGTTGTTCTATGTGTGTGGATCCAGCAGTCAAAACAAATGTCCTTAGATCATAGATACTTTAGCTAACATGCATCTTCGCATTATGAGTTTGTGAAAGATGAAAATAAAATAGCTTGTGTGCATTTCTAGCAGTACCTATATTATTAGGTGCTTTATTTCTCCCAGGAGGAAATTTCTCTAAATTGAATATAAATGTATCTCCACCAAAGTCAAATTTTCCATCACAGATGGAAAGATACATCATAGTATTTTAAGACTTTTTTTTTTTTTTAAAGAGCAGTTTTAAGTTCACAGCAAAATTGAGAGGTAGGTACAAAAATTTCTCATGTATGCCCCACCCTCACACATGCACATTATAACACCCCACCACCACCAGAGTGGTACATGTGTTAGAATTGATGGAGCTGCTACATTATAATCTCTCAAAGTTCATTGTTTATATTAAGGTCACTCTGGGTATTATATATTCTGTGGGTGTCATAGTATTTTTTTAAAGATTTTATTTATTTATTTATTTATTTATTTATTTATTTATTTATTTATTTGACAGAGAGAGAGAGAGAGAGCTAGAGAGCACAGTCAGGGGGAACAGCAGAGGGAGAGGGAGAAGTAGGCTCCCAACTGACCAAGGATCCCTATGTGAGGCTCCATCCCAGGACCCTGGAATCATGACCTGAGCCAAAGGCAGATGCTTAACCAAGTGAGCCAACTGTGAGGCACCCCTCGCAGCATTTTAATACTTGTATTGTAAGGCAGATATTGAGTTCATGGATCACATCAAGTCAAAACTCTCTCAAAGAGAGAGTTCCTAGTTCCCTGGAAGAAGTCGTGTAAGTAACCAAAAGTTTTATTCTGTTTGTGAGAGTTTTTGTATTTTACCCTGCTTTCAGATTCCATTACACTTCCTGGTTTCATGTCATACTGGAAGTGTCAAAATGTAGCAAGAAAGAACAGCTCTAGCCTTACTGGAAACAAGAAGTACTTAAAGGTTCATGAAAATATATGTCTTATTGTGAAATTTCTAATCCTGTTGCACAAATTTAACAGTTTCCACCCCAAACTTCCCCCTGTTGTCTCATGTGCTCTGCTATGGGGAAAACAAACCTATGCGTGCTTTTTACTTAACTTAGTGAAGAGATGTTAAGAGGGAACGGGTATTAGAAGAACCTTGGAATATCCCCCCAAAGGGTAACTGAGAACTTCTGTGTCCTACCACACCCTTCTCTGTCCTACTCACACCTCTCAGGACATGGCTAGTGCTCTGGGCACAACCATGTGGCTCACACGACCTATTTCTGAGATGTTCAATAAAAGACAATATCTATTTACATGAACACATATATATTAGAGTATCAACTCTTTCCCTCAGGCCATGCATATTATTTATCTGATAACCTAAAGAAGTAATCAGGATCATCGCAGTATCTAATTTGGTAGCAAACAGACCCTCCTTGAACTCTGAGCATAGATATCTATTTACTGAAAAAAAAAAAAAATTAACTTGTTAACATCCTATGTTACCTGTGCAGGAGAGAACATAAAAGAAAAAGAAAGTGCCATTTTCTAGGAGTCAAGCATTGTCGGCTAAAAACAGAATCCAGTTGACCCTTGACCCTTGAGCCACACAGGTTCAAACTGTGTGGGTCCACTTATATGTGGATTTTTTTCGATAAATACAGTAGAATACTGTAAAAAATACTTTCTCTTTGTTAAGATTTTTCTTAAAAACATTTTCTTTTCTCTAGCTTACTTTATTGTAAGTACACAGTGCATAACACATATAACATACATGTGTGTTAAGCAACTACGTTATTGGTAAGGCTTTAGGTCAATAGTGGGCTATTAGTAATTAAGTTTTGGGCAGTCAAAAGTTAATGTACGAATTTTTGAGTGTGTTGGAGGGGATTGGCACCCTTAGCCCTGTTTTTCAGGGTCAACTGTAATCACTTTTTCCCTTTGTGCTCAACCCAACCTATATGCAGATCCTGTGAATTAAAATGACTAGCATATCAATTATCTTAATTTGCTGCTTTTCTCTTGTCTTCCTTAAGTGGCTCTCCTATTCAGGCCCATTATGCTTGCCTTCTAATTTCTGTAGCTTTTGAGGCAGGGGCATAATTTGATTTTTTTTTTTTTCTGTATCTTCTGGAAATCTCAAACTCTAATGCCTAAGATCCTGAAAAGGTTTTGTCTTTCAATAGTTGGTAGAAAAAGACATTAGCTGCATCTACACTTTTACAAATGGTTTGACTGAATTAGATTTTTGTAATAAATCACATACAATTAAAAAAAAAACCTGTATGTTTAAGTAGATAGGATCATAAATGTGGGATGTTTCACTTTGGGAAAAAGGGTTAGGTAGATACACTGTTATGAGCTAACACCCCATCATTCAAGTCACTGTTCTTCCTTTGAGAGCGTCAGTATCTCCAGTTGATCTGGTCCTCATGGACTCTCTTACCACTCAAAAATAGGGACTGTCTTCCAAGAAGAGTAATAGGGCAGAGCTACAATGCAGATACCTATTCCAGCCATCTTGCTTTTCCTCTTACAAAACAACTATATTTAGGGAAGGATTTCACCGATCTTCAACCCTAAGTCTGGTGGATAACCACAATTCAAATGTCCTCACAATTCTTCACGTAAGCAGAAAAAAAACCACGGATCTGAGTTATGCTATAATTAAAATAACAAACACAGTATATCTCTGTGTGTACATGTATGTGTGTGTATGTGTGTATGAAGTTCTTCCAAAATTGTACCTAATATTTATGGCGCTCATTCTGGATGGGGAGCTTATGAAAAAAAATTTATGCTCACCACGAAAATTGTGTGTATTTGCCAGATTTGATAATGATGAACAAGTTAACATTATCAGAACAAAACAAAGACAGAGGGTGTAAGCGGTGACATGCAATTAACATTTACTCTCTCTGTCTGCAGCCCTTCATTTCATGATCAAAACACCGAATTATTTCTCAGAGCTGTGGACTGTTATTCAACCAACAGAAGCACAGAGTAATATGTGATGTGTAACAAGGAGGAAGACAAAACACAGTGTTAAGAGGAGGAAGTTATAAACGTGGGACACATTTTGAAGAGTTGCAGCCATTGAGCAAAAGGTGTTTTTGTTTGGTGGAAAAGGAGTTAATCTACAGTCCGTTTTTAGAAAAGTGCCACCTGAAAGTATGAATATTACCTTAAAGACAGATTGCTGTTTTGATAGAAAACCTGACTCAAAGGTGGAGGATTGAGGCGGTTTGTGGAAATGAATTTAGCCAGGCTCTGTCAATGCTAATTATATACCTGTGATTTCATTTTCCAAGATAGTATTCATTTGTTTTACTTTTCATCTTTAATGTTTGTTCTTCTGCAATCTTTGAATTCTTTTTCTTTTTTAAGATTTTATTTATTTATTTATTTATTCATGAGAGACCCAGAGAGAGAGACAGAGACATAGGCAGAGGGAGAGGCAGGTTCCCTGCAGGGAGCCCGATGTAGGACTCAATCCTGGGACTCCGGGATCACGCCTTGAGCCAAAGGAAGACGCTCAACCACTGAGGCACCTGGGCATCCCTCTTTGAATTCTTTTTCAAAACAAGATTTCTTAGACTTTCCAAAGCCTGATATTGACAAGATCGGTCATTAGCATCTGTAAAGGATTTGGACGACCATCATGCTAGGGTTCGAGAAAGGGGCCTTTAGTTATATGTTATCTCTCATTTTATTTGTGCAATTCTATATTTCAAGACTTTAGTCATCCCATTGGAAAGGACAGGTTGTTTATTCCTTTCTCTTGCAAAGCAAAGAATCTCTATGAGGTGGGAAAATCGCCCTGATTTTGAGGGGCACATAATTACACACTTAGTGGAAAGAATCTCTTTACTGTCAACCTGAGTGCAAAGCGACCCCAGATCGCAGCGTGGATGGCTGCCTCTTCCTGAAGACCCGTGTGACAAACTCATCAGGTGGAGGCTGTGATCTCTAGTGACTACACCGGGTGAGGGTCTGAATTTTGATGACCTCGCAGCAGATGAGCCTCTCTTTCTGCCCTGAGGAAGGTGGCTACTCTTGACTGTTAATCACCAGAGACACAGGATTCTAGCCCCCCTGCTTTGGTATGGAAAATACCGATTTCAAAGGCCTTCCTTCAGAATTTATGCTCTGAGATGTAGGGACAACCTGCACGAAAACTAGATCCTACCCTTTATAATAACCCATGTGATGTGTTTTCCTCTTCATAGCACAGAATGTATTGTCAGGAACCAAAATATAGACCTGTTACATACAACCCAGAAATTAGAGAAAGACATGAGAAATGGGGGCAACTTATGCATGTTTTCCATTTCCTTCGTAGTCAGAGGAAGGAGTGTAGAGCCTCACACACATGCCACCACCCCCAGCAATCCAATCTGGAGGACCCCTACTCATCTCCGTTCAATCTTCAGGAGGACTTCTCTGATCCTCCCATCTGTGTTTTCATAGCACTGATATTTTCCCTTCTTAGAAAAAAATGAAATTTGTCTAACTTTTTTGGTGATAGTCTTACATGGTCTTTTGTAATAGACTTCAAACTCCATGATAACAAGAAGTTGGTCTATTTCTCTCACACAGGGTCTCCCTTCTCAGCATTCCCATGTCTTGGGACACAATGGGTGCTCAATAAATATTTATTGAATGATTGAATGAATGGATTGAATGAATGCAAAAATAAACAAACAGGAACACCTGCTAGCCTTGAACTTTTCTTTTAGTTTGCCTTAGCAACTTTTGCCCACTCCTTAGATGTTTTTCCTTGAAGTCCTCTCATGTCTCTTCTCATTCCACCCATTTTCCCCTGATTCGTTTCATTCCTTCTTGTGGTTTCCATCAACCATGTGTACAATGACTCCTGAATCTATGTTTCCTCACTTGACCTTTCTCTTGAGTTTAAAATGACCTTTCTCTCTTTCTGTTCATCTTGTCCAGGAGATAAGATTGTCTAGGCAACCCCAGATCAACTGCTACCCTGCTCCCTAATGAAATCACTCAATTCCTAATTGCCCGAGCTAGAAAACAAAATATTATTTCTGATGCTTCCCTTACTTCCAGACTGTCATTCACCAAGTTTTATCAGCTCCACCTCCAAATTACCTCAAGGATCATGTGATGGCATTCATTCCCTCTGTCCCATCTTAATCCAGGCTCTCACATCTCACCAGAACTGTGCACGTCCTGCCTCCTATCCACATCAACTAGTACATTTTCTTTTCTAACATGTGTGTGGGGTGTGTGTGTGTGTGTGTGTGTGTGGCTGTCAGAATTATTTCTCTTTAATGTAAATCTTCTTCTGTCCTTCCACTTAAGAAAATCTTCCATGGCTGTGTATTACCACATCATAAATTGCAACAGGTATCATTGAAGTTATCATGAAGTTAGAAGCTTTAATCACCTCCATTTTGTCTATGCTCCAGAGATTTCTGTCGAAGCATAGTGGGTGATTTTACATGTCCCTGCATGTATATGTTGTTTATATGTGTTAATATATATGGTTATTGTTCTGGCTGAAATGCCCCTCCTTTACTTTTCTGGGCCAAATAATCTCCCACTCATGCTGTGAAACCCAGTCATATCTTTACTGAGGTGATTTTCCTTTCTTCTCTAAGCAGGGCTTAATTGTGTCCTCATTTGTATGCCTACAGGTCTTCATCTGAATTTTTTAGATGGCCTGATTTGAAAACTGAGGGATGGATCTAATTGCCAGGGTCCAGAGCAATGTGTAGAATAGTTAGGATGGGTATTTTTGTTGTTGTTAACAAACACTGATGCCATTCTTATTATAATCCCAGCTCTGTGGTGTTTATAAATATTAGCTCATTAATCTGCATAGCAACTCCTGAAACAGCTACTGTTACTATTCCCATTGATAGATGATAAAACTTAGATCCAGAGAATTTGAATAACTTGCTCAATGTCATAAACGGGCCAGGATATGTACCTGGACAGTTTAGCTCCTCAGTTGAGATCTTGCCAACTTTAGCACTATACCGTATCGTTCAAATGGATGACAGTTTTTAGGGCATGTGCATCAGTAGAATTTCAGACTGATGAAACTGTTTCAAAATAGTTGGTAGGTTATCAGTCTCCTCATTCATTTAACCACACAACCATAGGGTGTAGTAACCAAAAGGTTCCTTTGAACTGCAATGCTTGATTCAGGCAGCTGCTCAGAGTCACACAGCTTTATGACTTCTTCATTCACATAGTGCAAAACCAGAACACCCTGTTCTCCATGAACCTAGTGTCTCCCAAAGTGGAGGAGATAGCCAATTCTCATTAAGCTTTATGAAACTACGTGCTAAATGGAACTCAAGTTGCTTGGAGACTAGGTGTCCTTATATCTTTCGGTTGCCTGGGATATTTCCTGGGGCAGAGCTCAACAGTTGAAAGTCCATAGCTTGGGGTGACTTTTTATTTCCTGGACCATTTGGCTTTGAGATGGTTAGACAGGTTCCAAAATGTGTAAACTGCATGTAAACCACAATATTTTGGGGTATGTTTCTTTTCTGATGGCATGCCACCACTTCACAGTCAACCACTTTGGATGAATATAAATAGTTTAACGGTTAATAGATTTGGCCTGTAGGTAATAATATATTTCAGCATTTAGGCTACTATTCCTTTGATAAATGCTAAGTTAAAAGAAAAAAAAGAATCATTTTTTTACAATTCTAGACTAATCATGCATTTCATGTTTTAGCTCTTCTTTCCCCTTCTGATTATAAAGTAATCATTTCAAAAGCAATACATTCATTATATACTTACTATTCAAAAACTACAGAAAAACAGCATGGAATGTAAAAGCCTTCTATAAACAGCTTCTCAGTGATAACTGTAGTTAACAGTTTGGTACGCTTCTTTAATTTTTAACACACAAGCATATATTTATACACATATATAATATAATTATTAACAACAATTTTAAACAAAATTATACTATATTATAAACAGTATTTTTAAACCTTGCTTTTTAACAGAGCAATACCTGTTGAGTGTAAAACCACTCAGGAAGTATTATATTATACAATTTATCTTGTCTATGAGAGTCTTGATTGTTCAATATCACTGAATTTCCACATCGCTAAAATGTTCTGTGTTCTAATCATTTAAAACAACTTCTGACATAAAAAAGTTTGCTGCCTTAAGTAACAGAAATTTAAAATCATTTAATTTTCCTTCATATCATTCTTAGAATGTTCTTGACCACTGAATTGAAACAACAAATTATCTGGGAACTTTGCTATTTGTCTTTATTTTAAACAAATGCACATGTCTATCAGCCAAAGTCAGCTTTCAGCAGATTCATCCACATGACTCATTTGCTTATCTACATATGCATTTTCAACACTTGTCCACCTTGAGAACTCTAGCATTAAAAATAATTCCCCCATGAACAAACAAACAAACTCTGGCATAAGTTCCCATTAAATTTTCATAGCAAATAAGTTTAATAATTTAAGTTAAACACACACACATAGAAAGGTGGAAAAGAAACACTTCCATGGATAGGATAACAATGACCAGGGTTTAGAATGGATTGTTTTTTTCATTAGACTCTTTGCCTCTCTCTCTAATTATTTTTTAAACACTTCAGAATATCTGGAAATACTGTTTCCATACAGGACAACTCTCTCCTAATGAGATGCAGAAAAATATAGCTCCATCAGATAAGAGTGAACAGAGTAAGGTAAGTGTCATGCCACTTGAAGAATATTTGAAGAACATGGACATATTTAGCCAGTATAACAGAGTAATAGAAGAGAAGGCTTCCTTCTCTCTCCTCTATTCTGTCTCCTTTCCTGTCACTCTCCACATTTGTTTGGGAGTTGGCTGGGAGCAGAGCAGAAACAGAAGCTGTACTGTGGAAATGTTAATAACTGAGTTTAACCATGTTAAGAATTGGCTGTGAGCATGTATATATATATGTATACCATGAGGGACTATATTAGAATTTGGGACGAAATCTCAAGGAATCAGATTTCAATATATGAAAATTGATTGGCAGAGATGTACAGAAATGAAATTATTTGCATTGAGTGGTAATGAGAATGATCGTGATGGTACCATAAACAACAAAGAATGGTTAACGTGTATCGATCATCATCAAATACATTATATGCATTATCACATCGAATCCTCATGATCCCTTCATGAACTAGCAATTTTTGCTAACCCAACTTTACAGATAGTACACTGTGATATTAAAACTTGTTCAATGTCAAAACAAAACCAAAAGCAACAACTTTTTCAGTGTCTTCCATGAGACAAGCCTGAATGCAGGGATAAGCTGCATTGCAGGGGTGTATCTCACTCCACACACCAAACTCCTAAGTACTTTTCCTGCATTGAATGGTAGTGAATCATCTATTACTGAATTAGCCATGGAATCATCTAGATAAATATTTAGTAATCTCTTCAGCAGATGCTAAAAGCCATTGTGATAGTAAGAATGCAGTGAGATTCAAACAGCTGGTGAAATGTTAGATGAGCATTTATTGGTTTTGTATTTTATGACCAAGCAAACACAAAGGTCACAGTTCCTGCGTGGACAGTTTTGAAAGCCTTCTTCCAATTACTTCAAATTATTACAAACCCACCCCTGACCCAATACACACACATACACACACACATTCATTTCAGACACTGCTTCCCACTCGTGGTACATGGAACACACCTTAAAAACCAACAGACCTTGGAAGACTCCATCATCATTGTGGAAACAATACACAAAACCTCTGTTTGTCTTTAGAATTTGCTCTTTAAAAATCTTTCTTGTCATAGTGACAATGAAGAGCAGCTGCTCATATTTTATGTTACTCTGTTCTATTTATATGAAATAAAGAGGCATGAGGATCAGTGCAGTGACATGGTGGACCAAATCTCTGCTTTAAATTGTGCTCAGAAAAAAAAAATAAAAATAAAAATAAAAATAAATAAAAAAATAAAATAAATAAATAAATAAATAAATAAATAAATAAATAAATAAATTGTGCTCAGGACTCAGTATATAGGGCTCTCCTTGTTAGCAGGGTGATTCAATATATTGCAACATTTCATTATTGAAATAATAAATAAAGTAGGTGTTATGTAATGTCAAGTTTTCTAAGGATGCAGTAGCTTCTCATCATGTATCATATATATCTCTCCAGATATACAAATTAGAATGCTCTATTCTCTTTATGTGCTAGGGTGTGTATTTTATATATATATATATATATATATATATATATATATATATATATATATTAGCATATACTAGAGCATGAAACTTCGGGGTGGGACTCATCACTTGAATGTGTCTGTGGCTAGGACAGAGTTCTATTCCAACAGGCTCTCAGAACTTGCAGATATGACAAAGATGATTGCAATTAACCATTTAGAAAGTATTTAAACTTCTGGATCTCAGATAGCTGTGAATTCAAAAATCTGACATTCCCATTACTCTATCAGGACTGATTTTTACATCTGCGTGGATTCTACAAAATACATTTGCATGTGTTAGTTTTGCATGGATTTCATGTCAATACCCACCCCCCACTTCCAAATGGACTGACTACTTAAAAGAAATAAGAAACAAAAAAACCCTTTGTCTTGTAACTATGGTGCACTTGATTACTTCTGTGAGTGGTATATTTATATTTCAATAAGATGATTTGTGCTAATTCTTGAGTATGTTTTCAAGCGTGGTTTATGAGAGTTAGAGTCAGCTCCGACTCCTGGATTTTAGAGTTGACAGTGATGCAGTTCTGATAGCATGTGATTACCCTGTCTCTTCTCTGGCAATCCCTGAGGCCTTTTTCCATGCCATTCAATTAAGGAGTTTCCATTATGACTAACTTTATGTGCTCTGAAGATCTTTCATCATATGGTGCAGTGAGGCATTATTTTAAAATAGAAATGCCTATAAGAGAGCTCTTTATTTTCTCCCTATCGTGACATGTTCTTTTTAAGTGTGTGTACATCACCCACACTTATTCCTTGATTCCTGATGGTCTCTAATTCCTCCACGTCTGTAAGGTCAACCTTTGAAGTTCAGATGAAGAATGGAATAGGACAATTTGTGAATATTTCAGAGTCCAGCTGAGGAAAAAAAAAAAAAAAGAAAAAAAGAAAAGAAAAGAGCTTTGGACTGGCCACTTCATTCCCTCTGTCTCTTTCTCATTCTTTTTTCTCTCTCCCTCTTTCAATGTGTCTCTGTCAATGCATCTTCCTTTTTCACTCTGATGAAGACACTTGAAATGCAACATTATTTCAAGAACTGTGAAGTGGTAAAGTAGTACACCCAGCTCCCTAAACTTTCCTATTGACCTGGCCGACATAAATAAATTCCTGAATTAATTATGGTAAGTGACTAAGAACATATCAGTGAATATCTGAGATTCAAATTACAAGATTTACTAAAATCAGTAAATTAATGAGGAATGATAGCTGAGTCCCAATATTCAAGAAGAATTGATTTTTCTTTTTAAATTCTAACCTAACCTGAGATCCATGTCTTAGTTTTATAAGATATACTGCGATGTGACATGGGGAGGTAGATGGAACCTATTTCTTTGGTTCAAGATAGGTCTCTCTCTCAGACTGGGAAGATATTTACTACAGTTATATGAAGAACACTTGAGCAGCATATGATAATAATATGGAAACATTTTATTGAGATAAGCATCCGTTTTCTAAATTACACAGATTCAAGTTTTGCTCTGTTAGAGAAGATGGTGAATTAACTGGGATTTGTGATTCTGCTGTGAGGCCAATGCCACTGCCAGTTGATTACCTCTTAGACCTTCTTCATTGACACATGTCCTTTCATTTTTTTTTTTTTTTTATGATAGTCACACACAGAGAGAGAGAGAGGCAGAGACATAGGCAGAGGGAGAAGCAGGCTCCATGCACCGGGAGCCCGATGTGGGATTCGATCCCAGGTCTCCAGGATCATGCCCTGGGCCAAAGGCAGGCGCTAAACTGTGCCACCCAGGGTTCCCGACACATGTCCTTTCAACTGAAGAATTTCATTTCCTTCCTTCCTTCCTTCCTTCCTTCCTTCCTTCCTTCCTTCTTTCTTTCTTTCTTTCTTTCTTTCTTTCTTTCTTTCTTTCTTTCTTTCCTTCTTTCTTTTCTTTTTCTTTCCCTTTCTTTTGAGAGAATGAGAGCACCGGTAGGGGACAGAGGAAGAGAGAGAATCTCAAGCAGGCTCCACACCCAGTGTAGGGCCCTATGTGGGGGCTCAGTCTCATGACCCTGAGACCATGACCTGAGCTGAAATCAAGAGCAGTTGCTTAACCGACTGAGCCACTCAGGTGCCCATGGAATTTCATTTCTTAAGCAGACAGCACTAAAACGTTCTTTGGCCTCCAGTTACTTTCAAACTGGTTAGCAATGCTACTCATATCTGAAGGTAAAGAAGCCTGTTTGTGAGTAGGTATCTAAGAAAGAAAATGGAATTTTGTACTCATGTTCTCCCTTTGAGGTTCATAAAGGGATAAACCAAATTTCCGTATGAAAACCTCTTTATGTTTCATTAGCAAATAGATGTAATCTGAATGGCATCCATGCAAACAGATCTCTTAAATCCTAGAGATCATAAACCATTTCAAATGTCAATTGCTCTAAGTAAACATGTGATTTACAGGGAAACTTGCATACTTGTTCTACTATTCAGTTTACTTGATCTTTCTGCAATTCCTAGTGCTCTTCTGATGTATTAAACCACTGAAAAATATGTGTGAGGTTATTTCCTCAATATTGTTGAACAGTTTCTTCTTACTTCAGAATGACAGTGTTTCTTTCTTCTTCTTCTTTTCTAAATAAAACATCCTCTTCATGTCAGCATCCCTTCTATGTTGCTTCATGTAATATTCTATTACCATGAATCAAGTTACATTGATGATATTAATATCATATATGAAAAAGTTACTCCACTGTGGCATTTGCATGAAAACAACTAATTGACTACATCAACGCATTTTCTTTTGTAATATCACTTTTAAAAAATGGTTTGAATATGAACAACTGTTTATCTATATCGTCTTTATCTCCTGACTCACCAGTACAGATATAGCTCCAGGAAATTTACTGAAAAAGCTGATTATATTGATAGGACTGACTTCCTTCTTTCTTTCTTTCCTTCCTTCCTTCCTTCCTTCCTTCCTTCCTTCCTTCCTTCCTTCATCTTTTCTTCCTTTCTGTCTTCTTGATAAATAATTGAGTAAAACATTCTTTGTATGACAATAAATATCCAGACCAGAAATTTCACTTTGTCTTTAACTTCCACTTTTCATTATGCTAGCAAACGGATACAATGATACTATAAAACATGACTTCTTATTTTCACCTCCAACTTTTTCCATTTTCAGATGGAATTCCTTTGGAAAGTGATAGTAAAGTATCAAATCAATCACAGATGTTTATTAGGGGATTCCCTGGTATCAGGGTACAGCATTAACCAATAAACTAACTCAATGGTATTCTTGTTTTCTTTCAACACAACAAAACCTGGAGAGCTCTTAGCACAGAACCTAGAATTGGGTAAACATGTATTATAATGAACATTTTATTGATAAAAATGTGTTCTTTTCTGGATAGAAGTTATCCTTATAGGCTATATATTTTAGATATAACCATTGGAAAACATGTCTATTTCCTTAAAAGGAATTTCCTTAAGTGGCCAATACTGAGGATGATATATGCTTTTCAGGATACTATTCTAAAAACTGCTTGATCAGGGACACCTGGGTGGTTCACCGGTTAAGCGTCTGACTTGACTTCGGCTCAGGGCGTGATCCTGGAGTTCTGGGATGGAGTCTCATAATGGGCTCCCGGCATGGAGCCTGCTTCTCCCTCTGCCTATCTCTATGCCTCTCTTCCTGTGTCTCTCGTGAATAAATAAATAAAATCTTTAAAACAAAAAAGTAAGAACTGCTTGATCAAGTTTATGAGCATGAGATTGCCAAAGACCCATAAGTATCCATCCTTCTATTTCTATGTATGTGTAGATCAGGGGTCTGCAAACTATGGTCTGTAGGCCCGATAGCCTGTTTATGTAAACAACGTTTTATTGAAGCACAGTTATATTTGTTTACATATTGTTTATGTGTGAATGATGGCTGCTTTTGAGCTAGTATTATAAAAGTCAATAGTTGTGACAGAGACCACATGTGGCCCACGAACTCTAAGATACTTACTATCTGGCCCTTTAAGGAAAATATTTTTGTTTTAATATTTTATTTATTTATTTATTTGAGAGAGAGAGTGGAGGAAAGAATCTGCAGTAGACCCTGCACTAACCACAGACCCTGATGTGGGGCTTGATCCCATGACTGTGAGATCATGACCTGAGCTGAAACCAAGAGTCTGAGGCTTAACAGACTGAGCCACCCAGGCTCCTCTAAGGAAAATGTTTGCCAACACCCTGTATTGATGATCAGCTTCTATTGATTTAGTCAACAATTAAAGATGTATTCAACAAACACTTAGCAAGCATTTTTCCGAAGTTTCAAACAAGAGATAAGCAAATATTTTCCTTACAGAGCTGAAAGTTAGGCTAGTTGAGACAGAAAAAAAGTAAAACACATTAGTCTATCCTTTGCTTATTTTTTTTAAAGTCCTTAAATATTTCAACGATTCCTCTTAAGATTTATGAGACAAGAATTTTCTAATTCATCTCACGTATGGGACCGAATTTTAGCAGAACTTCTATTTATCAAAATTCAGTTATATTAAAGAAGATATGATACAAATATCACATATGTATATATATGTACATTCATATATGTATATACACATATATATCGGAATATTATTCAGTCATAAAAATAATAAAATCTTTCTATTTGCAACATGGATGGATCTAGAGGGTATAATGCCCAGTGAAATAAGTCAGAGAAAGACAAATAGTATATAATATTACTCATATGTGGAATTTAAGAAATAAAGAAAAAAAAAAGAGACAAACAAAAAAACCAAGCTCTTCAATATAGAGAACACACTGATGGTTCCCAGAGGGGAGGTGAATAGAGAAATGGGTGAAACAGGCAAAGGATATTAAGAGTACACTTATCGCCATGAATACTAAATAATATATAGAATTGCTGAACCACTATATTGTACACCTGAAACTCATATAACACTATGTATTAATTCTACTGGAATTTCCCAAAATCTTTTGGGAGCAAAGAGGGGAATCAAGAGAAGAATTCCTCTCCACTTTGGCAAAGGCGAAGAGAATAATCTCATGTTTGACAACCAATGAACACAAAATTCAGATTTTGTTCCTTGAGGCAAAAATGAATCTGAGATGTTAGTATTATTATCTTGATAGCTGGAGAGTCATTTGCTCCCTTGCTACACTCTCATTCAATCTCAGAGTTCTGTGAGGCAGGACGTGCATGGATTGTGATTTCATGAGCAACTAACTGATCTGTTTAATCCAATATAAGCAAAATGATGGGAAGATTTCCACTGCTGGTTTTGATTCTGTTCATCATGCTACGAAATTAATGCTTGCTATTCTATGGGGCTGCACAACAGCAAGATAAGTTACATGTCTCATAAACAATATCTGTCTGGAGCGTACTATGCATTGACAATGTGATAAAAAGCAAAAACGGAGGTCCTGTGTTTTGAAAATATTAATAGATGTTCAGGCAAGTTCACTGCTGCTCCTTTTCATTGACAAGCTGAAAACACACCGGAGAAGCGAGCTAGCCAGTTAAATCTTTCTCAGTCAAGGCAAACATGAAGACACTATGAAGTTCTCAAAGGAAAAACCATTCATCGATATTGTTATAGTGCACACCGTGACTCCATTGCTTCATTTCAGAAGGTGACTTCAAGGATAATTATTGCCACACAGGCAGACTCTTATAGGAGAATGTCATGTTAATGTCTAACCTCAAATAAAAAGTGCACCTTGAGATGTTTAGGTATAGCGTTAAAAGTCAGGGAAAACATCCCCTAAATTCTTTAAGGTATTTTCAGCCACCTGCACCAGTAACTAGCCTTCATGAACATTGGCACTAAATTGGTGAAGACTAAACCAGCAAAAACGCCATTATCCGGTTTTCAGGGATGGATGAAAAAATGTCATTGTGAACAGGTAAATTTGTTTGATTCCTGTCATCAATAGATATTCTTACAATATATAGCATACTAAGTTAGAGACACAGGACTGGACAATAGTGCTGCCCCAATAACTAGAAGTATCCTCAAAGGACAAGCTGTTCTTTCGCTTGTGTTTTATTTGAGAGATATAGATAGGAAACTTGGGCATGTGGCTTGTCCTCATCCTTCTAGGTCTTCAGGTTGGTCTAGCATTCCTCTGAATTCACCAATGACCAATTATCTTGGATCAAAGACAAATACAAACAAGCAGAAGGCAGTTACTTAACATTTGTAGGATATAGGGCAAGAGTTAAAATAGAGAGCCACGTACCATATGTCTTACTATTTAAATTATAAACCAACCTAAACATGAATAAATTAAATATTTTCTACTCAAATCTCTTGACAAATACAGCTCCTTTAAGTCTTGGAGATCCAAGTTTGAGTTTGGAATTTTCAGAGGTTTTGAGGTTCCCGTTGGCCTATGAGAGTGAAGAAGTGCCAGTAGCCATACCCCATGTCTCTAACTGCTCCTGATTCTGACCAAAATCATGAAGGGACTTGCAGGCACATATGTAAATATTCACTCATGAAGTGTAAGATCCTTTCACACTCCCCAACATCTTTTGCCTCCCCAAATAGTTGTCTTTGTCTACTCCTTGGACCTTGTGGTATACGTATGGGGCATGGCCTCAAGAGGAATGGCCTCAGAAGGCTATTTGGCCAGGAAATCCCATGGTTCTGGACATTTGGAAGAGAGCTTAGAAGAGAAGCACAGTTACCAGGGGGGATCCTACCCTGTACTTGCTCCCTGGTGCATCTAGACTACAGACAAAATAGGATCCTCTAAAATATGACGTTGGCAGTGGCTAACCAGTCTCATCCAAATCTAAAGGTAGAGCTACTTGTGTGTTTCTGTGACAGAAATGTCTATCTTCAGAATCTCCCATCATATATTTTCTATGTGCCCATAAACATAATTTGGAAAATATTTAATTCTCAGCTAGAGTAAAAAAAAAAAAGATCGTGGTTATAGTATGTCATTGAACAGCATTTCATAATGAGGTAGATCAAAGTTCTAAATTGATAAAATTAAATAGAATGGTCTGTGCCTTCTCTAATTATTTTGTGAAGGATTTACTGAATTTAGCATGGGTTTACTGCATACAGGCCACCGCCAAACCAGCTCAGATTCAACTTCATGCCAGATAAGAGTTTCATTGTATTTTGGGAGATGCTGTATACATATAATGTACCACATCTTTCCACGAATATACCCTGGTTTATTTCTGTCCATTTTGGTATCCCATACATCAGATTGTTTACTTCAAGATGAACCTCTCCTATAGACGTGCTTCTTCAGAGAGAAGCTCCCTGGGGTTTACTCTTGGCTCTCTTCACTTTCCATGATCCTCTTGACATTTTCTAATAAAATCTTCACCAGTTTTTCTTTCCTTTAGCAAAATTATCCTGATGATACAGAAATGCCTTGTGTCTAAAAACAAAATGTCAATGTACAGAGAATCTTCATTCACAGAAAATTGCACATGGATCTTGGTTCTATACTTCCCATAAAGATAGCTGGCTGAGGCAGCTTTCTTTGGAACCTCAGTGTAACCTGGTTATTTGTGTAATTAATGCTTTATTTCACAATGTGGAGAGTCAGGGTGAAATGGAGGAAGAAGGGAAGAGAAATTACTTCAGCAGCCCCCTTTAATAAATACATCTACAGTTGAATATAAAACTTGGGGCTTGCTATGCAAAGACAGGACTTGAGATACCTCAATCATCTCTTTTAAATCAGGTGGCCATCTCAAACCTCACTTTGGAAATGATTTTAATGACATATACATGACCATAAGTCCACAGACTTTTTTTGAGTTATATTCACTTACATTTTTAACCAAGCAGAATTAAAAAACTAATAAATAAACAAAGAATGGATCACAAAAGCAAGTCAACCTAACTAAGTCAGGGAGATTTTCTCTGGTTCACAAGTCAACTACAATGGTAATAACCCCTAACACATTATATGAATGTTTTTTTTAAAAAAATGATGATGATAGGGCCCACACATTAAGCACTTTTATTTTGATTGACGTATTCATTTTTATAGCTGGCATTTAAGTGGTAAAACAGACTGTTAAATGGATCTGCTTCCTCAGACTTTCCTAAACAGAGTGAAGACTCTCTACCCCAAGGACACAGTCTCTCCTTCCACACCAACTCATCCCAACTGCAATTTGTTTTGTTGAGAAGACAGACATGATTTTCATTTCCAACATACAGATAAATTGTAAGTGGTACCCAGGTGGTCAATGAGTCATCATGAACTAAAATCACAATTTTTTTTCCATCCCACAGAATGAGACCTTTCCTCTTTTTTTAAAAAAAAACAAAACAAAAAAACAAAACAAAACAAAACAAAAAAAAAAACCAAAAACCAGCCGCATTCTATTCCAGGAATCTTGGGAGCAAGAATCATAATAGCTAAAGATGACTGAGTACACATTATTCTATGCTCAGTGCTTTACACATCTCATTCAATCCTCATTGTAACACTGTGAGTCAGGAATGGTGACAATCTTCATTTAACAAATACAGAAATGGAAGATCAGGAAGCTTTGGTGACTTGACCACTCTACTTAATATACATAGGGTTGACATTTGAACCTAAGTCTGGCGACTCTAAAAATCATCTTTAATTACTACATGAGGTATTTTCATGGTGGATCTAAATCTTTAACTTCAGAAAATAGCTGTGCTTCCCTCCTCTGGCAATGAGGAGGGATCTGAGAACCCTTCTTATGAGTTGTGTAGACTTGCTTGTTGAAGCCATTGTGGTTTACATAACACAGTGTCACTGTTCTCTTCTCTGGTTCACCAAAGAGGGGCACAAATCTATGAATACTTCCCCAACCATCACTAGTTATCATATGCTCTCTGTGCATATTCTCAGTGTGGAACTATAGTGTTCATATCTCTCTCTCCTATCTCTCCTGTCTCTCTCTTCTTTGTCTCTCTCTCTCTCTCTTTCTCTGCTGGTGGTTTTCAAACTCAAGTACCTGAGCAATGTAGCAACAATACATTTGGTTAATACAACTTATAAAATCAAGTCAAGGTTTATTTGTAAACGTTTTGTGCAATACCACTTGCTAATTGGGTCTCAGTTGATCACAGGAGAGTCTCATGGAGTAAATTAATGGCTTTTGAATTTCTTTTGGTGTTGACTGTGATGACAATGCAATCATATATTGTTGAAGCTCAGCCTTAGTAAAATTGTTAAGACTCCTACATTTTTAAAACTCAGTGGTTTCCTGCTTTGCCTTAAATATAAATTAGATTAAATAGAATGATCTCTTGCTAGTGGTTTTGAGGGCTGGCCTTCTTAAACCTGTAGTAGCCAATGATAACTAATTCAAAGGCAATTGTTCTGTTTGAGTAAATCTACCTTCCTCAAACTGGATTTGACACGTTTTTTCTAACTTCTTAGAATCACTAAGAATAAAGGCACATAACTCTCCAGGAAGAAAAGGGAACAATCTGTTCTTTTGACTATCTGATGAAACAACTATAATTATTTAATATGCTCACCACAGTGGATGCTTTTTATGCATATATTTTTAAGCTGAGGAATAAATATGTAAAATCAGGAATAGTATCATTGTATTATTCACACCCCCTCCCAAACATGAAACTCTACCACTTGAGATAGGCTTATAGATAGTGCCTTGTTCTGGGTTTTGTTTTTAAACATGAAACAATTTTTATTTTGAGCCATTAATATGCTTTTGCTCTGTCCCAATTATTTTCTATAAAATTCCAAAGGTCATAAAGTTTAATCAACCACAATACATTCTTCCAAAAAGGCCTATCATTGTGTAAAGTTGGGTCCACTTTAGGTGGTAAGAATTTGTCTCCTAAAGTTAATCTTTAATCAGAGATTAGTTCATCATGTGGCCATTCTGTCACTGAGGTTGGTGGCACCATATTTATCTGCAAAGATTAGCACTTGATTACGACATTACTTGAAGAGATCAGCTGTATAATCACCAGTACATGGACCTGTGTGGAAAAATGGGGTCATTTCTCTTGAATAATTTATGTAATCCATCTTCCATACTGTTGTATACATTATATATACCATGCATGGATTTACCATCTTTCCTCACTCTACAGTTTTAGAGGCTGCTCATTAGCAGCAAGAGAGATAAAGCTCTCCACTGCCTCGATCTAAAAGGAGCTTCCAAAACACCCTCTACTTACCAGGAATATTAAGCATGTGACAAAACTAATAACAGAAAACATCAGTTATTTAGTTATCAAAACAGAGCTGTGGGCAATTCAGTTTGGTTCTATTTTGGAGAAACCTTGGTCTCCTTTTCATTTAAATATACAAACTATGTCTAGGTCCTTCTTGTATACAATGTCAGCATGGGCAACAATCAACCACACTCTCAGATTTTTAACCGTTTATCTTAATCATTCGAGTACTGATGATACAACATCAGTCCCCTTAAGTCAACAATTTTTTTAAGGTCTTAATAAGGCGATTTAAACTTCAAAAAATGCAAAAATGATGCAAAAAATGCAAAAGATGCAAAAAAATGAACCAACCTTCATCAAGGCTGAGACCCTATCCAACCAGTCCTTGTGAACAGTGAACTGAGTCTGCCTTCCAGCAACCTCTGTCCTCAGCAACAAACGTTATTGATCAAAAACCA